>NC_053036.3:134415126-135040126 GCF_002575655.3 Aegilops tauschii subsp. strangulata
TTTGGGCCTAGAGGAAGTCATTGGGAAGTAATAAGTAGATGATGGGTTGCTAGAGTGACAGAAGCTTAAACCCTAGTTTATGCGTTGCTTCGTAAGGGGCTGATTTGGATCCAAATGTTTCATGCTATGGTTAGGTTTACCTTAATACTTCTTTTGTAGTTGCGGATGCTTGCAATAGGGGTTAATCATAAGTGGGATGCTTGTCCAAGAAAGGACCGGTCCACCCATATACCAAATTATCAAAGTAACGAACACGAATCATATGAGCGTGATGAAAACTAGCTTGACGATAATTCCCATGTGCCCTCGGGAGCGTTTTCCTTTATATAAGAGTTTGTCCAGGCTTGTCCTTTGCTACAAAAAGGATTGGGCCATCTTGCTGCAACCTATTTACTTTCATTACTTGTTACCCATTACAAATTACCTTATCACAAAACTATCTGTTACCGATAATTTCAGTGCTTGGAGAGAATACCTTACTGAAAACTGGTTATCATTTCCTTCTGATCCTCGTTGGGTTCGACACTCTTACTTATCGAAAGGACTGCGATAGATCCCCTATACTTGTGGGTCATCAGCGACCGCCGCTAGAGATTCCATCTCATCGTACCAGATAACTTGAGGACGCACGCGGTATGTTCAATCTCACCCTAAATCGGTTGGCATGGCCTACTTTCCTGAACATATTCTAAATATTGCTACATTTCGATAAAAGGTGCCACATGCACCATATACGTCAAAGGGGATTTTTGCCCTCTTCTTTCTATATTAGGCAAATTAATGATATATTGTTCTTTCGATTACTCTCATATTTCCATGACATCATGTTTACCCTATCTGTTTAATTATAGACTTTTTTTCCTTCGATTTCAACTGTTGTACAGTTCTTTCAATTTGGGCCCATATTTTCATGTTACCATATTTTCTTTAACAACCCTACCATTTTCTGCAGGACATCCCTCGCTATGCAACCGATTATGTAGTGCACAATTTTTCCCTTTACATACATCAAGGCTCAACGAATGTCATACTGCGCACAAACCATGGATTTACAATCGTTGCTACTGTAAGACTTGATGAACGTGGTGACTCCTATTTTTGCACTGGCTTTTGGAATGAAATTGCAAAGTTTTATGTACTGAAAGCTGGCATTAAAATTGCACTACACATAGAAGGGCCTGGTCATGAGATATATGCTAACTTCCCCGACAAAATCATCCATCCAGACTTTGTTCGAAGTAAGTTTTCTTTTCAACTATCTGCATATGTTGACTTACCCAGCAATGTCAAATGAATTGTGTAGTACTTAAGCAACCAATTGTTATTCCCTTATCTTACTATATTCCTACCTAATAACTTATAGTTACCAATACACTTTTCTATTGCCCTGTTTTAACTAAATATTCCATGTACTCCCATTTCTATCAGAAAGCGCCGCTGACAAGGAGACTCCGGAGGTGGAGAACGGGGCTGCCAACAAGCGGAGGTGGGGCGAGCTAGAACGGCAAGCGACTCCAGTAGGCCTAGACTTAGTCAGCAGCCTCCCTGATGATATGTTGAGAGTCATCATCTCCCTCCTCCCAATCTAATATGGGGCACGGACAACCCTCCTTTCCCGGCGGTGGTGCCCCCTATGGAACTCTAGCCCTCTCGACCTCATCGACACCCACGAGCTCTGCCATGGCTATCGCAAAAGCTTGGATGCGTTCTCCAAGATCCTCGGCAGTCACCTTGGCCCAACCGAAGGCCTTAGAATGGGCAAGTTCCGTTCCAACGCCAAGGACCGAGCCAAGCTTGATGACGGGTTCCGATCCCCCGCCCTAGATCAGCTCGAGGAGCTCACTTTTGATGATGGGCATATGCGGTCGCTGCCAACGTCCGCACTCCGCCTCGCGCCCACGCTGCGCGTCACCAAGTTCAGGAACTGCCATTTCCCGCCCCTTAATGACGCGCCCGCTCTTATTCTACCATGACTGGAGCACCTCGAGCTCATCGCCATCTGCCTCTCAAAGGGTGACATTGAGCGCCTGCTCCGTGGTTGTACTGCACTCGAGTACCTTCGTCTTCGGGCGATCAATGGGTTGAGTACCTTCCACATCACCTCCATGACTCACCGGACTATTTATGTGTGTTGCTGGTGCGGCAGGAAGACATCACAAAAGGTGGACCATGGTATGGTCATCCAGGACACACCTGCACTTGAGAGATTACTTGTAGTTGATCAAGAAGGTCCAACAAGAATCAATGTCACTTCTGCGCCAAAATTGACAGTGATGGGCTACTCGTTTGACAAATACTCCAAACTTGTTATTGGATCCACACCCGTTCAGGTACAACTGTCGCCTTCTACCTCTCCTTCTACAAATTAACATTATTTCTAATTTTGAAGATGTTTGTTCGTCTGTCATTCAGAAAATGATTTCGACAAGCTTGACCCCGAAACTGCGCATAGTGAAGGTCTTGGCACTAGAATCTATCAGACCCGACTTGGAGCAAGTTGTCAGTTTCCTAAGATGCTTTCCGTGCCTGGAGAAGCTATATGTCGAGGTGATGTTCCTTTCCTATTAAATGTTAACCATAAGGGAGTTCAATTTGTGACACCTTTTTCCAAGTTTACAATGACAATGTACTATGATTTATGAAGGTTCTTTTGGAGGATTTCAGTACATACATGCCCCCCATATTGGTTGCTTGATCCATATGGTTACAATCAATAAGCATTTCTCATTTGGATTCATGTGTACTAGTTTTCTTTGGGAACTTTTCATCCACTCCACCTCTTGTGAAGAAGGGTACATTTTTCTAGAATGTATTCAAATGCCCATGTTAATCATGTCAGATCGAAGATGGCATGTTAGTGCATTTTACAAATCATGCAAACCAAATAGCTAGTCCTGTAGTAATGTTCAAAACTGCATGTAGGCACTAACACGTTTTCTTCTTTTGCAGATAAGATAAGGCCCAGTGGTGGATAATGTGATACAATATAACAATCACGTCGAATGCCTAGATCTGCATCTCTCAGAAATTACTTTGAACTCCTACCGAGGGACCTTACCGGAGATTATATTCGCTAGGTTCTTTGTTTTCAGAGCAAGGGTGCTGAAGGAAATGAGGTTTGCCCTACATTTATTTCACAAAAATGAATGGTCTGTTGATCAGCACCTGTGCCTACGGCAGAATGGAGTAGGCTCCAAAAATGCTGAATTTCATTTTGGAACTTCATATGACAGAGTAATCGGAATCATCGGGTCAACCCCATACATGACTTCTCAGTGGCTGGCCCCTTTGCAAAAATTGTGAGGTTTCAAAGCCAGACTTAGAAGCGGTGATATTAGTTTGAACCTCTCTGATATCCATGTTCAGCGCATCAGCGCGAGCATTTGCAGCTGATGAGCTGAATTTCATTTCTAATATCAGTTTGAACCTTGTAATCTTCGAATTTGAGCCATATAACTCTGGAATTTAAACCTTGTAACATTTCGAGCTTTTGTGGTATAATCGTTGAAACGGCATCGTATGAGACTCGTATATTGCTAGCACTACTTTGACCTTAATATGCAATGGTCTTAGATTTTATTAACCATTCTCGAATCAGTTTACCTTGTTGATCTCACATCACACGATCTGTATAGCTAACTCGACTGCAATCTTCGACAATATTGCACACAGTTGGTTTCTTCCATCGTGTGCACTGTAGAGCGCAGAATTAATTACCGCACTCGAGTGTCCACGCCTGGGGTGCGGTGTTGTCAAGCGTGCACTGGATTCTAGAATCCTCCGCTATGAACGCCGTGACGATTACAGGCCGGCCGGCCCCCATTTATTATTACAGTGGCCATTTAACCTACCCTTGTGTCTCTTCAACCTTTCGATCGCGCCCCACCATTGCAAGAAGCACACCCACCACGAGAAATTCTTAGAGGGTATCCTGCGTGGCTCCAATGGCGCTCCGAGCGGCTGCCGACGACGAGCAGCAGTTCACCATGCGTGCCATGGTGGACACCCACAGAAGGTTCATGGACCTCTCGGTGGTGTACACCAACGACCCGGTCTGGGCGGAGCACTCCATCCACATCATGAAGCTGTTGCTTGCCGAGGAGAAGTACAAGGTGGTCGGATTCGACCTCGAGAACACTCGCGCTCGTGCCGGGTCTCGTCCCAAGGTCGCCGTCGCCCAGATGTGCGTGCGCCACCACGTCCTCGTCTACCACTACTGCCTGGCCACAAGGCCTTGCGAGCGTTTTGCCAGGTTTGTCAACAACCCCCACTACATGTTCGCTATGGTGGACATCACCAACGATGTAAAGGCGCTCGAGAGTTCGGGCATCACCTGCCAGAATCTTGTCGACATCCAGGGACAATACAAGATCTGGGGCGGCAAGGAGCATGAGAAGGACTCACCGGTTCACCTCGCCGAGGCCATCATCGACCCCTACTACAGAGACATGAAGGATTCGTGGAACAAGGACAAGAGTGCCTGGCACTAGGCCTGGATGGTGAAACTCGACAAAGCTCACGTCGTGTACGCGGCCAAGGAGGCATACACGAGCTACGACATGTACCGGCGGATCGTTGACATGAGGAAGTGCCTCCTTCCCCAAAACGGCCAGGCACCCAGCCGGAAGCAGAGCAATGGCAAGCGTCGTCGCAACAATAAGTAGATGATTAGATCCTCGCTTCTCCTACTTTAGTATGCATGTAATTGCGTACTTTGGTGTGTGCAAATGTTATGTGTGTAGTCACTTGTGTAATTGTATGCTTAATTTGGTTATGCAATGCTGTCTTTTTAAGTATATATGTTGATGCTCTGTAGACAGAGCGTAGATGGTGTGCGGACAAAGAAAATCACACGTACACGGACTAAACAATGGAACCCGTCGGTGATGTTTTCATCAATCACTCACAATTTTATACCAGCAATCGTTTGCTCACAACACACACGTCTTATTAGCAGAAACCGTCTGTGTCCTTATCGGTCTTCAGACACATTTCTGATTACAAACTTGTTTGCCGCGTATCACACACATCTTGTTAAGTTGAACCGTTTCTGTTCTCACGTGTCAACGCAAACAGTTCATCCGAGTGAGCCGCATGCCGTATATCGCACACACTTTTGATCTGGCTGACCGTTTCTTTTGTGTTGCCTAATCACAAACAGTTCATCTGAGTGAACTGTATGCTGTGTATCGCACACTCCTCCATCTGGCTGCCCGTTTCTTTTGTTCCTCCTCATCGCAAACAGTTCATTGAATTGAACCGTACGCCCTTCATCGCACACGCAACTAAAACCTAAACCGTGTTTGATATATCCGTCATCGCAAACGTTTTACACATTTCTGACGGTTTTCATACAGCACCGTTTGCGAATATGGCATCACACACAGTTTCTCGAAGGGTCTCTGATCGTAGTGTCGCGTTAGCAGCATCCTGCAGTAGTGTGTTATTCTACTGTAGACAGAGCAATTCACATGGCTTATTAGCAGCAATCGTCTGTGTTATTATTGGTCTTCGCACACATTTCAGATTACGGACCTGTTTGCCGCGTATCACACACATCTTGTTCAGTTGAACCGTTTGCATTGTGTTGCCTAATCACACACAGTTCATCCCAGTGAACCGTATGTTGTATATCGCACACCCCTTCTTTTGGATGCCCGTTTCTTTTGTTCCTCCTCATCCCAAACAGTTAACTAAGCTGAACTGTATGCCCTGCATCGCTCACGCAACTAAAATCTGAACCGTGTTTGATGCATCCGTCATCGCAAATGTTTTGCACCTTTTTTGACGGTTTTTTACACCACCGTTTGTGATTATGGCATCGCACACAGTTTCGTCGAAGGGTCTCTCATCATAGTGTCGCGTTTGGACCATCCTGCAGTAGTGTTAGGCTGAAGCCTTTTGACATAAGTGTTGCATCCCCAAACTTTAAGAAACGATAGCTTAGGTTTCTTTCCAAACCACAGTTCATACGGTGTCGTCTCAACGGATTTAGATGGTGCCCTATTTAACGTGAATGCGGTTGTCTTAATGCATAACCGCAAAACGATAGTGGTAAGTCGGTAAGAGGCATCATAGAACACACCATATCTAATAAAGTACAGTTACGATGTTTGGACACACCATTACGCTATGGTGTTCCAGGTGGCATGAGTTGTGAAACAATTCCACATTTTCTTAAATGAAGGCCAAACTCGTAACTCAAATATTCACCTGCGCGATCAGATCGTAAAAACTTCATTTTCTTGTTACGATGATTCTCCACTTCACTCTGAAATTCTTTGAACTTTTCAAATGTTTCAGACTTGTGTTTCATCAAGTAGATATACCCATACCTACTCAAATCATCTTGTAAAGGTTAGAAAATAACGGTACCTGCCGCGTGCCTCAATACTCATTGGACCGTATACATCGGTATGACTTATATCTAATAAGTCATTAGCTCGCTCCATTGTTCCGGAGAATGGAGTTTTAGTCATCTTGCCCATGAGGCATGGTTCGCAAGTATCAAATGATTCATAATCAAGTGATTCCAAAAGTCCATCCACATGGAGTTTCTTCATGCGCTTTACACCAATATGACCTAAACCGTAGTGCCACAAGTATATATGTTGCACTATCATTATCAACTTTGCATCTTTTGGCACCAATATTATGAATATGTGTATCACTATGATCGAGATTCAATAAACCATTCACATTCGGTGTATGACCATAGAAGGTTTTATTCATGTAAACAGAACAACAATTATTCTCTGAATTAAACGAATAGCCGTTTTGCAATAAACAGGATCTAATCATGTTCATGCTCAACGCAAACACCAAATAACATTTATTTAGGCTTAACACTAATCCCGTAGGTAGAGGGGGTGTGTGATGGTGATCATATCAATCTTGAAAACACTTCCAACACACATCGTCACCTTGCCCTTTACTAGTCTCCGTTTATTCTGCAACTCCTGTTTCGAGTTACTAATCTTAGCAACTGAACCGGTATCAAATACCTAGGGGCTACTATGAATACTGGTAAGGCACATATCAATAACATGTATATCAAATATACCTTTGTTCACATTGCCATCCTTCTTATCCGCCAAGTATTTAGGGCAGTTCCGCTTCTAGTGATCGTTCCCTTTGCAGTAGAAGCACTTAGTTTCAGGCTTAGGTCCAACTTTGGGCTTCTTCACTGGAGTGGAAACTTTCTTGCCATTCTTCTCGAAGTTCCCTTTCTTTCCTTTGCCCTTTTTCTTCAAACTAGTGGTCTTGTTTAACTATCAACACTTGATTCTCTTTCTTGATTTCTACCTTCGCCGATTTCAGCATCGCGAAGAGCTCTCGAATCGTTTGCGTCATCCCTTGCATATTATAGTTCATCACGAAGTTCTAGTAGCTTGGTAATAGTAACTAGAGAACTATGTCAATCACTATATTATCTGGAAGAATAACTCCCACTTGATTCAAGCGATTTTGTACCTAGACATTCTGAGCACATGCTTACTAGCTGAGCTATTCTCCTCCATCTTGTAGGCAAAGTAAAGGTCTCATACCTCTCGACACGGGGATGAGTCTAAAATACCAATTTCAGCTCTTGGAACATCTCATATGCTCCATGGCGTTCAAAACGTTTTTGAAGTCCCAGTTCTAAGCCGTAAAGCATGGCGCACTAAACTATTAAGTAGTCATCATATCGAGCTTGCCAAACGTTCATAACGTCTGCATCTGCTCCTGCAATAGGTCTGTCACCTAGCGGTGCATCAAGGACATAATTCTTATATGGAGCAATGAGGATAATCCTCAGATCATGGACTCCGTCCGCATCATTGCTACTATCATCTTTCTTCTTAGTTTTCTCTAGGAACATATCAAAAATAGGGGAGCTAAATCATGAGCTATTGATGTACAACATAGATATGCAAAAACTATTAAGACTAAGTTCATGATAAATTAAGTTCAATTAATCAAATTACTAATAAACTTCCACTTAAATTAATATCCCTCAAGTTATCTAAGTGATACATGATCCAAATCAACTAACCCATGTCAGATCATCACGTGAGATGGGGTATCCATCAATGGTGAACATCTCTATGTTGCTCATATCTACTATATGACTCATGTTTGACCTTTCGGTCTCCAGTGTTCCGAGACCATGTCTGTACATGCTAGGCTCGTCAAGCTTACCCCAAGTATTCTGCATGTGCAAAACAGTCTTACACCCGTTGTATGTGAACGTATAGTCTATCACACCCTATCATCATGAGGTGCTTCGAAACGACCAACTTTGGCAACGGTGCATACTCGGGGAGAAGACTTATATCTTGAAATTTAGTGAAGGGATCATCTTATAATGCTACCATCGTTCTAAGCAAAATAAGATGCATAAAGGATAAAAATCACATGCAATCAAAATATGTGACATGATATGGCCATCATCATCTTGTGCTTTTGATCTCCATCTCCAAAGCATCATCATGATCTCCATTGTCACCGGCTCGACACCTTGATCTCCATCGTTGCGTCCGGGTCGTCTCGCCAACTATTGCTTCTACAACTATTGCTAATGCATAGCAATAAAGTAAAGCAATTACATGGCTGATAACCCAGAAGTATAGGGGATCGCAACAGTTTTCGAGGGTAGAGTATTCAACCCAAATTTATTGATTCGACACAAGGGGGCCAAAGAATATTCTCAAGTATTAGCAGCTGAGTTGTCAATTCAACCACACCTGAAAGATTTAATATCTGCAGCAAAGTATTTAGTAGCAAAGTAGTATGGAAGTAGCGGTAACGGTGGCAAAAGTAACAGTAGCAGTTTTTGTAGTAATTGTAACAATGGCAACGGAAAAGTAACTAAGCAAAGATCAATATGTGAAAAGCTCGTAGGCAATGGATCAGTGATGGATAATTATGTCGGATGCGATTCCTCATGCAACAATTATAACATAGGGTGACACAGAACTAGCTCCAGTTCATCAATGTAATGTAGGCATGTATTCCAAATATAGTCATATGTGCTTATGGAAAAGAACTTGCATGACATCTTTTGTCCTACCCCCCCCCCCCCCCCCGTGGCAGCGGGGTCCTATTGGAAACTAAGGGATATTAAGGCCTCCTTTTAATAGAGTACCGAACCAAAGCATTAACACTTAGTGAATACATGAACTCCTCAAACTATGGTCATCACCGAGAGTGGTCCCGATTATTGTCACTTCGGGGTTGCCGGATCATAACACATAGTAGGTGACTATTGACTTGCAAGATAGGATCAAGAACTCACATAAATTCATGAAAACATAATAGGTTCAGATCTGAACTCATGGCACTCGGGCCCTAGTGACAAGCATTAAGCATAGCAAAGTCATAGCAACATCAATCTCAGAACATAATGGATACTAGGGATCAAACCCTAACAATACTAACTCGATTACATGATAAATCTCATCCAACCCATCACCGTCCAACAAGGCTATGATGGAATTACCCACGCATGGCGGTGAGCATCATGAAATTGGTGATGGAGGATGGTTGACGATGACGACGGCGACGGATTTCCCTCTCCGGAGCCCCGAACGGACTCCAGATCAGCCTTCCCGAGAGAGATTAGGGCTTGGCGGCGGCTCCGTATTGTAAAACATGATGTATCCTTCTCCCTGATTTTTTTTCTCCCTGAACGTGAATATATGGAGTTGGAGTTGAGGTCGGCGGAGTCTTAGGGGGCCCACGAGGCAGAGGGCGCACCCCACGGGGGTGGGCGCGCCCTGCACCCTCGTGGACAGGGTATGGGCCCCCTGATGCTGATTCTTTCACCAATATTTTTTATTATTTCCAAAATGTGTCTCCGTGGATTTTCAGATCATTCCGAGAATTATTTCTGCACAAAAATAACACCATGGCAATTCTGCCGAAAATAGCGTCAGTCCGGGTTAGTTCCATTCAAATCATGCAAGTTAGAGTCCAAAACAAGGGCAAAAGTGTTTGGAAAAGTAGATACATTGGAGACGTATCAATGGCGTTTGCATTTCATACAATAATTAAGAGACAACCCTAAGGCTCCTGCCGGTTGTCGATATTACAAAACATGATCATCTCATATATCAATATATATCACATCATATCTTGACCATATCACATCACAACACGCCCTGCAAAAACAAGTTAGATGTCCTCTACTTTGTTGTTCCAAGTTTTATGTGGCTGCTACAAGCTTCTAGCAAGAACCGTTCTTAACTACGCAAAAACCACAACGGTGATTATCAATTTTCTTGTTTTAACCTTCTTCAATGACCAGCCGTAGTGAAATTCGATTCAACTAAAGTAGCAGAAACAGACACCAACCAGCCACCTTTATGCAAACCAAGTTGCATGTCAGTCGGTGGAACCGGTCTCATGTACGTGGACATGTAAGGTTGGTCCGGGCCACTTTATCCCACAATGCTGCCGAATCAAAATAAGAAGTTGGTGGTAAGCAGTATAACTATCACCGCCCACAAATCTTTGTGTTCTACTCGTGCATATCATCTACGCATAGACCTGGCTCATGATGCCACTGTTGGGAAACGTTGCATGGTAAACAAAAATATTTCTACGCACACGCATGATCTATCAAGGAGATGCATAGCAACAAGAGGGGAGAGTGTGTCTACTGTAGGGTAACGCAGCAGAAAACAAAAAATTTCTGACCTACACCCCAGCCTAGGACCACTATGGAGACTGCATACAAGGTTTGATCTTTTCGTTACCGACTTGTAGCACATCGGAAATAGAGCCGATGACCATAGGCGGTGCAGATCGCCGCAGCTAGGATTTACAACCTCCCAACCGTGGGATGTATACCCTCGTTTGCCCCTCGGACAGCCCTCCGGGAGGCGGTCGGACAGTCCCCCGGACGGTGTCGCGGACAGCCCTTCGGGAGGACCTTCGAAACTCGGACGGTCACACGGACAGCCCTTCGGGAGGCACTCTCGAACTAAGACCGAAACTACGATCTCTCTACAGAGTTGCACACATACGGTGTCATCTATCCGGCAGGGCTTCGCCGTCCAGAACTAGTTCCCGCCGGAACCCAGACAACCTGTCGGCTCTACGAAACTATTTCGCGGGGTCGAAGAGAGAAGGCAGATCATTGCAATGGCACTTGTATGTGAGAAAGAGTAAGTTTGGGCAGCCCCATCCACCTCTATTTATAGGAGAAGGAGGGGTGGCGGGGCTGAAATTTCAGCCACATCCATCCATGTCATCTCCAAGATATTTTGGAGCAAAAGCCCAAAAAGGTGGCTTTGCAAAAAGTAACCATAAAGCTGATTTCACTATTCACGATGACATTTTTCAGCGTCCGTTCGAACCGAAAATATTTATGTGGGCTTAGAATATTTCTAGTACCCACTAAAATAATTTTCGACGTGTTCCGAAGCAATTCAGGATTAGTGATTTTCATCTGCGAAAAGCAACCAGAATCGGTTCCGGCAGCTCCGGAACATTTCCGGTTTTTATCCCGAAAAATTCCCAAAAGTTTCCAGAATAATTCTGGCACCCTCCAAGAATTATCTGGCGTGTCCCAAAACCAATTTGACTTAATGGTATACCCCGAAACAACTTTTTGGTTTTACGAAACTATTTTGTTGTTCTCTCTCCGAAACTCTTCCGTTGTCTCCGAAACTTTTCCAGCGAATTTCTCTCAGACTCCCTGTCTAGTATTCAGCAGATAGATGAACCTTAAGCGTGTGACCCTATAGGTTCGGCAAAGTATAGACATGACCGGAACCCTTTCCGGTCAATGATCAATATCGGAGCCGTGGACACCCATATTGACCCCTATACCCACACGAATGAATATTCGAGTGAACCTCCAGTTGTCGTGTGCTATTCATGTTGCTTCACGATGTGTTACAAATACCTGAGGTGAGACATGTTCGCATCCCCGTGGATCTCTTTTTCGTTACCGTGTTCCGACATCCCTGTGATTAAATCACACTGTGTCTGGCCAGACAATGATGGATACTGTAACACCGAGAGGGCCCAAGAATATCTCTCCATCGTCAGAGGAGCAAATCCCAATCTTGAGCTATCAAGTTACTTGACATACTTTCCCATGAACCCGTAAGCCGCCGTAATAGCCATCTAGTTACGAATGACGTTTAACAAACCCCAAAGTTCATGAATCAAGCATGAAGAAACTCGATACTCTCATGGTCCGAGGAATCATGCAAACGTTAACCATCTCTGTGTTATTAACCATTAACTTGTGACGAATGTATCTCATAGCATAACATCAATTCGGGTCGATTCAACACAAATGTTCTTCTAACATTGTGCCTCAAAGTTGCTGGCATAGACATGCCCATGATTGGGAAAATATAATCATCATGCAACACCTAGGCTAGTCTTAGAGGCACGACCAGGAATACATTTTACCATTTATTATTCCACGCGTGCACATGGGTTTTCCCCAGAGCCTTTATGGATATACGGGCTCGGGAACCATATCAGTTATAGCATGGAACATAAACATAATTATGAGCATGGAGATAAATAATAACATTTATTATTACTTCTAGGGCATATCTCCTACAGACTCCCACTCGCACTAGAGTCAATAATCTAGTTAATGCTAATGCACTTTACACTAATGGCACACCGGTGTAAAATATGATTTGCATGTGGTATTGCCTGATGTCCAATGGATCTGACGACTTCAGCTCCGTGTGTATCTTTGCATATCCTCACGCTTTCACAAAATGCATATTTTATGTGGACTTGGCTTTGTATATATGTGAATCACAGGTCGAACCTTGATTCCTCAGACTGAGCTATGGAGCAACTATCTGCAATAGTGTCCCATTGACCAAAGCCATCTTGAAACCATACTAAGTTCATGAATGAACTATATGATTCAACATTTTCTTTGTCGCTTCGAAAGCGGCAACATACTTCGCCTCTGTTATAGAATTCGCCACAGTACCTTGTTTGGAACAATTTCCAACTAACTATCCCACCATATCGTGTGTTACACAAAACCCTCAATTTAAATCAAAAACGCATGGAGAAATAATGAGGACTGTATCGATGTAACATTTTACAACGAACTCTTCATGATCTTCGCTTGCGAGAAAACATGTCATCAGTGCTACATTAGTATGCAATGACCTTTTTTCACTGTTGTCCCCTGATCAGTACTTTTGATCACTTTGGTATCTATACTCGCAACTTCTTTGGATTTTTGGACATATCTGGTTGTTTTTACATACCATGGAATACATGATTAATCCAAACACAAGAGTGTGTGGAAACTCCATCATGTATTTTACTCATCAATGTTTTGGGACACCGACTCTTGCAAAAACTCTTTCCAACTTCGGCAAGAATCACTCCTTGACGTTTTTAGTGCTAATTTTTTTTAGCATCTTGTCAATATGTATTTTTGCTTAGCCCCATTAGGTAAATCTATCTCCACAGATCATCACGCCTAATATTGAGGCTATTTTGCCCAAGCACTTCATCGAAAAAATATTTTCAAATGAAGTCCTAATTTTTTTCAAGAAATTTATTTCGAATTAACAATGTATCAAGCTAACAAGGTTTTTAGAAATATTATTATGCTCCCACTCTTTCTTGAAACCACAAGCATCTTCATTACCCATTGATGAAGTCAAACCCCTTTGACCATTCCATCAAAAACGATGATTCCAACTCCATTTTGCTCTCTTCTATCCATTGCTGGAACTCTGAAGTTTGCATACTTACTAGCATCTTCTGGACAGACAAAATACTTTGGATTATATCACATACAAGTCCTAGATTGTATTTCCATCTCATGGAAATCCTTTTGGCACCCATCTTTCATATCTCATGTTTGAAATATGTATTAATTGCTAGTTTAATCTGAACCAACTTTAAGCATTGCTACTGTGAGACAATCTCATTGTAGTCAACTCATTGAACTTGTTATTACAACAAGTCGCTTAATGGATAAAACATTTTTATCCATATCAGTTTATAGTCACATTACAATCCGTTAGACTCTAAGTCTTTTGAAGGGTTTATCAAGATGTAAATCTTGAATCATTTATGGAAACTATCTTGGATTATATTGGTATTTAGCCAATTCTAGAGTCAGGGCCCATCAACGCTTCCTTGTGTATCATAGGTATACTGTTGTCTAAAAACAATATCTTGTTTGCACACCTGAGAGGTTTGCACGAGCTTTGCCTACGTTGTTCAGCTGCAAGTTCGAACGAAGTCCATACATCTCATGTAGAGGCTTCTGCATCAACCGCAATAGGAAACTCTGGAATTACTTCGAAGGTTCCTTTCCTTTGAACTCATGACGAAGATACTTGTTATCTCGTCGAGTTGCACTGTCCCCCCACTCACCTTGTGCAAGAACTATTCTCTATAAAAGCATACTGTTTTGTGGCAAAATCCTTTGCCTTGGTATAGTGGTGGGGGAATACCTAATGACTTGGGATAACTTACAAAGTAGCACTTATCTGATTTGGAATAGGTTTGTAACCTTTTACACAAGCCCAATATTCCAAATGTTAAGAAAAGATATAACATGGTTGGGCGTACCATACAACGCCGTCATTTCAACAGACCTGATGGAGCTCTTTTCCGTGTAGAAGCCGCGGTCTCTAAAGCATTACTCTTTAAAAGTGATAATGGCAAATTTATTTAAGTCATCTTTGATCTTACCATGTCATAAATGGTTCGATTACATCTTCACGGACTTTCCACTTGCAGTGGTGTCCCGGGAGGTGCAATTTATGAAACCCCTTTTCACAACTCATTAGACATTCGCTAAAATTGTAACTCAAATATTCCTTTCTGTAATCAAATTGCAGAAACACAATTTTCTTGTTACAATAACTTCTACTTCATGTTTGAAAACCTTTTGAATGAATTCAAAAGATCCAGACTTACGTCTCATCAAGTAAATATCCAAATATCTACTTGAGTCGTTTCTGAAGATAGACAAAACCACTGCCATCAACAACTTTTATTGCACTACACACATTAGAATGCATGATCACCAATAAGTTTGTTGCTCGTTCCTTATGGCCTGTGAACGGTATTTCAGTCACTTAACTTTTCGGAGGAAAGGTGCAAGCGTCAGATGATTTATAATCAAACGACTTTAAAAATCCATCATTATGGAATTTATCCATGCGAGTTTCTCCAATGTGACCAAATGCAGTGTCACACATGTGTGGTATTCTCTTAGTCTTGCGACATTTAGCGTCATTGTTATGGATGTATCAAATATTATCATCAATATTCATAACATACATCTCATCCCATGGTGGAAGCATGGCCCTTTATGTTTATTCACAATACTGAACAACAATTGTTCTATTATGAACAATACTTTTGCAAAAAAACATTATGCAAATGGGCAAGAGTGGGTAAAAATCTAAAATGAATTATGAAAGTAAATCCAGAGGTAATGTATTATTATCAATATTCATAACATTCATCTCACTCGCAATGAAAGTATGGCCCTTCTGTTATTCATAACATTGAACATCAAAAGTTCTCTTATGAACAACCTTCTTGCAAGATACTTTATGCAATGGGCTAGAGTGTGTAAAAATCTAAAATGTTTTATGAAAATAAATACAAATGGTAATACACCGATGGAAGGTATAGTAACATTTACTATGTTCCCTGTGTGTATCTAAACCTCATTTCTGGCAAGTCCTTTAGGCCGTGGTAGTTCCTGCATCGAGTCGCAATTGAATGCAATCGAGCGGGTATTCCTGTGATTGAATCACAGTACCCAAGAATCAGTGATTAACATGTTTAATCATAATTCCCAAGAACTATTTCTTTGACATGCCTTCCATACATTAATAACATGTATGACATTCATACATGAGCTGGATATTCCAGTCTTCTTTCTTATTGCCTTTACACTTCTAACAGTTTTAACTTTTAGTATTTCTCCAACTCTCAGAAGAAGCACCCAACTTTAAGAGTGGCGTTTAGCCCTGGACATCCTAGGGGTGAAAGTCTCACAAACACCCTTTGGACATTCCCTTTCTCTTTAAGTGGTTGTTTTATTCACCATCATCACATGACATGCAATCTTCAGGATCCCTCTGCTAACAGTCAAATGCCCAGTAAACACTTTACTAATTCTTTGCAAACAAACATTGATTTGTTTGTATCTGAAAACGATTTTTAGTTCCATGAATATCACATAACTATCCAAACTTTCGAAGTTCGGGTCTCATGGAAGCAAAAAAATTGCACTTTAGCATAACGAAATTCTAGCTTTTGGATCGAAGGACGAAAGTCACATCATCCATAGAATTTGCGAGAGGATACCGAAAGCATGCGATAGGATAAAGTCCTTCTCAGCACTCTTGAGGACAATCCTCACATTATGTTTCCAATCGTAAAGTTTTAACCAAATAAAAAATAGCTTATTCAATTTTAATAGGGAAGGTGGAAATGCGAGCCATTATTCTAGAACCATTATGCAATTTACACGTAGACAATGTCCATAATTAATTGCACTGAGAATTAAACAAGTTAATTCTAAAGTGCGCTCCCACTTAAACCAACATCTCTCATAATTGATTGTGAGTGATTCAAGATCCAAATTTTAATTAAATGCCATTGTTCGAGATGAACACTGATGGCGCCAACTTCAATCGGTAGGCAAACTTGCCGATCACATCTCTATGTGATTCTTGTTCATCTTTTGATGCGTGTGTTCCGAGCTCATGACTTTCATGCCTGAACGTCAAGACAACCAAGTGAGATTGCTGCGAGGTCTAAACTCACCCGCCTCACGATAACCCACAAGTATAGGGGATTGCAACAGTTTTCGAGGGTAGGGTATTCAACCTAAATTTATTGATTCGACACAAGGGGAGCTGATGTTGGCTTGAACTACGTTGGTATTTCCCCATAGAGGAAGGGATGATGCATCACATCAATGGTAGGTATTTCCCTCAGTTGATGAGACCAAGGTTATTAAACCAGTAGGAGAATCACGCAACACTATATGAATGGCACCTGCACAAAAATAACAAATACTCGGAACCCGATGTGTTAAAGGGGTTGTCAATCCCTTTCGGGCAACGGCGCCAGAAATAGGCAAACAGACGTGAGAGAGTTTTAAATATTGATAGATCGAACGCTAAATAAAATAAAGTGCAAAAAGGTATTTTTGGTTTAATATATATGAAAATAAAAGCAAAGGAAAATAGATCGCAAAGGCAAATATAATAAAGAAGAGACCCGGGGGCCGTAGGTTTCACTAGTGGCTTCTCTTGAGAAAAATAGCAAACGATGGGTGAACAAATTACTGTTGGGCAATTGATAGAACTTCAAATAATCATGAAGATATCGAGGCAATGATCATTATATAGGCACCACGTCCAAGATTAGTAGACCAACTCCTGCCTGCATCTACTACTATTACTCCACACATCGACCGCTATCCAACATGCATCTAATGTATTAAGTTCATGGAAAAAAGAGTAATGCAATAAGAATGGTGACATGATGTAGACAAGATCTATTTATGTAGAAATAGACCCCATCGTTTTATCCTTAGTAGCAACGATACATATGTGTCGGTTCCCTTTCTGTCACTGGGATCAAGCACCGTAAGATCGAACCCACTACAAAGCACCTCTTCCCATTGCAATATAAATAGATCAAGTTGGCCAAACAAAACCCAAATATCGGAGAAGAAATACGAGGCTATAAGTAATCATGCATATAAGAGATCAAAGAAGACTCAAATAATTTTCATGGATAAAAAGATAGATCTGATCATATCAAAGTTCATTGGATCCCAACAAACACACCGCAAAAAGAGTTACATCATATGGATCTCCAGGAGACCATTGTATTGAGAATCAAACAAGAGAGAGGAAGCCATCTAGCTACTAACTACAGACCTGTAGGTCTGCAAAGAACTACTCACGCTTCATCGGAGAGGCACCAACTGACATGATGCACCCCTCCGTGATGGTGTCTAGATTGGATATGGTGGTTCTGGAACTTGCGGCAGCTGGAATTGATTTTCGTCGACTCCCCTAGGGTTTCTGGAATATTGGGGTATTTCTAGAGCAAAGAGGCGGTTCAGGGGGCACCCGAGGTGGGCACAACCCACCAGGGCGCGCATGGGCTTCCAGGCGTGCCCTGGTGGGTTGTGCTTCCCTCGAAGCACCCCCTAGGCGCTTCTCCGGCCCAATGGATGTCTTCTGGTCCAAAAAAATCCACAAAAAGTTTCGCTGCATTTGGACTCCGTTTGGTATTGATTTCCTGCGATGTAAAAAACATGCAAAAAATAGCAACTAGCACTTGGCACTGTGTTAATAGGTTAGTACCAAAAAATGATATAAAATGACTATAAAATGATTGTAAAACATCCAAGAATGATAATATAAAAACATGGAACAATAAAAAATTATAGATATGTTGGAGACGTATCAGGATCCCCAAGCTTAATTCATGCTCGTCCTCGAGTAGGTAAATGATAAAAACAGAATTTTTGATGTGGAATGCTGCCTAACATGTCATCTCATATTCTTTTCTTTATAGCATGGACAGTTGGACTTTTATATGGTTCAAAGCAATAGTCTAGTTTTGACATGAGACCTAAATACTCAAGCATATCAACAAGCAACCATGTCTTTCAAAATATCAACGCTAAAATAAGTTATCCCTAGCCCATCATGCTCAATCATTGATCCATTCATGAAACACACTCGCATATTAGCTACACCCAATGCTCAAGTACGATCCTTGTGCCTCTTAGTTGGTGCTTTATAAGAGAAGATGGAGACTCAAATTAAAAATGAAAATTGCATAAAGTAAAAGAAAGGCCCTTCGCCGAGGGAAGTAGGGATTTGTAGAGGTGCCAAAGATCAATGCGAAAAACTTAGAGATAAAAACATTTTGGGAGGCATACTTCTCGCACCAACGAAAATGACTTAGAGTTTCCCACACTTTCCATGCTAGATATATCATAGGCGGTTCCCAAACAGAAAATAAAGTTTATTCCTTTTTCCACCATACTTTCACTTTCCATGGCTAGCCGAATCCACGGTTGCCCTCCATACCAACACTTTCCAAGGAATTTATCATTTGACAACATAAAGTAAATTCATTTTTCATTTTGGGTCTGGGCATCCCTAATACCTTTGCCTTACTCTCGTGCAATGACAAGTGAATAAACACTCATCGTAAGAATAACACATCTAGCATGGAAATTATCGGCCACCCCTCACCGCCTCGCGAGCGGTACGAGCACACAAAAGAGAAATTTATTTCAAAAATTAGTGATGGCACATACAAATTTGCTTAGAACAGCAAAAGAATACCGCATATAAGTAGATATAGTGGACTCATGTGGAAAAACTGGTTTAAAGGATTTTGGATGCACAAGTAATGATCATACTTAGTGCAAAATGAAGGCTAGCAAGAGATTGAGAAGCGACCAACCAAGAAACGAATAATCTCATAAGCGAGCATTAAGCATAATTAACAACGAATAATGCACCACAAGTAGGATGTAATTTCATTGCATGACTATTGACTTTCGTGCTTGCATAGGGAATCCCAAACCTTAACACCAATATTCTTACTAAAGCACAATTACTCATCAACATGACTCACATATCACATCATCATATCTCAAAACTATTACAAGGAATCAAGTTTATTTTGTCCAATGATCTTCATGAAAGTTTTTATTATATCCTTCTTGGATATCTATCACTTTGGAACTAATTTTCATGTGTTTCTTTTGATATGATCAAACAAATATAAGTGAAGATCATGAGCATAATATTTCTTTCTCTTAAAATAATTTAAGTGAAGCAAGAGAGAATTTCGTAAAAAAATTAGTAACTCTCAAATAAATCTAAGTGAAGCAAGAGAGCATTTCTTCAAATATACCAAAACACACCATGCTCAAAAAGATATAAGTGAAGCACCAGAGCAATTCCATAGCTCATAAAAATTTAAGTGAAGCATAGAGATCAATTCTAGCAAGTCATGGCATAATTTTGGCTCTCTCAAATAGGTGTGTCCAGGAAGGATTCAAGACTTAGAACACAAAGAAAAACAAGAAAAGACTCATATCATACAAGACGCTCCAAGCAAAACTCATAGTATGTGACGAATAAAAATATGGCCTCGAGTAAAATACCGATGGTCATTAGAAGAAAGAGGGGATGCCACTCGGGGCATCCCCAAGCTTAGTTGCTTGCTTCTCTTTGGATAATATCTTGGGATGCCATGGGCATCCCCAAGCTTAGGCTCTTCTTACTTCTTATTCCTTCATCCATCGTATCATCACCCAAAACTTGAAAACTTCAATCACACAAAACTCAACAAAACCTTCATGAGATCCGTTAGTATAAGAAAGCAAATCACTACTATAAGTACTGTTGCAAACTAATTCATATTTTATTCTTGCATTATATCTACTGTATTCCAACTTTTCTATGGCAAAAACTCATCAAAGGAAACCATAGAATCATCAAAACAAGCACACAATGCAAAGAAAACAGAATCTGTCAAAAACAGAACAGACTGTAGCAATCTGAAAACTTCAAATACTTCTGTAACTCCAAAAATTCTGAAAAATTAGGAAAACCTGAGAAATTTGTATATCAATCTTGTGTGAAATATTCAGAGCAAAAGCATGTTTCTGTGATTTTTTAAAATTATTTTTCTGAGCGCAAAAGTTTCTGTTTTTCAACAAGATCAAATCAACTATCACCCAAGAAGATCCTAAAGGCTTTTCTTGGCACAAACACTAACTAAAACACAAAAAACACAATCATAACAGTAGAATAATTGTGCAAACACTCAATAACAGAAAGCAAAAAGCAAAAATAAATTTCATTCATTGGGTTGCCTCCCAACAACCGCAATCATTTCACGCCTGTTGGGGATATTACTACTAGGTATAAACCGGCCAAGATAGCCGGGTTATCCCCATAATGGATTGTTTATACTTAAAGCCCATGAAGACAAGGATAAAGTGGATTACTACAGAGACTTGAAGGCCCAAGGCTCAAAGGTAGATTAAGGCCTATAGTTACAAACCGCCATGTAAATCATGACTTGTATTATAAGGTATGACGAGTAGAAACCAAGCCGGTATGTGTATAAACCGGCATCGGGACTCTGTAAGCCGGCGGGCGTCAACCTGTGTATATAAAGGCATGACCCGGCGGCGGTTCAAGGACAAGAGACAACAGCTCGAGATCTAGGTAAAGCGATTCCGCTCCCTGATTCTCGAGACCACAGCAATATCATCACAACTTGACGTAGGCTTTTACCTTCACCGCAAGTGGCCGAACTAGTATAAACTCTCGTGTCCTTTGTCCGGTTTAACCCCTTTAAGCTAACCCGTTGCGATGGCTCCACGACTAAGTCCTTTCGCTAGGACATCTGCCGTGACAAACCCACGACAGTTGGCGCCCACCGTGGGGCTATCGCGCGATGGTTTCGAGTTCTTGAAGGGCAATTTTGAAGGACTCAAGGGATACGCCGTGGGCCGGATGACCAATATTCGTCGCGGCAAACTCTACATCGACGACGCAGGCTGGGGCCCCGAGGCCGGCTCAATCGAGTACGGGTACCGGGTCCCCTTTGGAGGGATTCACGTCTTCATCGGCAAGATCGGCGAACCGGGCCCTGAGCCGGACATCTGCACCGACCTCGTCGAGATGGCTCTGCGTGCAAGCCCTGCCCGGGTTCAGCCCGCCATGAAGCGTGCGTTCGTAGGATTCATCAACGGTGCGGAACTTGAACCGGCGTCCGACAGCGAGACCGCCGTCTACTCAGATGGTGAGTCGTCCACCGGGGAGACCGAGTCACTGTACCAACTGCAGGATGGCCAGCTTGGGGGCTATTCCGATGGCGACAGTATTCCGGACACTTTCGATCTGCCAAACCGGGTGGCGATCTTCATGGCCGGCACGCAACCAGCGCTCCACTGGTCAACCGCGGCAGCGATAATTTCTGGATCAACAGCGGCGGCAGCAGCCGGGGCAGGAGGCCCTGTGCGACCACCGGCTCAGGTTCTTTCCGATTTGTTTGATGTGCTGGCAACACTGATGGCGGAGGTTAGCCCGGCAGATCAGGATGCACACAATGCGGAAGTTGCAAAAGTGAAAGATCAGATCTCTCAGGCAAAAGCCGACTTAGCTGCTGAGGATACCAGGATAGCCGCGGAGCGGGCCGCTTTAGAGGCACAAGCACAGCGGATTCAGGCGGAAAATTACCGACTCCTGTTGGATCAGAACGCTTCGAACGATGTGTTAAGAAGAAGGCATCGGTCACGACTACCACCGGTTTATGAGGCAATGAATCTCTTTGGTACGCCAGGAGCAGGAACCAGTAATCCGGCAGCGGTGAACCGGATTGAGACACCGAGGACTGGAGCACCGGATCAGCCACGGGTGACGGATCCCCCTCGACGGACCCATAACCTGCTACAGGATGTACCGGCGCCGCCGGGTCACATTTCCACCCCTTTGGATAACATGATCGCCGCCGCATCACGGTTAGCTGCTATTCCAATGGAGGGTGAATCCCCAGCGGCGGTTGAGATGCGGCGTGCTAGGGATCTTCTTCAGACAGCCATGATGCAGCAGCAGGCTTATTCATATAGCTGAGACATAATTCATTGAACCCCACGCCCGAGCCTGAGTTATAGCAGGCACATCGATGAACCGGCTGTGTCAAGCAGTGCGCGGAACCGAGACGCTCCTCGGGGACCTAATCCGGCGCATGGCGGGGCAAATGCTCAGGATTTGGTGAACAACGGAGCACGTCGAGAAACCGGGTTAGCAGCGCAGGACCGTCAGCTCACTCCGGTTCGTCCGGTGGCCTCCGTAGAGCAAGGCCTTACTTTCAGCTCTTGGGGGGTGCCCTGCCTCATCCCATCTTTGCGCAATGTACGGCTGCCCAAGGATTTCAAAGGCCCCCGTAAGGTACCTAATTACACCGCTGATGTGCCCCCCGAGTCATGGATTGAGAGTTATGAGATGGCTATGGAGATGCTGGATGTGGATGAAGCGGCCTGCGTGAAATATTTTGCTATGATGTTGGATGGAACAGCTCGCACGTGGTTGAAAAGCTTACCAGTTAATTCCGTTGGGTCATGGGCTGAGTTAAAAGCTCAGTTTATAGCAAACTTCAAAGACACATGCAAACAGCCTATGTCAATTGTGGACTTAGCCGCATGCGTCCAGGGTGAAGGCGAGTCAACAACCCGTTGGGTGCGCCGGGTTTCAGAGATCTTACATTCTTCGGATCGCATCAATGTCGACTCGGCGGTTATAACATTAGAGGGTAATTGTCGGTTCCAGCCTTTAAAGTTGAAGTTGGGACGGCTCAAGCGTCACTGCAATGACATGGGAACACTTATGGCTGCTTTGGTTAAGTATGCCGATTCTGATAGTACCAAGCATCCCGAGTCTGACGACGATAAGACAGGGAAGGGAAAGAAGAGCGGCAACGCCAAGGGGCAGACGCATAATCCGTCGAACCATAATCCAACGGGCCACAATAATAATGGTAAGCGGAAAGCAGATCATAATTCAGATTTTGTGGCTAACACCAACACACAGAGCAATGGTCAGTGTCGTAAAGGAAGGCCACCCTCAAGAAGGGCAGAGCCTAGTCCTAATCCGGAACGCCTGAATTTCCTGTTGAACCAGCCTTGCCCGAAGCATTCATTGCAGGACAAACCGGCCACGCACCTCTGGAAGGATTGTTATATCATGCGAGAATTCAAAAATTCAGATTTCTTCCGGAATGATCATGGACCGTCCGGCGGTTCAGGTTCCGGGTCCTATGGGCCGGGTTACGGAGGAGGCAACTCCGGTTCAGGATTCCAAGGCAACCAGGGTGGACATGGCAATCAAGGCAATCAGAGCAGCCAGGGTGGTTATAACCAACAGTGACAGCAGCAGCAACAGTCAGGATACCAAAGTCACCCAAAGCAGTTGAATAGTGGACAGTACCACGTTTTCACCACCAGCTTATGCAGACGCGATCAGAAGCTTCATAAACGGGCGGTGAACTCGGTTGAGCCGGCAGTACCTCACTATTTGCGATGGTCTGAGCAGCCTATCGTCTGGAGCCGAGAGGATCACCCGCCCCGGATTGACAATCCAGGTCATTTGGCGTTAGTGGTGGCGCCTCAGGTTGGAGGTTACAAGTTCACTAAGGTACTCATGGATGGAGGCAGCAGTATCAACATCTTATATTATGACACCTTCCGTCGTATGGGGTTGACGGATAAGAATCTTAAACCGTCGAACACTGTTTTCCATGGTGTGGTGCCTGGCAAATCAGCTTATCCGGTTGGTAAAATAGCTCTGGACGTCGCGTTTGGAGATGAGTATGACTCAAGAACAGAGACATTGACTTTCGAAGTGGTGAAAATCCAAAGCCCGTATCATGCCCTGTTTGGACGGCCGGCTTATGCTAAGTTCATGGCACGGCCCTGTTATGTCTATCTACAGCTTAAGATGCCGGGTCATAAAGGGACCATCACAGTACATGGAGGCCGCAAGATTGCTTTGGAGTGTGAGGAAGGTGACGCGGCCTATGCTGAGTCGGTTTGTGCAACAGAGGAGTTGAAGTTTTATAAGGACAACGTTGATCCAGCGGATATGACTTCTTTGAAGAAGCCAACCACAAAGCATGATCCGGCCTTGAAGTTTAATCGGCTGATGAGACTAAGACGGTTGATTTTGTGCCCAGCGATTCATCCAAACAGTTCATCATCAGTGCAAATCTGGATCCCAAATAGGAAAGCGCGCTCATCGAGTTCATCCATGAGAATCGGGATATCTTTGCATGGAAGCCTTCTGACATGCCAGGTGTACCGAGGGAACTCGCTGAGCACACCCTTAATATCGATCCCAAGTTTAAACCGGTCCGACAATTCCTTCGCCGATTCAATGAAGAGAGGCGCAAGGCCATTGGTGAGGAGGTAGCCCGGCTCTTGGCGGCAGGGTTCATCATTGAAGTTTTTCATCCGGAGTGGTTGGCTAATCCGGTGCTAGTGCTTAAGAAGAATGGCACCTGGCGTATGTGTGTGGATTACACGGACTTGAACAAAGCATGTCCAGCTGATCCTTTTGCCCTCCCCCGTATCGATCAAATCATTGATGCTACAGCAGGTTGTGAGCGTTTGAGTTTTCTGGATGCTTATTCAGGTTATCATCAGATCAAGATGGCAGTTAAGGACCAGGAGAAGACAACTTTTATAACTCCCTTTGGGGCCTTCTGCTATGTGTCTATGCCCTTTGGGCTCAAGAGTGCCCAGGAACTTATCAGCGTTGTGTTCAGAATTGTCTTCATGACCAGATTGGGCGCAATGTTCATGCTTATGTGGATGATATTGTGGTGAAGTCCAGGAAGGAGGAAACATTAATAGATGATTTAAAGGAGACCTTTGGTAACCTCCGGGTTTATAAGATGATGCTCAACCCGGTCAAGTGTGTTTTTGGTGTGCCAACAGGCAAGCTTTTGGGTTTTCTGGTGTCTAACAGGGGCATTGAAGCTAATCCAGAGAAGATCAAGGTCATTACTTCACTGGCTAAACCGAAATGCATCAATGATGTTCAGCGACTGGCAGGCCGGATTGCAGCATTGAGCCGGTTTATAAGTCGTCTCGGGGAGAAGGCCATCCCTTTATATCAAATGCTGAAGAAAACGGACAACTTTGTCTGGAGTGATGCGGCTAATGAAGCGTTTGAGGCTCTAAAGCGGCAG
The DNA here is from genome assembly GCF_002575655.3 of Aegilops tauschii subsp. strangulata. Lineage (NCBI taxonomy): Eukaryota > Viridiplantae > Streptophyta > Magnoliopsida > Poales > Poaceae > Aegilops > Aegilops tauschii. Next base: position 134,440,897 of record NC_053036.3, read on the forward strand.
CTTGCCGAACCACCTGTTCTGGCTGCTCCCATTGACAAGGAACCCTTGCTGCTATATGTGGCTGCTAATGCTCGGGCTGTTAGCGTGACTATTGTGGTGGAGCGCAAGGAGGCAGGAAAGGAGTATCTGGTTCAACGGCCGGTTTATTATATCAGTGAGGTGCTCGTTGAGTCAAAACAGAGATATCCACATTGGCAGAAGCTTGTATATGGGGTTTTTATGGCAAGCCGAAAGCTGAAGCAATACTTTCAGGGCCATCCCATTATTGTGGTCAGTTATGCTCCTTTGGGAGATGTCATCCAGAACAGAGAAGCGACTGGCCGGGTTGCTAAGTGGGCTATTGACCTTGGGCCTTTTGGATTAAAATATATGCCTCGCACGGCCGTTAAGTCTCAAGCACTCGTGGATTTTATCAATGACTGGACGGAGTTATAAGCGCCGGAGGATAGATCGGATAACACATACTGGATGATTCATTTTGACGGATCCAGGCAATTGGAGGGCTCGGGGGCTGGAGTGGTTTTTACTTCCCCTCGAGGTGACAAATTTTGTTATGATCTCCGCTTGATGTTTCCTTGTACTAATAATGCAGCTGAGTACGAGGCCCTGCTCCATGGTCTTCGGATGGCTAAGGAGATGAATCTGAGCCGGGTTAAATGTTTTGGTGACTCAGATCTAGTGGTTCAACAAGTGTCTGGCACTTGGGATTCCAAGGACCCCCTCATGGCAGCGTATCGTCGAGAGGTGGATATTATTGCAGATCATTTTAAGGGTTATCAGTTTGATCATGTAGACCGGCGAAAGAATGAAGCGGCGGACGCTTTAAGCCGGCTGGGCTCCCAGCGCAAACCGGTGCCGCCAATGTTTTTCTTGATGTTTTGCATAACCCGTCGGTCAAGCTACCCACGGAGGAGGACTTAGCAATTCCTGATCCGGAGGCTCAGTTGGTGGCGGCGCTTCATGTCACCCTGGATTGGACGATCCCGTATCTGGCGTATATGAACCGGGGTGAGTTACCAGAGGATGAAGTTCTGGCCAGGTAGATAATCCGGCGTTCCAAGTCCATGACTATTGTCAATGGCGAGCTACATCATTGCAGTGTTTTAGGGGTTTTTCAACGTTGTGTTTCTCCGGAAGAAGGTCATGAAATTTTGCGCGAAATACACGAAGGTGATTGTGGTCATCATGCCGGTTCAAAGTCCCTGGTGGCTAAGGCTTTTCGTCACGGTTTCTATTGGCTGACAGCTCATGCTGATGCGGAGGACTTGGTCAAAAGGTGTGATGGCTGTCAGAGGTTTGCACGCCGATCTCATGTTCCGGCTCAGGAGTTGAGGATGATTCCAATTACCTGGCCATTTGCAACCTGGGGGCTTGACATGGATGGACCCTTTAAGAGGTCTAAGGATAAGAAGACCCACCTCTTGGTGGCGGTTGATAAATTTACCAAGTGGGTGGAGGCGGAGCCATTTAGCAAGTGTGATGCAGCCACGGCGGTTCAGTTTATGAAGAGGGTGATATTCCATTTTGGTTTTCCACACAACATTATAACAGGCAATGGCACGAATTTGTCCAAGGGTGCTATGGAGGAGTTCTGTCAAAGAGAGCACATCCGTCTTGATGTGTCTTCAGTGGCCCACCCCCAGTCTAATGGCCAAGCGGAGAGAGCTAATCAGGAAATCTTGAAGGGGATCAAGCCCCGCCTTATGGTTCCTTTGCAGAGGACACCAGGTTGTTGGGTTGAAGAGTTGCCTTCCGTTTTATGGAGCATTAACACCACCCCCAATAGATCTACGGGTTATACGCTCTTCTTCATGGTTTATGGAGCGGAAGCTGTCCTTCCAAGTGATATTCGTCATGACTCAGCACGAGTGGAAGCTCATGTTGAAGCAGATACTGAAAGAGCACGCCAGGATGCGTTGGACCTGTTGGATGAGAAACGGGACGTAGCGGCGGCTCGCTCGGGGATTTATCAGCAAGACCTACGGCGTTATCACAGTCGCCGAGTTAAAACCAGAGCTTTTCAAGAAGGTGATCTGGTGCTTCGGCTTATCCAAGATCAGACCGATATGCACAAGTTATCCCCGCCTTGGGAAGGGACCTTTGTGGTCAGCAAGAATCTGAACAACGGATCATATTACCTCATTGATGTTCGAGAGTATAAAGACTCACGCAAGTCAGAGGAGGAGACGATCCGGCCGTGGAACATAGCTCGTCTGCGGCCTTACTACACCTGAGCCATCAGCACCTATCATGTACATATTTTTACGATGTATATATTATGATCAATATAATAAACCGGAGCCCCAACTAAAGCGGGGTATCTGCTGTTCCCATATTATGAGTGGTTACACGGAGGTTTCTGTTTGGAAAGCGACATCCGGTTTACCCTTTGATTCAGCTTCTGCAGCAGTCTGTCAATTTAAGTCACTTGGGGGCTTGGTCATGTTTGAACCATAGCTACACCTCTTGGCTGGCTTAAGGCCACGAAAGAAAGTCACTTGGGGGCTTGTTCATGTTTGAACCATAGCTACACCTCTTGGCTGGCTCAAGGCCACGAAAGAAAAGTCACTTGGGGGCTTGGTTGTATTCAGACCATAGCTACACCACTTGGCTGGCTCAAAAGCCACGACAGTAAGTCACTTGGGGGCTTGGTTGTGTACAAACCATAGCTACACCTTTGGCTGGCACAATGCCATTACATGGGGGCCAAAGAGCGTTGTCAAGAACAACTCAAACATAGGCACCCCGGGTTAACCTGCCTTCATTAAGTAAGTCACTCCGCCCAGGTAAGCTTGGTATGACCCGCCAACTTGACAAGTCAATCGCATATAACCCTGAACTTGTCAATGATAGACCGGCGATTGGTTAAAGACGGAGGACCATCTTAAAAGGCTTTGTAAAACGGTTTAACTCAGCGGCCTGGCAGCCCATGAAAAGCCTCGCATTTGGGCCTGGCAGCCCATGAAAAGCCTCGACTACAAGTTTTCCTCTGGTTTTTTATTGGTCAGTTTTTTGTTTCTCCCTTGTTAAAGTTTTGAGCTAAGCCAGCGTCACATGGCCCGGCATGATTATAAGTCATTCGTAGGAACCGGTGGTTATCATAACCCGACATCACTTATTATATACCAGCATAACATGGTTTGAGTTATCAATACTCAGTATTTGGGTCGTCATCCCTATTACAAGAATGTTGGTAAACCAACAAAGTGATTCAATATCACAGGTATGATATGCTTCATATTTCATTATTTAAAGCTATGGTTATCAACCTTGGTTATATATTAGGCATTATGACCCGTCCGGCGGTAAACCGCCAGGACAGTTTTTACTTTGTTTTAGGTAGAAAGAGGCCGATATAAACCGATAAAAGATCATCCGCAAATATAGCATGCCGGATTAAAAATATTGTGTGCGACAAGTATGCACGATGGCATATTAGATCAGTTGTTCAAGCTAGCCTATTACCAGGCATTCTGATTGCCCAAAAGAATGATTGTTTTTCAAGGATAACAAAAGGAAAAAATTAAACCGACTTCCGGATTATGATTCTGCTTCAGGTTGATGTGAAGGTTGCAGATCTTCCTGCGCCGGTTCATCCTCCTTCTCTCCACCCAATGGTTGGAAGTTAATAGTTGTCCAATCAATCCCTGTTAAGGCTTGAAAGACAGCTTCGTCGTGTATAAGATCAGACGGTTCAACATCAGGAGCGTAAGTGTGCTTACGGATCGGCGGGATCAGATTTTCCACATCATAAGTTGGAGCACTTATTCGCTTGTCGCTGGCATCATATACATTCTGATAAATTGACAAGTTAGTATCTTCAGCCAACTTACTTGCCAGTGGTCGCATCTCTCTCGTGATAGCCCGGAGATCATCATTGCTGAATTCTGAACCGTCCTCTTTTTGGCTTGGATAACCATTACCAATGTCTTTCGGATCAAGGTCAGAGATCCAGGCCTTGGCGCGCGTCAGTGCCGTAAGGGCACCAGACCTGGCAGCGGATTTCTTCAATTCCACAATCCGGGCAGGCATCATAGACAATTTTTCCAGTGTTTCCTTGATTAGCGACGGTGGCAGATGGATATTGGAAGTTGTACAGATGGCCCGTTGCGCACCGGTATAAAGCTGCTCTGCCAAAGTATAGACGGCCTTCAATTTTTTGCGCATATCTGTGCCAAGATGAGTAACGCGGCTACCTGCAAAAGGATCAAATTTTTATTAAACCGGAAGTTTTTATAGCTGGTGTTGTTACAGATTGGTGAAGAGGTTGTTACCAAAGATGGCAGAGGTCATAGCATCAATCTGCCGCTTCAGGCTGCTCAGTTCCTCTGTGGCCGGTTTAAGGGCGTTTTCTGCATCTTCTGCCCGCTTTAACAAGGTGGATTTTTCAGTTTCCCAATCTGCCCGTTCGCCTTTGAAGGATTCTTTCAGCCGTTCCATGGTTGTTAAAGCGGTGGTCAACATGCTCTTGACTTTGTAAGTTTCATCTTGCTGAGATTTAATGTTCCCTTGGAGATCAGTGATTTGGGAGTCTTTTTTGGACAACTTAGTCTGCAACATACAGATAATAAATTACAACATTTAAAGTCTCAAGCACATAACAAGTTATCTACTTGACACTTGGGGGCTAATGTGGATTGCTTCTTATTAGCTATTCATTTAAAGTCTCAAGCACATAACAAGTTATCTACTTGACACTTGGGGACTAATGCGTATTCGTTCAGATTCAGATAAATTGTCATCATTGTAAGTAGTGAGATTAATAGGATGCACTGGTTCATTCTAAAAAGATATAAGCCGGTTCATGGGGATTACACCAGCAAAATGCAAATATCGATTCAAGACCCGATGTAAACCAAGGTTATGAACCGGCCCTTGGGGGCTACTGGAGTTGATACGTTAGACCAGTTCTAACAAAAGTACTATTGGAATATTTATGCAAAGGGAAAGTGACATGTACCTCATACCGCTCCTTCATCAGGCCTACTAAACCGGCTTCAAAGTCGCGGCTCGTATACAGGCGGTTTAAAAAACCAGAATGGAGATCTTGAGCGCTGAGGTTGGTATAGCTGGATAACTCGAATTTCCATTTCCCTTTGTCCATAGCAGAAATTTATTCTTTGGCGTTACGCTTTGATAAAGCGACAGGATGACCAGGGGAGCTGAAACCAAGGCCAGTTACGACAACATCATCGTCCGTAGTTTTGGCAGGGCTTGGTGGTTTACTGGATGCTTTGGCCGGACTCGGCGGATCAACAGTGGGACTTAATGGATCAGCTGACTGGTTTGTTGGATTATCTTCTACCGGTTCAGCTAGCGTGTCGGTTCCTTGAGGTTCTGGATTATCAACAGCAGTGTTAGCCTCCGGGTCAATAGCCTCTGGGGTTTTCTCCGGCTCAGTGGCCGGTTCATGGTCGGTTGGCTTATTCAATCTAGCTTTCTTGCTTGGTCTGGCCTTGGCACTGAAAAAGAGCAGACACAAAGATCAATATGACAATATAATACAAGACCAAAAGAAGTTAAGATTATGTTATGCTTACCCAGGGACGGTTTTCAGAGGAGGAAGTTGTGTCGCTGACGACTCACCGGAGGATGAATGGGAAGTTCCCTGATAATTTGAGTCAGATGGATTAAGAGGATATCAGATGTAACCCGCCTTAGGGTAAAGGGTGTCAGGAGTATAAACAACCTCTTGGCGGCGTTTGCGAACCGGTGAATTTGGTAAACCGGAGGAGGTCACCACTTGGCCGCTATGTCGAGTTGTGCGGCGAGCTTCATGCTGCTGCGTCTTAAAAAGAAAGTGCGGGTCCAAGTAAGAAAGAGGGCATGAAAATTTTACTTTCCGAATGGCTCGACGGATTCTTGGTGCTGGCACAGGATCAGAGTCAGAAGAAAGAATAGTTACCTCATCAGCATGGCTGGCTTCCGCTTCATCCTGATAATGATCATTGTCAATAAGGTGTATAAAAAATGAACTGAGAGAGTCAAGTTCTACCTCTGAGTCCGGATTATCCAGAGCATCATCAATAATGGGCTCGGACGGTTCAACGTTCCTTCTTTTAGGCTTTTTGAAGCCTTGGTCTTAAGCCGAGGATTCTTTACCGGTTTATCTTGTGGTTTTTTCTTACAGAATGGATCATCGGCTTGTATAGACAAATAGAAAGTCATCAAAGGAGAAATTTAACAAAGAATGGGTAAAGGCAGAAATATGGTAGATTATACCTTTGGCGGTTTATTGGCAGCATAGAAAGGACTGAGCCCGGTTTTGCTGCATACATCTAATGGCTCATTAAGCATCTTTTTGACAGCTTCGGTGACTTCATCATCAGTCAGCTGGATGTCAATATGGCGTTGCGGGTCTTTCAGATCCCCTGTGTATTCACACATTAAACCGGGCCGCCGGCTTAAAGGTAAAACGCTCCATGAAACCCAGCATCGGACAAAATCCACGCCTGTGAGCCCATTTGCAACGAAGGCTCTGAGCTTTGCCAGTTGAGGGGCATATTTTGCTCGCTCTTGGGTGGTCAACCGTTGAGGAAAGGGATGAGCTTGGGTAAGCCGGTGTGGACGATAACCCGGCAAAGGATTTTCATTGGCTGGGGTTGTGTTGCGGCAGTAGAACCAAGTCTGATTCCAGTCCTTAGGATGACTATGAAGCTTGGCATGAGGGAAATCAACATCTCTCCTCTTCTGAATTGTAACCCCGCCTAGTTCAGTATTTGGGCCATCTGTAAACTCAGTACAACGGTTTAGGTAAAAGAAATCCCGGAACAGATCAACAGTAGGTTCCTCTTGCAGGTACACTTCGCAGAATACTTGCCAGTCACAAATATTGGATATGGAATTTGGGCTGAGATCTTGGGGATGGATTTGAAAATCGGCGAGCACGTCACGGAAGAATTTTGATCCGGGAGGAGTGAAGCCTTGGCTCAGGTGATCAGCAAATACAATAACTTCTCCTTATTGGGGTTCAGGAGGAAATTCTGGACCGGGGACTTGCTAATGGATAGTGTCTTTATTTGCTAAAGTGCCCGTTGCAACACAACCAGCCAGCTGTGCTTCCGTAACCCGGGAAGGAACCCAATTACAGGAACAGAATTGTTTGGCCATTTCTGGTGACAGGCTGGAGAAAAGGATGATATCCGGTTTAAAGTTCATGGTTACAACGTACAAACCGGTGCAATGATGGAAGATGATGATATTTCAAGCATTTGGGTGTACTAAACCGGATTTCAGCATTTAAAAGCAGATTGGCGGTTTAATAGAGGGCTAATGGTATATGATGAGTTATCACAGGTTCAAGGATAAACCACCCACAATGGTAAAGAGGCTACACATTTGCAATAATTTCTAAGTATGGCGCAAACAGATTTCATAGATCGGTGGTATAAATCTAGATCTGCCACAGTTCTAAAAAGAGGAAATAAATCTAACCTAAAGCCGTGACAGTGGAAGAACACATATGCTTGGATGGGATCTTATGCAGGAAAGGGTGTTTTTTGAGGTGTAAAAGGGGCGCTAAACTACTGAAGCTCGCCTTTGCTATCAGATTCAGATCAAAACTATGCGATCTAGGAAAGGAAAGATGAACGGTGAAGAACACCGACGAACAGTGGAGACCCTAATGCAGATCTGACGGTCGAGGAGAGGAATACTTATTGGTGCTGCTGAACAGCGGAGGTGCGTCGCAGTTCTCCGGTCAAAACTGGTTGATGCAGCGGCCTGGGTTGGTTTAGACGCGAAGGTCGACGGCGGCGGCGGAGTTCGGGCGCTGAGGCGTCGCGAGGAAGAAGAAGACTTGAAGAGGAAAAGGGAGAGATGGAAAGGGCCCTCGGCCGTATTTATAAGGACGGAAGGATAAGGGTCAAGCGCGAGAATCGAGGAGCCTAAAAAATGGATATGTGACAGATTTGTCGCCTCGATTATCGGAGGCTCGTTAATGAAGGTGAGGAATATACCATTTAACATAACAGGTGACGTCATGGCGGTTTATTATGATTCTGGATGATGACGTCATGGCGGTTTACAAGATTTATGCGAAGATATGGAAGAAGAAATTTTCTCAAGGTTTTAGAGATTGACATGAACCATTTCAAATCAATCTGGGGCCTAATGTTGGGGATATTACTACTAGGTATAAACCGGCTCAAGATAGCCGGATTATCCCCATAATGGATTGTTTATACTTAAAGCCCATGAAGACAAGGATAAATCGGATTACTACAGAGACTTGAAGGCCCAAGGCTCAAAGGTAGATTAAGGCCTATAGTTATAAACCGCCATGTAAATCATGACTTGTATTATAAGGTATGACGAAGTAGAAACCGAGCCGGTATGTGTATAAACCGGCATCGGGACTCTGTAAGCCGGCGGGCGTCGATCTATGTATATAAAGGCATGACCCAGCGGCGGTTCGAGGACAAGAGACAACAGCTCGAGATCTAGGTAAAGTGATTCCGCTCCCTGATCCTCGAGACCACAGCAATATCATCACAACTGGACGTAGGCTTTTACCTTCACCGCAAGGGGCCGAACCAGTATAAACTCTCGTGTCCTTTGTCCAGTTTAACCCCTTTAAGCTAACCCGTTGCGATGGCTCCACGACTAAGTCCTTTCGCTAGGACATCTGCCGTGACAACCCCACGGCAACGCCCTTAGCTAGGCATAAAGCAAGGATCTAAGTTTTGTCATCTTTGTTTTTAGATCCATAAGATGCCCTCATGATTGATTCATATGGTGGATTAATTCTTGTTCTAGGGAAGTGTTCCATACCCTTCCTTAGTGGAAATTGAAATTCAATATTGCCTTCTTTCATATCTATCACGGCACCAAAAGTACGTAAAAATGGCCTACCAAGAATAATTGGACAAGACGGATTGCAATCAATATCAAGAACAATAAAATCTATGGGCACAAAATTCCTATTTGCAAGAATAATAACATCATTAATTCTTCACGTAGGCTTTTTAATAGTAGAATCCACCAAGTGCAAATTTAAAGAACATTCTTCAATATCGGTAAGACTAAGCACATCACATAAAGATTTCGGAATTGTAGAAGCACTAGCACCCAAGTCACATAAAGCAAAACACTCATAATTTTTTATTTTGACTTTGATAGTAGGTTCCCACTCATCATATAATTTTCTAGGAATTGAAACTTCTAATTCCAACTTTTCTTCCAAAGCTTTCATCATAGCATCAACAATATGTTTAGAAAAGCTTTTTTTTTGTTCATAAGCATGGGGTGAATTTATCATGGATTGCAACAAAGAAATACAATCAATCAAGGAGCAACTATCATAATTAAAGTCTTTGTAATCCAAAAGAGTGGGCACATCACTAGTTAAACTCTTGACCTCTTCAAACCCACTTTTATCAATTTTCTCAACAAGATTTTCACCCTCGATTTATCGGGATGCCTTCTAGCTAAAGTTCACTCTTCTCCAGTCCCTTTTTCATCAATCTTAATTTTACTAAACAAGGAATCAATAGAGAAAACACCAATCATTGTAAGATCTTCATCATTTTTATGAAAGCAATCACTAGAAAACGCTTTTTCTAAATATTCTCTTCTAGCTCTAAGCATAGCGGTTCTTTTCTCACTTTCATCCATAGAACAATAAAGAGCTTTAATTGATTCCTCTACCTTAGGCACAAAAAATTTCATCTTGAGATTTTCCACATCATGAGAAATTCTATCGACACTTCTAGAAAAATCATCAATCTTATTCAACTTTTCTTCCATTGTAGAGTTGAAAACTTTTTTAGTGTTGATAAATTCTTAATATTATTCTCAAGATCAGAGATTTTCCTATTACTATTATTATTATTATATTTATTACCATAGGAATTACCATAATTATTCGAGGAATTACTAGGAAAAGGCCTAGGATTAAAATTACCTCTATAAGCATTGTTACTGAAATTATTTTGAGAGATAAAATTCACATCTATGGCATCACTATTTTTCTCAATCAAAGTAGACAAATGCACATCATTAAGATCAACAAGAGCACTTTTACTAGCAACCAATTTCATAAGAGCATCAACTTTTTCACTCAAAAAAGAAATTTCTTCAACTGAACTAACTTTTTTACTAGTAGGAGCTCTTTCGGTATGCCATTGTGAATAATTTGCCATGATATTATAAAGCAATTTGGTGGCTTCACCCAAAGTAATTTCCATAAAAGTACTACCCGCGGTGAAATCTAAAAGATTACGAGAAACAAAATGCAACCCCACATAATTTTTTTGTATGATCATCCAAATATTTAACCCATGAGTTGGGCAATTCCTTAGCATCATTTTCATCCTTTCCCAAGATTGTGGAACATGCTCATGCTCAAGTTGCTTGAAATTCATGATCTGGGTTCTAAGGGAAATAATTTTTGCAGGCGGAAAATACTTAGTGATAAAAGCATCTTTGCACTTATTCCAAGAATCAATACTATGGCGAGGCAACGAAGAAAACCAAATTTTTGCATGATCTCGCAAAGAAAACGGAAATAATTTCAACTTCACAACATCATTGTCCAAATCTTTTTTCTCTTACATATCGCATAATTCCACGAATGTGTTAAGATGGGATGCGGCATCCTCATTAGGAGTACCGGAAAATTGATCTTTCATAACAAGATTCAGCAAAGCAGTATTAAAATCACAAGACTCCGCACTAGTAGTGGGAGGAGGAATCAGAGTGCCAATAAAATCATTGTTGTTGGTATTTGAGAAATCACACAACTTGGTCTTCTCTTGAGTCATTGTGACTACGCAACAAGGTTGCACACAAAAACAGATCCAGCAAGAAAACGGCGAACAAAAAAGAGGGCGAATAAAATGGCAAATTTTTGTGAAGTGGGGGAGAGGAAAATGAGAGGCAAATGGTAAATAATATAAATTGTGAGGAGATGACATTTGTGATTAGGAACCTGGTAGATGTTGATGATGTCTCCCCGGCAACGGTGCTAGAAATTCCTTTTGATGTTGGCTTAAACTACGTCGGTATTTCCCCAAAGAGGAAGGGATGATGCAGCACAGCAATGGTAGGTATTTCCCTCAGTGGATGAGACCAAGGTTATCGAACCAGTAGGAGAATCACGCAACATGATGTGAATGGCACCTGCACACAAATAACAAATACTCGCAACCCGACGTGTTAAAGGGGTTGTCAATCCCTTTCGGGCAACGGCGCCAGAAATAGGCAAACGGACGTGAGAGAGTTGTAAATATTGATAGATCGAATGCCAAATAAAATAAAGTGCAGCAAGGTATTTTTGTATTCTTGGTTTAATAGATATTAAAATAAAAGCAAAGGAAAATAGATCACAAAGGAAAATATAATAAAGAAGAGACCCGGGGGTCGTAGGTTTCACTAGTGCCTTCTCTCGAGAAAAATAGCAAACGATGGGTGAACAAATTACTGTTGGGCAATTGATAGAAATTCAAATAATCATGACGATATCCAGGCAATGATCATTATATAGGCATCACGTCCAAGATTAGTAGACCGACTCCTGCCTGCATCTACTACTATTACTCCACACATCGACCGCTATCCAGCATGCATCTCGTGTATTAAGTTCATGGAAAAACGGAGTAATGCGATAAGAACGATGACATGATGTAGACAAAATCTATTTATGTAGCAATAGACCCCATCGTTTTATCCTTAGTAGCAACGATACATACATGTCAGTTCCCTTTCTGTCACTGGGATCAAGCACCGTAAGATCGAACCCACTACAAAGCACCTCTTCCCATTGCAAGATAAATAGATCAAGTTGGCCAAACAAAACCCAAATATCGGAGAAGAAATATGAGGCTATAAGTAATCATGCATATAGGAGATCAAAGAAGACTCAAATAACTTTCATGGATAAAAAGATAGATCTGATCATATCAAAGTTCATTGAATCCCAACAAACACACCACAAAAAGAGTTACATCATATGGATCTCCAAGAGACCATTTTATTGAGAATCAAACAAGGGAGAGGAAGCCATCTAGCTACTAACTACGGACTTGTAGGTCTACAAAGAACTACTCACGCACCACCGGAGAGGCACAAATGGACATGATGCACCCTCCGTGATGGTGTCTAGATTGGATCTGGTGGTTCTGGAACTTGCGGCGGCTGGAATTGATTTTCGTCGACTCCCCTAGGGTTTCTGGAATATTGGGGTATTTATAGAGCAAAGAGGCGGTTCAGGGGGCACCCGAGGTGGGCACAACCCACCAGGGCGCTCCCTGGTGGGTTGTGCTCCCCTCGGAGCACCCCCCCCCTAGGCGCTTCTCCGGCCCATTGGATGTCTTCTGGTCCAAAAAACCCACAAAAAGTTTCCCTGCGTTTGGACTCCGTTTGGTATTGATTTCCTGCGATGTAAAAAACATGCAAAAAATAGCAACTGGCACTTGGCACTATGTTAATAGGTTAGTACCAAAAAATGATATAAAATGACTATAAAATGATTGTAAAACATCCAAGAATGATAATATAAAAGCATGGAACAATAAAAAATTATAGATACCTTGGAGACGTATCAGTATCCCAAAATTCCTGCTCGTCCTCGAGTAGGTAAATGATAAAAACAGAATTTTTGATGTGGAATGTTGCCTAACATGTCATCTCGTATTCTTTTCTTTATAGCATGGACATTTGGACTTTTATATGGTTCAAAGCAATAGTCTAGTCTTGAAATGAGACTTAAATACTCAAGCAAATCAACAAGCAACCATGTCTTTCAAAATATCAACGCTAAAATAAGTTATCCCAAGCCCATCATGCTCAATCGTTGATCCATTCATGAAACACACTCGCATATTAGCTACACCCAATGCTCAAGTATGATCATAGTGCCTCCTAGTTGGTGCTTTATAAGAGATGATGGGAGACTCAAATTAAAAATAAAAATTGCATAAAAAGTAAAAGAAAGGCCCTTCGCAGAGGGAAGTAGGGATTTGTAGAGGTGCCAGAGCTCAAAGCGAAAAACTTAGAGATAAAAATATTTTTGGAGGCATAATTTTCCCACCAACGAAAACAACTTAGAGTTCCCCGCACTTTCCATGCTAGATATATCATAGGCGGTTCCCAAACAGAAATTAAAGTTTATTCTTTTGTCCACCATACTTTCACTTTCCATGGCTAGCCGAATCCACGGTTGCCCTCCATACCAACACTTTCCAAGGAATTTATTATTTGACAACATAAAGTAAATTCATTTTTCATTTCTGGCTGGGCATCCCTAATACCTTTGCCTTACTCTCGTGCAATGACAAGTGAATAAACACTCATCATGAGAATAACACATCTAGCATGGAAAATACCGGCCACCCCTCACCGCCTCGTGAGCGGTACAAGCACACAAAAGAGAAATTTATTTTGAAAATTATAGATGGCACATACAAATTTGCTTAGAACGGTAAAAGAATACCACATATAGGTAGATATAGTGGACTCATCTGGCAAAACTGGTTTAAAGGATTTTGGATGCACAAGTAATGATCATACTTAGTGCAAAATGAAGGCTAGCAAAAGATTGAGAAGCGACCAACCAAGAAACGAATAATCTCATAAGCGAGCATTAAGCATAATTAACACCGAATAATGCACCACAAGTAGGATGTAATTTCATTGCATGACTATTGACTTTCGTGCTTGGATAGGGAATCACAAACCTTAACACATATATTCTTACTAAAGCACAATTACTCATCAACATGACTCACATATCACATCATCATATCTCAAAACTATTACAAGGAATCAAGTTTATTTTGTCCAATGATCTTGATGAAAGTCCTCCGTGATGGTTTCTAGATTGGATCTGGTGGTTCTTGAACTTGCGGCGGCTGGAATTGGTTTTCGTGGACTCCCCTAGGATTTATGAATATTGGGGTATTTATAGAGCAAAGAGGCGGTTCAGGGGGCACCCGAGGTGGGCACAACCCACCAGGGCGCGCCTGGGCCTCCAGGCGCGTCCTGCTGGGTTGTGCTCCCCTCGGAGCACCCCAGGCACTTCTCCAGCCCACTGAATGTCTTCTGGTCGAAAAAAATCCACAAAAAGTTTCGCTGCGTTTGGACTCCGTTTGGTATTGATTTCTCGCGATGTAAAAAGCATGCAAAAAACAACAACTAGCACTTGGCACTATGTCAATAGGTTAGTTCCAAAAAATGATATAAAATGACTATGAAATGATTGTAAAACATCCAAGAATGATAATATAACTGCATGGAATAGTGGCAACAGAAAAGTAACTATGGCAAAAGTAACCATAGCAGTTTTGTAGCAATCGTAACAGTAGCAACGGAAAAGTAACTAAGCAAAAAATCAATATGAAATGAGCTCGTAGGCAATAGATCAATGATGGATAATTATGTCGGATAGCATTCATCATGCAACATTTATAACCTAGGGTGACACACAACTAGCTCCAATTCATCAATATAATGTAGGCATTTATTCCGAATATAGTCATACGTGCTTATGGAAAATAACTTGCATGACATCTTTTGTCCTACCTGTTGGAAATATGCCCTAGAGGCAATAATAAAATGGTTATTATTATATTTCCTTGTTCATGATAATTGTCTATTGTTCATGTTATAATTGTGTTATTCGGAAATCTAAATACATGTGTGAACACATAGACCACAACATGTCCCTAGTGAGCCTCTAGTTGACTAGCTCGTTGATCAACAGATAGTCATGGTTTCTTGACTATGGACATTGGATGTCATTGATAACGGGATCACATCATTAGGAGAATGATGTGATGGACAAGACCCAATCCTAAGCATAGCACAAAAGGTCGTGTAGTTCGTTTGCTAGAGCTTTTCCAATGTCAAGTATCATTTCCTTAGACCATGAGATCGTGCAACTCCCGGATATCGTAGGAGTGCTTTGGGTGTACCAAGCGTCACAACGTAACTGGGTGACTATAAAGGTGCACTACGGGTATCTCCGAAAGTGTCTGTTGGGTTGGCAGGGATCGAGACTGGGATTTGTCACTCCGTATGACGGAGAGGTGTCTCTGGGCCCACTCGGTAATTCATCATCATAATGAGCTCAATGTGACTAAGGAGTTAGCCACGGGATCATGCATTACAGTACGAGTAAAGTGACTTGCCGGTAACGAGATTGAACAAGGTATTGGGATACCGACGATCGAATCTCGGGCAAGTAACGTACCGATTAACAAAGGGAATTGTATACGGGATTGATTGAATCCTCGACATCGTGGTTCATCCGATGAGATCATCGTGGAACATGTGGGAGCCAACATGGGTATCCAGATCCCGCTGTTGGTTATTGACCGGAGAGTCGTATCGGTCATGTCTGCATGTCTCCCGAACCCGTAGGGTCTACACACTTAAGGTTCGGTGATGCTAGGGTTGTAGAGATATTAGTATGCGGAAACCCGAAAGTTGTTCGAAGTCCCGGATGAGATCCCGGATGTCACGAGGAGTTCCGGAATGTTCCGGAGGTGAAGAATTATATATAGGAAGTCCAGTTTCGGCCACCGGGAAAGTTTCGGGGGTTATCGGTATTGTACCGGGACCACCGGAAGGGTCCCGGGGGTCCACCGGGTGGGGCCACCTATCCCGGAGGGCCCCATGGGCTGAAGTGGGGAGGGGAACCAGCCACTGGTGGGCTGGTGCGCCCCCCATGGGCCTCCCCTGCGCCTAGGGTTGGAAACCCTGGGGGTGGGGGGCGCCCCACTTGGCTTGGGGGGCAAGCCACCCCCCTTGGCCGCCCCCCCCTCAGATGGGATCTCCATGGGGGCGGCGCCCCCAGGACCCCTATAAATAGTGGGGGAAGGGAGGGCAGCAGTACCCTAGCCCCTGGTGCCTCCCTCTCCCTCCCGTGACACCTCTCCCTCCCGCTTGCGCTAGGCGAAGCCCTGCCGGGATCCCCGCTACTTCCACCACCACGCCGTCGTGCTGCTGGATCTCCATCAACCTCTCCTTCCCCCTTGCTGGATCAAGAAGGAGGAGACGTCGCTGCTCCGTACGTGTGTTGAACGCGGAGGTGCCGTCCGTTCGGTGCTCGGTCATCGGTGATTTGGATCACGACGAGTACGACTCCATCAACCCCGTTCACTTGAAAGCTTCCGCTCGCGATCTACAAGGGTATGTAGATGCACCCCTTCCCTCTCGTTGCTAGTACACTCCATAGATGGATCTTGGTGATGCGTAGAAAATTTTAAAATTCTGCAACGATCCCCAACAGTGGCATCATGAGCCAGGCCTATGCGTAGTTACTATGCACGAGTAGAACACAAAGCAGTTGTGGGCGTAGATGTTGTCAATTTTTCTTGCCACTACTAGTCTTATCTTGTTTCGGCGGTATTGTGGGATGAATCGGCCCGGACCGACCTTACACGTACGCTTACGTGAGACAGGTTCCAGCGACTGACATGCACTAGTTGCATAAGGTGGCTAGCGGGTGTCTGTCTCTCCCACTTTAGTCGGAACGGATTCGATGAAAATGGTCCTTATGAAGGGTAAATAGAAATTGGCATATCACGTTGTGGTTTTACGTAGGTAAGAAACGTTCTTGCTAGAAACCTATAGAAGCCACGTAAAAACTTGCAACAACAATTAGAGGACGTCTAACTTGTTTTTGCAGCATATGCCTTGTGATGTGATATGGCTAAAAGGATGTGATGAATGAGATATATGTGATGTATGAGATTGATCATGTTCTTGTAATAGGAATCACGACTTGCATGTCGATGAGTATGACAACCGGCAGGAGCCATAGGAGTTGTCTTTATTTTTTGTATGACCTGCGTGTCATTGAATAACGCCATGTAAATTACTTTACTTTATTGCTAAACACGTTAGCCATAGAAGTAGAAGTAATCGTTGGCGTGACAACTTCATGAAGACACGATGATGGAGATCATGATGATGGAGATCATGGTGTCATGCCGGTGACGAAGATGATCATGGCGCCCCGAAGATGGAGATCAAAGGAGCAAAATGATATTGGCCATATCATGTCACTATTTGATTGCATGTGATGTTTATCATGTTTTACATCTTATTTGCTTAGAACGACGGTAGTAAGTAAGATGATCCCTTATAATAATTTCAAGAAAGTGTTCTACCTAACTGTGCACCGTTGCGAAGGTTCGTTGTTTCGAAGCCCACGTGATGATCGGGTGTGATAGATTCTAACGTTCGCATACAACGGGTGTTAACGAGCCTAGCATGTACAGACATGGCCTCGGAACACATGCAATACACTTAGGTTGAATTGACGAGCCTAGCATGTACAGACATGGCCTCGGAACATGGAAGACCGAAAGGTCGAGCATGAGTCATATAGAAGATACGATCAACATGGAGATGTTCACCGATCTTGACTAGTTCGTCTCACGTGATGATCGGACACGGCTTAGTTAACTCGGATCATGTTTCACTTAGATGACTGGAGGGATGTCTATCTGAGTGGGAGTTCATTGAACAATTTGATTAGATGAACTTAATTATCATGAACTTAGTCTAAAATCTTTACAATATGTCTTGTAGATCAAATGGCCCACGTTGCCCTCAACTTCAACGCGTTCCTAGAGAAAACCAAGCTGAAAGATGATGGCAGCAACTATACGGACTGGGTCCGGAACCTGAGGATCATCCTCATAGCTGCCAAGAAAGATTATGTCCTAGAAGCACCGCTAGGTGAAGCACCCATCCCAGAGAACCAAGACGTTATGAACGCTTGGCAATCACGTGCTGATGATTACTCCCTCGTTCAGTGCGGCATGCTTTACAGCTTAGAACCGGGGCTCCAAAAGCGTTTTGAGAAACACGGAGCATATGAGATGTTCGAAGAGCTGAAAATGGTTTTCCAAGCTCATGCCCGGGTCGAGAGATATGAAGTCTCCGACAAGTTCTTCTGTTGTAAAATGGAGGAGAATAGTTCTGTCAGTGAGCACATACTCAAAATGTCTGGGTTACACAACCGCTTGTCTCAGCTGGGAGTTAATCTCCCGGATGACGCGGTCATTGACAGAATCCTTCAGTCACTTCCACCAAGCTACAAGAGCTTTGTGATGAACTTCAATATGAAGGGGATGGAAAAGACCATTCCTGAGGTATATTCAATGCTGAAATCAGCGGAGGTGGAGATCAAAAAGGAACATCAAGTGTTGATGGTGAATAAAACCACTAAGTTCAAGAAAGGCAAGGGTAAGAAGAACTTCAAGAAGGACGGCAAGGGAGTTGCCGCGCCCGGTAAGCCAGTTACCGGGAAGAAGTCAAAGAATGGACCCAAGCCTGAGACTGAGTGCTTTTATTGTAAGGGAAGTGGTCACTGGAAGCGGAACTGCCCCAAATACTTAGCAGACAAGAAGGCCAACAACACAAAAGGTATATGTGATATACATGTAATTGATGTGTACCTTACCAGTAGTCGTAGTAGCTCCCGGGTATTTGATACCGGTGCGGTTGCTCATATTTGTAACTCAAAACAGGAGCTGCGGAATAAGCGGAGACTGGCGAAGGACGAGGTGACGATGCGCGTCGGGAATGGCTCCAAGGTCGATGTGATCGCTGTCGGCACGTTGCCTCTACATTTACCTACGGGATTAGTTTTAAACCTCAATAATTGTTATTTAGTGCCAGCTTTGAGCATGAACATTGTATCAGGATCTCATTTAATTCGAGATGGCTACTCATTTAAATCCGAGAATAATGGTTGTTCTATTTATATGAGAGATATGTTTTATGGTCATGCCCCGCTAGTCAATGGTTTATTCTTAATGAATCTCGAACGTGATGTTACACATATTCATAGTGTGAATACCAAAAGATGTAAAGTTGATAACGATAGTCCCACATACTTGTGGCACTGCCGCCTTGGTCACATTGGTGTCAAGTGCATGAAGAAGCTCCATGCTGATGGACTTTTAGAGTCTCTCGATTATGAATCATTTGGCACATGCGAACCATGCCTCATGGGCAAAATGACCAAGACTCCGTTCTCCGGAACAATGGAGCGAGCAACCAACTTATTGGAAATCATACATACCAATGTGTGCGGTCCAATGAGTGTTGAGGCTCGCGGAGGATATCGTTATGTTCTCACTCTCACTGATGACTTGAGTAGATATGGGTATGTCTACCTAATGAAACACAAGTCTAAAACCTTTGAAAATTTCAAGGAATTTCAGAGTGAGGTTGAGAATCAACGTGACAGGAAAATAAAGTTCTTATGATCAGATCGTGGGGGAGAATATTTAAGTCACGAATTTGGTACGCACTTAAGGAAATGTGGAATCGTTTCACAACTCACGCTGCGTGGAACACCTCAGCGAAATGGTGTGTCTGAACGTTGTAATCGCACTCTATTGGATATGGTGCGATCTATGATGTCTCTTACCGATCTACCGCTCTCAGTTTGGGGCTATGCTTTAGAGACTGCCGCATTCACTTTAAATAGGGCTCCGTCGAAATCCGTTGAGACGACACCGTATGAATTATGGTTTGCGAAGAAACCTAAGCTGTCGTTTCTAAAAGTTTGGGGATGCGATGCTTATGTCAAGAAACTTCAACCTGAAAAGCTCGAACCCAAGTCGGAGAAATGCGTCTTCATAGGATACCCCAAGAAAACCATTGGGTATACCTTCTACCTCAGATCCGAAGGCAAGATCTTTGTTGCCAAGAACGGGTCCTTTCTGGAGAAAGAGTTTCTCTCGAAAGAAATAAGTGGGAGGAAAGTGGAACTTGATCGGGTGATAGTCACCCCTTCCGAACCGGAAAGTAGCGCAGCGCGGGAAGATGTTCCTGTGGTACCTACACCGACTGGGGAGGAAGTTAATGATGATGATCATGAAGCTTCGGATCAAGTTACTGCTGAACTTCGTAGGTCCACAAGGACACGTTCCGCACCAGAGTGGTACGGCAACCCTGTCTTGGAAATCATGTTGTTAGACAACGGTGAACCTTCGAACTATGAAGAAGCAATGGCGGGCCCAGATTCCGACAAATGGCTAGAAGCCATGAAATCCGAGATAGGATCCATGTATGAAAACGAAGTATGGACTTTGACTGACTTGCCCGATGATCGGCGAGCCATAGAGAATAAATGGATCTTTAAGAAGAAGACGGACGCAGATGGTAATGTAACCATCTATAAGGCTCGACTTGTCGCTAAGGGTTATCGACAAGTTCAAGGGGTTGACTACGATGAGACTTTCTCACCCGTAGCGAAGCTGAAGTCCGTCCGAATCATGTTAGCAATTGCCGCATTCTATGATTATGAGATATGGCAAATGGATGTCAAAACGGCATTCCTTAACGGTTTTCTTAAGGAAGAATTGTATATGATGCAGCCGGAAGGTTTTGTCGATCCTAAGAATGCTAACAAGGTATGCAAGCTCCAGCGCTCCATCTATGGGTTGGTGCAAGCATCTCGGAGTTGGAACATTCGTTTTGATGAGATGATCAAAGCGTTTGGGTTTACATAGGCTTATGGAGAAGCCTGTGTTTACAAGAAAGTGAGTGGGAGCTCTGTAGCATTTCTCTTATTATATGTGGATGACATACTATTGATGGGAAATGATATAGAATTCTTGGAAAGTATAAAGGCCTATTTGAATAAGTGTTTTTCAATGAAGGACCTTGGAGAAGCTATGTATATATTAGGCATCAAGATCTATAGAGATAGATCAAGACGCCTCATTGGTCTTTCACAGAGTACGTACCTTGACAAGATATTGAAGAAGTTCAATATGGATCAGTCCAAGAAGGGGTTCTTGCCTGTATTGCAAGGTGTGCAATTGAGCACGGCTCAATGCCCGACCACGGCAGAAGATAGAAAAAAGATGAGTGTCATCCCCTATGCCTCGGCCATAGGGTCTATTATGTATGCCATGTTGTGTACCAGACCTGATGTAAACCTTGCCGTAAGTTTGGTAGGAAGGTACCAAAGTAATCCCGGCATGGAACACTGGACAGAGGTCAAGAATATCCTGAAGTACCTGAAAAGGACTAAGGATATGTTTCTCATTTATGGAGGTGACGAAGAGCTCGTCGTAAAGGGTTACGTCGATGATGGCTTCGACACAGATCTGGATGACTCTAAGTCACAAACCGGATACGTGTATATTTTGAATGGAGGGGCAGTAAGCTGGTGCAGTTGCAAGCAAAGTCTCATAGCGGGATCTACATGTGACGCGGAGTACATGGCGGCCTCAGAGGCAGCGCAAGAAGCAATCTGGACGAAGGAGTTCATTACAGACCTAGGGGTGATTCCCAATGCGTCGGGCCCGATGACTCTCTTCTGTGACAACACTGGAGCTATTGCCCTTGCCAAGGAGCCCAGGTTTCATAGGAAGACCAGGCATATCAAGCATCGCTTCAACTCCATTCATGAAAGTGTTCAGAATGGAGACATAGATATTTGTAAAGTACATACGGACCTGAATGTAGCAGATCCGTTGACTAAACCTCTCCCTAGAGCAAAACATGATCAACACCAGAACTCTATGGGTGTTCGATTCATCACAATGTAACAAGATTATTGACTCTAGTGCAAGTGGGAGACTGTTGGAAATATGCCCTAGAGGCAATAATAAAATGGTTATTATTATATTTCCTTGTTCATGATAATTGTCTATTGTTCATGCTATAATTGTGTTATTCGGAAATCGTAATACATGTGTGAACACATAGACCACAACATGTCCCTAGTGAGCCTCTAGCTGACTAGCTCGTTGATCAACAGATAGTCATGGTTTCCTGACTATGGACATTGGATGTCATTGATAACGGGATCACATCATTAGGAGAATGATGTGATGGACAAGACCCAATCCTAAGCATAGCACAAAAGATCGTGTAGTTCGTTTGCTAGAGCTTTTCCAATGTCAAGTATCATTTCCTTAGACCATGATATCGTGCAACTCCCGGATACCGTAGGAGTGCTTTGGGTGTACCAAGCGTCACAACGTAACTGGGTGACTATAAAGGTGCACTACGGGTATCTCCGAAAGTGTCTGTTGGGTTGGCACGGATCGAGATTGGGATTTGTCACTCCGTATGACGGAGAGGTATCTCTGGGCCCACTCGGTAATGCATCATCATAATGAGCTCAATGTGACTAAGCAGTTAGCCACGGGATCATGCATTACGGTACGAGTAAAGTGACTTGCCGGTAACGAGATTGAACAAGGTATTGGGATACCGAGGATCGAATCTCGGGCAAGTAACATACCGATTGACAAAGGGAATTGTATACGGGATTGATTGAATCCTCGACATCGTGGTTCATCCGATGAGATCATCGTGGAACATGTGGGAGCCAACATGGGTATCCAGATCCCATTGTTGGTTATTGACCGGAGAGTCGTCTCGGTCATGTCTGCATGTCTCCCTAACCCGTAGGGTCTACACACTTAAGGTTCGGTGACGCTAGGGTTGTAGAGATATTAGTATGCGGAAACCCAAAAGTTGTTCGGAGTCCCGGATGAGATCCCGGACATCACGAGGAGTTCTGGAATGGTCCGGAGGTGAAGAATTATATATAGGAAGTCCAGTTTCGGCCACCGGGAAAGTTTCGGGGGTTATCGGTATTGTACCGGGACCACCGGAAGGGTCCCGGGGGTCCACCAGGTGGGGCCACCTATCCCGGAGGGCCCCATGGGCTGAAGTGGGGAGGGGAACCAGACACTGGTGGGCTGGTGCGCCCCCCATGGGCCTCCCCTGCGCCTAGGGTTGGAAACCCTGGGGGTGGGGGGCGCCCCACTTGGCTTGGGGGGCAAGCCACCCCCCTTGGCCGCTGCCCCCCCTCAGATGGGATCTCCAGGGGGCCGGTGCCCCCCCAGGACCCCTATAAATAGTGGGGGGGAGGGCAGCAGTACCCTAGCCCCTGGCGCCTCCCTCTCCCTCCCGTGACACCTCTCCCTCCCGCTTGCGCTTGGCGAAGCCCTGCCGGGATCCCCGCTACTTCCACCACCACGCCGTCGTGCTGCTGGATCTCCATCAACCTCTCCTTCCCCCTTGCTGGATCAAGAAGGAGGAGACGTCGCTGCTCCGTACGTGTGTTGAACGCGGAGGTGCCGTTCGTTCGGCGCTCGGTCACCGGTGATTTGGATCACGACGAGTACGACTCCATCAACCCCGTTCACTTGAACGCTTCCGCTCGCGATCTACAAGGGTATGTAGATGCACCCCTTCCCTCTCGTTGCTAGTACACTCCATAGATGGATCTTGGTGATGCGTAGAAAATTTTAAAATTCTGCAACGATCCCCAACACTACCCTCCCGTGGCAGCGGGGTCCTATTGGTAACTAAGGGATATTAAGGCCTCCTTTTAATAGAGTACCGAGCCAAAGCATTAACACTTAGTGAATACATGAACTCCTCAAACTACGGTCATCACCGGGAAGTGTCCCGACTATTGTCACTCTGGGGTTGCCGGATCATAACACGTAGTAGGTGACTATAACTTGCAAGATAGGATCAAGAACACAAATATATTCATGAAAACATAAAGGGTTCAGATCTGAAATCATGGCACTCGGACCCTAGTGACAAGCATTAAGCATAGCAAAGTCGTAGCAACATCAATCTTAGAACATAGTGGATACTTGATGTCTACTATGCAACTTTATTCTTGTAGACTCGTGTTGGGCCTCCAAGCGCAGAGTTTTGTAGGATAGTAGAAATTTTCCCTCAAGTGGATGACCTAAGGTTTATCAATCTATGGGAGGCGTAGGATGAAGATGGTCTCTCTCAAACAACCCTGCAACCAAATACAAGAAATCTCTTGTGTCCCCAACACACCCAATACAATGGCAAATTGTATAGGTGCACTAGTTCGGTAAAGAGATGGTGATAAAAGTGTAATATTGATGGTAGAAATATATTTTTATAATCTAAATAAATAAAAACAGCAAGGTAGCAAATAGTAAACGGGCACAAAAACGGTATTGCAATGCTTAGAAACAAGGCCTTGGGTCCGCACTTTCACTAGTGCAATCTCTCAGCAATGCTAATATAATTGGATCATATAACCACCCCTCAAAGTGCGATGAAGAATCACTCCAAAGTTCCTATCTAGCGGAGAACATAAGAATAAATTGTTTGTAGGGTACTAAACCACCTCAAAGCTATTCTTTCCGTTCGATCTCTTCAAGAGTTCGTACTAAAATAACACAAAGCTATTCTTTCCATTCGATCTATCCTAGATTTTGTACTAAAATAACACCAAAGCAAATCCTTATTCATAATACTCAATCCAACAGAAAGAACTTCAAAGAGTGCCCCAAGATTTCTACCGAAGAAACGAAGACAAGAACATGCATCAACCCCTATGCATAGATTACCCCAATGTCACCTCGGGAATCCGCGAGTTGAGTGCCAAAACATAGACCTACTAGGAAGACCTTATACACAGAACCTTAGTAGCGAGGGACAAAAACAAGCGCTACTACTACTTACCAGTAGCGCGTGGTATTCAAATGCGCTGCAGCTAAGTTCATAGCAGTAGCGCTACAACTACAATTCCCCTACTGTTCTCGGCAGGCTACCAATAGTAGTAGCGGGCTTAGTAAAAGCACGCTACTGCTAAGGTGGTTGTAGTAGCGTGCTTCACGGGGAAAGCGCTACTGCTAATGAAAGGAAAATAAAACGAAAAACATATGGAAAAGTAAAGGAAAATGAAAGAAATATAAAAAGGGGAAGGAAAAAAAGAAAATGTGAATGAAAACCAATGAAAAAGGAAAATAAAGGAGAAAGGCGTAGCAGCAACATGCTTTCCGAAAAGGCGCTATAGCTAACTTAGCAGTAGCGCACTTCGTAAGCCCGCGCTATAGCTAAGTTAGCTATAGCTAATGTAGCAGTAGCGCATTTCCTGGAACGCGCTACTGCTACTTCTGACTTAACCGCACGGCTCTTTCTTCCCCACGGCCACTTCCTCAAATCCAACTCCTCCGCTGTCGCCGCCGTTGTCGCCCAGCATCACCGTCGGCCGCCGCGCGCTCCCCGTTGCTCTCCGCAGGCCCTTGACATCGCCCCCGACCCTGACCTCGATGCCACCCCCGACCCCGACCTCGACGCCGCCCTCCGCCGCGCGCCTGCCCCTCCCTTGACGCCGGCACCCAAGGTGAGCACGCCTCCTCCTCCCCCTCCCCTACCTCTGCCTAGCTAAAGTTCCTAGGGTTCATCAAATATAAAATTGCATCAAATTAGTTAGGGTTCATCAAATTAGATGCTAATTAGGGCAGTACTTCCTAGGTAGGTTCATCTAATTAGTTAGTAAGAACTAGGGCAGTAGTGTTTAATAGAATTAGTAAGAAAATTAATAGAACTAGTTGAACTAGTTTATTTTTAGTAAGAACTAGTTGAATTAATAGAACTAGTGTATTTTAAGTAAGAAAATTAATATAACTAGTTGAACTAGTTTATTTTTAGTAAGAACTAGTTTATTTTTATTTATAGTAAGTTTATTTTTAGTCAGAACTAGTTGAATTAATAGAACTAGTTGAACATGTCACATTTGTTGTTATTTTTTAGTTAAAGCATTTATTCCCGTATCGACGTCGATGATGCCTATCCCGCATTCTCGTCGTCGACTCGGCGGAGGACACCTGCTTGATCAGATGGGCCATGTCCGGGACTGGGCTCCGCCGGGCTGGTACTGGGAGGCGCTACCTACCGGGGGGCGCAGCTTGGTGAGGTGCCAGCCCGTCGTTGACCCGAACCTTCTTTGGTTGCGGTCGCGTGGGCCAGTGATGGTGCAGAGGCTTGAGGACCCTGCAGAGGTGGTACGTCACCGTGTTAGCAAGGAGGACGCGCACGTCCATCGCTGCATGGTTGCGTTGGAGCGCAGGTTCTCCAATACCTGGCAGGTTCTCCAATACCTGGCAGGTTCTCCAATACCTGGCAGGTTCTCCAGGGATCTCACTAGAGCTATGATCCTGTGATGGTTCCTTCTCTTTGGGTGTCCACCGCCCGCGCCGATACCCGTCGTTCTCTAGGGTTTTAGTTGTATTAGTGATGTTATATGTATGATACTATTCGGGATGTATTAGTGATAATATTCGACGATGTACGGACGCAAGAGATGATTTACTTTTGCTTATTGAATGCATGCTAATTTGAATACTTATTTATTTTACGGTTTGGTTTTGCTTATTGAATGCTCAAATTGGATAAGTACTCCTATTTTGAATGCTCAAATTGGACCCCACTATGCATGGCGTATGCATTTGATTAGTTTATAGCTTATAGGGTTTTTGTTTTTGCAGAAATCTAGGAGCCCCTCCATCATCCCCGCTGTCGTCCCCGTCACCGACCCCCTCCGACCTCGAGGTGAGACCAGCCAAATCTCCATGTCAATATGAGTCCTATAAGATATTTTGAAATGTTTTTCCTCATATTTTCAACCATTGAAATGCAATTACCATCAAGTTTGAATGCTCATATGATGTAGATAAAAACATGTATATCTTGTGTTGCTCAAATAGGATATGTGCTTGCCCAAGTGGCCGGTCATGTTTGCAGGTTACACCTTCGAGTGGCCTATGTTTTGCCGGAGTGTTGATTAATTTCCGTTCCGGCAAATTTCAGGCGCTCGATATGTCCTTTTTTAGCAAAGGTCATGCCAGATTTTTCCGTGAATTTTGGCATGACTTATGCTAGAATATGTAGGAAATATCGAGTGGCCTGGATTTTCTAGAAAGATAATTAAATGATATTTCGGGTTGACTTTAAGTCTGTCGAGGCTCCACCATATATGAGAGGATGAAGAATCCCGACTGTTGTCGTGGGGGGTCGTTTCTCCTTCTTCTCCTTGTGCTAGACCTTTGTTATGCACTAGGGGAAGGAGGAGTAACGACCATCACCGACGGTCGCAAATGTCAAAGAGGAATCAGTGAGGGAGAGTCTCCACTATATATGAGAGGACGAAGAATCCCGACTGTTGTCGTGGGGGTCGCTTCTCCTTCGTTCCCGTGTGCTAGACATTTTGGTGTAATGCACTCGGGGACGAAAGGAGGAGCGATCATCACCAATGGTCGAATGTATACACCACGTGAGCTGAGAGTTTTCAAGAAAAGACTCGGCAGATCGATAGTCAACCCGTGATGAATAATAGTGATCTAATTTAGTTTTTGTAGTACATATATTTTATTGTACAAGTTTAATCTTTGAATTATAAACATAGGAAATGTCGTACTCGGACGACGAAAGTCTCCCGGGGGAGTGCGACTGGTGCAACAATGACCGAGGTCTGTGCGACAGGCCTCACCTGGACGAAGATCGGTGCTTCAGCATTAAGCTCCAGGAGACCTTCGATGTTGAAACGGTACGCAACGATGACAAGTGTTTTTTTTCATAATTAAGCACGACTTCAACTATTTCAACGTGTAATTTTCATCTTTTACAATTCGACTAGCTTATCCCATGCCATGCAAGACACTATGTCTTGGAGAGGATGGGTTTTGAAGACCATGAAAGTTTCGAAAAAAGAAAAATCACCTAAGGACCTATCATGGTATGGATTTTGAAGTAAATCTGTACAATTCTCAGAGCGTAACCCATTTTGGTTGCACAAATTGGGAAGCACTTTGCAAGATGTATGGTTTTTATGAGGATATGCTTGTCACCATGGATCTTGGTGATCCTGACATCGAGCAAGACAATATTATATTGTTTATTTCAAAATAGTTGACAGCTTGTTTCCATTGACAGCTTATTTTCATTCTTCAAAGAATGTGTGGAAGATGGTAGACAAAACCTACTACACCGATGGCTCCAAACTAACTTATCAGGAGAAAAATAATTTGATCGCTTTTTGTAATGAACTTGAGAATTACAATAGCTATTATCAAACTCCTCCACATTATGGTCAATACGTGTGACTAGTGCACGTGTTGAACCATGGTAACATCCATGGAGATGCCATGGTAAGATTTTTTACTATTACGACATCCGTGCATCTTTTGCATATTTCTAAAACTGAACTACATTGCTAACTACGAAGTTATTACTATGTTTTTCAACAGAAAATCCCGAAGGATTGTGTGCCTCATCTGATTATCAGAATGGTCGCCTTGATGTGTTGGACATACAGCCAGGTCATCCTACGAATCTCACCTGTCCATATCGGATTTTTAAAACCGGTGAACACATGGTAATCAAAGAATGGAAAAAATGTATGGACAGTCGTAAGGAGGTTCTTGGAAGCAACATTGTGCGAAAGGCAAGAATTGGAGACAGGATAATCTCCATTCTCCATAATGGAGAGTCAGGGGCTATCTTGTTTTTTGCTATTTTACCTAAGAGAATATACTAAGTCCTAAGAGAATGTAGTACGTCCTATGAGGTACAATGTTTATTATGTGGTACAATGTGTTAGAGTTGATGATGAGGAGTAGTTGTGATTATGACTAGTGACCAACTTGCTATGTGATGTCTCATTGATGAAAACGATGATCTTGAGGAGGTGTTATATGACAATGATGTATTATGATGATAAGTCGTTAATGATATGATGATGATATTTATTATATCATTGGGTGAAAGAACCGCAGATTAGTTTCAAGTGGATGGACATCCACTTGAAACTAGTCCACGGTTCTTTCACCCAGTGATGTAATAACTCATGTAAATACGATCTCTAAATTGCCGTTGTATGAAAACTTGTATAAAGGTGTATGAATGCAACATGAAATAAAAAAGAAATAATTAGAGTACGAAATAATAGTAGTAGCGCGGGCTGGCAGAAGCACTACTAGTAGTTACCAGTAGCGCTCTTTGGAGAAAGCGCTACTACTAAGTCGATATAGCAGTAGCGTGGGTTAACCCATTCTACCGCTAACCTTTAGCTGTACCGCCGTATCAGTAGCGCTCTTGTCCGCGCTACTGATAGGCCTAAAACACGTGCTACTGCTAGGCTTTTCCCTAGTAGTGATATATCAAGTGAATCAATACGATACTCCATTGTCACCACGAGTATTCAATTGCAAGACATATATCAAGTGTTCTCAAATCAATAAAAGTATTCAATCTGATAACAACAAAATCTCAAAGGGAAAAACTAAATTCATCACAACAAGATAGAGAGGGGAAAACACCATATGACACTATTGCAGGATGTTGGTAACGCGACACTACGACCAGAGACCCTTCGAGAAACTGTGTGCGATGCAATAATCGCAAATGGTGCTGTATGAAAACCGTCAGAAATGATGCAAAACATTTGCGATAAATGATACATCAAACACGGTTCAGATTATAGTTGCATGTGCGATGAGGGGCATACGGTTGATCTGTACGAACTGTTTGCGATGAGATAGAACAACAGAAATGGGCAGCCAGATCAAGGTGTGTGCGATATACGGCATACAGTTCACTCCGATGAACCGTTTGCGATGAGTGAGGTGAACACAAACGATTCTGCGTAACAAGATGTGTGTGATACCCGGCAAATAGGTCGGTAATCAGAATTGTGTGCGATCATTATAGACAGCCCATACGGTCTTTTTTGTGAATTGTGTGCTCGTTAGGGCACACCGTTCAACAAACCAACCTGTTGGTGATAATGTAGAAGATCTCTGTCGAATACATATTACTAACTGTCTGCGATGAGATTGACAGGATAAACAGACATATATACAGTCTGCTTTATTTAGTCCTTCTTCTTCTTGTTGTTCTTGTTGGATGGCCCCACGACATCGTCTTGGTGAGGACGCTTCTTGCCGCTGACCATTGGCTTTTCATCGCCGCCACCGTCGTCATCGTCGTTGCTATCGTCATCCTCCTCTTCCTCATTCGACCATTCCTCCTCCTCATCATCGTCATCCTCTTCTTCGTCCTCCGACGGCTCCTCGTCCGTCTAGTTGTCGTTTGACGACTCCGGAGGTGGCGTCCCTTCCATGAACCGGATATAATCGAGGTCTTGGCTCGACGCCGGACTCATGGAAGACGAGCGGGATGATTCTGATGTTGACCTATCATCGGGCGCCAGAGTGCTGGCCAAACTGTCGTCCTCGGTATCGCTCGACATGGCTGCAGAGTGTGTGCCAGTGTGTAGCACGGCCTGTCGGGGACGATGAAGATGGTGGACACTTAAGAGGGGTATGCAGAGAAGAGGAACTGCCAATTGAAGTGGGGGTTGACGTATTATCTAACCGCTGATATAATCAACCGCAATTATTTGTACCCAGTCGCTCCAAATTCCCGGGGTTGCGCAGGACTCCTATTGGTTATTTGGCTGGTTTCCTTTTTCAGGATAAAAACAAGGAACGAGTTTTGGGATTTTGCACCGGTACCGGTACGAACGGAGTAGGACAGTTGGCAAGCAATACATTGAGCTCTTCTTATTGATAAAGCCAGTAATAATCAAACTAGAAAGGAAAAGAAAAAATACAAAGAAAAATATCAGCACAAATCTTCGCGTAACATCAATGGCATAGGACCTAGATGTGCATTACTTAGAGCACATCTAGGTGTGCTTTAGCAATACTGTCAAACAAAACCCCAAATCATCATTGCAAACAGCGCATAGAACATGGCTAATTTGACAACCATAACTACACATGCTAGTTCCTTCTTGTCTCTTGCTTTCATCTGTTGCCTGTGATTGATTCTTTCTTGCTTCATCGTACTGATTGTACATTCCAGATAAGCCAGTTTCTTCTTCAGCTTTACGTTATCTTCTGCGAACTTGGTGATAACACTCCGAGCCCTGCCATGCCATTCTTCATCCAGCGAGTTAACAAAGGCACAAGCCTCATATCCTTGCCAATGTTAAATAGTATTCTGGATGAGCGGTGGCATTAACTGAAGTAAAATGATGAACTTAATTAGCACTAACCTCTAAGGGGCAACTGAGAAACCGCCTGCCAATGTCGAATCCCTCCATGCATACACGTCAAGCGGGAGTGTGCCCGTGCACACAACTCAGCTTTTGGTACTTCTCGGTGGCGCAAAACTCAGAGTCGAACTCGTGTTGCGGGAGTCTGGAGTCAAGCTCCGGATCCGGCGGCAGATCGCTTTCCTGGGGGGGTCATTCAGGATGGATTCAGCAAGGATCTATACTTTGGACATGCTAAAAAAGATCGGGATAGATTGAACCTGACAGGACGATTCGGATCCGTAGTACACCTCCCTTCTGATGACCTTAGGCAAGTGCTCGGCGGCGACCGCTGTCGTGGCGGCGAGACGAGCAGGAGCAGCCGCACTGAAGCCATCAGCACCACTCGTCCGCATTCCCCCAATGTCAGCGCCACGCGAGGGAATTTGGAGGCTATGTAGGGATTTGGGGGAAATGGGGAAACTGTGGAGATAAGCTAACGGTCGGGAACTACTAATGGCACTATATATATGTTGTATACGTCACACTGTTTGTACATGTCGTTTGTGTTAGGTATTACAACGTCACACACGATTTTCGCACCAAACCGTGTGAGAAGACAACGTTGGTTAGACACGGTTGCCATTACATAACCGTATGTGATGTACTACCCTATCCATATAATTGAGTTATGGTGAGATACCGTGTAAACAGCCGCTCCACGGATATCCGTAAAAAAACAGCCGCTCTCCATATAGAGATGGCGGCGGCGGCCTAGGCAGCGGCTACCGGAGAAGAGGTCAATCCTCGGTCGGTGGACGGTGGCAGCGTCATAGGAGGTCAATCCTCGGTCTACCGCGGGAGATAGGAGGAGCTCAACCATCGAGGTTGGCGGTGGAGTGATTCGAGCACATCCATCGCGGTCGATGGCGGGATAGTGGAGGTCGAACTTCAGGAGGCAGCCGCACTAAGCTTTGCTCCTCGCCCCTGATGTCTCGACGTGCCGCCGCATCGCGCTTGTCTGTCTGCTAGGTGAAGGTCGTCGCGTGGCTAATTAAGGTATTCTTTTCGTGAGTGGCTTAATTAAGGTATTCAATTCCTAAGTGTAGTGTTGTACTAGTACTCTGCGTGTAAATTGACTGGCCATTAATTTTTGTCATTGCACGTCTGGATAACAACAAGGAGCGCCCTCAGTAATTATTAAAATAAAACCTTGTGATTTATGCACGCATCTCTAGGCAGCAGTTAATCCGTGTATTATTGTTGTTATTTTGTTTTTAATTACCATTCGTCTGTTGCAGATGGAACGATCTCGATGGATGAAGAATCGGAAAACCACAAATTTTATGAGTGGCATGACAGAGTTCATGAATTTGGCTGAAAGTACAAAGAGGAAAATTGGTGATGCGGATTACATCCTGTGTCCATGTAATGATTGTGCCAATACAGAGTCACATGAAGTTGCAGATGTCCAGATGCACTTAGTCTCTAGGGGATTCATGGATGGGTATACACGTTGGACCAAACACGGTGAAGAGGAGGTCATGGATAGAAATACCCAGGGCAGCGAGATGCCAAACCCCGATCAGTGTCACATGGATGTTGAATCTAACATCGGGGCAGAGGCGTCAAGCTACCAATGGAACACCGGAAAGCCAAAACGCCCACTAGAAAACCAAGACGTCCACGCAGATGACGACGATCTTGATATGCCAGATTTTGCTGCTATGATTGCAGATTTCGAGGGCCCAGAAAAGGATATGATTGGGTACAAGGATCTGCCAACCATTGATGCGGACTCCAAGAAAGAATTGTATCCAGGTTAAAAAAAGAAATATTCCAGGTTGAGTGCCACCCCGGCGCTTCTCATATTTAAAGCAGCAGATGGTCTATCAAACAAGGGCTTCACAGAGATCTTAGGTATTTTCAAAGATATTCTTCCGGAAGATAATGTGCTACCTAGAAGCACGAATGAAGCGAAGAAAATTGTTTGCCCATTGGAACTTGAAGTACAGAAGATACACGCTTGTGTGAATGATTGTATATTGTACCGTGGTGAGTACAAAGATTTTCGTGCATGTCCCACATGCAAGCATGCACGATACAAGCGCAGGAGAGCAAATGACAAGTACAAATTGGACGACGAGATCAAGACAGGAATCCCGTTCAAGGGTTGTTTGGTACTTGACTTTAATTCCAAGGTTGAGGCGTTTGTTTGCAAACCCTAGAGAGGCAAAGAGGTTGCGGTGGCGTCATGATGAGCGAATTGCGGATAGGTTTATGAGGCACCCGAAATATGGGGCTCCGTAGGAATTAATCGACAACAAGTTTGAAAATTTAGCCAAGGATCCTAGAAGTATAAGGCTCGGGGAGTGTACTAACGGGATGAATCCTTTTGGCGATATGAGCACCAATCACAGCACATGGCCGGTGCTTATGTGCATATATAACCTAGCTCCTTGGTTGTGTATGAAGAAAAAATACATTATGATGTCAATGATTATCCAAGGCCCGAAGCAACCTGGAACTGACATCGACATTTACTTTCAGCTACTGGTAGAAGAACTGCTGACAGTGTGGATAGATGCGCCTGTTGTAAAATGTAATGATGCTTACAGAAAGGAGATTTTCGATCTACATGCGATGCTGGTGCACACCATTCAAGATATGCCGGCATTAGGCAACACATTGGGGCAGAAAACAAGGGGAGATGTAGGGTGTGTCACATGCATGGATAGGACAGCTAGCAGAAGACTTCCCAACTCGTGCAAAACAGTGTATTTGCGTCATCATAGGTTCTTACAGAAAAATCACCGATACCGAAAGATGAAAGCTGAATGTGATGGTACGGCAGAGGCAGATGAGGGCCCAAGACCCTATGAAGGGGAGGTGGTCCAAAACATGGCTAAAAAAATTAATGTTGTGCTTGGCAAGAACCACCCTTTGACGGTGAAACTTACACCCAAGGATCAAGTGTTTAAGAAGAAATCGGTGGTCTGGAAGTTACCTTACTGGGAGATTCTATGTGTACGCACTGCATCGATGTCATGCACGTAGAGAAGAACGTATATGAAAGCATCCTTGGTACTCTGCTCAAGATTAAAGGTAAAAGAAAGGATGGTGGCGGTTCACGGCTCGATGTGCTTGCTGATCAATCACAATGCAAGAGTGAAGCAGAAGATGATGACAAATTCATCAAAGCTCGCCAGAGTTACAATTTCGATACAAAAGAAGCAACACAGTTCTTCACCTATTCGTTGTCAGTTAAGACACCCTCTTCGTACTGCGCAAACATCAGAAGTCTCGTGGATGTGAGCTCAGGTAAAATGAAGTCACATGATTGCCATGTAATGTTGACACAAATCCTCCCGGTGGCCATCAGGAATCTGATGGACAAAGATATAAGAAACACACTCATTGACCTCTGTGATTTCTTCAACAAACGATGGCATAAAGTTGTAGATCCTGAAGAGTTGGATAATATGCAAGATGATATAGCAAGAATATTGTCCAACCTAGAGATGTTTTTCCCACCGTCATTCTTTGATGTCATGGTCCATCTCACTGTGCACCTTGTCGACGAGATAAAGTATTGTGGTCCTGTGTTTCTTTGCAACATGTATCCCTTCAAGCGGTTCATGGGAATACTGAAGCGCTTTTGTCGGAACCGAAACTATCCAGAGGCAAGCATCCTACAAGGTTATACCGCGAAGGAGGTGGTTGAGTTTTGCACCGAATACATGAAACAAAGACTTATAGGTTTGCCCCTCTCTCGCCACGAGGGAAGGATGAAAGGTAAGCCGGTCCTTGCTGGCACGCAAATGGATGCACGCGGAGAATTGATAGAGAAAGCCCATTAGACGGTACTGCTTAACAGCCCAGTTCTCATCGCTTATGCCGAAGAACACTTGGCGGAGATATGCCGAAGCTTCTTACCAATGGTGCCTTCATCAGAAGTGGAGATGAAGGAGCACACTAAGAAGTACGCCGAATGGCTGAAGAATCGTTTGGCACAAGGATCCATCGATGACATTGCTACGTGGTTGGCACAAAAGACATCACCTACGGTGTTGACGTACCAAGCATATGACATAAATGGATACATGTTCTACACTGAGGAACGTGATAAGAAGACCTCGTATCAGAACAGCTCTGTTCGAATAGAATGCATGACTGTAAATGAAGCTGATAAAAGGGTAGACTATGGAACCATCAAAGAGATTTGGGAGCTTGACTATGTGAAAGTTAAGGTGGCATTATTCAGGTGCACATGGATCCCTCTTGGTCAGGTAAGGATTGATGAGTACATGAAGACCCGTGTTAACAGGACAACGATGGCATATCAAGCGGACCCATTCATTCTTGCCAGCGATGCTACCCAGATTTTCTTTGTGGAAGACCCCTTGCATAAGAATGGCCATTTAGTGATGCATGGGAAGAGAAGGGTACTGGGTGTCCACGATGTTGCCGATCAGGATGAGTACGATGAATTTGATGAGTTGCCAGCCAAGGGATCACACACCAGTGCAACAGAGAAGCGTAAAATCATCAAGAACCCCAAGTTCATTCGGGGTCAACTTAATTATCCTAGTTCCCCCATGTACATGGGAATTAATCTGTAAGACTAGTCTTTATGCCTACCCTACAACTTAATTCGTTCAATTTAGAACTGTCCGTGTACTGAATTTGTGAGTTATGCCCGGTTTTCTGTTGATGTAAGAACCGTTAATATGTTTACCTTGATATGTTGTCAGCTCAGGCAATGAATATGAACTATTTTTTGTTATTATTATTATTATATCATAGAGGTAGCACACTCAATCGATCTCACTACAGTATGTGTGAACAAAAATATGCAATCTGGTTTGCGAATAGCACACGGTTTGTTGATGAAAGCCGTGTGCCGACCAAACCCCGCCACCTCGCCCACGATCTGAGTCGTGCTTTCTGATTGGCCAGAACCCAAACCCCATGGATCGTACGTCTGCACCGTTGGATGCTCCCAGATCGAACGACGATCCTCATCCCTTTCGACAGCACATGCAGTTCCGGTTGTAATTTTATTATTATGCACAAAATGCACATTAATCTCAAAAAATGTCTTAAATATAGCTAACGATACCTAAAATGCGCCAGAAAATAAACCCGTGGTATAATGGTGATTGCGTACCGTGGAAATTTTTATGAGGCCAAACAATGAAGTCATCGGCCACAGGAGTTTGAATTGACACGTCTCCTTTTGGAAAACCATGATCCTTCATGTGAGATGCTCCGGTTTGGAAGGAGCGGTTATCAAATCTTGTGCCAAACTTTGGAAAGCACACATCGATTTTGATGATGTCCGAACTCCATCTGAATTTTCTATAATTAAAATACCAACTAGGCCTACGCCAGTGGCCGCACCTCGCGGCCGAAATGTTTGAAACTTCTCCCCGCTTCTCGAACAAACGGATGAAAACTCACAAAGCGACGCACAAATGATCTGTACACCTTTGCTAGGCTGATAGTAAGGGGGTATCATAGCTAGTATCATGCATGCCAACTAGGAAATTTTGATGAGCTGTCATAGAATTAATTAAATGAAGAAAGAGAGGGTTAAGTATCATATGATGAAACCGTATCACTATAAATGTTATGCTACTATGTGTCATGCATGACAATATAAATAAAGTACTACATATGATACTAGCTACTCTATGATACTATGCATTAGAGCAAGTAAGTACATAATAGAGTGACATAAGACTAGCGACAATGGGTAGTAACATAGAATGTTACTAGTCTATGTTACTACCTCTATAGTGGGGAGTAACATATGTGTAGTAACATGCAACACTTCATTTATTAGGCTATAGACTCCTCTTGCCTTGAGATGTGTGTTGTTACTCAGACTAGCCACAATGGGTAGTAACATAGACTAGTAACGTGGCCATGTGTTACTAGTCTATGTTACTACCTCTATAGTGGGGAGTAACATATATGTGTGGTAACATGCAACACTTCATTATTAGGCTATAGACACATCTTGCCTTGATATGTACATGTGATGTTACTCATACTACTAGTAACTAGCTATATTACTACTTTCCTCTCTTTCTTCATTTATTGGTTGCCACATCATCTACTTAATTTATCTAGATATGTGTGATGTTACTACCTATGTTACTCCCATTGTGGGTAGTCTCATACTATAGTAAGACTATACCCACAGTGGGAGTAACATAGGTAGTAACATCACACATATCCACTTTCCTCCATTTCTTCATTTATTGCTTGCCACATCATCTATTTTATCTAGATATGTGTGATGTTACTACCTATGTTACTCCCACTGTGGGTAGTCTGGCTATAAGGAATAGAATAATATATATGTGCTTATTAGTTGGAGGAAAGAGAAGAGAAGCGGGCTCTTGGTTAGTAGAGCCAGCTGCAACACGAGACCCAAGACACTTTGTGAGGATGTATGGTGGGCCAACTATTGATAAACTAGTACGTATATAAAACTTATTATTGTACATGCCCACTAAGAGGTTCGCTGTATATGACATGGCAACTTCTTATAGCCGACCCTTGGCTGTATTATTAACCATGCTCTTAGTGAGGTAGCTAGTACATCATAGATGACTAGCTAGTATCAGACTAGCCACAATGGGAGTAACTTCAGCAGTAACACCGACTCCAACTCAGCAAACCTGCTTATGTGGCAATAAGTTAATGAGGAGAGAGATAGTTTCAGTAACTTAGCTAGTTACTGTAGCATCACATGTCCCAATGCAACATGAGTCTGTAACCTAAGAAATGAAGCTTTGCATGACACTACAATTATGTTACTACCCACTATGAAGGTAGTAACATATATAGTCTAGGGATATGTGTATGTTACTAGTGTACTACTCTCCATTGTGGCTAGTCTCATACTCCCTCCTTTCCAATTTAGGCTGGTTGTAATGGTATTATCATAAGCGATATCATGCATGCCAACTAGACTTTCTGGATGATGTGGCACACAAGAGAGGATGTGGTATCATATCATGATACCGTGTCATCTTAAATGTTGTACTACTACTTTGTGTGATGCATGACAATTAGTAAGGCAACCTAAGATGTTAACTTATGATACTATGCATTACGGAAGTAGTATCCTAGCTACACTATCATATATATGCATGATACTACTAGTATATATATATATAATACTCCCCATTACAACCAGCCTTATAGGGCTCAATTCAAAACTTTCACCAACAAAGGTAGATGGTGAGTGCTGGAATACTTTTTGTAGTTTGCAAAAACACCCAATTAATGCTTTTTCCTCAAAAATTTATGTTTTCCAATGTATTAATTGCAATACATTCATGCATATATAAAGTACATGCATTGGTCAACTTTCTCTTAATACTTGCATGCAATGATTTAATGCACCTTGGAATCTGGACATGCGATGGGGAACAACCAAATTAAGCCTTATAAAATGGAAAAACTAAAATTTTGAGATAAGCCCATAAACCGGAAATGAGGGAGTATATATGCATGATACTAGTATATGATCAGCAATACCTCCGTAATGCGTGCATGCATAGTATCATAAGCTAGTATCTTAGGTTCCTTATTAATTGCCATGCATGACACAAAGTAGTACAACATTTAATATGATACGGTATCATGATATGATACCACACACCCTCTCTTTCATCATTTAACTATGTGCCACATCATCCAAAAAGTCTAGTTGGCATGCATCATACCGCTTGATACTCCCTATTACGACCAGCCTTATTAGGGTGGCCATAGTGGGGGTATCATAGCCGGTA
This sequence comes from Aegilops tauschii subsp. strangulata, assembly GCF_002575655.3. Taxonomy (NCBI): domain Eukaryota; kingdom Viridiplantae; phylum Streptophyta; class Magnoliopsida; order Poales; family Poaceae; genus Aegilops; species Aegilops tauschii. The sequence continues at coordinate 134,479,519 of NC_053036.3, forward strand.
TCATGCACCGGGGAATAGAAAATATGATGATGTGGCAAAGAAGCAGTAACATAGGTAGATACCATAACACACACACACACATATATAATAAATGCTATACTACTTTTTGTCATGCATGGCCATAAATACGGTCATCTATGAAATATACTCCCTCCGTAAACTATTTAGTAATCTAAACGCTCTTATATTAGTTTACAGAGGGAGCTAGTACTACTCTATGATACTATATATGCACTATGAAGGTACGTACGTAGTATCATACACTAGTATCATATGCATGATACTATATATATAGTATATGATACTCCCCACTATATAAGGCTGGCCATAGTGGTGGTAGCATAGCCGACGATGTCATGCACTCGGAAATAGCAAGTATGTTGATGTGGCAAAGAATTAAATATATATATAAAGAGGGTTAGAGTAACATATAGTAGGTAGATACCGTATCATGTTAAATGTGATGCTAATTTGTGTCATGCATGGCAATAAATATGATCTATATATGATACTATACTCTATGTATTATACTATGCGCTATAATTAATTAAAGGTAGTATCATACACTAGTATCATATGTACTGTATATTCATGATACTAGTATATGACACTCTCCACTATACTCATGATTTCTTACCGTGAAAAAAAATTGGAGGCGAAACAATGAACTCATGTTTTCATTCGAACAAAAATATGATGTTAGGTAATGTAAATGTTTTCAAAGAGCACATGGTTCACTCACGAAAGCCGTGTGGCCACTAAACCGTGGCCGATGCACCCCCCACCCCTCTGCCACGCGCGCGATCTGAGTCGTGCGTTCTGATTGGTCAGAACCCAAACCCCACGGATCGTACGTCTGCACCGTTGGATTCTCCTTGATCGAACGGCGATCCTCATCCCTTTCGACAAGACATGTACATGTTTTCAAATAGCCCCTCCCAAAAAAATGTTTTCAAATAGCACACGGTTCACACACGAAAGCCGTGTGCCTACCAAACCGTGGCCGATGCCCCCTCCTCGCTGCACGCGCGATCTGAGTCGTACGTTCTGATTGGCCAGAACCCAAACCCCACGGATCATACGTCTGCACCATTGGATGCTCCCAGATCGAACGGCAATCCTCATCCCTTTCGACAGGAAATGCAGTTCGGCTAGGAATTGATTTATATGCCAACATGCACGGTAAATGCCAAAAAATGTCTTACATATAGCACACGAGACCTGAAATGCGCCAGCAAATCAAACCCGTGGTAAAATTGTGATTGGTTTACGTGCGAAAAATTTAGGGGCGAAACGATGAACTCACGTCTTCATTTCAAACAAAATTATTCTGTTTGTGCACACGAGCGCTAACCGTTTGCATAGGCCTTTCCGCGCGCGCAGCGACCAGGGATATTTTTCACCCTTTTCACCTAGGCCGCCAACACCCCCCCCCCACCGTCCGCCCGCGTTTCACTCAACTAGTCCACCCAATCTCCTTCGCCAGCTCCCCCCTCCCCTAGATCCACAGCAGAACCCTCTCCGGCGCCGCCGTGCTCACACCGGCCGTGTGCCCGCTCTTCGGCATCAAGCCTACCTCCACTTCCGTTCCCAACACGCGGCGGCCCGCGCCTCGCCGTCTTCATTTTCTCTCCAGCCACCCTCGAGCATATAGATGCAGTAACCCTCGCCTCTCCTGGGGTCCGCCCGGGTTTGCATTAAGAAGCCTGTTAGTTACTGCTCTCCATCACGGTGAGGCATATTTCCTCGCAATCCCTCTTCCAATTTCGTTCCATATGTTCCCAAATTGGCTACAAAATAACGGAGAGCGTATATATGTTCATTATCTACCTTCCTTACTACATATAAGCTGTATTTGTTCCAATAAGTTACTGCCTATTTACAGATCGTGGGCGCCCGAGTCACACAAACTTAACAAATTAGCCGTACATTTTCTAAATTATTGCATGGCATGTTTAGAAATCTTGATACCAAGCTGTTAGTTTATGCTTATCCTCCTTTCCTGAGTTTCGCATGTGTTCTCTGTAGATGCCGAGTAGCAGTGACAGCACTCATTCAGGCCATGTATCTTCATCTGATTCGGACAACCCTAGGTCTTCAGCAGATTGTGAGGGATCAAGTAGTCTTGAACGGGACAGAGCTGCAGCAATTACCCTTCCGGTCAGGACACGGAGGAATGCTCCAAGGAAGCCCACACACCAGCCTAAAGGTTGTAAGTGCATCAAGTGCCCCTTAGTGATTTTGGTGTATTGAAGACTTATAGGTTAAGGGACTGACGCGTTTGTGAGTGTACACAGGTCTATAAGTCTATGAGGAGTTTGATATTTACAGAGAAAGTCGACCCCTAAAAATGAAGTTCTTCGACTGAAGACTTTGGATTTCTGAAGAGTTTCTGAAGACTTTGAAAGTGAAGAAATTGGTGTGACCTTGAAGACTTGGTATTCATTTGAGGAACATGAAGCATGAAGATTTTTGTTTTCGTAGTTTCATTTTCCCTTTCTTGAGTCATAGGAAACACCGTACTGTTAAAGGGGGTCGAGGAAATACTAAGGAAAATTTTCAATGTGATGCTCAACTCAAAATCCTACACCTACCAATCCCTTCGAGTGAAGCCATTGGAAATCTCATACAGTTCAGTCATATTCTTCAGTGACAGAGACGAAGTTCTTCTGGTCTCTGAAGAATTTGTTCTGACTGAGGAGTTAGGAATTCGCCAGTGCGAATTGCCTACACAGTGAGGAACATGATAGCCCTGAGGAATTTGATACTCAAATTTCCGACCGTTGCTATGTTATGCGCCAGCTGTCCCAAAATATCTACCCACCTAACGGTCATATCATTGAAGGGCATTTATGTCTTATCATGACGGGCTGCTCCCTAGGCTATAAATAGCCGCCCCCTACAACCACTAGCTGGTTGGCTGCTCCGAGAGAAACTGACACTTGTCATTTGAGAGCATCCCATCCTCCGAGGACTTTGAGCGAAAATCATCAAGTGAGGAAAACCCAAACCCAAAGTGATTGAGCATCACTGAAGAGATTGATCCTGTGTGGATCCGACGCTTTTTACCTTTGAAGACTGTGCTTCTTCCAGACGGTTAGGCGTCATGGTCTAGAGCATCCAAGAGGAAATTGTGGATCGCCGAGTGACCGAGTTTGTGAAGGTTCGGAAGTTACCTGAAGACTTACCATGAGTGATTGGGCGAGGTCTGTGTGACCTTAGCTCAAGGAGAATATGGTGAGGACTGTGTGTCCGGGACTGTGTGTCCTCAGGTTTAAATACCTAGCCGCTCCAACCAGATGTACAACTGAGACAGAAGTTGGAACTGGTCTACCAAATCATTGTCTTCACCAAGCCTACTGGTTCTATTTCCTCAACTCTTTCATTTCCTCATAACTGTGTTGTGTACTTGTTCATATCTGTGTTTGAAGACTTTGACTGAAGACTTTCTCAATTTCCTCAGTTCAATTTCTTTAGTCTGTTTGTCTTCATCCTGTGTTATCCTGAGTTTACGCCTTCTGTACTCTGTGCTCGTCTTCATTTCATCATGCTGAACATGCTTGTGTTCTGCTATGCATACTTTTGAGTACTTATTCCGCTGCAAGTAGTTCTTCGCTAAGGAATTTCCTCACTAGCAAATTCCTCAGTGAAGAATTTATAAAAAGCACCTATTCACCCTCCTCTAGTCGATATATTGCACTTTCAATTGGTATCAGAGCAAGGTACTCCCTTGTTCTGTGTGATTTTGGTTTAACCGCCTGGAGTTTTAGTTATGTCGACCGCAGGTATGATCAAGGTCTCTGCTGGGTGTCCTACCTTCGGTGGGATGGACTACTCCTACTGGAAGAATAAGATGCGAATGCATCTTGAGGCAATTGATAACGATCTCTGGTATGTTGTGGAAAATGGTGTTCCCTCTGTCTCACCCTCACTGAACACTACCGATGTGAAGAGATTCAAGCAACTCGATTCTCAAGCGAAGAATATCATATGTGGCCATCTGAGCAAAGGACAGTATGGAAGAATGAGTGCTTTGGAAACTGCTAAGCTTATCTGGGATAGGCTGTCCAAAGTCAATGAAGGAGCCTCAACACAGCGTGACTCTCGAGTTGATGTTCTTCGCAATCTCTTCAACCACTTCAAAAGACTCGACAATGAAAATGTTCAAAAAACCTTCGATCGCCTCACTGACATCTCAAATGAGCTTCAAGCACTTGGTGCCACTGACATCACCGACCATGAGGTGGTGAAGAAACTGCTGAGATTGCTTGATTCCTCATTTGATACCCTGGCATTGATGATACAAGAGCGTGCTGATTACAAGTCACTTGATCCCGCTGATATCCTCGAAAGGCTAAATACTCATGAGTTCCAGCTTGCTGAAAAGAGAGACCTCTATGGTTCGAGCTTTGGCAGATCACGTGCACTGAAGGCCAAGGCAGTTTCTGAGTCTGAAGATGAAGACTCTGGCAGCAGCCTTGGTGATCCTGAAGAACTGAGCCAGGAACTAGCACTGCTCGTGAAGAAATTTCAAAAGTTCTCAAGACGTGGTCGCTTTGGAAGATCCTCAAGGAGCAATGATTCCTCATCCAGTGACTACAACAAGAGGCTTTGTCACAAATGCAAGAAACCTGGACACTACATACAAGATTGTCCTTAGTGGGAAAAGGAATCAAAGAAGAAGAAATACAAGGATTACAATTCTGATGATGCGAAGAAAAAGAAGAAATCCTCAAAATCTTCATCATCAAAATCCTCAAAGTCTTCATCTCACAAGAAGAGCAGCTCCAAGAAGGCTCGGGCATTCATTGGCAAGGAAATGGACTCTGAAGCTGAATCTGAGGAACATGAGGAAGAGGAGGAATCTGAGGATTCCGAGTCTGGAGTAGAGAGTCTAGCTCTCGCTACTGCATTCGTCAGCAAGTCCATCTTCAACTCTGAAGAAAATGGCTTCACCAACAAGGCTGATGAAGGCAATGATGACTACGCTCCCACCTATTGCTTCATGGCAAAGGGTTCCAAGGATGGTCAACCCAAAGCCATTGAGTGGGTCCTCGATAGTGGATGTACAAACCACATGACTGGTGACAAGAATCTATTGATGGATGCTCCCTTATCACCATCGCATCTGAAGCATATCATCTTCGCTGACAAAGGCAAAAGTCAGGTATTGGGTCTAGGTAAGGTTGCGATCACAAAGGATCGACACATGGACAAAGTCATGCTTGTCGAGTCCTTAGTATACAACCTCATGTCTGTCTCAATGCTTTGTGATCTTGATATGGTTGTTGTCTTTGGCAAGTATCGTTGTGTTGTGGTTATGGAAGCTGACAATTCCAAAGTCTTCGAAGGCTTTAGGAGAGGAGACTTGTATATTGTTGATATCTCTACAGGACCGTAACTAGCCGTGTGCCTACTTGCAAAAGCTTTAGAAGGCTGGCTATGGCATCGACGACTTGGTCATGGAGGCATGAGGAATTTGCACACACTTGCGAAGAAGAAGCATGTCATTGGCATTGAGAATGTCAAATTCCTCAAGGATCACTTGTGTGGAGCTTGTGAAGCTGGAAAGATGACCAAGGCTAAGCATCCAGCGAAGACTATCATGACCACTACTCGACCATTTGAATTGCTTCATATGGATCTCTTCGGTCCTAACCATTACTCAGCAGTCACAAATGATGCATCTCTCTATGGCTTTGTTATTGTTGATGATTACTCTCGATACACATGGGTACACATTGTTACTTACAAACATGAAGTGCAGGAAGTCTTCAAACAATTTTCCTCGAGGGCTTCAACCAACTTTGGTGTGAAGATCAAGCACATCAGAAGTGACAATGGAACTGAGTTCAAGAATTCTGGTCTTGATGACTATCTTGATGAACTTTGTATTACTCATGACTCATCTGCTCTTTATACTCCTCAGCAGAATGGCGTCGTGGAGCGCAAGAACAGAACTCTTGTTGAGATGGCTCGCACTATGCTTGATGAGTACAAGACGCCTCGTCACCTCTGGATTGAGGCAATTTATACTGCGTGCCACATCATCAATAGGGTATATCTTCACAAATTCTTCAAGAAGACTGCCCATGAACTCCTCACTGACAAGAAACCCAATGTGAGTTATTTCAAAGTCTTCGGTGCTAAATGTTGGATTAGAGATCCTCATCACAGTGCTAAATTTGCACCGAAAGCACATGAAGGTTTTATGCTTGGTTAGGGAAAGGACTCGCACACCTACAGAGTCTTCAAGAACGTTCTTCACAAGGTTGTTGAAACTGTAGATGTGCGGTTCGATGAAACTAATGGCTCGCAAAGAGAGCACCTACCCTCTGTGATAGATGAACCAGCACCTGAGGAAACTATCAAGTTCAAGGCTACTGAGGATGTCATTCCTACCGAAGAATCTGCTGAAGAATTCATTCCAGAACATGAAGAACGTCGAGCTAATGCACCTGAAGAAAATGCTGAAGAAAATGGTGCTGAAGAAAATGCTGATCAAATTCCTCGACGACAACCAACTCATCCTCGCGTTGCAAAATAAGTGCAAGTTGAAAAGATCATCGATGACATTGAAGCACCAGGTCCTCTCACACGCTCAAAAGCTTCACATTTATCTAACTTTTGTGGGCACTATGCTTTTGTCTCTATCACAGAGCCCACTAAGGTAGATAAAGCATTTCTGGAGCCTGAGTGGATTCAGGCAATGCAAGAAGAATTACATCAATTCGAGCTCAACAACGTCTGGGAACTGGTTAAACGTCCAGATCCTCGCAAGTACAATATCATTGGCACGAAGTGGATCTACCGCAACAAGCAAGATGAAAATGGCCTTGTGGTGAGGAATAAGGCACGGCTTGTAGCTCAAGGCTACACACAGGTTGAAGGAATTGATTTCGATGAAACTTTTGCACCTGTTGCTAGACTTGAAGCTATTCGCATATTACTTGCTTATGCTAACCATCATGATATCACTTTATATCAAATGGATGTGAAAAGTGCATTCCTCAATGGTAAGCTTGAGGAAAAAGGATATGTTGCTCAACCCCCAGGTTTTGAAGATCCAAAGCATCCTGACAAAGTCTTCAGACTCAATAAGGCCCTCTATGGCCTCAAGCAAGCCCCTCGGGCATGGTATGATACTTTGAAGGAATTCCACATGAAGAAAGGCTTCAAACCCGGTTCACTCGACCCTACTCTTTTCACTAAATCTTATGATGATGAATTGTTTGTGTGCCAAATATATGTTGATGATATTATCTTTGGCTGTACTGACCAACGTTATAGTGATGAATTTGCCTATATGATGAGTGAAGAATATCAAATGTCTATGATGGGATAGTTGAAATTCTTCTTAGGTCTTCAAATTCTTCAACAGCGCAATGGCATATTCATATCTCAGGAGAAATACCTCAAGGTTGTACTGAGGAAATTCGGCATGCAAGATTGCAAAGGCGTCAAAATTCCGATGCCCACAAATGGCCATCTGTGCACTGATGAAAATGGTATTGACTTCGATCAAAAGGTATACCGCTCCATGATTGGTTCTTTATTATATTTATGTGCATCTAGGCCAGATATTATGCTTAGTGTTTGCATGTGTGCCCGATTTCAAGCTACACCGAAGGAATCACACCATAAGGCTATGAAGCATATTCTTCGATAACTAGCTCATACACCAACACTTAGATTATGGTACCCCAAGGGCTCGGCTTTTGATCTCATTGGATATTCTGACTCTGACTATGCTGGTGATCGTGTGGACCGCAAGTCAACATCTGGTACATGTCATTTCCTCGGACGATCTTTGGTCTGTTGGTCCTCGAAGAAACAGAACTGCGTATCACTGTCTACTGCTGAAGCCGAGTACATTGCTGCTGGTTCTTGCTGTGCTCAATTCCTGTGGACGAAGCAAACTCTCAAGGACTACGACGTCAACATGAAGAATGTGCCTCTCCTCTGTGACAATGAGAGTGCCATCAAGATTGCTCACAACCCAGTTGAGCACTCGAAGACAAAGCACATTCAGATTCGTCATCATTTTCTTCGCGATCATGTGTTGAAGGGCGACATTTCTATTGAGCATGTGAAGACTGAAGAACAGCTTGCCGATATCTTCACAAAGCCCTTGGATGAGAAGAGATTTAGCAAGTTGCGGTGTGAGCTAAATATCCTAGAATCTTTGAATGTTCTTTGAAAAGGACACTCATCCTAACACTTATGCAAAATTGATGACTTAGATGTGCAACACATGAAGAAACGTTTTTCTTCAATCAATGAAGAATAACACTCTAAGTGTGAAGAAATTAATGAAGAATTTGATTCTCAAAGCCCTACGACAATTGTACGCGGTGTCTGAAATCATCATTCTTATACGGTGGGTCACGCCACCACAAAAGTTGAAAATCTTCAATTTGAGTTTTTCCTCAGTTTTTGAAATTCCTCAGTTGTTCATGTTCTTCAACTTTGCATTGTCTTCACTGTTTTCATCATTTTTCTTCATTGGATATATATATATATATATATATATATATATGAGTTTATGCCCTCTACAGCATTCACTTATGGCTAATTTTTCAAGTTGGTTTTTCTGCTAAGTGAATGTGATCGGACCCTTCCCCCTCTATGCTATACTCAACCCAATCTATTCACAAATTCTTCATGTGCGTTCTATTTGAAACTCGTTCAAAATCTTCACTGTGTCCTTGTCAGCTGAAGAATTTGCGAATGGAACTTTTAGCTTATCTTATCCAAATTTTCGGCTTTGCCGCTCAAACCGTTCCGCATCCCACGAAATACTTATCTATTCACCCACGATCTAACACGATCTCCACTTCTCAGTACGTGGGTGACACATGTCAAGCGAATGAGAAGGGTCAGGGGCACGTTCGTCCAATTTCTTCGGGCGAACAGTTTTTCACTGTGGCTATAAATACCCCCTTTCCTTTCCCCACTTCCTTTACTCCGCTCGACCTCTCTCTCTCTCGCTCGAGCTTCTCAAACCCTAGCGCCGCCGCTACTATCGTCGCCGGTGAGGAAGAGCTTCACTGCCTCGACCTCGTCACCGCCGTACTCACGCCGGCCGCGGAAATCTTCACTCCGCCGCCGCCGTAGCTGTCTTCCTCCGCCAAGTTAGGGCGTGGAAGATCTGCACAGACGAACTTCTCATCTCCACTTCATAGTTCGTCGTGTTCTTCGTCTAGGGTAATTAAAAGTTACTTTTACTGCCCTCTTGATTCAAATGATTTCTATAAAATCTTCAAAGGTGTTAATTCTTCAAATTTTTCACACACTAAACACCTCACATGTCATCTGTTCTTGATTCGTTTCTCTAAGCATCATTTTTCTTCAAGATTCCTCAATTGTGTGGATCTTCGATCTATACAACTCTAGAACCTAAGACAAAGAACGCTTAGTGAAATTCTTCAAGACTCATCTGGTCAAATTCCTCAAACTTGTTCTTTTTGAAAAATCTTCTGAGAACGCATATGACCTCTTCAAATTCCTCGCAACTATACTCTGTTCACAGGTACTCATGTCCGCTACTGAATCACTAGGTTCTCATCAACTTAACTCATTTGCAGCGTTCCTCGAAGAAAGGTTGCATACTTCTTCAGAGAATTCAATTGTTCAAATTCCTCATCTGAAGAAAATGGCTGATGGAAAGAAGCCACAAAAAGGAGGAAAGAGGCCTGAGATCAACACTGCATTTGAAATCCCTGAGGACATCTATGCTGGGTACTGCACACCCCCTGAGGAAGATAAAAATCAGCGCAAGGTGCACATTCAGAAGATAGAGAGGAGATGGGCAAGAGAGTGGAGGGAGTACAGGTATGTGACTCCCAAGTACATGAAGAAATTCGCACTCAATCCTCCATGCTCAAGACCTCCGTTGGCACCTGGCCAAGAAGCTGATCTCACCAGCCTTAAGCGTGGTGAAGATTATCCTAGAGAATGGGCCAAGCGCCAGGCAAAGCTGGCCAAACAGGCAAAAGATGCAGTGAGGAAATTCAACGAAGACACTGCTGCTGCTGCTGCTGAGGCCTCTGTAAAGCCGAAGAAATCCATGGCAAAGAAGCATGCGCATAAGCCAAGTGCTTCTTCTTCAATGCCCTCACGGCCAAGTTCCTCAGCTAAGCCCTCACGGCAAATTCCTCACACTGCTCCTGCTCCTCCAAAGTCCTAGCTGCTCCGACCAAATCCTCAGCACCTGTGCATCTTGCCACGTGCCAAAGGACTACAGGCATCTCTATTACCTCAGGAGCTTCAGCTAGTTCCTCAGCTACACCAAATTCTTCAACAGGCCCCTCTCTGCTGAAGACAAAGACCACTGCTGGACGAGGCTCTCGCCCAAGTCCTCACAAGAAGCAGGTCGCCTTCCAAGTGCCGTCTGAAGAAGACGAAGCTGATGATGAAGAACTTGCTGAAATCATCAGGGATAGGCAAGTCAGGGCCGCTAGAGCCAAGGGCACAAATGTGCCTCTGCTTTTGGATCCAAAGTTGATCCTCGATTACATTGATCTCTGGCACAAGGACCCAAACACTCCTATGCCCGACTTCAACCTAACTCCTGGCCAGAGTCATATGCTGACTGCCTTCATCCAAGAAGAGAAATGGAAATTTGAGAAGGCCAGGCAGCTCAAGAAAGCGCAGTACAGGAAGGAGAAATTCCTGAAGAACAACGTTGTCTCTATGACAACTGATGAACTTGTGAAGATCCAGTCTGAAATCAAAGTCCTCAGCGATGATTTCAATGCTTACTATGCTGATTGCAAAGGAGCCAAGGTCAGGTTTGTTAAACTGACTAAGATGTTCACCTCAAATCTTGCAGCCCCATCGCAACAAGAAAATCCTTAGGCTGAAGCATCTGCTCAGCCAACTGATGAACATGCCAGCACCGCTGATGACAATCAGGCTGCTGAAGAAAATGTGAGTTCCAGGGCTGATGACTGCATTCTAGCCGCTGATGAAATTGCCAGGGCATCCACTAGTGGTGCGCCTGAAGAAAATGAAGAGGTCAGGGCAACTGCATCAGTTGTGCCTGAAGAAAATCAACCACATTCCTCTGCTCATCCTGCGCCTACCCCAACTCCAATTCTTTCATCTACATCAGATGTGAAGAAGACCAAGGCTGCAGAGCGTGCAGCAGTGAAGAAAAGGAAAGCATCAGCTCCTTCAGATTCTTCAGCACCGAAGAAGATGAAGAAATTGACAAGCTCATTTGCTAATCCAATTGATGATGTTCTTGTTTCCTCCATGCCATCAAAGGAAATCGTCCCTTTTGATGAAGAATATGTGATCCCTAGCGGATCTGATGAAGAGAATCCTTCTGCTGCTTCGTCAGAGCAGATGGATGAAGAAATTGAAGTGGATAAAATCCCTTCAACCCCCACAGTTTCCTCGCATATGCCTCAGTTTACTGCTGAAGAGGCTGGCGTTGAAGAAATGGAAGATGAAGATGTGGACATTGGTTGTACCACACTAGTGATGAATGATGACTTTTGGGAAAGTCAGCACCCCAACTCTCAACTCTTCACACCATTGCAACAAATTCCTCAGTCCCCAGAAACTACAGTTCAAATGGGATCTGATGAAGCTCATGAAGAAATTCCAGCCACTAGTGCTGAAGAAAATGAAAATGAAGAATTGAAGACCCAGGCTGCCACTGAAGAGGAACCAAAAATTCCTCAGCCTGAAGAACCTGAGATTGCGATTCATGAGGTTGTAATGCAACTGACTGACGCTCCTCTGCCCAAGCCAAAGGATCCATTCTCAAGGAAGCAAAAATTCAAGGCTAATGATTTCTTCGGCGAGCACGTATTCTTCACTGATTACAACCCCTATGACTCTGCTCGCATTAGGAAGAGGCGTTTCTGGACTGCCAGCCAGGCAAATTTTTATTCCTCAGTGCTGTTCAACAAAGGCAAAGTCTTCGATCATGAGCACATTCCTCACGTGGATATGGAATCTCTGCCATGCTTCGTGCCAGTCCTCAGTGTTCTTTACGACGCTGGACTGTTAAATTTCTGCACTGATATATGTGGTTGGAATGAAGAGCTCATTCTTCAATTTTATGCAACTCTGCACATCACCGGAGACTCTGAAGATGTGAATTCATGGGTGCTGGACTGGATGTCTGGAAATACTCACTACAAGGCACCAGCTACTGAATTGCTTCATGCTTTGCCTCTCAGTCCTCCCCTTGAAGCTGCTTGTTGCGTATACAGTGAACCTGAGCTTACAAATCACTATATGCAAGTGCTGATGAAGCCATTGAAGCCAGGTCAGGCCCAACGAACTAAATTCCTTGTGAAGGAATTGTTATATGTGCCTCGGACTGTCTATCGCATTCTGACGAAGACATTGAGTCCTATCAAGGGCCACGACTCGAATGAAGAAGAAGTCGTTGGCATCATGAAGAATCTGCCTTTCAATATCATTCATGGCGTTCCCGTCAACTTCCATGATTTCTTCATGAGGACTCTGGCCAATGTCGCAATGTCACCGTTTGAGTTGAAGCCTTATGCTCCGTGGATTATGAGATTCATCAGAACAAGGTCTTCACTCAACTACAAAGCTGACACACTGAACCATTGCAGCTACTTGCCCCCGATTGAAGTCCTCAAACGGACATTTTCCTCAGCTGATGAAAAGGGCAAGGCTACTGCTGTTATTGATGAAGGCATTCGTCCATTGGATGGTCAATTTCGCAAGGCTGCATCCTACTCCACCAATGATGACTCTGCCACCCATGACTCTGCCGCCAACGCAACCAAGCGAAATCCTCAAGGCACAGCTCCCAGGGTGATGACTGACCATGAGCTTCTCCTCAGTCTTCACCAGAAGGTTGATCGCAATCACAAATGGGTCAAGCGTCAGTTTGGTTCAATTCTTCACAACATGACTGCTACCCACAATGCAGTGAAGAAAAACCATTACTACCTTCATGAAACCCTCAACCGCACCTGGGCTGTTCTGTCGCACATTTATAGCGTAGAAGATCTAAAGAAAATGGGTCTCAAGGAGGACTTTGACTGGTCTGTACCTCCACCGAAGAAATACAAGAAGGTCAAGGTTCCGTCCTTGGTGGCCAGCTCCTATTCTTCATCGCGTGAGACCGATGAGCATGAAGACTTGGACGACACTGCGGCAGGCCCTACATCAACAAACGACCCCAACAACGCTGGCGCTCCTTCATCAACATGATATTCTTCAGGGGCGTTAGTCCTCATTTTCGAACCTTTTGGTCATTCGATGACAAAGGGGGAGAAATTTGAGTTAGTCTTCAAGCGGGTCTATCTTATATGGGCGTTTTTTTCTAAGTTACAACTCTCGTTCTTCTGATGACTTTGTTGGATCGAGTTGTAAACTTAAACTCTATGGTGGCCTAATACTTTTGTTGTTTCTTCTGCATGCTTATTTCTCGTTAATGTTATTGCACGCATGCTGAATTACATCAGTCACCATATTTCATCATGCATTTCAAATTCTTCATATATTATGTCAAATGCGTGTATGAATTACCAGATATAGGGGGAGATCTCCATGATTCTACTCTTCAAGTGTGCATTGCTTCAAAAGCAAATTCCTCACTATGCACATCTTCAGGGGGAGTTCTTCTATATCTTCAATCAAATTCCTCAATATCAGTATTTACACTTCACATGTTTATCCCCGTTGAAAACTTGACCTATATTGTCATCAATCACCAAAAAGGGGGAGATTGTAAGTGCATCTAGTGCCCCTTAGTAATTTTGGTGTATTGAAGACTTATAGGTTAAGGGACTGATGTGTTTGTGAGTGTACACAGGTCTATAAGTCTATGAGGAGTTTGATATTTACAGAGAAAGTCGACCCCTAAAAATGAAGTTCTTCGACTGAAGACTTTGGATTTCTGAAGACTTTGAAAGTGAAGAAATTGGTGTGACCTTGAAGACTTGGTATTCATTTGAGGAACATGAAGCGTGAAGACTTTTGTTTTCGTAGTTTCATTCTCCCTTTCTTGAGTCATAGGAAACACCGTAGTGTTAAAGGGGGTCGAGGAAATACTAAGGAAAAATTTCCATGTGATGCTCAACTCAAAATCCTACACCTACCAATCCCTTCGAGTGAAGCCATTGGAAATCTCAAACAGTTCAGTCATATTCTTCAGTGACAGAGACGAAGTTCTTCTGGTCTCTGAAGAATTTGTTCTGACTGAGGAGTTAGGAATTCGCCACTGTGAATTGCCTACACAGTGAGGAACATGATAGCCCTGAGGAATTTGATACTCAAATTTCCGACCGTTGCTGTGCTATGCACTAGCTGTCCCAAAATATCTACCCAGCTAACGGTCATATCATTGAAGGGCATTTAGGTCTTATCATGACGGGCTGCTCCCTAGGCTATAAATAGCCGCCCCCTACAACCACTAGCTGGTTGGCTGCTTTGAGAGAAACTGACACTTGTCATTTGAGAGTATCCCATCCTTCGAGGACTTTGAGCGAAAATCATCAAGTGAGGAAAACCCAAACCCAAACACCTACAAACCCAATGTGATTGAGCATCACTGAAGAGATTGATCCTGCGTGGATCCGACACTTGTTACCTTTGAAGACTGTGCTTCTTCCAGACGGTTAGGCGTGATGGTCTAGAGCATCCAAGAGGAAATTGTGGATCGCCGAGTGACCGAGTTTCTGATGGTTCGGAAGTCACCTGAAGACTTACCATGAGTGATTGGGCGAGGTCTGTGTGACCTTAGCTCAAGGAGAATACGGTGAGGACTGTGTGTCCGGGACTATGTGTCCTCAGGTTTAAATACCTAGCCGCTCCAACCAGATGTGCAACTGAGACAACAGTTGGAACTGGTCTACCAAATCATTGTCTTCACCAAGCCTACTGGTTCTATTTCCTCAACTTTTTCATTTCCTCATAACTGTGTTGTGTACTTGTTCATATCTGTGTTTGAAGACTTTGACTGAATACTTTCTCAATTTCCTCAGTTCAATTTCTTTAGTCTGTTTGTCTTCATCCTGTGTTATCCTGAGTTTATGCCTTCTGTACTCTGTGCTCGTCTTCATTTCATCATGATGACCACTCTTGTGTTCTGCTATGCATACTTTTGAGTACTTATTCCGCTGCAAGTAGTTCTTCGCTAAGGAATTTCCTCACTGGCAAATTCCTCAGTGAAGAATTTATAAAAATCGCCTATTCACCCCCCTCTAGTCGATATAACGCACTTTCAAAGGTGTATATGAAGTAACCGAGATTGATTTAAAGTCCTGGGCTCCAACTAAACCAGATAAAGCACGCATGAGGTTCAGGAGTGTGTGCGGATTTGTTGGCAGGGCAAGGCTCAACATTAATCTGCCGGGGTTTTGGAAGGCTGACACAGAAACACAACGAAGGATAGTCCGGGAGATCATTGATCACTTCAACATTCCAGAGCAGTGGAGAATGCAGGTGGAACACGCTGCACTGAAGAAGGCTAGGGATGCTTGGAGAAATTGGAAGAACGTGTTGTACAAGAAGTACTTGAGTGAAGGCAAGGACCCAATCCCTGCATACCCCCAAATTACAAAGGCAGACTATGCAGAATTCAAAAGGGTCAGGGCAACTCCAGAGTTTGCTGAGAAGAGTTTCAAGCAATCGGAACTTCAGAAGAAGAACATACACCCCCACCGTATGGGTGTGGCAGGATACTACGGCATGAAACTCATATGGGAACAGGAGGACAAAGAAGCAGTAGCGGCGGGTGGGAATCCGGCCTTTAGTGAAATCAGGGGCGAACGCGCCAGAGACTACTTGGGGGCACGTGCAAAGAGGCGTGATGACGGAACTTATTACTTTGAAAACGCACGTGACGCCAAACTGTATGTAGTGATGGTAGAGGCTTCCAAGATCCCTGGAAGGTTCTATAGGAACTCGGGGCCATGTGACATTCTGTCTATTGCTCTGGACACAAAAGAGCCCCCTGGCCGTGCAAGGGGTATATGTGTTAATGTCCCGCAGAAGAGGGCTTTCACACTCAACAAAGAAGAGAGGCTCAACATGAAAAAAGCGAGCAGCGAAATGAAGCAGAATGCATTGTTTGAAAAGTTGAAGGAGATATATCCGGCTGTTGTCGGTGGGAAACGACACCTATGGGATCACAAGAATCCCTACTACGGTTGCAGGGGCGCGGGGTTGTGAGAAGAGCAGGATTAGCAGTCAACACAAGGATCATTTACCCAGGTTCGGGCCACGAGGATGCGTAATACCCTAGTCTTGGTTTGGTGTGTATTTGAGAGAGTTCTTGAGCTCTCGAACTAGATACGGTGGCTGCGTAGTTCAAAAGAGCTGAATCCCTCTCCAGTATGCCAAGGGCCTCCTTTTATAGTCGAAAGGGGCTGCCACAGTGGCACACAGGAGGTAGAAAGGCCTACAGTGCAGCGAGCTTATCGCTCGTGTTATAGGACAAGACGCATTTAATGCGTAGCTTAGGTGTCCCTTAGCTTTATTGGGGATGGGAAGGAGGCCCGTCCCGTCAGTTGCCGTCGCGCCTTGCTTCGACACGCGCCCAGGCCAGCGGTGCATGCGGCGCCATGTAGGCAGGTAGGCAGCTGAGGTGGCGCGGTGGTAGGGTCTTCACGAAGATCTGCATGCCACCACACAGGTGCCTGCTGAGTTGGCGTAGAGGCCGCCCGTCGCCACGCAGGTGCCTGCCCAACTGGTTGAGCTAGCAGCTGCTTGGGGATGGCGGTGGAGTCTTGGTCGACGCGGGCCTGGCTGTGGCCCCGCTGACGCCCTCGGCAAGGGCCTTGCCGGGGGCCCGGCAAGGGTCTTGCCGTAGCGTTGCAGTCGTCCCCGGCAAGGCGCTTGCCGGGGATCTTGTGGATCTCCTCGGCAAGAATCCCGTCAAGGGTCGCCATCTTCTGGTTCTCATCTGATCTCATATCTCTATGGTCTTGACAAAGATTTGCATGCCACCACGGAGGTGCCTCCCGAGCCCTAGTTCCAATGTAGTTGGTTGAGTTGGAACCCGTGGGCTCAAGGGTGGCTCGCTCTGTTAGCATCGGGCAAGTTGCCCCAGCAAGGCTCTTGCCAGGGCCGCGGAGGCTGCCCCGGCAAGGGCCGTGCCGGGGGAGTCCACCTCGCCCTCTCGCTCTTTGGTATCTTTGGTCTTGGCGTTGCCTTGGCCATTTTGTGCTTCGGCTTCTCTCCGGCTCCCCTCCTCTGCCCTGCTTAGTGTGGCCGTGGCGCGTGGCTCCAACTGCTCGTGCACAAGTAAAGGGGTACAAAGGTGTGCCCCTACTTTTGTACACCGACAGGAGCCCCCGGGCCTGGGCCACACATAAGCGCGACACGTTGTTGGGCCAGGCCTAGAACGGTGCGCGGGCAGGCGGGGCGGCTTTTCACCGCAGGAACTCTTCGTCCGCTGCGCTTCCCCACGACCCGCGTTGAACCCACGTCGTGGAGGATCGTGCGTGACGCGGGGGGTATGCGTGGTGCGGTTCTCGCACGCATGCGTCGCATCGCAGTTAATGGGAAAGGAGGCGGCCCGTGCCTTCCCCGTAAAAAGGAATAACCGTGGGCGCGCTGCTCACTTTACCCCCTTCTCTGCGTCTTCTCCAATCTTAGAGCCGCCGCCCCTTTCTTCCTCCTTCTCGAGTTCTTGCCTTCGCTCGCTGTCGCTGCGTCTCCGCCGTCTTCTGTCTCTTGCTACCCCCAGCCGCCATGGCGCCCAAATCCACCAAGGGCAAGGGAGGGGCCAAGGACGCCTGAGTGACGGAGCCGCCGGAGAGTGCGTTGGCGGCGCAGCGAATGCAGCTCGCCTACTTCCCCTCGACGGTCGACGTGTTCGAGCTCCGGGAGGCCTTCAAACCCCTGTGGGGGTGCAAGACGGGGGGAGACGACGGGGCATCCAGCCACGCGCGTCATCCCCGCCAATTGCGCCGAGGCCGCCCCAAATCGGTACCCTTTCTTTGTCGACTACTTCTCCTGCGGGCACTTTCCCCCCTTCTCCGATTTCTTCAATGATGTCATGCACACCTACGGCTTCCACCTTTTGGATTTTACTCCGAATGCCGTGGCGTGCATGGCTCTTTTCGCGCACCTCTGCGAGGGCTTCGTCGGGGTGCATCCCAACACGGCGCTCTTCCGCCACTACTTCTTCCCTCGGATCCAACCAGGGGGCGCCATTTCTGGTTGTGTCACCTGGATCCCACGGGCCAAGGGGGCATACCCAGAGGGCGCCATGAAGGAGAGGTGGGAAGAATGGTGGGGCCGGTGGTGCTGGATTGAAGAGAAGGACCCGCCGAACTTTTGCCGGGTCCGCGACGTGCCGCCGGTTCGCCGGGGCGACTGGAGCGACATCGACACCGACGACGCGAAGCTCAAGGTCGCCACCACCAGGATCATTCGCCTTACCGAGGCCGGGCTCACCCTTGAGATGATCGGGGCGGATTTCATCCGCCGCCGAATCGCTCCGCTGCATAACAAGGGGAGGCCGGCCTGGCTCTTTACGAACGCCGCCAACATCATGAGGCTTCGCCCCGGCCTCAACCATAACTTCACGGAGATGGGGCATGCCCACGTCTGCCAGCGACTCTTCCAGCTCGACGTGAACCGCGATGGCGAGGTCGAGCGGACCGGCAAGGCCGCGAGGGCCGCCGCGAAGGCCGGCAAGGTCGCCAAGGGGCTCTTGTTCAAGTTACCGGCAGGAGTGGTTCCGCTGAGCAACAACTCACGCCGGACCGACATCATCACCATGTTGCCGGATTTCAACGTGCACGGCCTTGACCCGAGCTGGGTCGAGCCGGAGGAAATTCAAGTCCAGGAGTTCTACGACACCTTGCATGAGGGGTACGTCACTGCCGAGCCGTGGCTCATCCAGGACACCACCCAGGCAGAGCTGGACTACATCGCTGCCAGGGCGATGGAGGCGAAGCTTGCCGAGGAGGCCGGCAGCGCCGGTGGTGTGGAGGACAAGGCCGCGGCGGGGGCGGAGGAGAAGGAGCTCGCCCAGTGGGCAGAGGCCGTTGGGGAGGTCAACAACGCTGGCACCAGGGCTCCTCTCGTCGAGGAGGTGGTCGACGAGTCGTCGAGGGAGGAGGCTGAGGCTGTTGACCCTCCGGTCCTGCGGCGGGCCACTTCCGGCGAGCCGGTATGGCCCGTCAACGCCGCGCGGCGGCCAAAGTCTTCGGAGGAGTCCGCGCGTCAGACGAGGGCCGTGGCGGCGAAGAAGGTCGTCAAGGCCGCGGTGGCGAAGAAGAAAGCATCTGCCTCCTCTTCATCCAAGCGCGCGCAGACTCCGCCCTCCCCCAGCAGACGTCGACGTGGGGGTCACCTTCGACTTTGGGACCCTCAGCCCAAGGAGGAAGAGGAAGGCAACAGAGGAGGAGGTGGACGACGAGTAAGTATCTTGCTCTTTTCTGTCACCTCCGTCTCCTCAATCTGTACCGCTTGTCTTGACTTGTTTTCATCTTTGCAGGGATGCGGAGACGCTGGCCCAAAGGGTGAAGAGGGCCAAAGCCTCGGCGGGCGATCAGCCCCTGGTGGGTACTTCGAGGGCACCACTGGTGGTGTTGAACAGCCCGGACAGCAGCCCCCAACGTAAGTTCATCATTCACCCCTCGTCAACATGTGTTGGGGGGCATGTTCTCTTGGTGTTGACCTTGCCGTAGTCGCAGGAGGAGGACAGCAGCAGGAGGAACCACAGAGGGCTACCCCTAACACGCCGCCCCCATCGATCACGCCGCCCCAAGGGGCGTCCCCGACAAGGGCGCCAAGCACCGAGCCCATGCACACAGAGGAGGGGGAGGAGAACTCGGGCGCCGATGGCTTTGCCTCGGTGCCAAATGTTGGCGGGGAGGGGACCTCTGCTCCCCAGCCCGGCACTGGTAAGCCGCTCGCCTTTCGTTCCTGTTCTTTTTCTTTTCTTGCTGATTCTTGGTCTTGGCTTTGTCTCATCTCCTTCTTGGTGTCCAGATCGTCCATCGGCGGACTAGGAGGACATAGACGCCATCATCAAGGACGTCGCCAAGGACGCCACGGCAGAGGCCGAGAAGGTCGCTGCCTAGGAGTCCGCCAAGGGTGATGCCGAAGACGCCGCCAAGGGGCCTGCCGGGGAGGCCGGCAAGGCCGCTACCGAGGAAGAGGTGGTCGATGACCAGCCTTCCTCCTCTGCTGCCTCCGGCTCCGGCAGGTATCTGAGGGTGACCGACGACCTCTTCGTCCACCTCCCAGGGGCGTCCAGCTCCAGGGCGACTGTCGAGGGAGAGGTGTTCGATGAAGAGGTGCTTGCCACCGCCGGGCTCGAGGTCGTCGACGAGCCGAGCACCGGTGGCGACGGCTCTCAGGAGGAGCGGCTTCTCCAGGCCATGGGCGACAATTTTTGGAAGCTCCAGACGCTCCACCGCGCCCGCCTGGACAAGGCCAAGTCCAGGATGGCAATGGTGGACACGGCGGAGGCGGACCTCAAGGTGCGCGTCGCCCAGGCGCAGACTTGGTTCCGCCAAGCTAGCGAAGAGCTGAAGGCCGCCCAGGACGAGCTAGCCAAGCACGACGTGGAGCTCACCATGAAGCTGGCTGACACCGAGAAGGCCCAGGAGACGGCGGAGGGCTTGGCCGCTGCAGCCGAGGCCGCTCGGACCCAGCACCAGGCCGCGCTGAACTCCTAGGAGGAGGACCTCGCCAAACGCGAGGCGGACCTCGACGCCAAACTCCGCGCCAAGGACGAGGAGGTGGAGAAGCTTGTCGCGCAGCGGACCCAAGAGCTGGAGCAGAGGCACAGGGAGACGCTCGATGCCCAGGCTCTGGTTCACGCCGGCAAGGTGAAGGAGATGGAGGTGGACCTGGACGGGCTGAAGGAGCAGGCCCTGAAGCTGTCCAAGGAGAAGGACACACTCAACGGCGCCCTGACGGAGGTGCAGGACGCGACCGTCAGCAGGGTCGGGGAGCTCTCCGAGGCCAGCAACTCCATTAAAGACCTCAAGCTGAAGCTGGAGGGCCTCAAGGAGATGCTCTCAGAGGCCAAGGCTCGGTAGGAGACCCTGGCCAAGGACCTTGAGGCCAAGAAGCTGCAGCGGAGGAACGAAGCTGCCAGCCACAAGGATTTCGTGGAGGGCGAGAATCGCTGGATCAGCCACCTCGAGGACGTCGCCAGCAGGATCACCACGCAGCTGGCTACTGTCGGTGTTCTGGGAACGGGGGTCCCCAGACTTTCCTGCCTGCGGCCCACGGCGTGGCTAAGCCAGCGGGCCGTACAGCCCATCTTCATCAGCAAAGCATTCAAGACCCTCGCGAGGGGCCAAGCTTTGCGAGGCGGACGAAGCAAGACCTCCTCAGGAGTGGCCTGGCCAGGCGGGGTCATGAGGAGCGGAGATATCAAGGTGGGGCAAACCTCATGAGGCTCTCGTGACGTGAGCCATGACGATCGGCGTCAGGCGGGCGCCAGCGGGCGCAGCGTCCTTGTTTCCTCTTCGGTGCTAAGGAGGCCAGCGCAGGCGAGGAGTACCGAGGCATCAGGCAAAGGTTGCCATATCGGTGCAACGAGACCAAGACCAGAAGGACAGTAGGACGGAGATCACCATGGAGCCCAAGACGGCATCACCACCAGAGCTTTTCGCAGGCGAAGACCACTTTTGTCAGGATAGCTTGTACTGGCTGTCCCCCTTCAAATTTGCCCGCCATTGTTGGCTCCTTTCCCGCTCAATATTTGGGAAGAGGACCAGGGCCTATATAAGTAGAGCTAGCTACCACAGTAGAGACATCGAGTCCTGACTCACACAAGTTCGGCAAGCACAAGGACACCTCAACCTCAGGAGGCTGTTCTTCCCCTTGTACTGTTCATCATCAGCCCAAGAGACAATCCACCACCACACACACTGGAGTAGGGTGTTACACCACAACGGTGGCCCGAACCAGTATAAATCTCGTGTATTTCTGTGTTGCGAGTTCGTTGAGTTCGTCCGCGAGATCTTAGCGAGCCAGGGCGTGGATCGGTAGGAGGGAAAGACTTCGCGCGCACCCCAGAGTTCGAACCTTAAGGGTTTGCCGGAACCCCACATCCGACATTTGGCGTGCCAGGTAGGGGTGCGCCGTAGCTCCTCTCCACCAGCCTGCGCCCCGCACCGCCACATTGCGCCCCCACGGCAGGTGCCCCACCATCCGCCCCTGCGGCCGACATCAACAGCGGGGCATCTGGGTACCGAGCCTTGGCCCCCGCCCTACGGCGGGTGCGGTGGCCGACCAAGTTCAAGCCAGAGATGCCGCCGCGTTACAATGGTGCGGCAGACCCATTGCCGTTCCTGCTAGCGTGCGAGGAGGCTGTCCTCGAGGCCGAAGGCGACGACAAGATCATGACCAACTGGTTCCCCATGGCCCTCGCCGGCGAGCCGCGCGCCTGGCTGCTCAACCTCCTGGGATCCACGGTGGCCTCCTGGGGGGAACTCCGCGACCTCTTCACTGCTTGCTACGCGGTGCCGGCGCACCACGCAGTCGCGGCCCTGCTGGGCGGCTCTCAAGCACCGCCTTCAGATCACCACGTCAAGCCGTTCCTCCGTCAGATCGGGGCCACCTCCGAGCGCCCGGGGGCTCCGTCGGGTTGGGCTGTGCCAGAGGCCAACCTCACTGTCGGCTCAGAAGACCACCCCGACTCCACCGCCGGCTCGGGCATGCTCCAAATGCTCTGCACGCCCACCATTTGCAACATGGCCATTACCAAGACCCTCATCGACGGCGGTGCCGGCCTCAACTTGTTCTCCGTAGAAGCCTTCAGCCTTCTACACGTGTCGCTCGAGCGGCTCAGCCTCAGCAAGCCCTTCTCAGGAGTTGGTGGTAGAGCTTCCCACTCTCTGGGGCAGATCTGCCTCCCTGTCACCTTCGGCACACGCGACAACTACCGCACCGAGCTGGTGGACTTCGACATCGCCCGCATCATTCTCCCGTACAACACCATCCTCGGGTACCCAGCTCTCGCTCAGTTCATGGCGGCGACTCACCCGGCCTACAACCTCATGAAGATGCCAGGGAGCAAGGGCGTCCTCACCATCAAGGGGGACACTAAGGAGGCCGTGACGGCACTCAGGCTTGCCTTCAAGACCGTGGTGGCAGCACAGTCCGCCGGCGCCGGTACCCCGAGGCCAAGGAGGCTGCGCCTCCCAAAAAGAAGCAGCTGTTCACCCAAGACAAGGCGGAAACCAAGAAGGTGCCGGTCAACAAGGACGGGCCTTCGAGAGCCACCTTTACCATAGGCGTCGGCCTTGACCCGGGTCAAGAGGAGGCCTTGGTGAGGTTCTTGCGCGTGAACAAGGAGATATTCGCGTGGGAGCCCAATCAGCTGGTAGGGGTCCCGAGGGAGGTGATTCAGCATCATCTGAGGGTATCCCCAGCATACGCCCTGTGAAGCAGCGAGCGAGACGACAGTCCACTGAGAAGCAGGCCTTCATCGTCCAGGAGACACGCAAGCTGGAGGCGGCAGGTGCCATTCGCGAAGTTCGATATCCCGAATGGCTGGCGAACCCTGTCGTAGTGCCGAAGAAAGGCGGGAAGGAACAGATGTGCGTCGACTTCACCAACCTTAACAAAGCCTGCCCCCAAGATCCGTTCCCACTCCCGCGCACCGACCAGATCATCGACTCCACCGCCAAGTGCGACCTGCTGTGCTTCCTGGATGCATTCTCAGGGTATCATCAGATCAGGATGGCGGTGGAAGATGTGGAGAAGACAGCCTTCCTGACACCATGTGGGGTGTACTACTACACCTACATGCCCTTCGGGCTGCACAACGCGGGCGCGACCTTTCAGCGGCGGATGCACATCGCCCTGGGGCGGCAGCTCGGGAGAAACACAGAGGCCTACGTCGACGACATAGTGGTAAAGTCTCGCGAGGCGAGGACATTGATTCAAGACTTGGAGGAGACCTTCGAGAGCCTGCGCCAAGTGAACTTGAGGCTTAACCCGGAGAAGTGCGTGTTCAGCGTCCCCTCCGGCAAGCTACTGGGATTCCTTGTATCCCACAGAGGGATCGAGGCGAACCCGGAGAAGATCAAGGCCATCGAGGACAGGAGCCCACCACAGACCCTCAAAGAGATGCAGAAGCTAGCAGGGCGGGTGACCGCATTGGGGCGTTTCATCTCCAAGCTGGGAGAGCGCGCCTTACCCTTCTTCAAGCTCATGAAGAAGAAGGGCCCATTCGAGTGGACCCCGGAGGCCGACCAGGCCTTCCAAGACCTCAAGAAATACCTTACCAGCCCTCCGGTGATGGTGGCACCACGACCTCTTGAGCCCCTAGTACTTTACCTTGCCGCCACCCCGTACTCCGCCAGCACAGCGCTGGTGGCGGTTCGGGAGGAGCGCCAAGCCAAGGACGCGTTGTGCCAAGCCAGAGCTGAAGTGGTGCAGGGTCAGGAAGGCACGGCAAGAGAATCAGCGGCAGAAGACCAAGCTCGGCAGGACAACATCGCCGAAACTCCTGAAGACAGTCAGGTCTCAGGAACCCCTCCTCCTCAGGAGATGCCCCAATCTCCGCAGGACCCAGGCCTCGGCAGTATGCCAGCCCTCGTCGAACACCCGGTGTACTTCGTCAGCACCGTGTTGCAGGACGCGAGGGCACGCTACCCCATGCCTCAGAAACTCCTGCTCGCACTCTTGGTGGCCTCACGCAAGCTGCAACACTACTTCCAGGGCCACCCCATCAAGGTCGTCTCAGCCTACCCATTGGAGAGGGTGCTCAGGAGCCCCAACTCAGCTGGAAGGGTGGCTAAGTGGAACATCGAGCTACAAGCATTCCAGTTGGAGTTCAGCACTACCAGGGTCATCAAGGGCCGCGCTCGCTGATTTTGTGGCAGAATGGATGGATGCCCCGACACTTGAGGAAGGCGAAGACCGGTCCACCTCACCAGGGAGCGAGGCTCCAGACGGCTGGGTCATGTATTTCGATGGCGCCTTCGCGCACCAGGGCGCGGGGGCTGGAGCAGTGCTCATCTCGCCCACTCAGGACAAGCTCTACTACGCCGTGCAACTCTGCTTTCAGCACGGCGAGAAGGTCTCGAACAATATCACAGGATACGAAGGCCTCATAGCTGGCCTGAAGGCTGCGGCAGCTCTAGGGGTGAAGCGCCTTACCGTCAGAGGTGACTCGCAACTCCTCGTCAACTTCTCCAACAAGGTATACGAGCCAAAGGACGAGCATATGGAGGCATACCTCGCGGAGGTGCGCAAGATGGAAAAGCAGTTCTCAGGCCTGGAGGTGCAGCACATGCCCCGAGGTACCAACAAGGAAGCTGACGACATCGCCAGGAGAGCATCCAAGCGGCAGCCGCAAGAGCCCAGTGTCTTTGAGGAGCGGCTCTTCAAGCCATCAGCTACACCACCACTTTCAAGCACGACTCAGCCTCGGGAGGAGCTCCCACAGCCTCCAGCCACAGGAGCCCCAGCCTGTGGCCCGACCTCAGGAGCTCGGCTGCTCGTGGCGCTCGAGCCCCAGGAGGAATGCTGGATCAAGGAATTCAAGGAGTACCTGATGCAAGGGACGCTGCCGGAAAAGGAAGAGGATGGAGAGCGCGTGGCCCGGCAGGCCACGGCATACTATATCCAAGACGGCGAGTTGTACAGGAAATGATCGAACGATGTCACGCTGCGCTGCATCTCCAGTGATCGAGGAAGGGAATTGCTGGTTGGCATACACGGTGGGGACTGTGGGCACCATTCGTCATCACGAACCCTCGTCGGCAAGGTGTTCCGCAGTCGATTCTACTGGCCTACGGCACACAACGACGCAGCCAAGCTGGTGAAGTCCTGCGAAGCTTGCCAACTCCACGCCAAGCAAATTCACCAGCCAGCTCAGGGCCTCCAGACCATCCCGCTCACGTGGCCATTCGTGGTCTGGGGGCTGGACATCTTAGGCCCGTTCCCACGGGCGCCAGGGGGCTACCGCTATCTCTACGTCGTCATCAACAAGTTCACCAAGTGGGCGGAAGTGGAAGCCGTCCGTACCATCCCGGCCGGCTCTGCTGTCAAGTTCATCAAGGGCCTCGTGAGCCGCTTCGGGGTCCCCAACCGCATCATCACAGATAACGGCTTGCAGTTTACTAGTAACCTCTTTAAAACCTACTATGCTAACCTTGGAACGCAGATCTGCTACGCTTCGGTAGCGCACCCCAGGAGCAATGGCCAGGCCGAACGCGCCAACGCGGAGGTCCTGAGGGGCCTCAAGACCAGGACCTTCAAGAAGAAGCTGGAGGCCTGCGGCAGGGGCTGGCACGATGAGCTCCAATCCGTGTTGTGGTCCATCTGCACCACCGCCACCAAGCCAACGGGCGAGACTCCATTCTTCCTCATCTACAGAGCTGAAGCAGTCCTTCCTCGCGAGGTCAAGCATCGCTCCGCACGGGTCCTGGCGTTCGATGAAACGCAGCAGGACGCCATGCGGGGGATGGATCTCGTGCTGGGGGAGGAATGCCGTCGCGAAGCTGCATTGAGGGCAGCAAGGTACCAACAAGCGTTGCGGCGATACCACTGCCGCAACGTCCGCTCCAGGATGCTCGAGGTGGGCGACCTCGTCCTAAGGCGGGTCCTCTCTAGGGAAGGGCTGCACAAGCTCTCGCCCATGTGGGAGGGCCCGTTCAGGGTCGTCCATGTCTCCAGGCCTAGTGCAGCGCGCCTGGAGACGCGGGACGGGATGCCCATCCAGAACGCCTGGAACATCCAGCACCTCCGGAAGTTCTACCCATGAAGCAAGGCCCAGAGCCTGTGAAGAAAGTCCCAGAGCCTGTAAAGAAGGCCCGGTGCCTGTGAAGAATCGCCGCCCGCGACACTCTCACGTAATAATGGGTTGGGGCTGTACACGCCCTGGAGTCTCATAAGCGCCGGCCTCAGGCCCTGGGGCTCCCGCCCACGCCTAGTGGCAGCACTTAGCTCCGCGCTGGTGAGAAGACTTGAAGACTAGATTAGGTGCCGGACGCGTCTTTTCATTTGCTTTCCGTAGTTGGCTCGCTTTTCCTTAATCAAAGTTTGCTTTTGGTGTTCCTTGCTGATTTGATTCCCTCGCCTCTTACTGCATTTTCCGGCTCTGGTTCACTCATGTTCTCTCTCTCGCATACCTCGCGAGGGGGCCAGGCAGGTGCCCTCGTGAGCATTTCTCTTCTACCTGCCTCGCGAGCATTTCTCCCCCCTCCACCTTCTCGCGAGCCGCCCTCGTTCGAGCCCAAAAACTGGCGCACCTCTCCTAGTCCGTGCCCCTCGGGTACCGCGATACAAAGCGCCAGGTCAAGGCTTGGGTGGGCGGCAAAACTTCTAGCACACCTCCTAACGAATTTTTGTAGTTCCTGAGCAAACACAGACCACCAGGTTAAGATGGACACGAGGAAACAAACGCCTCGTAAGGAAGAGGGTGTCCCGAATGCACCAGGTTAAGTTATCTTTGCGCAAAATAACAACACGGCACGGGAACAACACGCACAGTGCAGTAACCAAGGGACCACAGTTCGATACACGCCCCTCTGGGCCCATGCTGGTTTCATTTTTTATGCCGGAAAAAGAGCAAAACAAAAGCGGCGTTGCAGCGATCCGCGGAGGCAGGCCCCTAGCGACACCCCGAGCCTAGCCAGACCCTTCCTCGCGCTTCACGGAGGCGCGGCGACGAGATGACCCACTGCCGCCATCAAAGCGGGCGCGGCGGCTGGCCGTAGCCACCGCTGCTGGAGCTGTCGCCGGAGGAAGATCCGCCGTAGCTGGACGAGACAGGATCGCCGCCGAGGGCAGGCTCGCCCTCATCCTCTTCGCGACCGTCACCACGGCCGAGCACCTCCTCACCGTCGTTCGCCTCGGGGCAACACCCGGCGCGGCGACCACCTTCCCCAAACACCCTCACATAGAGGGTCGATCCACCATCGTACTTGAAGTGGAGGGTGCACCGCCTGCCCAGGCCGCGCGCGCGGGCGAACGTTTGCCAGCCGCGGGCCAGTGCTATGTTGCCCGCGGCGGAAGTCTCGACCGCGACCCAAGAGGCCTTGCTGCAGCAACCATCCGCCTGCAACCAGAGTCTGCCTGGACCAGAGGCCGGCAGTTCATTGACGAAGAAGCACGGAAGCTGGAGCCAGTTGCCGGCCGGGTTCTCCGACCAGACGACGAACTCCGGCGACACCTCAGCCGAATGGAAGCGCGGACAGGGAGGCCGCGCCACCATAGCACGCCTCCCCTCGTCAACTGGACCGCCATGGCTGGGACGACCCCCTCTGCGTGCCGCGGTGCCGCCATGACAGTGGGCCACGGCGGGGGTCGCGGCGTGCTTGCGCGGACGGCCGCGTCCGCGCTTGGGTGCCGGGGAGCCGGGTCCCTCACGAGGGGCCTTCCCCTTCTCGGCGGCAGAGAACTTCCTTCGTGGTGCCACTGGTGGCGCTGCTACCAATGGAGCGAGGAGGAAGAAGCAAGCGAGCAAGGAAGAGATGGGCGACGGGGGCTCCGCCCCCCTCCCCATTTAGAGCGGAAGAAGGCCAACCGGCGCCCCCCACAATCACACGTAATGATGGTTTTCCTTGCATGTCGCAGGGACTTGTCAAGTCGATTAGTTGCCAAGGCAGCGTGGGGAAGCGGAGACGCCCACGTCCAATCAACCGCCACGCGTCAACCGAGGCCGCGGGCTTTTAGGGCCCGCGGCGCTCCGTACTTGACCCTTGGCTACGCCGCGAAGCCAAGCCCGAGCGCACCTTGGGCCCGGGGGCTACTGTCGGCGTTCTGGGAACGGGGGTCCCCAGACTTGCCTGCCTGCGGCCCACGGCGTGGCTAAGCAAGCGGGTCGTACAACCCATCTTCATCAGCAAAGCATTCAAGACCCTCGCGAGGGGCCAAGCTTCGCGAGGCGGACGACGCAAGACCTCCTCAGGAGTGGCCTGGCCAGGCGGGCTCACGAGGAGCGGACATATCAAGGCGGGGCAAACCTCAGGAGGCTCTCGTGACGTGAGCCATGACGATTGGCGCCAGGCGGGTGCAGCGTCCTTGTTTCCTCTTCGGTGCTAAGGAGGCCAGCGCAGGCGAGGAGTACCGAGGCATCAGGCAAGGGTTGCCATATCGGTGCAACGAGACCAAGACCAGAAGGACAGCAGGACGGAGGTTACCATGGAGCCCAAGACGGTGTCACCACCAGAGATTTTTGCAGGCGAAGACCACTTTTGTTAGGATAGCTTGTACTGGCTGTCCCCCTTCAAATTTGCCCGCCGTTGTTGGCTCCCTTCCCGCTCAATATTTGGGAAGAGGACCAGGGCCTATATAAGTAGAGCTAGCTACCACAGTAGAGACATCGAGTCCTGACTCACACAAGTTCGGCAAGCACAAGAACACCTCAACCTCAGGAGGCTGTTCTTCCCCTTGTACTGTTCATCATCAGCCCAAGAGGCAATCCACCACCACACACACTGGAGTAGGGTATTACACCACAACGGTGGCCCGAACCAGTATAAATCTCGTGTCTTTCTGTGTTGCGAGTTCGTCGAGTTCGCCCGCGAGAACTTAGCGAGCCAGGGCGTGGATCGGTAGGAGGGAAAGACTTCACGCGCACCCCAGAGTTCGAACCTTAAGGGTTTGCCGGAACCCCACATCCGACAGCTACCATGGGGATGCCAAATGTGAGGTACGCCCCAGAGCGCAGCAGGACTACCAACGCCAAGCTGACCCTGTTCTTCGAGGGTGTTCTCGGGGCCCTGGAGCAGTTCCACTCCAACAGGGCGGCTTTGCTGGCCGACGAGAACCGAAGGCTTTGCCGGGGTGCCATGACCAAGGTCCTCGCCAAGGTGGCGTACTGGAACCCCACCCTTGACTTCGACGCCGCGCTGGAGTGCTTGCCGGAGGGTACTGACCTCGCGTCGCTCAAGGAGCGTATCGAGCCCATCATCAGCCTCATCGACGGAATTCAAAGGGTGGAGGGCCAGCGCCGGGATTAGGCACCCCGTTTCTTATCACCGCTGCAGGTTCATGACCAAGACAATTTCTATCTTTAGTTAGAACCGCGGCAACAATTTGATGTAATATAACTCTGCAGTACTCTTGATACAATGCATGTTATTTTCCTGTTCGATTTCCCTTTGTATGTCCACCCTACGTTAACCGGGTAGGCTTGCCGGCGCGTAAACCCAGGGCGGCGTCTTGAGGACGGATCCCCATTGGCCTGCCGAGTGCACTTGCTGCCGGGCAAACCACCTTACCGCCCTTAACGTGGCCGCTCGACCTGTCAAGCTTGACTCGAGTCAGAATCGAGAGCGTTGCCTAGTGCGGAAGGCTACTCTGCCACTCTCGATGCGGCCGCTTGAGCTATTGAGCGGACTCGAAATAGAACAAGGGCGTTGCCGATTGCGGGAGGGCCCCTTTACGTGCGCGTTTTCCATACATAGGCAGGATCTCCGAGGACAATAAACTCATGTATAAAAGGAAATTTCTCAACGCTCTGGATGACTTAGCTTTTCTGTTGCCGCGCTGGCGTCCTTCGTGCTTGCAGGCGGCGTAGTTTCCTCCTGGTCGTCTTCTTCTTTAGAGGCCATGGCGATGAAGAACAGCTAGGTTAACTACTAGACCTGATTCTCACAATCGCGCCCCCTACCTGGCGCGCCAAAGATGTCGGTGGGAAACGACACTATGGGATCACAAGAATCCCTACTACGGTTGCAGGGGCGCGGGGTTGTGAGAAGAGCAGGATTAGCAGTCAACACAAGGATTGTTTACCCAGGTTCGGGCCGCGAGGATGCGTAATACCCTAGTCCTGCTTTGGTGTGTATTTGAGAGAGTTCTTAAGCTCTCAATCTAGCTACGGTGGCTGCGTAGTTCAAAAGAGGCGAATCCCTCTCCAGTATGCCAAGGGCCTCCTTTTATAGTTGAAAGGGGCTGCCACAGTGTCACATAGGAGGTGGAAAGGCCTACAGCGCAGCGAGCTTATCGCTCGTGTTACAGGACAAGACGCATTTAATACGTAGCTTAGGTGTCCCTTAGCTTTATTGGGGACGGGAACGAGGCCCGTCCCGTCCGTTGCCGCCTCGCCTTGCTTCGACACGCACCCAGGCCAGTGGTGCATGCGGCGCCATGTAGGCAGGCAGGCAGCTGAGGTGGCGCGGTGGTAGGGTCTTCATGAAGATCTGCATGCCACCACGCAGGTGCTTGCTGAGTTGGCGTAGAGGCCGCCCGTCACCACGTAGGTGCCTGCCCAGCTAGTTGAGCTAGCAGCTGCTTGGGGACGGCGGTAGAGTCTTGGTCGACGCGGGCCTAGCTGTGGCCCCGCTGACGCCCTCGGCAAGGGCCTTGCCGGGGGCCCGGCGAGGGTCTTGCCGTGGCGTTGCAGTCGTCCCCGGCAAGGCGCTTGCCGGGGGTCTTGTGGATCTCCTCGATAAGGATCCTGCCAAGGGTCGCCGTCTTCTGGTTCTCATCTGATCTCATATCTCTATGGTCTTGACAAAGATTTGCATGCCACCACGGAGGTGCCTCCCGAGCCCTAGTTCCAATGTGGTTGGTTGAGTTGGAACCCGTGGGCTCAAGGGTGGCTCGCTCTGTTAGCATCGGGCAAGTTGCCCCGACAAGGCTCTTGCAGGGGCCGCGAAGGCTGCCCCGGCAAGGGCCTTGCCGGGGGAGTCCACCTCGCCCTCTCGCTCTTTGGTATCTTTGGTCTTGGCGTTGCCTTGGCCATTTTGTGCTTCGGCTTCTCTCCGGCTCCCCTCCTCTGCCCTGCTTAGTGTGGTCGTGGCGCGCGGCTCCGACTGCCCGTGCACAAGTAAAGGGGTACAAAGGTGTGCCCCTACTTTTGTACACCGACAGCTGTTCGAAAGGATGTTGAGGAGTCAATGATGATGCAGAAGACTCTAACACTGACTGATAGCCAGCAGATGGGAGGGGAGGCGGGCATGGATGATGCTGCTTATTGCGCGACAACACTCCACAAGAGTAGCTGTGCATCAGCTGACCCTAGCGACACTGAGACTGCAGCTGCTCGTGATGATGCTATATCTGGTCTATCTGGAATGAAAGACAGACTGAAGGGCGTGCTTACACATTACGAAGGTACATTAAAATGTGCAACAACCTAGGTTTGCCCACCCTTCTTGGAAGATGGCCTCTTCTTGGACAATGTGCCATTGAAGCCGGGCTGTGTGAAGTGCTATGTGACTGAAGTAAAGCCTGGATTCAATGAATTTTCCCTGAAGATTGTCCTAGGAGACTTCGATGAGCAAAGGACCTTGGGAGAAACACTGTTACATCACGTCCAGTGGCCACGAAAGGAAATAGAGTTCATCGATGAGATTCCTGAAGCCCCGCCAAGAGCAACGACTGTCTCCCCTCACCCGGTGATGCTCTCCTTGCCACAGCAGCTCTCGCGGGCTGATGCATCAACCTGTGACCAGCCAGACCGACTTTGTGGCGTATAGGCCATGTCATCCTCTGCCCCAAAGCAGCCAGTGGCAAGGCCTACAACTGCTGATGACGCACCACCGGTTCAGATGCCGGCCGCTGAAGCAGTGGGGGGAGACCCAGCTGCAGCACATGCTCAGTAGACCAACCTTGTGGAACAGACTGCTAAGCAGTCTGATGCTTCAGAACCGCCTGCTAAGCAGTCTGTAGGTCTAGAACCGACTGCTCATCAGTCCATCGGTCCGCAGGCGCGTGATCAGCATACCAATGCGTCAGCACTTCCTGCTCAGCAAACCAACGCGTTGGCACGGCCTCCTCAGCACACCGACAAGTTGGCACCACCTGCGCAGAAACCCGGCATAGCTTCAACGCATGGCCAGCAGTCCGATGCCTCTGCTCCTACAGCCCAGCAGTCCGTCATAGCAGCACCGCCAACTCAACGGTCCGGCATAGATAAACCATCTGCTAAGCAGTTCGTCCAAACTTCACCGTTTGCTCGACAGTCTACCGTGCAGGCAACCAGACGTTCTGCCAGAAATGCATGCTTCAAGTACCAAGAAGGAAGTGGCCAAAAAGGCTACACCCATGACCGCGAGGAAGCGCAGTGGGAGAGTGAAGAGGAAAGAGAACGATTGCCCCTTAATTAAAGCACTCATCGCCCAGAACCAAATTAACAACAGCTTGTTCGAATCGGGGAGTAATATTATTTCTGACGCCATGGGTGATGAAGAAGTATGTTTGTTGCTTGCTAAAAATGAAGCAGGCATACTTGAAGCACGCAATTACGTCCATGGCCAGCCATTTCTTGTTGGCGAATACTTTGATGAGTGCAGCTCCAGTTGCCGCGAGTTACATGAATATTGCATGGATCAAATGTCAGAAGATCATCACCATTTGCTAGTCCACTACAACAGAGATCATTTCCGACACGATGCTGGTTCCATCATTGTGAGTTTCGAGGACTTACATCTCTTCTTCAACTTCAACGTGCTCGATGCAACTCTTGTTAGATGCGTGATTTTGTAAGTACTTAACAAACTCTGATCAACTTCTCCATACAAGGCTGTAAATGATAAACAGCTAACTGCATTTTATTCCTCTCAGGGGATTGAACGCGCAGAGAAGACAAAGTGAGAGTGTGTATTTCATAGATCCTACATTAGCAAATGGCACAACATTACATGAAAAGGACCAACGGGACTGGGCCGTTAACACGGTTGTCCGTATCTTTGAAAACACGTCCCATGCAGAATCATTTCTCTGGCCAAATCATGAACGGTAAGTCAAGTAAACAACCACGCATACATTAATTGTCTTTCAGATTTCGACATCATTCGTAAGTTCATGGCTTTCTTAAAATGTAGCAATCACTGGATATTGGTATTCATTGTTCCAAACAAGAACACAGTGTACTACATCGATTCTCTCAGAGAGTCAACAAACGCTCAGGATCTGACGCATCTTCAGCAATTCTAGATAGGTATTGAATTCTATGATGTTGAAATTAATTTGCATTCATATCTGGTTCAATAATTGATGTTGTCAAAATTCATCATCATTTGCAGTGTGCTCGCATTGTGGCAAACTAAACTGAGATCGTTTCTCTGGTAACACACCGAAATCCATTATTTTCGGCAAATTTATCCAATAGTCTGCAAATAGCTTTCCTTACGCTAGTTAAATGTTCAAGCTTCTGAATAAACCTCTTTCTATTTTGTCCAAAGAAAAAATAATACATCTAACACTGGTTAGTTTGTTCCTAACAGGACAAATACATGACTATTTTTGTACAAAAAATTTCAGTGTTCTCAGCAAGAAGCAGGGACCAACCTTTGTGGATACTATGTTTGCAGACACATGATCTCCATCTGCAAATCTGCTTATAGTTGTGACGATCCTCGTGAATTAGTACCTGTAAGTCTATCTTAATTAATATCTTCTACTCCACTCATATGGCACATTCTAATCTTAAAAATATTGCAGCTCATCTTAAAACCGAGGACCCCTGAACCGCTCCCAGCTGGTGAATTGCTGATGGTTCGGAGATTTATCAGCGACTTCTTCCTGGATCACTACATCAATCCCACTGGTGATAATGAAGATTTCAGCATGCGTTCTCCTGAAACATTGAGTAAGAGTTAGCCGCTAAACATATAATGCATGGATCCATTGTTTTCCATCTAATGAGGTCTTCGTATTTCATACACTATGATTAATTATGTAATGAATATATGTGTGGACAAATCATTGGAATTTAGCTAACATATGTTCAATTGCAATTGTTGCAAAATCTGATGAATGTTCTTCCTGTGGACACTATTTGTTCAATTGAATATTGTGGCGAATTTTCTTTTTGCGTGCCGATTCAAAATGGGATATTTTTGTTTATTTGTTCAATTGAATGTGGCAAATTTGCTTTTTGCGTGCCGATTCAAAATGGGATATTTTTGTTTTAACCTGGCAATTGCTCCGCACATAGTTCAACTAAATGAGTGTGTGCGATCCACATCGGAAAGCATACGTCAATCGTAGCGGAACCGTCGGTGATACACAGCAGATCGCAAATGATTTGCAGTGCTACTACGTGTGCGTAGGTTCTCCGGAACCGTTTGTGATATCGCGTTATCGCACACGAGAACGGGGAGTAAACCATGCCCAATGCAAAATACAATCCCAGTTGTATTTTTTCAGGAAACGTGTGCGATCCCAAACGAAAAGCACACGTCACTCTTGCGGCAACCGTCGGTGATACCTAACAAATCACAAACGGTCTGCAGCACTTGTATGTGTGCGAAGGGGCTCCTGAACCGTTTGTGATAGAACATTACCGCAGACGGTGATTGTTGGAAAACATGTGCGATGGAGTCTAGCATGGCAGACGGGTAATGCATAAAACCCATGTGCGATAGGGCACAAATCGCACACAGTTCATATGTTCGCCCGTGTGCCTTACATACTGTTTAACAAACGGTTCGTTACGACAGACCGTATGGTTTCTCTACGTCATTAGAAACGCTTAATCACCGATACCACACGTGCGAAAGAATTTAGTGTGTGTTGCATCGCACAAGATTACATTTTGGAAAGCCTCTGGATCATTGATCCATATCCCCGACGATTTCTGGGTCGTGTGGGAAGGACACCCTATCGCACACACTCACTTGGCGACGGTTCCAAATGCCGTCACAGAAAGGGGTTAAAACCGTTTGTTTAGGACCGACGCGCATTAGGGTGATCCGACTATATTTGTTGGGGATCGTAGCAGAAATTTAAAATTTTCTACGTATCACCAAGATCAATATATGGAGTCATCTAGCAACGAGAGAGAGGGGAGTGCATCTAAATACCCTTGTAGATCGCGCGCGGAAGCGTTCAAGAGAACGGGGTTGATGGAGTCATACTCGTCGTGATCCAAATCACCGATGATCCTAGCGCCAAACGTACGGCACCTCCGTGTTCAACACACGTACGGAGCGGGGACGTCTCCTCCTTCTTGATCCAGCAAGGGGGGAGGAGAAGTTGATGGAGATCCAGTAGCACGATGGCGTGGTGGTGGAAGTAGCGGGATCCCGGCAGGGCTTCGCCAAGCGCAAGCGGGGAGGAAGAGGTGTCACGGGAGGGAGGGAGGCGCCAGGGCTTGGGGTGCTGCTCCCATGCGCCTCCCCACTATATATAGGGGTGGAGGGGGCTGGTTTCTTGCCCTCCAAGTCCATTGGGGCGTTGGCAAAGGTGGGGGAAAGAAATCCCATCATTTCCCTTCCCCACCGATTGTTATCCCCCTTTTTTAGGGATCTTGATCTTATCCCTTCGGGATATGATCTTATTCCTTCTAAGGTGGGATCTTGGTGCGCCTTGACCAGGGGTGTGGGGCCTTGCCCCCACTACCCACGTTCATGTGGGTCCCCCCATGCAGGTGGGCCCCAGTTCGGAACCTTCTAGAACCTTCCCGGTACAATACCGAAAAATCCCGAACATTTTCCGGTGGCCAAACTAGGACTTCCCATATATAAATTTTTACCTCCGGCCCATTCCGGAACTCCTCGTGACGTCCGGGATCTCATCCGGGACTCCGAACAACTTTCAGTTAACCGCATACTAATATCTCTACAACTCTAGCGTTACCGAACCTTAAGTGTGTAGACCCTACGGGTTCGGGAGACATGCAGACATGACCGAGACGACTCTCCGGTCAATAACCAACAGCGGGATCTGGATACCCATGTTGGCTCCCACATGTTCCATGATGATCTCATCGGATGAACCACGATGTCGAGGATTCAATCAATCCCATATACAATTCCCTTTGTCAATCAGTACGTTACTTGCCCGAGATTCGATCATCGGTATCCCAATACCTTGTTCAATCTCGTTACTGGCAAGTCACTTTACTCGTACCGTAATGCATGATCCCGTGACCAAACACTTGGTCACATTGAGCTCATTATGATGATGCATTACCGAGTGGGCCCAGAGATACCTCTCCATCATACGGAGTGACAAATCCCAGTCTCGATTCGTGCCAACCCAACAGACACTTTCGGAGATACCCGTAGTGCACCTTTATAGCCACCCAGTTACGTTGTGACGTTTGGCACACCCAAAGCACTCCTATGGTATCTGGGAGTTGCACAATCTCATGGTCTAAGGAAATGATACTTGACATTTGGAAAAGCTCTAGCAAACGAACTACACGATCTTGTGCTATGCTTAGGATTGGGTCTTGTCCATCACATCATTCTCCTAATGATGTGATCCCGTTATCAATGACATCCAATGTCCATAGTCAGGAAACCATGACTATCTGTTGATCAACGAGCTAGTCAACTAGAGGCTCACTAGGAACATGTTGTGGTCTATGTATTCACACATGTATTACGATTTCCGGATAACACAATTATAGCATG
The DNA here is from genome assembly GCF_002575655.3 of Aegilops tauschii subsp. strangulata. NCBI lineage: Eukaryota > Viridiplantae > Streptophyta > Magnoliopsida > Poales > Poaceae > Aegilops > Aegilops tauschii. Next base: position 134,516,769 of record NC_053036.3, read on the forward strand.
AACAATAGACAATTATCATGAACAAGGAAATATAATAATAACCATTTTATTATTGCCTCTAGGGAATATTTCCAACAGTCTCCCACTTGCACTAGAGTCAATAATCTAGTTACATTGTGATGAATCGAACACCCATAGAGTTCTGGTGTTGATCATGTTTTGCTCTAGGGAGAGGTTTAGTCAACAGATCTGCTACATTCAGGCCCGTATGTACTTTACAAATATCTATGTCTCCATTTTGAACATTTTCACGAATGGAGTTGAAGAGACGCTTGATATGCCTGGTCTTCCTGTGAAACCTGGGCTCCTTGGCAAGCGCAATAGCTCCAGAGTTGTCACAGAAGAGAGTCATCGGGCCCGACGCATTGGGAATATCTCCTAGGTCGGTAATGAACTCCTTCACTCAGATTGCTTCTTGTGCTGCCTCTGAGGCCGCCATGTATTCCGCTTCACATGTAGATCCCGCCACAACGCTTTGCTTGCAACTGCACCAGCTTACTGCCCCACCATTCAAAATATACACGTGTACGGTTTGTGAGTTAGAGTCATCCAGATCTATGTCGAAGATAGCATTGACGTAACCCTTTACGACGAGCTCTTCGTCACCTCCATAAATGAGAAACATATCCTTAGTCCTCTTCGGGTACTTCAGGATATTGTTGACCGCTGTCCAGTGTTCCATGCCGGGATTACTTTGGTACCTTCCTACCAAACTTACGGCAAGGTTTACATCAGGTCTGGTACACAGCATGGCATACATAATAGACCCTATGGCCGAGGCATAGGGGACGACACTCATCTTTTCTCTATCTTCTGCCGTGGTCGGGCATTGAGCCGTGCTCAATTGCACACCTTGCAATACAGGCAAGAACCCCTTCTTGGACTGATCCATATTGAACTTCTTCAATATCTTGTCAAGGTACGTACTTTGTGAAAGACCAATGAGGCGTCTTGATCTATCTCTATAGATCTTGATGCCTACTATATAAGCAGCTTCTCCAAGGTCCTTCATTGAAAAACACTTGTTCAAGTAGGCCTTTATGCTTCCCAAGAATTCTATATCATTTCCCATCAACAGTATGTCATCCACATATAATATGAGAAATGCTACAGAGCTCCCACTCAATTTCTTGTAAACACAGGCTTCTCCATAAGTCTGTGTAAACCCAAACGCTTTGATCATCTCATCAAATCGAATGTTCCAACTCCGAGATGCTTGCACCAGCCCATAGATGGAGCGCTGGAGCTTGCATACCTTGTTAGCATTCTTAGGATCGACAAAACCTTCCGGCTGCATCATATACAATTCTTTCTTAAGAAAGCCGTTAAGGAATGCCGTTTTGACGTCCATTTGCCATATCTCATAATCATAGTATGCGGCAATTGCTAACATGATTCGGACGGACTTCAGCTTCGCTACGGGTGAGAAAGTCTCATCGTAGTCAACCCCTTGAACTTGTCGATAACCGTTAGCGACAAGTCGAGCTTTATAGATGGTAACATTACCATCCGCGACCGTCTTCTTCTTAAAGATCCATTTGTTTTCTATCGCTCGCCGATCATCGGGCAAGTCTGTCAAAGTCCACACTTTGCTTTCATACATGGATCCTATCTCGGATTGCATGGCTTCAAGCCATTTGTTGGAATCTGGGCCCGCCATTGCTTCTTCATAGTTCGAAGGTTCACCGTTGTCTAATAACATGATTTCCAGGACAGGGTTGCCATACCACTCTGCTGTGGAACGTGTCCTCGTGGACCTACGAAGTTCAGTAGTAACTTGATCCGAAGTACCTTGATCATCATCATTAGCTTCCTCTCTAGTCAGTGTAGGCACCACAGGAACATCTTCCTGAGCTGCGCTACTTTCCGGTTCAAGAGGTAGTACTTCATCAAGTTCCAATTTCCTCCCACTTACCTCTTTCGAGAGAAACTCTTTCTCCAGAAAGGACCCGTTCTTGGCAACAAAGATCTTGCCTTCGGATCTGAGGTAGAAGGTATACCCAATGGTTTCCTTAGGGTATCCTATGAAGACGCATTTTTCTGACTTGGGTTCGAGCTTTTCAGGTTGAAGTTTCTTGACATAAGCATCGCATCCCCAAACATTTAGAAACGACAGCTTAGGTTTCTTCCCAAACCATAATTCATACGGTGTCGTCTCAACGGATTTCGACCGAGCCCTATTTAAAGTGAATGCGGCATTCTCTAAAGCATAGCCCCAAAATGAGAGCGGTAGATCGGTAAGAGACATCATAGATCGCACCGTATCCAATAGAGTGCGATTACGACGTTCGGCCACACCATTTCGCTGAGGTGTTCCAGGCGGCGTGAGTTGTGAAACTATTCCACATTTCCTTAAGTGTGTGCCAAATTCATGACTGAAATATTCCCCTCCACGATCTGATCGTAAGAACTTTATTTTCCTGTCACGTTGATTCTCAACCTCACTCTGAAATTCCTTGCACTTTTCAAAGGTCTCAGACTTGTGTTTCATTAGGTAGACCTACCCATATCTACTCAAGTCATCAGTGAGAGTGAGAACATAACGATAGCCACCGCGAGCCTCAACACTCATTGGACCGCACACATCAGTATGTATGATTTCCAATAAGTTGGTTGCTCGCTCCATTGTTCCGAAGAACGGAGTCTTGGTCATCTTACCCATGAGGCATGGTTCGCACGTGTCAAATGATTCGTAATCAAGAGACTCCAAAAGTCCATCTGCATGGAGCTTCTTCATGCGTTTGACACCAATGTGACCAAGACGGCAGTGCCACAAGTATGTGGGACTATCATTATCAACCTTACATCTTTTGGTATTTACACTATGAATATGTGTAACACTACGTTTGAGATTCATTAAGAATAAACCATTAACCAGCGGGGCATGACGATAAAACATATCTCTCATATAAATAGAACAACCATTATTCTCGGATTTAAATGAGTAGCCATCTCGAATTAAACGAGATCCTGATACAATGTTCATGCTCAAAGCTGGCACTAAATAACAATTATTGAGGTTTAAAACTAATCCCGTAGGTAAATGTAGAGGTAGCGTGCCGACGGCGATCACATCGACCTTGGAACCATTCCCGACACGCATCGTCACCTCGTCCTTTGCCAGTCTCCATTTATTCTGCAGCTCCTGCTTTGAGTTACAAATATGAGCAACCGCACCGGTATCAAATACCCAGGAGCTACTACGAGTGCTGGTAAGGTACACATCAATAACATGTATTTCACATATACCTTTGGTGTTGCCGGCCTTCTTGTCCGCTAAGTACTTGGGGCAGTTCCACTTCCAGTGACCACTTCCCTTGCAATAAAAGCACTCAGTCTCAGGCTTGGGTCCATTCTTTGGCTTCTTCCCGGCAACTGGCTTACCGGGCGCGGCAACTCCCTTGCCGTCCTTCTTGAAATTCTTCTTACCCTTGCCTTTCTTGAACTTAGTGGTTTTATTCACCATCAACACTTGATGTTCCTTTTTGATCTCCACCTCCGCTGATTTCAGCATTGAATATACCTCAGGAATGGTCTTTTCCATCCCCTGCATATTGAAGTTCATCACAAAGCTCTTGTAGCTCGGTGGAAGCGACTAAAGGATTCTGTCAATGACCGCGTCATCCGGGAGATTAACTCCCAGCTGAGTCAAGCGGTTGTGTAACCCAGACATTTTGAGTATGTGCTCACTGACAGAACTATTTTCCTCCATCTTACAACTGAAGAACTTGTCGGAGACTTCATATCTCTCGACCCGGGCATGAGCTTGGAAAACCATTTTCAGCTCTTCGAACATCTCATATGCTCCGTGTTGCTCAAAACGCTTTTGGAGCCCCGGTTCTAGGCTGTAAAGCATGCCGCACTGAACGAGGGAGTAATCATCAGCACGCTGCTGCCAAGCGTTCATAACGTCTTGGTTCTCTGGGATGGGTGCGTCACCTAGCGGTGCTTCTAGGACATAATCTTTCTTGTCAGCTATGAGGATGATCCTCAGGTTCCGGACCCAGTCCGTATAGTTGCTGCCATCATCTTTCAGCTTGGTTTTCTCTAGGAACGCGTTGAAGTTGAGGGCAACATTAGCGTGGGCCATTTGATCTACAAGACATATTGTAAAGATTTTAGACTAAGTTCATGATAATTAAGTTCATCTAATCAAATTATTCAATGAACTCCCACTCAGATAGACATCCCTCTAGTCATCTAAGTGAAACATGATCCGAGTCAACTAGGCCGTGTCCGATCATCACGTGAGATGGGCTAGTCAACATCGGTGAACATCTTCATGTTGATCGTATCTTCTATACGACTCATGCTCGACCTTTCGGTCTTCCGTGTTCCGAGGCCATGTCTGTACATGCTAGGCTCGTCAAGTCAACCTAAGTGTATTGCGTGTGTAAATCTGGCTTACACCCATTGTATTCGAACGTTAGAATCTATCACACCCGATCATCACGTGGTGCTTCGAAACAACGAACCTTCGCAACGGTGCATAGTTAGGGGGGACACTTTCTTTAAATTATTGCGAGGGATCATCTTATTTAAGCTACCGTCGTTCTAAGCAAATAAGATGTAAAACATCACATGCAATCAAATAGTGACATGATCATCTTCGGGGCGCCATGATCATCTTCGTCACCGGCATGACACCATGATCTCCATCATCGTGTCTTCATGAAGTTGTCACGCCAACGATTACATCTACTTCTATGGCTAATGTGTTTAGCAATAAAGTAAAGTAATTTACATGGCGTTATTCAATGACACGCAGGTCATACAAAAAATAAAGACAACTCCTATGGCTCCTGCCTGTTGTCATACTCATCGACATGCAAGTCGTGATTCCTATTACAAGAACATGATCAATCTCATACATCACATATATTTCATTCATCACATCCTTTTGGCCATATCACATCACAAGGCATATGCTGCAAAAACAAGTTAGACGTCCTCTAATTGTTGTTGCATGTTTTTACGTGGCTTCTATAGGTTTCTAGCAAGAACGTTTCTTACCTATGTAAAACCACAACGTGATATGCCAACTTCTATTTACCCTTCATAATGACCCTTTTCATCAAATCCGATTCGACTAAAGTGGGAGAGACAGACACCCGCTAGCCACCTTATGCAACTAGTGCAGGTCAGTCGGTGGAACCTGTCTCACGTAAGCGTACGTGTAAGGTCGGTCCAGGCCGCTTCATCCCACGATGCCGCCGAAACAAGATATGACTAGTAGTGGCAAGAAAATTGACAACATCTACGCCCACAACAAGTTTGTGTTCTACTCGTGCATAGAAACTACGCATAGACCTAGCTCATGATGCCACTGTTGGGGATCGTAGCAGAAATTTAAAATTTTCTACGTATCACCAAGATCAATCTATGGAGTCATCTAGAAACGAGAGAGAGGGGAGTGCATCTACATACCCTTGTAGATCGCGCGGAAGCGTTCAAGAGAACGGGGTTGATGGAGTCGTACTCGTCGTGATCCAAATCACCGATGATCCTAGCGCCGAACGGACGGCACCTCCGCGTTCAACACACGTACGGAGCGGGGACGTCTCCTCCTTCTTGATCCAGCAAGGGGCGAGGAGAAGTTGATGGAGATCCAGCAGCACGACGGCGTGGTGGTGGAAGTAGCGGGATCCCGGCAGGCCTTCGCCAAGCGCAAGCGGGGAGGAAGAGGTGTCACGGGAGGGAGGGAGGTGCCAGGGCTTGGGGTGCTGCTCCCATGCACCTCCCCACTATATATAGGGGTGGAGGGGGCTGGTTTCTTGCCCTCCAAGTCCATTGGGGTGTTGGCAAAGGTGGGGGAAAGAAATCCCATCATTTCCCTTCCCCACTGATTGTTATCCCCCTTTTTTAGGGATCTTGATCTTATCCCTTCGGGATATGATCTTATTCCTTCTAAGGTGGGATCTTGGTGCACCTTGACCAGGGGGTGGGGCCTTGCCCCCACTACCCACGTTCATGTGGGTCCCCCCATGCAGGTGGGCCCCACTTCGGAACCTTCTAGAACCTTCCCGGTACAATACCAAAAAATCCCGAACATTTTCCAGTGGCCAAAATAGGACTTCCCATATATAAATCTTTACCTCCGGACCATTCCAGAACTCCTCGTGACGTCCGAGATCTCATCCAGGACTCCGAACAACTTTCGGTTAACCGCATACTAATATCTCTACAACTCTAGCGTCACTGAACCTTAAGAGTGTAGACCCTACGGGTTCGGGAGACATGCAGACATGACCGAGACGACTCTCCGGTCAATAACCAACAGCGGGATCTGGATACCCATGTTGGCTCCCACATGTTCCACTATGATCTCATCGGATGAACTACGATGTCGAGGATTCAATCAATCCCGTATACAATTCCCTTTGTCAATCGGTACGTTACTTGCCCGAGATTCGATCGTCGGTATCCCAATACCTTGTTCAATCTCGTTACTGGCAAGTCACTTTACTCGTACCGTAATGCATGATCCCGTGACCAAACACTTGGTCACATTGAGCTCATTATGATGATGCATTACCGAGTGGGCCCAGAGATACCTCTCCATCATACGGAGTGACAAATCCCAGTCTCGATTCGTGCCAACCCAACAGACACTTTCGGAGATACCCGTAGTGCACCTTTATAGCCACCCAGTTACGTTGTGACGTTTGGCACACCCAAAGCACTCCTATGGTATCCGGGAGTTGCACAATCTCATGGTCTAAGGAAATGATACTTGACATTTGGAAAAGCTCTAGCAAACGAACTACACGATCTTGTGCTATGCTTAGGATTGGGTCTTCTCCATCACATCATTCTCCTAATGATGTTATCCCTTTATCATTGACATCCAATGTCCATGGTCAGGAAACCGTAACCATCTATTGATCAACGAGCTAGACAACTAGAGGCTCACTAGGGACATGTTGTGGTCTATGTATTCACACATGTATTATGATTTCCGGATAACACAATTATAGCATGAACAATAGACAATTATCATGAACAAGGAAATATAATAATAACCATTTTATTATTGCCTCTAGGGCATATTTCCAACAATATTAACAAAGCCCGCGATACATCAAGATCGTGACATCTCAAGAACACGAGAGAGAGAGAGATTAAACACATAGCTACTGGTACAAACCCTCAGCCCCGAGGGTGGACTACTCCCTCCTCATCGAGGTGGCCGCCGGGATGATGAAGATGGCCACTAGTGATGATTTCCCCTCCAGCAGGGTGCCGGAACGGGCTCCCGATTGGTTTTCGATGGCTACAGAGGCTTGTGGCGGCAGAACTTTTGATCTAGGGCTATCCCAAAGGGTTTTGGAATATTTGGGAATTTATAGGGCGAAGAGGCGGTGCGGGAGGCCACCGAGGTGGGCACAACCCACCTGGGCATGCTTGGGGGCCCAGGCGTGCCCTGGTGGGTTGTGCCCCCTCGGGGCACCCCCCAGGTGCTGCTCTAGCCCATCCTGGGTGCTCTGGTCCATAAAAATTCTCCAAAAAATTTCGTTGCATTTGGACTCCATTTATATTGATTTTCTGCAATGTAAAAAACAAGTAGAAAACAACAACTCGCACTTGGCACTATGTCAATAGGTTAGTCCCAAAAATGATATAAAATGATTGTAGAATGCTTGTAAAACATCCAAGATTGATAATATAACAGCATGGAACAATCAAAAATTATAGATACGTTGGAGACGTATCTGCATCCCCAAGCTTAATTCCTGCTCGTCCTCGAGTAGGTAAATGATAAAAACAGAATTTTTTATGTGGAATGCTACCTAACATGTCATATCATATTCTTTTCTTTATAGCATGGACACTTGGACTTTTATATGGTTCAAAGCAATAGTCTAGTTTTCACATGAGATTTAAATACTCAAGCATATCAACAAGCAACCATGTCTTTCAAAATATCAACGCTAAAATAAGTTATCCCTAGCCCATCATGCTCAATCATTGATCCATGCATGAAACACTCGCATATTAGTTAAACCCAATGCTCAAGTACGATCATAGTGCCCCCTAGTTGGTGCTTTATAAGAGAAGATGGAGACTCAAATTAAAAATAAAAATTGCATAAAGTAAAAGAAAGGCCCTTCGCAGAGGGATGTAGGGATTTGTGGAGGTGCCAGAGCTCAAAGCGAAAAACTTAGGGATAAAAACATTTTGGGAGGTGTGCTTTTCCCACCAACAAAAACGACTTAGAGCCCCCAACACTTTCCATGCTAGATATATCATAGGCGGTTCCCAAACAAAAAATAATGTTTATTCCTTTTTCCACCATACTTTCACTTTCCATGGCTAGCCGAATCCACGGTTGCCCTCCATACCAACACTTTCCAAGGAATTTATTATTTGACAACATAAAGTAAATTCATTTTGCATTTCAGGATTGGGCATCCCTAATACCTTTGCCTTACTCTCGTGCAATGACAAGGTAATAAACACTCATCATGAGAATAACACATCTAGCATGGAAAATATTGGCCACCACTCACCGCCTCGGGAGCGGTATGAGCACACAAAAGAGAATTTTCTTTTGGAAATTAGAGGTGGCACATACAAATTTGCTTATTAGAACGGCAAAAGAATACCGCATATAGGTAGGTATAGTGGACTCATGTGGCAAAACTGGTTTAAAGGATTTTGGATGCACAAGTAGTGATCATACTTAGTGCAAAATGAAGGCTAGCAAAAGATTGAGAAGCGACAAACCAAGAAACAAATAATCTGATAAGCGAGCATTAAGCATAATTAACACCGAATAATGCACCACAAGTAGGATGTAATTTCATTGCATGCTATTGACTTTCATTCATGCATAGGGAATCACAAACCTTAACAACAATATTCTTATTAAAGCACAATTACTCATCAACATGACTCACATATCACATCATCATATCTCAAAACTATTACAAGGAATCAAGTTTATTTTGTCCAATGATCTTCATGAAAGTTTTTATTATATCCTTCTTGGATATCTATCACTTTGGGACTAATGTTCATGTGTTGCTTTTGATAAGCTCAAACAAATATAAGTGAAGATCATGAGCATAATATTTCTTTCTCTCAAATTAATTTAAGTGAAGCAAGAGAGAATTTCTTCAAAAATACTAAAGCACACCGTGCTCAAAAAGATAAAAATGAAGCATTAGAGCAATTCCATAGAAAAGAGCTTCGTTGACGGGATGTGAGTGTCGCTTACCTAGCCTCTCTGGCAATTATTTGAGGACTCTATTTTATTTAAAAACTTTCAGTTCTAAGTATTTTATTAAAATAGCAAGGAAAACAAAATAAAATGGCATTTCAAGGAGAGCACAACTCATGTGAAGAAGAAAAACTTGGGTTCAACCGATACTAATCGATAATTGTTGAAGAAGAAAGGTGGGATGCCTACCGGGGCATCCCCAAGCTTAGATGCTTGAGACTTCTTGAAATATTATCTTGGGATGCCTTGGGAATCCCCAAGCTTGAGCTTTTGTGTCTCCTTAATTCCTCTCATATCACGGTTTCCCTAAATCTCAAAAACTTCATCCACACAAAACTCAACAAAACTTGTGAGATAAGTTAGTATAAACCAATGCAAAAACCTTGTCATTCTCTACTGTAGCAAATCACTAAAATTATTATTCAACATTGCATACTAAATGCCTCTGCATATTTAATACTCCTATCCTCAAATAGAATCATTAAACAAACAAACATATGCAAACAATGTAAACATAACAGCAATCTGCCAAAACAGTACAGTCTGTAAAGAATGCAAGAGTATCAATACTTCCCTAACTCCAAAAATTATGAAATTTTACCACACTGTAGAAAATTTATCAGAGCTTACTGTGAAAAATGTTTCAATATTTTATCATATTTTGACTTTTCTAGGGAAATTTTGCAACAACGATAAACTTTCTGTTTTCAAACAGCAACTCGTATACTTGCAAAATAAGCATGGTGAAGGCTATCCTTGATGTTTTTATTGAAAATAAAGATGCAAAACATTATTCTAAGTAACAACAAGAAAATCCTAACAAAATAAAATGACGCTCCAAGCAAAACTCATATCATGTGACGAATATAGCCTCAAGTAAGGTTACTGATATTGTTGGAGACGAAAGAGGGGATGCCTTCCGGGGCATCCCAAGCTTAGTTGCTTGGATCCTCCTTGAATATTACCTTGGGGTGCCTTGGGCATCCCCAAGCTTAGGGTATTGTCACTCCTTATTCTCCTCATATCAACATCTCACCCAAAACTTGAAAACTTCAATCACATAAAACTTAACGGAACTTCGTGAGATAGGTTAGTATGATAAAGAGCAAACCATTTCACTTTGGTACCGTCAAAGACAAGATTCATAATTGTTCCCACACAATGCCTACTGTATCATATCATTTCCACAATTTATATTGAGCAATATAAGACATAGAATCTAGAAAACAAGCAAACTATGCATTGAAAATAGAATATGTCAGAAACAGAACAATCTGTAGTAATCTGTAATCCAACCATACTTCTGCTACTCCAAAAATTCTGAAACATTAGGACAACCTGAGAAATTTGTATATTAATATTCTGCAAAAAGAAACAGAGCAAAATCATGTTTCTGTGATTTATGAAAATTATTTTCGTGAGTGCAAAAGTTTCTATTTTTCAACAAGATCAAACAACTATCACCCAAGAAGATCATAAAGGCTTTACTTGGCACTTTATTGGAACAAAAGCTATAAAACATGATTAATACAGTAGCCTAATCATGTGAGCACACAAAAACAGTAGGTAAAAGTGTTGGGTTGTCTCCCAACAAGCGCTTTTCTTTAATGCCTTTTAGCTAGGCATGATGATTTCAATGATGCTCGCATAAAAAGATATGAATTGAGACATAACAAGAGCATCATGAAACACAAGGCAAGCACATTTAAGCCTAACCCACTTCCTATGCATATGGATTTTGTGAGAAAATAATTCATGGGAACAAGAATCAACTAGCATAGGAAGGCAAAACATGCATAACTTCAAAACTTTCAACACATAGAGAGAAAACTTGATATTATTGCAATATGTAAAAGCATATGTTCCTCTCTCATAGTAATTTTCAGTAACTTCATGAATGAATTAAACAATATAACTATCACATAAAGCATTATTTTCATGATGCATAAGCATAGAAATTTTGCTACTCTCCACATAAGAAAATTTATTCTCATCAATAATAGTGGGAACAAACTCCATAAAATAACTATCATGTGATTGAAAATTAAAATCATGATGACAAGTTTCATGGTTAGCATTATTCAATATAGCATACATGTCATCACCATAATCATCATAGATAGCAACTTTGTTCTCATAATCAATTGAAACCTCTTCCAAAGTAGTGAATTCATCACTAAATAAAGTCATGACCTCTCCAAATCCACTTTCATCAATATAATCATCATAAATAGGAGGCATGCATTCATCATAATAAATTTTCTGATCGAAACATGGGGGACTAAAAATATCATCTTCATCAAACATAGCATCCCCAAGCTTTTGGCTTTGCATATCATTAGCATCATGGATATTCAAAGAATTCATAGTAACAACATTGCAATCATGCTCATCATTTAAAAAATTTGTGCCAAACATTTTATTGACTTCTTCTTCTGACAATTGAGCACAATTTTCCGATCCATCATATTCAAGAAAGATAATATAAAGATGATCAATAATATGATGCAACCTTTATTCCATTTTTTTGTAGTTTTCTTTTATAAACCAAACTAGTGATAAAAAAGAAACTAAAAGATTCAATTGCAAGATCTAAAGATATACCTTCAAGCACTCACCTCCCCGGCAACGGCGCCAGAAAAGAGCTTGATGTCTACTATGCAACTTTATTCTTGTAGACTCGTGTTGGGCCTCCAAGCGCAGAGTTTTGTAGGACAGTATCAATTTTCCCTCAAGTGGATGACCTAAGGTTTATCAATCCGTGGGAGGCGTAGGATGAAGATGGTCTCTCTCAAACAACCCTGCAACCAAATACAAGAAATCTCTTGTGTCCCCAACACACCCAATACAATGGCAAATTGTACAGGTGCACTAGTTCGGCCAAGAGATGGTGATAAAAGTGTAATATGGATGGTACAAATATATTTTTATAATCTGAATAAATAAAAACAACAAGGTAGCAATTGATAAAAGTGAGCACAAATGGTATTGCAATGTTTGAAAACAAGGCCTAGGGTCCGTACTTTCGCTAGTGCAATCTCTCAACAATGCTAATATAATTGGATCATATAACCAACCCTCAACGTGTGATGAGGAATCACTCCAAAGTTCCTAGCTAGTGGAGAACATAAGAAGAAATCGTTTGTAGGGTACGAAACCACCTCAAAGCTATTCTTTCCGATCGATCTATCCAAGAGTTCGTACAAAAATAACACCAAATAATTTCAGATTCATAATACTCAATCCAACACAAAGAAGCTCAAAGAGTGCCCCAAGATTTCTACCGGAGAAACAAAGACAAGAATGTGCATAAACCCCTGTGCATAGATTACCCCAATGTCACCTCGGGAATCCGCGAGTTGAATGCCAAAACATATATCAAGTGAATCAATATGATACCCCATTGTCACGACGAGTATTCATATGCAAGACATATATCAAGTGCTCTCAAATCCACAAAAGTATTCAATCTGATGACAACGAAATCTCAAAGGTAAAAACTCAATTCATCACAACAAGATAGAGAGGGGAAAACACCATATGATCCGACTATATTAACAAAGCCCGCGATACATCAAGATCGTGACATCTCAAGAACACGAGAGAGAGAGAGAGATTAAACACATGGCTACTGGTACAAACCCTCAGGCCCGAGGGTGGACTACTCCCTCCTCATCGTGGTGGATGCCGGGATGATGAAGATGGCCACCGGTGATGATCTCCCCCATCCGGCAGGGTGCCGGAACGGGCTCCCGATTGGTTTTCGGTGGCTACAGAGGCTTGCGGCGACGGAACTTCCGATCTAGGGCTATCCCTAAGGGTTTTGGAATATTTGGGAATTTATAGGGCGAAGAGGGGGTGCGGGAGGCCACCGAGGTGGGCACAACCCACCTGGGCGCGCCTGGGGGCTCAGGCGCACCCTGGGGGGTTGTACCCCCCTCGGGGCACCACCAAGGTGCTGCTCTGGCCCATCCTAGGTGTTCTGGTCCATAAAAATTCTCCAAAAAGTTTCATTGCATTTGGACTCCGTTTGATATTGATTTTCTGCGGTGTAAAAAACAAGTAGAAAACAGCAACTGGCACTTGGAACTATGTCAATAGGTTAGTCCCAAAAAAGATATAAAATGGTTGTAAAATGCTTGTAAAACATCCAAGAATGATAATATAACAGCATGGAACAATCAAAAAATATAAATACGTTGGAGACGTATCGATACTAGGGATCAAACCCTAACAAAACTAACTCGATTACATGGTAAATCTCATCCAACCCATCACTGTCTAGCAAGCCTACGATGGGATTACACACGCATGGCGGTGAGCATCATGAAATTGGTGATGGAGGATGGTTGATGATGACGATGGCGACGATTTCCCTTCTCCGGAACCCAAAACAGACTCCAGATCTGCCCTCCCGAGGAAGAACTGGTGGCGGCGGCGGCTCCGTATCGTAAAACGCGATGAATCCTTCTCTCTGATTTTTTGCTCCCCGAACGTGAATATACGCAGTTGAAGTTGAGGTCAGTGTAGGTCCAAGGGTCCCACAAGGACAGAGGTCGCGCCCCAGGGGGTGGGCGCGCCCTCCACCCTTGTGGATAGGGTGTGGGCCCCCTTCGGTTGATTCTTTCCCCAATATTTTTTATTTATTCCAAAACTGATCTCCGTGAAGTTTCAGGTCATTCCGAGAACTTTTATTTCTACACAAAAATAACACCATGGCAATTCTGCTGAAAACAGCGTCAGTCCAGGTTAGTTCCATTCAAATCATGCAAATTAGAGTCGAAAACAAGGGCAAAAGAGTTTGTAAAAGTAGATATGATGGAGACGTATCAACTCCCCCAAGCTTAACCCATTTCTTGTCCTCAAGCAATTCAGTTGACAAACTGAAAGTGATAAAGAAAAACTTTTACAAACTCTGTTTGATCTTGTTGTTGCAAATATGTAAAGCCAGCATTCGAGTTTTCAACAAAGATTATGAACTAACCATATTCACAATAACATTTAGGTCTCCTATTCACTCATAACAATGGCATAATCAGCTAGCGAGCAATAATAATAAATCTCGGATGAAAACACTTTCTCAAAACAATCATGATATAATATAACAAGATGGTATCTCGCTAGCCCTTTCTCAGACCGCAAAACACAACAGAGCACCCCTGAAGATCAAGGACTGACTATACATTGTAATTCATGGCAAAGTAGATCCAGTCACACTCATACTCAATATAAATTAATAACAATGCATACAAATGATAGTGGTGCTCTCTAACTGGTGCTTTCTATAAGAGGATGATGACTCAGCAATAAAAGTAGATAGATAGGCCCTTCGCAGAGGGAAGCAGGGATTTGGAGAGGTGCCAGAGCTCGAGTTTTTGAAATAGAGATAAATAATATTTTGAGTGGTATGCTTTCATTGTCAACATAAAAACCAAGAGATCTCGGTATCTTCCATACTAGATACATTATAGGCGGTTCCCAAACCGAATGGTAAAGTTTATACTCCCCCACCACCAACAAGCACATTCCATGGCTGGTCTGAAACAACGGGTACTGTCTTGGGGGAGTTTTGTTTGCAACTATATTTGATTTGAGCATGGGACTAGGCATCCCGATTACCAGCCATTTTCTCATGAATGATGAGCGGAGTCCACTCATCGTGAGAATAACCCACCTAGCATGGAAGATATTGACAGACCTAGTTGCTACATGAGCGATTCGAGCATACAAAATAGATTATCATTTGAAGGTTTAGAGTTTGGCACATGCAAATTTACTTGGAACGGTAGCTAAATACCGCATATAGGTAGGTATGGTGGACTCTCATGGAACAACTTTGGGTTTATGGATGCGGATGCACAAGCAGTATTCCCGCTTAGTACAAGTGAAGACTAGAAAAAGACTGGGGAGCGACCAACTAGAGAGCGACAACAGTCATAAACATGCATTGAGATTAACCAACATTGAGTGCAAGCATGAGTAGGATATAAATCACCATGAACATAAATATCGTGGAGGCTATGTTCATTTTGTTTCAACTACATGCGTGAACATGCGCCAAGTCAAGCCACTCGAATCATTCAAATGAGGATACCATCCTATCATACTACATCAGAACCATTTTAAAAGCATGTTGGCACACAAGGTGAACCATTATAAACTCCTAGCTAATTAAGCATGTCATGAATAACTATAATATCTAATTCTCATTGCAAACATGTTTCATTCATAATGGGTTGAATTAAGAACGATGAACTAATCATATTTACAAAAACAAGATAGGTCGAGTTCATACCACCTTCTCCTCATCTCAACCATTTCATCATATATCGTCATTATTGCCTTTCACTTGCACGACCGAACGGTGTGGATAATAATAATAGTGCACGTGCATTGGACTAAGATGGAATCTGCAAACATTTATTCAAATGGGAAGACAAGGTAATACGGGCTCTTTGTTAGATCAACAATAATGCATATGAGAGCCACTCAACATTTTCATTGTGGTCTTCTCCTCTCGACCCCCAAAGGAAAGAAAAGAATTTCAAAGAAACACACTGAAATATTTTTTGAGTTTTTGTTTTTCTGAAGAAAGTAAAACAAGAACGAGAAAAACTATTTACACGGGAAAACTCCCAACAAGCAAAAGAAGAACGAGAAATCTTTTTGGGTTTTCTTTTAATACTACTACTAAGCATGCATAGAAAGGAAATAAACTACAACTCTTTTTTTTCTCTGGTTTTTGAAACACACAAGAAGAAAGCGGGAAAAAAGAAATAAACTGACATGGATAATACAATGAAAAAGTATGAACACTGACAACTAGAATGAGCGTGTGAACATGAATGTAATGTCGGTGAGAAATACGTACTCCCCCAACATTAGGCTTTTGGCCTAGGTTGGTCTAAGCCCATGGATCAAAGTAGCCCTCTCCGGTGTACTGAGGAGGATCCTGGGGGTTCCACTGGTTGGCGCCATGCTTTACTTCGTGATAAGACTTTCAGTTTAGGTGCTCCGGTGTACTGAAAGTTCTCCACTCTCCCCGCGACCAATTAAACATCTCCCAACAAATAATGAGTAGTAGCGCAAAACAGGAAAATGTAAACTAGCCACTCTCGCTTCTGACACCCTTCTCCTTTCCCCTATGGTAACTTCATCAATAAAATCTTCCACATCTCTAGGACGTGGGTCCTCGACGCTACCCTCATAAGGTAATTTACAAACCTCACAAAAGTCATAAAGCGTCATCTCCTTATGCTCATCATATAAGTGAAACTCTACAGTGGGTGGTGATCTCCAAGCATGAAAATGAAATTTTTGCACGAAAGTATTAGTGAGTAGGAGGTATTGATCACACTAGTCATGGAGGAAGTCAGTGATGCCTGCATTCTCAGCCAAATAATAGAAATCCTCAAAAATTCCGGCCGCCTCCAAGAATGCATCACATGGCCATTCACATGGCCGAATCTCCACGGCGCGAGGAAGGTTGTACTTGGGCTATTCCTTCTCCTCATTTTCTTTTTCCTTTGAACCCCGGCTCGAGGAGCCTCTCAACAATCTCCTCATCATTTTCTTCATCTGAAAAATTTCTGAATTTTTTAGTGACTCGAAATAAAAGTGAACCAAACTCAACAAAATTGATAGCAACTACTCCTACAAGTGGCTAGAGGCTAAATCATGCATCTAAACTACTCTAGACCATATAAATTTGACATGCAAGCTCAAGAATAAGGTCACCACAGCAACAAAAATTTGCAATAAATAAAGCACTAGAACAAAAACTAATTGGACCATTGGAGGGGTCACATACCGAAGAACAATCCCCCAAATCAGTTTTGTGAATGGAGCTTTGAGCAAGGAGATCGAAAATGTCAACAAAATGAGCAAGAACACGGGTTTGAGCTATGGGAAGAAGACGAAGTGGATGGGTGCTGGAATAAGTGGAGGGGGCCATGTGGGACCCATAAGGTCGGGGGCGCGCCTAGGGGATAGGGTGCGCCCTCCACCCTTGTGGCCCACTGGTGAGTCCCCCTGGTGTATTCTCAGTGCCAAAAATTCTCAAATATTCTATGAAAAAAGCATACTAAATTTTTAGGGCATTTGGAGAACTTTTATTTTCGGGACATTTTTTATTGCACGGGTAATTCAGAAAACATACAGGAATACTATTTTTGCTTATTTAATGTAAATAACAGAAAGTAAAATATAGGTATAGAAAGTTGTGCCTTCTAAATTCATCCATCTCATGCCCATCAAAAGGAATCCATTAACACGGTTGATCAAGTCTTATTAACAAACTTCTTTCGAATGACATGAAACTGGAGAATTTTCGAATAACACTAGGTTACCTCAACGGGAATATGCATGTCCCCAACAATAATAATATCATATTTCTTTTTGACACTAGGAAGAGGGAATTCAAAAACTCTAATAGTAATAGTTGAAATTTTTCCAATAGAATTGATACTATGAACTTGAGGTTGTTTCTTCGGAAAGTGTATCGTATGCTCATTACCATTAACATGGAAAGTGACATTGCCTTTGTTGCAATCAATAACAGCCCCTGCAGTATTCAAAAAGGGTCTACCAAGGATGATCGACATATTGTCGTCCTCAGGAATATCAAGAATAACAAAGTCCGTTGAGATAGTAACGTTTGCAACCACAACAGGCACATCCTCACAAATACCGATGGGTATAGCAGTTGATTTATCAGCCATTTGCAAAGAGATTTCAGTAGGTGTCAACTTATTCAATTCAAGTCTACGATATAAAAAGAAAGGCATAACACTAACACCGACTCCAAGATCACATAAAGCAGTTTTAACATAGTTTCTTTTAATAGAGCATGGTATAGTTGGTACTCCTAGATCTCCAAGTTTCTTTGGTATTCCACCCTTAAAAGTATAATTAGCAAGCATGGTGGAAATTTCAGCTTTAGGTATCTTTCTTTTATTAGTGACAATATCTTTCATATACTTAGCATAAGGAGGCATTTTAAGCATATCAGTCAAACGCATACACAAGAAGATAGGTCTAACCATTTTAGCAAAGCGCTCAAAATTCTCATCATCCTTTTTCTTGGATGGTTTAGGAGGAAAGGGCATGGGATTCTGAACCCATGGTTTTCTTTCTTTACCATGTTCCTAGCAACAAAGTCTCTCTTATCATAACGTTGATTCTTTGATTGTGGGTTATCAAGATCAACAGCAGGTTCAATCTCTATATCATTATCATTACTAGGTTGAGCATCAACATGAACATCAGTATTAACATTATCACTAGGTTCATGGTCATTACCAGATTGTGTCTCAGCATCAGAAATAGAAATATCATTGGGATTATCATGTGTATCTATAGTATGTTCACTAGAAGCATGCAAAGTCCTACCCTTTTCTTTTTCTTTTTATTCGAAGGACTAGATACATCAGTATTACTTCTCTGAGAATCTTGCTCAACTCTCTTAGGATGGCCCTCAGGGTACAAAGGTTCCTAGGTCATCTTACCACCTCTAGTCATAACCCTAACAACATTATAATTGTTCTTACTATTCAACTCGTTAAGCAAATCATCTTGTGCCTTAAGAACTTGTTCTACTTGAGTTGTAGTTCTACTCATATAATCACCCAAGTGGTCAAGCATGTAAGCATTACATTTCAATTGTCTACTAACATAAGCATTGAAATTTTCTTGTTTAATAATAAAATTATCAAACTCATCCAAGCATTGACTAGCAGACTTATTATGAGGAATATCACCTTCATCAAATCTATGAAGAGAGTTTACCTCTACTACTTGTGTCGGGTTATCAAGACCATGTATTTCTTCAACAGGCGGTAAATTCTTAACATCTTCAGCTTTAATACCTTTTTCTTTCATAGATTTCTTTGCCTCTTGCATATCTTCAGGACTGAGAAAAAGAATACCCCTTTTCTTCGGAGTTGGCTTAGGAGTTGGTTTAGGAAGTGTCCAATCATTATCATTACTCAATGTATTATTCAATAGCAATTCAGCTTGCTCAACAGTTCTTTCCCTGAAAATACAACCAGCACAACTATCCAGGTGGTCTCTACAAGCATCGGTTAGTCCATTATAAAAGATATCAAGTATTTCATTTTTCTTGAGAGGATGATCAGGCAAAGCATTAAGTAATTGGAGAAGCCTCCCCCAAGCTTGTGGGAGACTCTCTTCTTCAGTTTGCACAAAGTTAAATATTTCCCTTAGGGCAGCTTGTTTCTTATGAGCAAGAAAATATTTTGCAGAGAAGTAGTAACTCATATCCTAGGGACTACGCACACAACCAGGAGCAAGAGAATTAAACCATAACTTAGCATCACCCTTTAATGATAAAGGAAATAACTTGAGAATATAGTAGTAGCGAATTTTTTCCTCATGAGAAAATAGGGTGGCTATATCATTCAATTTAGTAAGATGTGCCACAACAGTTTCAGATTCATAACCATAGAAAGGATCAGATTCAACCAAAGTAATTAACTCAGGATCGACAGAGAATTCATAATCCTTATCAGTAACAAAGATAGGTGAAGTAGCAAACATAGGGTCATATTGCATTCTAGCATTCAAAGACTTTTCTTTCAGCTTAGCTAACAGTTTCTTAAGATCATCTCTATCATTACAAGCAAGAAAGTCTCTAGCAGTTTCCTCTCCATAATATAACCCTCAGGTACAACAGGCAATTCATATATAGGGGAGAATCATAATCTTCAGTTTCAATAATATCACTAGTTTCAGTAATTTCATTCTCTCTAACCTTAGCATCATGCATAGCAGAAGTGGCATCATCAATAATATGCGACATATCGGAATCAATAGCAGGTGTAGGTGTCGCAGGTTTACTCAAAACAGAAGGTGAATCAAGTGCAGAGCTAGATGGCAGTTCCTTACCTCCCCTCGTAGCAGAGGGATAGATCTTGGTTTTGTTGTCTTTCAAATTCCTCATAGTGATCAACAGATATAAATCCCAAGTCACTCAAAGAATAGAGCTATGCTCCCTGGAAACGATGCCAGAAAAAGGTCTTGATAACCCACAAGTATAGGGGATCACAACAGTTTTCGAGGGTAGAGTATTCAACCCAAATTTATTGATTCTACAAAAGGGGAGCCAAAGAATATTCTCAAGTATTAGCAGCTGAGTTGTCAATTCAACCACACCTGAAAGACTTAATATCTGCAGCAAAATATTTAGTAGCAAAGTAGTATGGAAGTAACGGTAACGGTGGCAAAAGTAACAGTGGCAGTTTTGTAGCAATCGTGACAGTGGCAACGGAAAAGTAACTAAGCAAAGATCAATATGAAACGAGCTCGTATGCAATGGATCAATGATGGATAATTATGTCGGATAGCATTCATCATGCAATAGTTATAACCTAGGGTGACACAGAACTAGCTCCAATTCATCAATATAATGCAGGCATGTATTTTGAATATAGTCATACGCGCTTATGGAAAAGAACTTGCATGACATCTTTTGTCCTACCCTCCCGTGGAAGCGGGATCCTATTGGAAACTCAGGGATATTAAGGCCTCCTTTTAATAGAGTACCGAACCAAAGCATTAACACTTAGTGAATACATGATCTCCTCAAACTATGGTCATCACCGGGAAGTGTCCCGACTATTGTCACTCCGGGGTTGCCGGATCATAACACGTAGTAGGTGACTATAACTTGCAAGATAGGATCAAGAACACAAATATATTCATGAAAACATAAAGGGTTCAGATATGAAATCATGGCACTCGGGCCATAGTGACAAGCATTAAGCAGCAAAGTCGTAGCAACATCAATCTTAGAACATAGTGGAACTAGGGATCACACCCTAACAAAACTAACGCGATTACATGGTAAATCTCATCGAACCCATCACCGTCCAGCAAGCCTACGATGGGATTACTCACACACAGCGGTGAGCATCATGAAATTGGTGATGGAGGATGGTTGATGATGACGACGGCGACGATTTCCCTTCTCCGGAGCCCAAAATGGACTCCAGATCTGCCCTCCCGAGGAAGAACAGGAGGCGGCGGCTCCGTATCGTAAAACATGATGAATCCTTCTCTCTGATTTTTTTCTCCCCGAACATGAATATATGGAGTTGGAGTTGAGGTCGGTGGAGGTCGAGGGGGGCCACAAGGACAGAGGGCGCGCCCCAGGGGGTGGGCGCGCCCTCCACCCTTGTGGACAGGGTGTGGGCCCCCTTCGATTGATTCTTACGTCAATATTTTTTATTTATTCCAAAACTGATCTCCGTGAAGTTTCAGGTCATTCCGAGAACTTTTATTTCTGCACAAAAATAACACCATGGCAATTCTGCTGAAAACAACGTCAGTCCGGGTTAGTTCCATTCAAATCATGCAAATTAGAGTCCAAAACAAGGGCAAAAGAGTTTGGAAAAGTAGATACGATGGAGACGTATCACCTCACACCCGTACAATCATTCGTACCCATGTAGATCATGGCGCACCCCGAAAGGAAAGATGTCGTGACGGTGCTACACTTGGGAGAACACTAACTACTTTATATTTTTGTGAGAGATCACCCTAATAAAAGCGACTACCACTCAATCAAAAAGGGGTGCATCATAAGGGATAAACATCTCAGGCAATTCATAATAGCATGATATGGTATAGCCCTTTCTGACAGAGAAGTCTTGTATTTCTTCGTCTTCGGCATTCGCGTCGGTGTTCTCCTTCGCAAATATTGCCACCACCTTGTCGATGCACCAGATAATATTGCTATCTCTATAGCTAATAAAATAAGTGCATTACTTAAGGTTGACATGCAGGTCATTTAAAGTGACAATCATATGGCTCCAGCCATCATGCCGAATCATGACACACATGTCATGTTAATTTTACATTATATAGTCATCTCATACATAATCAAATTAATATGAGAACTGCTATACCACATCACATGCACATGCAAACCATCCTACAAAACCAAGTTAGATGCCTCTAATCGGTTCATGCAAAAATTTATTTTACGTGGCTTCTAAGCTTTCGAAACAAATCGAAGCTACCAACGTTCATCATCAAGCATGATTATCCAAGTCGCTAGATTAACATTGCGGGGTGTATGAAGCACGAGATAATAAAATCTCGAACCCCATACTAAACTTCGTCATACGCATGACCCCCGTGTAGATCACATCTGCATTGCCCTTTCGTCTACGAAACATCCATCTTTCTTTAACTATGGTGGAACCCAAAGAACTGTTAGCACTTCGTTGATCTGTCAATCAGCATACTCAGGAGCAGCATGAAAGGATCACGGATTGCCAGAACTTTGTGAGATTCCACCATGCCGTCAAGATCAGAATTATGCAAATTCAAGGGAAGCAACAGGAACATCGGGTAACAGATTTCATCTGCTACCCGCATAGATAATTTTCAGTAATAGAACTCATCTACTGCCTAATTATATTGTGCAACACCCATACATCTGTATGCATTCTAGATCGTAACCTGCATCTACGCATAGCACGGCTCTTCATGCCACTGTAGGGTAACAACGCAGAAAACAAAAAAATTCTGACCTACGCACCAGCACAGGACCACTATGGAGACTGCATACAAGGTTTGATCTTTTCGTTACCGACTCATAGCGCAGCAGAAGTAGAGACAATGACAATCGGCGGTGCAGATGCCCGCAGCTAGGATTTACAACCTCCCAACAGCGAGGATGTATACCCTCATCTACCCCTCGGACAATCCTCCGGGAGGCGGTCGGACAGTCCCCAGGACGGTGTTGCGGACAGCCCTTCGGGAGGACCTTCGAAACTCGAACGGTCACACGGACAGCCCTTCGGGAGGCACTCTCGAACTAAGACCGAAACAATGATCTCTCTACAGAGTCGCACACATACGGTGTCATCTATCCGGCAGGGCTTCACCATCCAGAACTAGTTCCCACCGGAACCCAGATAGCCTTTCGGCTCTACGAAACTATTTCACAGGGAGGGAGAGAGAAGCCAGATCATTGCAATGGCACTTGTATGTGAGAAAGAGTAAGTTTGGGCAGCCCCCTCCACCTCTATTTATAGGATAAGGAGGCGTGGAGGGGCTGAAATTTCAGCCACATCCATCCATGTCATCTCCAAGATATTTTGGAGCAAAACCCCAAACAGGTGGTTTTCCAAAAAGTAACCATAAAGCTGATTTCACTATTCACAACGACAATTTTTAGCGTCCGTTCGAACCAAAAATATTTATGTGGGCTTAGAACATTTCCAGTACCCACTAAAATAATTTTTGACGCGTTCCAAAACAATTCCGGATTAGTGATTTTCATCTGCGAAAAGCAACCAAAACCGGTTCCGGCAGCTCTGGAACATTTCCGGTTTTTTCCCGAAAAATTCCCAGAAGTTTCCAGAATAATTCTGGCACCCTCCAAGAATTATCAGGCGTGTCCCGAAACCAATTTGACTTAATGGTGTACCCCGAAAAAACTTTTCGGTTTTACGAAACTATTTCGCTGTTCTCTCTCCGGAACTCTTTCGTTATCTCCGAAACTTTTTCAGCGAATTTCTCTCAGACTCCCTGTCTAGTATTCAGCAGATAGATGACCCTTAAGCGTGTGACCCTATAGGTTTGGTGAAGTATAGACATGACCGGAACCCTTTCCGATCAATGATCAACATCGGAGCCGTGGACACCCATATTGACCCCTATACCCACACGAATGAATATTCAAGCGAACCTCCAGTTGTCATGTGCTATTCCTGTTGCTTTGTGATATGTTACAAATACCCGAGGTGAGACGTTTTGGCATCCCCGTGGAAGAACAACTTGTCCACTATGCCAGTTACCTCGTTACCGGTATTGTTCTCTTTTCTCGTTACCGTGTTCCGGCATCCCTGTGATCAAATCACACAGTGTATGGCCAGACGATGATGGATACCGTAACACCGAGAGGGCCTGAGAATATCTCTCGATCATTGGAGGAGCAAATCCCAATCTTGAGCTATCAAGTTACTTGTCATACTTTCCCATGAACCCATAAGCCGCCGTAATAGCCATCCAGTTACGGATGACGTTTAACAAACCCCAAAGTTCATGAATCAAGCATGAAGAAACTCGATACTCTCATGGTCTGAGGAATCATGCAAACGTTAACCATCTCTGTGTTATTAACTATTAACTTGTGATGAATGTATCTCATAGCATTACATCAATTCGGGTCGATTCAACACAAATGTTCTTCTAACATTGTGCCCTCAAAGTTGCTGGCGTAGACATGCCCATGATTGGGAAAACATAATCATCATGCAACACCTGAGCTAGTCTTAAAGGCACGACCAGGAATACATTTTACTGTTTATTATTCCACACGTGCACATGGGTTTTCCCCAGAGCCTTTATGGATATACGGGCTCGGGAACCACAACAGCTATAGCATGGAACATAAACATAATTATGAGCATGGAGATAAATAATAACATTTATTAGTGCCTCTAGGGCATATCTCCTACATCTACGTACCCTCGTAGACCGTAAGCGGAGCCGTTTGTTAATGTGGTTGATGTAGTCGAACTTCTTCGTGCTCCAAGAGATCGAGTACTGAACGTACGTCACCTCCGTGTTTAGCACACGTTCAGCTCGGTGATGTCCTCGCCTTCTTGATCCAGCAAGACGGTGAGGTAGTGAATGAGTTCCAGCAGCATGACGGCTTGGTGACGGTGATGGTGAAGCTATCTTCGCAGGGCTTCACCTAAGCAATACGAAAATATGAACGAGGGACTAAACTGTGTAGGGGGGCATCGCACATGGCTAAGAAATTGTCGTGGTTATGTGTGGAGCCCCCCTCCCACATATATATAGGTGGGGGAGAGGGGAGAGGCCAAGGGGCGCCCCAAGTAGGGCCGAATCCTACATGCGGTCTTTCCCTAGCCGCGCCCCCTTACCATATTTGCTAGAGGGGGGAGGAAAGGGGGAGAGGAAAGGAAGGGGGAGGCCGACTCCCCCCCCTTTCCTTCTCTCCCCAAGAGTTGTGGCCTAGGAGGGGCGCGCCAGCCCCTTATGGACTGGTATGTTCTCCCCTTTGGCCCATATGGCCCATTAACCTCCCGGGGTGTCCGAAACCCCTTCTGGTGACCCGATTTTTACCCAGTACATCCCGAAACTCTTCCGGTGTCCAAATATCATCATCCTATATATCATTCTTTACCTCCGGACCATTCCGGAGCTCCTCGTCATGTCAGTGATCTCATCTAGGACTCCGAACAACATTCGGTCACCAAATCATATAACTCATATAACACTATATCGTCAATGAACGTTAAGCGTGCGGACCCTGCGGGTTCGAGAACTATGTAGACATGATCGGGACACCTCTTCGGTCGATAACCAATTACGGAACCTGGACGCCCATATTGGCTCCTACATATTCTGCGAAGATCTTTATCGGTCGAACCTTATGACAACATACATAATTCCCTTTGTCCATCGGTATGTTACTTGCCCAAGATTCCATCGTCGGTACCTTCATACCTAGTTCAATCTCGTTACCGGGAAGTCTCTTTACTCGTTCCGTAATACATCATCTTGCAACTAACTCATTAGTCACTTTGCTTGCAAGGCTTCTTATGATGTGTATTACCGAGAGGGCCCAGAGATACCTCTCCAATACTCGGAGTGACAAATCCTAATCTCGATCTATGCCAACTCAACAAACACCTTCGGCGATACCTGAGCATCTTTATGATCACTCAGTTAAGTTGTGACGTTTGATAGAACACAAGGTATTCCTCCGGTATCCGGGAGTTGCATAATCTCATAGTCAAAGGAATATGTATTTGACATTAGAAAGCAATAGCAATAAACTGAACGATCAATATGCTAATGAGAGGACATAGAATCTGTCCCAGGATTCTCAAAAAGCTTGAAAAAATATTGAATATGCAGCTAACTATCATGTTGCTGGTGCTGGACAGGAACTATTCAAGGTACAGTCAGGGAATTCCAGCTACAATGTGGACCTTGCCTTGCTCAGGTGTGACTGTATTAGATGGCAGCTATCAGGAATACCTTGTGGTCATGGAGTTGCATGTTTGAGAGAGGAGAGGATTGATCCAGAGGAAATGGTCCATGAGTGCTACTCTGGCCAAACATATCTGAAAGCCTATGGATACAATCTGATGCCTCTTAGAGACCTGAAATGTGGGAGAAGATGAATGGGGATAAAGTGTATCCACCTATCTTCACTAAACAACTAGGAAGGCCCAAAAAATAGGAAAAAGACACCAGAGGAAAAGATGAAAGGTGGTGTTAGAGTGCTAAACAAAAATGGAGTGACAATGCACTCCTCCATATGTGGCAAACCTGATCACAACAGGAAGGGGCACTACAAGCTCAAATGGGACCTAGAGATCCAATAGAATATGAGGACTATGATGATCCAACATTTTTAGAAGTACATAACTTATTTCTTGTATTTTACATAAATCTTTCTGAACTTCTTTGCTCATCTCATAATTATTTCTGGCGCAGAACATTTTTCCTCACTTGGCAAACCCTAGGATGGATCCAAGACAGTTGCCAGACAGCATGGTTTCAAGCATGGCCAGGAGGGAGAGATATCAAACGGCTCCACAAAGGTTCCATGGCCCCCTACCAGACCAATCAGCATTTGTTGCGGCTGCTGGTGCTGCAATTCCCCAGCCAACAGTCACAGCACAGAAGAACATTGGGAGAACAACAAGAAGAACTGAAAGAGCAGAATGCTCACAACCTGCTAGCAGAGGAAAGAGAAAAAATGTAGCAGCCGGCACATCTTCAGGTGGAGGGATGGGCAGAGGAAGAAATGCAGCAGCTGGAGGATCTTCAAGTGCAGGGAGGGGCAGAGGAAGAAATGCAGCAGCTGGAGGATCTTCAAGTGCAGGGAGGGGCAGAGGAATAAATGCAACATCTTCGGGTGCAGGAATATCTTCAGGTGCAGGAGGGAGGGGCTTCTTATGGTTGTTGTGTGGAGATGACAGACCTACACGGATTCCAGATCTGAATGCAGCACCTGAGGCATGAATTTTGTCATGTAACATTTTTTGTTGCAAGTTCAGTGATGAACTATATTTTGGTATGAGTTCATGGGTAAACTTTTTAGGGCCATGAATGTTGGTGTCTTGTAACTTGCTGAATTTCGCTATGAGTTCATGGGATGCAGTACATGTGCATTTCCTGAATTTTACTGGGGCCATAAACTGAATTTGCTCAATGTTGGCACCTCCATTTTACTGTACTAACTGAATTTGCTGTACTAACTGAATTTGCTCCATTTTACTGAACTAACTGAATTTGGGTGAACTAAATGTGCTGAACTCCATTTACTGTGTGCTGGAGATGCCCAAAATTTAAAAAAAAATAAAAAAAAATGTTTGGCCTGGGTCTCAAACCCAGGACCTGTGGTTAGAGAAGTAGAGTGCAATGCTAGTACGGTAAGTGTTGAGGATATAACCATTAGAGTCACCCGCCCAGGAGGGGCCGGGTTATGTCATAATGGTCATCATGTGAAGCCTAGCACCAAACTTGAAGACGGCGGGTCAATAATGGGCTTAAGACCCGGAGATGGCTTAAGGCCCGTAGTGTTAACCGCCGTTAGGGTGAAACTTGTAGTGTAAGGAAAGAATAGTTAAGAGTCCGAGCCGGACACTGTTATGAGCCGGCCGGGGCTCTGGGAGCCGCTGGGCGTCAACCTCTCTATATAAAGGGACGACCCGGCGGCGGTTTAGGGACAAGTAAGACAAACTCGATAACCAGGCAGGACGGTTTAGCTCCTGGTCATCGAAACCCTAATCAATACCACCTCAACTGGACGTAGGCTTTTACCTTCACCGTAAGGGGCCGAACCAGTATAACCCTCGTGTTCCTTGTCCCGTTTAACCCCTTCAAGCTTCCTAGCTGCGATGGCTCCACGACTAAGTCCTTGCGCGAGGACATCTGCCGTGACAATTCCACGACAGTTGGCGCCCACCGTGGGGCCAGCGCACGGTGGATTTGAGTTCTTGAAGGGCAGCTTCGAAGGGCTCAAGGGATACGCTGTGGGCCGGATGACCAAGAGTCGTCGCGGCAAGCTCTACATGGACGATGCAGACTGGGGCCCCGACGCCGGCTCAATCGAGTACGGGTACCAGGTCCCCTTCGGCGGAATTCATGTCTTCATTGGCAAGATCGGTGAGCCGGGCCCTGAGCCGGATCTCTGCGCCGATCTCATCGAGATGGCTCAGCGTGCACGACCCGCCCGGGCTCTACCTGCTTTGAAGCATGCTTTCATGGGATGTGTCCATGGAGGACTCTCTGAAGGATCTGGATCTGGTGATGAGACGGCCGCCGGCTCTGACGGCGAGTCGTCTACGGATGAGTCAAACTCGTTGTACCAACTTCAAGATGGCAGGCTCAGGGGCTGTTCCGATGGCGACAGCATTCCGGACCCCTTTGAGCCGCCGAGCCGGGTTGGAATCTTCATGGCCGGCGCACAACCTGTTCAAAGCCCCGCCGCCGGGTCAAGAAGCCCTGTGCCCTCGCCGGCTCAGGTGCTGATGGATCTCACAGACAAGATGACGGTTTTGTTGACCGCTACGGTTGCCCCGGCGGATCAAGCTCAGCATGACGCGGAGGTGGCACAATTAAAGTTGGATCTAGCAAAAGCCAAGGAGGATCTAGCGGCGAAAGGGATCAGGATGTCTGCAGAGAGGGCGGCTCTCGACGCCCAGACTCAGCTGATTTAGGCACAGTCTTTCCGGCTCACGATGGATCAAAACGCGTCCAATGAGGTCATGAGAAGGAGGCATCAAAAGGCCCAATCTCGACTCCCTCCGGTTTACGATCCTCGAAACCTCTTCAACACGACGGGTGCAGGGTCTAGTAACCCGCCAGAGATCATAGTGCCCGGGGCTGGGTCGCCAATTCAGCCCCAAGTGATGGGACCTCCCCGGGTGAACCCTGCCCCGCCTCAGTATGTGCCAATACCACCGGGTCATTATGCCAACCCGTTGGAAAACATGATCGCCGCGGCGGCACGGCTGGCGGCTCTCCCAATTGATGGTGACTCTCCAACGGCGGTTGAAACCCGCCGGGTCAGAGAACTCCTTCAGACGGCTCTGGCGCAGCAAGAGGCATATTCTTATAGCCGGGACAGGATTCATTCAACCCCTCGTCCAGGCCGGAGCCCGAGTTATAGCAGACATATGGTCTCAGCGATCGGCTCAAGTAATGTCCGACGCCATGACTTGCCTCCTGGCCACGGCCCGGCTCATAACGGGGCCTTTCACGCGGTAGACCAAGACAGAGCACGGCAAGAGGCGGAGCAGGTGCCTCAGTTGACGGCTTACCAGCCACCCCCGGCTTATCCGACGGCTTCCATCGACGTGGGTATCCCTACGAGGACTGGAGGTGTCCCTTGTCTAGTGCCGGCTCTCCGCAATGAACGTCTGCCCAAGGATTTCAAAGGGCATAGGAAGGTGCCTAATTACACGGCTGATTTACAACCCGGATCCTGGATCGAGAGTTATGAGATGGCCATGGAGTTGCTGGAGGTCAGCGAAGCGGCAATGGCCAAGTACTTCACCATGATGTTAGATGGGACTGCCCGCACTTGGTTGAAAGGGCTGCCACCGAATTCTATCGGGTCTTGGGCTGAGCTGAAAGCCCGGTTCATCCAAAACTTCAAAGATACCTGTAGGCAGTCTATGTCAATTGTGGATTTGACTAACTGTAAACAGCAGGAGGGTGAGTCCACAACCCATTGGGTTCGCCGGGTCAAAGAGATAATACATTCATCTGATAAGATGGATGTCGGCTCTGCAGTTTTAATGTTGGAACAGAATTGTCGTTTCCTGCCCCTGAAGATGAAACTCGGGCGGCTCAAGCGCGATTGCAATGATATGGGTACGCTGATGGCGGCTCTCGTCAAGTACGCCGACTCTGATAGTACCAAGGACCCCGCGTCAGATGATGAAAGGACAGGGAAGGGAAAGAAGAACGG
Organism: Aegilops tauschii subsp. strangulata; assembly: GCF_002575655.3. Classification (NCBI taxonomy): domain Eukaryota; kingdom Viridiplantae; phylum Streptophyta; class Magnoliopsida; order Poales; family Poaceae; genus Aegilops; species Aegilops tauschii. The sequence goes on from NC_053036.3 coordinate 134,546,987, forward strand.
CAATGGCAAGGGTCCTTAGAATAACCCGGCGAACCAAGGAGGTAGCAAGCGTAAGGCTGATGGCAGCATAGATTTTGTGGCCAATGCCAGCTCACAGGGTAACAACCAGCGACGTAAGGGGAGGCCACCTCCCCGAGCCGGCGGTTCGGGCCCAACGCTTGAGCAGTTGTTGAATGAGCCTTGTCCAAGGCATGGCTCTAGGGAGAAGCCAGCTACTCATCTATGGAAAGATTGCGCAATCATGAAGGCCTTTAAGAATTCCAATGCCTTTAATGGCAACAATGGCTCGGGCGGCGGCTCAGGCGCTGGCGGCTTTCATGGCCCGGGCGGCGGCTCAAATTCCAATCCTCAGAATGTTCAAGGGGTTTTAATCAGCAGCCCGGCCAGGGTCATCAACAGCAGCAGGGGGATACCAGACCAATCCAAAGCAGCTCAATGGTGGACAGTATCATGTGTTTACCACCAGTCTGTGTAAGCGAGAACAGAAGCTTCATAAGAGGGCTGTGAATGATGTTGAGCCGGCGGTTCCACGCTATTTAAGATGGTCTGAGCAGCCTATTGTGTGCAGTAGGGAGGATCACCCTCCCCGGGTTGATAATCCGGGTCACCTGGCCCTGGTGGTGGCCCCTTAGGTGGGAGGATATAAGTTCACTAAGGTGCTCATGGATGGAGGCAGCAGCATCAACATCCTCTATTATGAGACCTTCCGTCGTATGGGGTTGATTGATAAGAACCTCAGCCAGTCCAATACTGTTTTCCATGGCGTGGTGCCTGGTAAGTCGGCTTATCCAGTTGGTAAGATCGAGCTGGAAGTGGCCTTTGGAGATGAGTACAATTACAGAGCGGAAAAATTGACCTTTGAGGTGGTCAAGATAAGAAGTCAGTATCATGCTATATTTGGGCGGCCGGCTTACGCCAAGTTCATGGCAGGGCCGTGCTACGTTTATTTACAGCTCAAGATGCCGGGTCACAATGGGACCATTACGGTTCATGGCAGCTGAAAGATAGCCTTGGAGTGTGAGGAAGGTGACGCGGCTTATGCAGAATCTGTTTGTGCAATAGAGGAGTTGAAGTTTTACAAGGACAATGTTGACCCAACAGATATGACATCTCTGAAAAAGCCGACCACGGAGCATGAGCCGGCAATGAAATTTAAGTCAGCTGATGAGACTAAACTTGTTGATTTCGTTCCAGGTGACTCATCTCAGCAGTTTAGCATCAGTGCCAATCTGGATCCAAAATAGGAAAGCGCGCTCATCGAGTTCATCCGTGAGAATAGGGACATTTTTGCATGGAAACCTTCTGACATGCCAGGTGTACCTAGAGAAATCGCTGAGCACACTCTCAATATTGATCCGAAATTTAAGCCAGTCAGGCAATTCCTTCGGCGGTTTAATGAGGAGCGGCGGAAAGCCATTGGTGAGGAGGTGGCCCGGCTCTTGGCGGCTGGGTTTATTGTCGAAGTCTTTCATCCAGAATGGTTAGCTAACCCGGTGCTCGTGCTCAAGAAGAATGGCACCTGGCGGATGTGTGTGGACTACACGGACTTAAACAAGGCGTGCCCGGCTGATCCTTTTGCTCTCCCCCGTATTGATCAAATCGTTGATGCTACGGCGGGTTGTGAGCGCTTAAGTTTCTTGGATGCTTATTCTGGATACCATCAGATTAAAATGGCAGTTAAGGACCAGGAGAAGACGGCGTTCATCACTCCCTTTGGAACCTTCTGTTATGTGTCTATGCCTTTTGGACTCAAGAGTGCACAGGCGACTTATCAGCGTTGTGTGCAGAATTGTCTTCATAACCAGATTGGGCGCAATGTTCATGCCTATGTGGATGATATCGTGGTTAAGTCCAGGGAGAAGGAGACCCTGGTAGATGACCTTAGAGAAACCTTCGGTAACCTCCGGGTTTACAAGATGATGCTTAACCCGGCCAAGTGTGTTTTTGGTGTTCCCGCAGGCAAGCTCTTGGGTTTCCTGGTTTCTAACAGGGGCATTGAAGCTAACCCAGAAAAAATCAAGGCAATCACCTCTCTGGCTAAGTCGGCGTGTATAAATGACGTCCAGCGTCCGGCAGGCCGCATCGCTGCTTTGAGCCGGTTTATAAGCCGTTTGGGTGAAAAGGCCATGCCACTGTACCAGTTGATGAAGAAAACTGATGACTTTATCTGGAATGATGCTGCTAATGCTGCTTTTGAGGATTTGAAGAGACAGCTGGCTGAGCCCCCGGTTCTTGCTGCTCCGGTTGACAAGGAGCCCTTATTACTGTATGTAGCTGCTAACACACGAGCCGTCAGTGTGGCTGTGGTGGTGGAGCGCAAGGAAGAGGGTAAGGAGTATCCGGTTCAGTGGCCGGTTTACTACGTCAGTGAGGTGCTCATCGAGTCCAAACAGCGGTATCCACATTGGCAGAAGCTTGTTTATGGTGTGTTCATGGCAAGCCGGAAGCTTAAGCATTATTTCCAGGGTCACCCCATCACTGTGGTTAGTTCTGCTCCCCTTGGAGATATCATCCAAAACAGAGAAGCCACAGGAAGAGTGGCTAAGTGGGCTATAGAGCTTGGGCCTCATGGTCTGAAATACGTACCACGCACTGCTGTTAAATCTCAAGCTTTGGTGGATTTCATCAACGATTGGACAGAGCTACAGGTGCCTGAAGAAAAGCCGGATAATACATATTGTACTATTCACTTCGATGGGTCTAGGCAATTGGAGGGCTCGGGGGCTGGAGTTGTATTGACTTCCCCTAAAGGTGACAAGTTTCGTTATGTGCTACGATTGATGTTACCTTGTACTAACAATGCGGCTGAGTATGAGGCCATGCTCCATGGTCTTCGGATGGCTAAGGAGATGAGCTTGAGCCGGGTAAGGTGCTTCGGCGACTCAGATTTAGTGGCTCAACAAGTATCAGGCAAGTGGGATTCCAAGGACCCTCTCATGGCGGCTTATCGCCGTGAAGTTGATGCCATTGCTGGACACTTTCAGGGTTACCAAGTAGAGCACGTTGATCGCAGGAAGAATGAAGCGGCTGATGCATTAAGCCGGCTGGGCTCTCAGCGAAAGCCGGTGCCGCCTAATACTTTTTTGGACATTTTGCATAACCCCTCTGTTAAGTTGCCTACAGAGGAAGACTTGGCTGTCCCTGACCCGGAGGCACAGTTGGTGGTGGCTCTCCACATCACCCCAGACTGGACAGTACCATACTTGGCTTACATGACCCGGGGAGAGTTTCCTGAGGATGAAACTTTGGCCAGACAAATAACCCGGCGGTCTAAGTCAATGATAATTATCAATGGTGAGCTACATCGCCGCAGTGTCACTGGAACTTTCCAGCGTTGTGTTTCCCCTGAGGAAGGCCAAGATATTTTGCGTGAGATTCACGAGGGGGATTGTGGCCATCACGCCGGCTCAAAATCTCTTGTGGCCAAGGCTTTTCGTCATGGTTTTTATTGGCTGACGGCTCATGCTGATGCGGAGGACTTGGTCAGTAGATGTGACGGTTGTCAGAGGTTCTCGCGACGGGCTCATGTGCCGGCTCAGGAGCTGAGGATGATTCCAATTACTTGGCCATTTGCGGTCTGGGGACTTGATATGGTTGGGCCTTTTAAGAGGTCCAAGGATAAGAAGACCCACCTTTTGGTGGTAGTTGACAAGTTCACAAAGTGGGTTGAGGCAGAGCCAGTTAGCAAGTGTGATGCAGCCACAGCGGTTCAGTTCATGGAAAAGGTGATATTTCGCTTTGGTTTCCCACACAGCATTATAACTGACAATGGTACCAATCTGTCTAAACTGAGAGAGCTAATCAGGAGATTTTGAAAGGCATTAAGCCCCGGCTTTTGGGAGTTTTGTCAGCGAGAGCATATTCGACTTGATGTTTCATCAGTGGCTCACCCTCAATCCAATGGTCAAGCTGAGAGAGCTAATCAGGAGATTTTGAAAGGCATTAAGCCCCGGCTTTTGGTCCCTTTGCAACGGACGCCGGGTTGTTGGGTGGAGGAGTTACCCTCCGTGTTATGGAGCATTAATACTACTCCTAACAGATCTACGGGTTACACGCCTTTCTTCATGGTTTATGGAGCGGAAGCAGTCCTCCCTAGCGACATCCGTCATGACTCACCTCGAGTGGCAGCTTATGTTGAGGCGGATAATGAACGGGCGCGCCAAGATGCTCTTGACTTGTTGGACGAACAGCGTGATGTGGCAGCAGCTCGCTCGGCGATTTACCAACAAGACCTGCGCCGTTATCACAGCCGCCGGGTTAAGTCCCGGGTCTTCCAGGAAGGTGATCTGGTGCTCCGGCTTATCCAAGATCAAACAGATGCACACAAGTTATCCCCGCCTTGGGAAGGGCCCTTTGTGGTCAGCAAGAACTTGCACAATGGGTCCTACTACCTTATCGATGTTCGAGAACACAAAGATTCACGCAAGTCGGAGGAAGAGACCCGTCGGCCGTGGAACATAGCTCAGCTTCGGCCTTATTACACTTGAGCCACCGGCTCTCATAATGTACATATTTCTATAGCCATGTATATATTATGATAAATAATAAAGCAGGACCTGCGTCCTTTTTTCCTCCAAAGGTAAACGTGTTATTTCCATTACGACATCACATGGTCATTTGGAGGTGGATCCGGCTTATGATCGTATTCGAATCTAGCCGTAAACAATATGATCACCTGGGGGCTTCCTGTTCAAACATAGGTCGCATTCGAACCAAAGAGAACATAGCTGTCGATACCCACTTGATTGGCAAATTGCCGAGCTCATTGGGGAGTTTTCTTTGATCATATTTGAATCATAGCTCAACCCCCTTTGGGAACCGACGTGGATCGTATTTGAATCAGCGTCGTTAAACAACTCTTAAGGTCATTTGGGGGCTTCCTGTTCAAACATGGGTCGTATTTGAACCAAAGAGAACATAGCTGTCGGTACCCTCTTGATTGGCAACGCCAAACCCACTGGGGGCTATATGATCGCATTCGAATCTTAGCTTAACCCCTTTGGGACGGTTCTCTGGTCGTATTCGAATCAGAAGCCCTTAAGTTTGAGTCTTTTGGTTTACAGCAAGTTATTTTGATCATATCAACCGTGTGCAAGGGCGGTTCTGGCTCCGCCGGCTTAACTTTTGGTAACACGCAATAAGCTTTATCAATGCTGGTGAACAGGAGTTGAGGTATCAACCTCATTATTCGGGTTACATAAACCGGAAGAATACTTGAAGGCTTGTAAGTATGCTATTATGGTTACATCGAGGATATATTTGAGGGCGAAGTCTTTGGTGACTTTGGTTCATATTCTGGGTTATATATAAGGTCTATGACTCTCAGTGCGGTAAGCCGCCCAGAGACTTGTGATTTGTTTTCTATGCAGGATGGTTAAAGATAGTTCTTCAAGCATAAGGAAAATAAATGATCAATTGTAACCCGGAGGAATATAAAGAAGCAACTTCAATGGAATTAAGCATTCAACACATGCACGATGGCATGACAAAGTTAAGTGTTTGTCCTACTCTATTACAAGACTCCCAGAGTCCAAAAGGTGAGGCATTGTTTTCAGGTGTAACCATGAGCCGCCTAAAAGTTACGGTACTTGTCGAGTTGAAGCTTCCGGCTCATCCCTCTCCGCTCCTCCGGCTGAGTCCATGACCTGGAAGGTTGATGATTTCCAGTCAATGCCGCTCAAAGCTTCAAATTGAGCCTCGTCATCAATTAACCCGGCCGGGTCAACTTCTGGGGCGAAGGTATGCTTACGAGTCGGAGGGATCAAGCTGATGGCTTCATAACGTGGAGTGGGGATCCTTTGATTTTCCGCGTCGTAGCCTGGCTGATACTTGGTAAGGTCGGTGTCATTCCCAATCAGGGTGGCCACCGGGCGCACGCTCTTCACACAGGCAGCAAAGTCTTTTTGATCAAAGGGGGTGCCGTCTTCCTTCAGGCTGGGGTATCCAAGAGCGATGTCGGCCGGGTCTAGCTCCGGAAGAAAAGCCTTGGCCCGGCTCAAAGCAGCTATAGCTCCGGCTCTTGCAGAGGCCCGTCTTAGCTCTTGGAAGCGCTGAGGAAGAACAGCAAGCCGCCTGAGTACATCCGCCAGGTGAGTCGGAACCTCGTTGGACAGAGCCACAACGGCTAACGCACACTGTGACCCGGTGTAGAGTTGCTCCACCAAGGTGTACACGGCCTTCAACTTGTTCAGAACATTCTGATTGAGGTTGGAGCTTCTGGGACCTGCATAGTAAAGTTAGGTGAACTGATGGCAATTATGGGACTTCTAAGACATACAGAATGTAAGCTTGTTAAAGGCTTGCAGAATGACTTACCGAAGATTGCGGCGACCATCTGTGACACATGGCGCTTTAAGCCGGAGAGTTCGGCGGTTCTCTCCGCCAGAGCAGCCTCCGCTTGTTCGGCCCGGCTTAGCAAGGCAGTTCTCTCCTCGGCCCGAGTTTTTCTTTCTATTTCAAATTTCTTCTTCAGCTTTTCCTGTGCAGCAACACTGAACTCGAATTTGGCATTGGCCTTCCGGGTCCCAGTTTCCTGAGTCTTCAGGCGATTCTTCAGCTCAGAGATTTCAGATTCAAACTTCTTGTAGGCAGCCTGTACAAATTCCGGGTTACAGTGTGAATAATTATCATGCAACATTGAAGTCCCAAGCACTTTGCAAAGCAAAGACACTTGGCACTTGGGGGCTAATGTATGCTGAAAGACTCTCTTTATAATTGCCGGTTCATGAAGGTAAGCCGGAAGTTAAGTCTACAACCTATTCTATCATAAGTAATAGACTTGGGGGCTAGCTTGGTAAAGATGACTATGGAGTAAGCAAGAGAGTTGTACCTCAGATTTTTGCTGTATCTGCTTCACCATGTCAATCTCCAGGTCCCGGCTGTTGTGCACTTGACCAATGTAACCCGAAATAATGTATCCAATGCTCAAATTCGCATAGTCGGTGATCTCCAGTCTGGCCCTGCGGCGCTCCAGCAGTTCTTCTTTGGCAGAGCATTTGGCCAGCACAATGGGTCTCCCCGGCTCGACAAATTCTGTTCGGGTGATTACAACGTCCGGGTCATCGGCCGGCTAAGCTGGGCTGGGGATCTCCGGGTTAGTAGAAGCCTCTATGACTGGCTCGTCAGTTGGAGCGGTGGCTTCAGGAGCTGAGGTAGATGACGGCTCTTGAGCAGAAGCCTCCGGTTCAGTCAGGACCGGTTCTTCGACCGGTTTGTTCTTCTTCGCCCTCTTGCTGAGCTTTGCTTGAGCACTGAAAGGACAAAAGGTTAGTACAAAAGCGTGAGTAAAGATAAGCACAACATAAGATGATCATCATTACCCGGGTGCGGTCTTGAAAGCCGCTGGTTAGATTGCATAGAGTCACCAGAGGAAGGTGAAGTTTCCTGGTAATTTGAATCAGACGAATTGAGCGGTTGACGGGTAACGCCCGCTAAAGGATGAAAAGGGTATAAGTTGGAGATAACCTCGGTCCGGCGTTTCCTTGATGCTTCAGGTAAGCCGGAGGAGAGGTCTGCATCCTTGTTGGCCCGGGTTTGTCTCCGGCTCTCATGAATCTGTTGCTTCAAAAGAAATTGAGGATCCTGATAAGCTAAAGGATGCGAAAATCTTACTTTCTGGGTTACTCTTCGGACTTTCAGCCTTGGCAAGGGGTCCGAGTCGGAGGAAAGTATAGTTACCTCTTCAGTTACCGGGTTACTCGCTCTGGTATCATCCTGCGGATAATCAAGTTAGTAAGGTGGTTAAAAAACAGACGAAAAGCATAATAAGAGCCTGACAAAACAAGGGTTACCTCTGACTCGGAGCTATCATCTAGCTGAAGCAGCTCTGAGGCGCTAGGCTTACTCCCCTTCTTGCGGGGAGCGGCTCTCCTGGCGGCTTTCTTAGCCTTCCTGGCCTTTTTAGCCGCCTCATGGTCATACTTGACCTTCCAGAACTTGTCATTAGCCTGAAAAATACGACAAAGATTGCTTAAGGTTCAGATGAAAACTATTAAAAGGGAAAGCAAGGTGCTCAGGTCAGTGGCTTACCGCCGGAGCCGGGTTAGCTTGGCAGAAGGGGCTTAAGCCGGTCCTCCCGCAGTCTGCTAAGCTCTCGTTCAAGAGGGACTTGGTCATGTCATCCACGACGTCCTCAGGTAGATCGTTGGGGCTGTGCCGCAGAGGGTCATCCTTCCGGCCCGTGTAATTACACATTAAGCCGGGGCGGCGGCTCAAGGGAATCACCCGCCAAGAAAGCCAGACCCGGACCAGATCAACGCCGTTGAGGCCATTTCCCAGAAGAGCCTTAATCTTGTTGATGGTAGGGATCAATGGTTGACGCTCAGCTGGAGATAGTTTGTCTGGCAGGGGGTGATTTGGCTCCAGACATAGAGCACGAAAGCCGGGCAGAGGGTTCTCATTAGCCGGAGAAGTGTCCTGGCAGTAGAACCATGTCTGGTTCCAGTCCTTTGGGTGGCTTGGCGGCTCGGCATAAGGAAAAAAGGCAATCTCTCCGTCGTTGAATGGAGATCCCGCCAAGCTCCAAGCTAGGCCCGTTGGCGCACTCATTCTGGCGATTCAGATAGAACAACTCCCTAAAGAGCAGTAGGCTGGGCTCTTCTCCAAGATATACTTCACAGAATACTTGAAAGTTGCAAATATTTGACACGGAATTGGGTCCTATGTCTTGCGGCCGCAGATCGAAGAAGTTCAGAACATCTCTAAAGAATTTTGAGCCGGGAGGTGCGAAGCCCCGGCTCATGTGATCAGCAAATATCACGACCTCTCCATCTCTTGGTTGAGGTCTCTCTTCCGACGGGTCAGGGGGCACGATAGGACATGACCTCCTTTTTTGGCAGATAACCCGTCTTCACGAAATCAGCTAAGGTTTCATCAGTAACATTGGATCTCATCCAGTTGCACGTGATGGGTGCCTTGGGAGCCTTGGGCGGCATTGTGAAAGATGAAGCCTATGACAAAAGGAAATGTCCGGTTCAACTATAAGCCGGAAGAAGTTTACAGTTCAGCACTCAAAATGGCGGCTTATGAAGGGGCTTAATGACATATGGCTAATTGTGTCGGGTTATCTAAGCCGCTGTGGGCATCATGAGTAACTCAAGTTGTCTACAGCTTTATCATAAATGAGCCGGCAATTTTACAGCGCGTGGCCTCTTTAAGCCGGAGATATGAGCCGCCATAGCTAAACAGATGCAATTTTTGACTAAGTGTGGCGCAAACAAGTTTCACATATCGCAGTAATTATTTTGGATCAAACGATCGGCTAAAAATAAAAATTTCTAGACCTAGAACTGACACAGATGAAGTTCATAGGCTCGAACGGGGCCTCTGTGCAAAGGAAAGGATCTATGTGCATTCGGAAAGGGTGTGAAACGATTACCGTAGCAGTTTTATACTGTCTAAAGATCAGGAAAAGGTGGTAAAGGTGGAATCCATCAAGTGTTCGTGATGAACGGTGACGAACACCGACGAACTCGAAGATCACTAATGCGGATCTAAGGAACAGGGAGGGGAAAACTTACAGATGCAGAGTTACTGCAGAGATCCGTCGCGTTTTTCTGGTCAAGTCAGGTTGATGCAGCGGCCTGAGTTGGTGAAGACGAGGAGATCCGCGGCGGCGGCGGTGGAGCACGAGCGGCAGTACAGTAGTGAGAGGAGGAAGACGATGGAGGCGACAAGTGAATGAAGGCTCATGGGCCGGGCTTATTTATAAGGTGCGGCTAATAAGTGGGCGCGAGAAACGAGGAGGCCACGGCGTGATTATCTCGCCACAGAAGCGCCTCGATTTTCGGGATGGCCATTAAAGATAAGATCCGTTGGGATATGACAGAATAAAAAATGAACTTAATGGAAGATGACGTCATGGCGGGTTATCAGGAATCCAGAAGATGATGTCACGGCGGCTTAAAACCTTCGCACAAATGTAAGCCTGAAGATTTTCTCTCAAAGGGATTGAAGATTGACATGAACCGGTTCAAATCAATCTGGGGCCTAATGTTGAGGATATAACCATTAGAGTCACCCGCCCAGGAGGGGCCGGTTTACGTCATAATGGTCATCACGCGAAGCCCAGCACCAAACTTGAAGACGGCGGGTCAATAATGGGCTTAAGACCCGGAGATGGCTTAAGGCCCGTAGTGTTAACCGCCGTTAGGGTGAAACTTGTAGTGTAAGGCAAGAATAGTTAAGAGTCCGAGCCGGACACTGTTATGAGCCGGCCGGGGCTCTGGGAGCCGCTGGGCGTCAACCTCTCTATATAAAGGGACGACCCGGCGGCGGTTTAGGGACAAGTAAGACAAACTCGATAACCAGGCAGGACGGTTTAGCTCCTGGTCATCGAAACCCTAATCAATACCACCTCAACTGGACGTAGGCTTTTACCTTCACCGTAAGGGGCCGAACCAGTATAACCCTCGTGTTCCTTGTCCCATTTAACCCCTTCAAGCTTCCTAGCTGCGATGGCTCCATGACTAAGTCCTTGCGCGAGGACATCTGCCGTGACAATTCCACGACAGTAAGAGTAGGAACTTGTTAGGTATATATGCAAAAACTTAGTTGTACTCATAATAGAGACGCCAACTCCAACTCGCCCACTGCCAACTCCACTCCTCTGGACGTTTCGCGTTCCCACCCACCGCATCAATATAGACGCCCACCCACCACACCACCTCCACTCCCCACTCACCACCGCCGACCACCGCCGCCATGGTGAACAGCTTGGGCTGGAATAGAGCGCTGGAGGATCTAGCCGGCGACAACCAGTCGTTCCGTGCACAGATTGCAGAGGTGTGCACCTGGTTCCCGACCCCAAAGATGATGCTCAATCACGCGAGCGCGTTGTACAAGGTGCTAATAGACGGCGAGAAGGCACGTGCCTTCCTCAAAGGCCTCACAGTGCCGCCGCCATCCTTCCTCATCTGGGCAATGCGGGAGGCCACACTCAGCGTGGATCCATACCAGCGAGCTAGGTGGTGGATGTACCTGATCGCTCTCTGACTATAGCGCCAGAAAAGCTCATGTCTGCTAGCACTACGTCGGTATTTCCCCAAAGAGGAAGGGATGATGCAGCACAGCGACGGTAGGTATTTCCCTCAATGATGAAACCAAGGTTATCGAACCAGTAGGAGAACCAAGCAACACAACGTAAACATCACCTGCACACAAAGAACAAATCCTCGCAACCCGACGTGTTAAAGGGGTTGTCAATCCCTTCCGGGGTACAGTGCCTCAAGATAGGCAAAATGGACGTGAGGAAATTGTAGTAGATTGATAGATCGAACGCCAAACAAAATAAATAAGAATAAATTGTAGCAAGGTATTTTTGTATTTTTGATTTAATAAATCTGAATAAAATGCAAAGGAAAAGTAGATCTCAAGCAAATATATGAGAAAGAAGACCCGGGGTCCGTAGGTTTCACTAGTGGCTTCTCTCGAGAAAAATAGCAAACGATGGGTAAACAAATTACTGTTGGGCAATTGATAGAACTTCAAATAATTATGACGATATTCAGGCAATGATCATTACATAGGCATCATGTCCAAGATTAGTAGACCGACTCCTGCCTGCATCTACTACTATTACTCCACACATCGACCGCTATCCAGCATGCATCTGGTGTATTAAGTTTATGAAAAAACGGAGTAATGCAATAAGAACGATGACATCATGTAGACAAGATCCATTTATCTATTGCGTAGATATAGACCCCATCTTTTTATCCTTAGTAGCAACGATACATACGTGCCGTTTCCCTTTCAGTCACTAGGATCAAGCACCGTAAGATCGAACCCACTACCGGGCACCTCTTCCCATTGCAAGATAAATAGATCAAGTTGGCCAAACAAAACCCAAATATCGGAGAAGAAATACGAGGCTATAAGAGATCATGCATATAAGAGATCAAAGAAACTCAAATAACTTTCATGGATATAAAAAGATATAACTGATCATAAACTCGAAGTTCATCAGATCCCAATAAACAAACCGCAAAAAGAGTTACATCATATGGATCTCCAAGAGACAATTGTATTGAGAATTGAGCGAGAGAGAGAGAAAGCCATCTAGCTACTAACGAAGGTCTACAAAGAACTACTAACGCATCATCGGAGACGCACCAATGGAGGTGGTGAACCCCATCCGAGTTGGTCTCTAGATTGGATCTGGTGGTTCTGGACTCTGCGGCGGCTGGATGAATATTTCGTCGACTCCCCTAGGGTTTTGATATTTTGGGAGTATTTATAGAGCAAAGAGTCGGTCCGGGGGGCACCCGAGGTGGGCATAACCCACCAGGGCGCGCCTGGGCCTCCTGGCACGCCCTGGTGGGTTGTCCCCTCCTCGGGACTCCCCCTAGGTGCAACCAGGGCCCGTTGTGTTCCTTCTGGACCATAAAAATTCATCGTGGAGTTTCGTGGCATTTGGACTCCGTCTGGTATTGATTTTCTGCGATGTAAAAAACATGGAAAAAAACAGCAACTGTCACTTGGCACTATGTCAATAGGTTAATACCAAAAAATGATATAAAATGACTATAAAATTATTATAAAACGTCCAAGATTGATAATAAAACAACATGGAACAATCAAAAATTATAGATACGTTCGAGACGTACCAGCATCCCCAAGCTTAACTCCTACTCGTCCTCGAGTAGGTAAGTGATAAAAACAGAATTTTTGATGTGGAGTGTTGTTTATCAAGTCATATCATATTCTTTTCTTTATAGCATGGACATTTGGACTTTTATGTGATTCAAAGCAATAGTCTAGTTTTGACATAATAATTTAGATACTCAAGCATATCAAGAATCAACCATGTCTTTCAAAATATCAACACTAAAATAAGTTATCCCTAGCCCATCATGCTCAAACATTGATCCGTTCATGAAACACACTCGAATATTAGCTACACCCAATACTTAAGTACGATCATATTGCCTCCTAGTTGGTGCTTTTTATGAGAGAAGATGGAGACTCAAATTCAAAATAAAATTTGCATAAAGTAAAAGAAAGGCCCTTCGCAGAGGGAAGTAGGGATTTGTAGAGGTGCCAGAGCTCAAAGCGAAAAATTAGAGATAAAAACATTTTGGGAGGTGTATCCATCCCACCAACGAAAACGAGGTAGAGCTACGAACACTTTCCATGCTAGATATGCCATAGGCGGTTTCCAAACAGAAAATAAAGTTTATTCATTTTTCCACCATACTTTCACTTTCCATGGCTAACCGTGTCCACGGGTGCCCTCCATACCAACACTTTTCAGGGAATTTATTATTTGACAACATAAAGTAAATTCATTTTTGCATTTCGGGACTAGGAATCCCTAAAACCTTTGCCTTACTCTCGTGCAATGACAAGTGAATAAACACTCATCGTGAGAATAACACATCCAGCATGGAAAATATTAGCCACCCGTTACCATTCCACGAGCAAAACAAATACACAAAAGAGAAGTTTATTATGAAAATTAGAGATGGCACATTCAAATTTGCTTAGAAAGGCAAAAGAATACCGCATATAGGTAGATATAGTGGACTCATGTGGCAAAACTGGTTTAAAGGATTTTGGATGCACAAGTAGAGGTCATACTTGGTGCAAACTAAAGGCTAGCAAAAAGATTAGGAAGCGACCAACCAAGAAACGAATAATCTCATAAGAAAGCATTAAGCATAATCAACACCGAATAATGCACCACAAGTAGGATATAATTTTCATCGCACAATTATTGACTTTCGTACTTGCATAGGGAATCACAAACCTTAACACCAATATTCTTACTAGAGCACAATTACTCATCAACATAACTCACATATCACATCATGATATCTCAAAACTATTACTAAGAATCAAATTTATTTTGTCCAATGATCTTCATGACAATTTTTACTTTATCCTTCTTGGATATCTATCACTTTGGGACTAATTTTCATGTGTTGCTTTTCATAATCTCAAACAAATATAAGTGAAGATCATGAGCATAATTTTTTTTTCTTTCTCTCAAAATATTTTGAGTGAAGCAAGAGGGAATTTCTTCAAAATTTAACGAACTCTCAAACAAATCTAAGTGAAGCAAGAGAGCATTTCTTCAAAAATACTAAGCACACCGTGTTCAAAAAGATATAAGTGAAGCACTAGAGCAAGTCCTAGCTCATAAAAGATTTAAGTGAAGCATAGAGAGCAATTCTAACAAGTCATGACATAATTTTGGCTCTCTCAAATAGGTGTGTACAGAAAGGATTGATGACTTAAAACACAAAATAAAACAATCAAAGACACATATCATACAAGACGCTCCAAGCAAAACACATATCATGTGACGAATAAAAATATAGTCTCGAGTAAAATACAGATAGTCGTTAGAAGAAAGAGGGGATGCCACTCGGGGGCATCCCCAAGCTTAGTTGGTTGCTAATTCTTGGATAATAGCTTGGGATGCTGGGGCATCCCCAAGCTTAGGCTCTTATATCCTTCTTTCATCCATCGTAAGATAACCCAAAATTTAAAAACTTCAATCACACAAAACTCACCAAAACCTTCGTGAGATCCGTTAGTGTAGGAAAAGTAAATCACTACTATAAGTTCTGTATCAAACCAATTCATATTTTGTTTTTGTATTATATCTACTGTATTCCAACTTTTTTATGGCAAAAACTCATCAATGAAAACCATAGAGCCATCAAAATAAGCACACAACACAAAGAAAACAAAATCTATCAAAACAGATTGTCTGTAGTAATCTGAATTTTGCGAATACTTATGGAACTCCAAAAATTCTACCAAATTAGGAAGACCAGGGTAATTTGTATATAAATCTTCTGCAAAAATAATCAGGGCAAAATCTCTTTTGTGTGATTTATGAAAATTATTTTCGTGAGCACAAAGTTTCTGTCTTTTTTAGCAAGATCAAACAATTATCACCCAAGAAGATCCTAAAGGCTATACTTGGCACAAACACTAATTAAAACACAAAAAACACAATCATAACAGTAGTATAATTGTGTTAACACTCAAAAAAAGAAAGCAAAAAGCAAAAATAAATTTTATTCATTGGGTTGCCTCCCAACAAGCGCTATAGTTTTACGCCCTTAGCTATGCATAAGGCAAGGATCTAAGTTTTGTCATCTTTGGTTCGAGATCCATAAGATGCCCTCATGATTGATTCATAAGGTGGCCTAATTTTTGTTCTAGGAAAGTGTTCCATACCCTTCCTCAAAGGAAATTGGAACTTGATATTGCCTTTTTCATATCAATCACGGCACCGATAGTGCGTAAAAACGGTCTACCAAGAATAATTGGACAAGACGGATTGCAATCAATATCAAGAACAATAAAATCTGTGGGCACATAGTTCCTATTTGCAAGAATAAGAACATAGTTAATTCTTCCCATAGGATTTTTAATAGTAGAATCCGCGAAGTGCAAATTCAAGGAACATTCTTCAAGATTGGTAAGACCAAGCACATCACATAAAGATTTCGGAATTGTAGAAACACTAGCACCCAAGTCACACAAAGCAAAACAATCATAATTTTTAATCTTGACTTTGATAGTAGGTTCCCATTCATCATGCAATTTTTTAGGAATTGAAACTTCTAATTCCAATTTTTCTTCCAAAGCTTTCATCATAGTATCAACAATATGTTTAGTAAAAGCTTTGTTTTCTTCATAAGCATGGGGTGAATTTAGCATGGATTGCAACAAAGAAATGCAACCAATCAAAGAGCAACTATCATAATTAAAGTCTTTGTAATCCAAAAGAGTGGGTGCATCACTAACTAAAGTTTGGACCTCTCCAAACCCACTTTTATCACCTTTTCAACAAGATTTTACCTCTGAAATATTGGGACACCTTCTACCTAAAGTTGACTCTTCTCCAGTCCATTTTTTATCAATCTTATCTTTACTAAACAAGGAATCAATAGAATAAACACCAATCATTTTAAGATCTTCATCATTTTTGCAAGAATAATCACTAGAAAAGGCTTTCTCTAAAAATTCTCTTTTAGCTCTAAGCATAGCAGTTCCTTTCTTACATCCATCCATAGAAACATAAAGAGCTTTAATTGATTCATCAACTTTAGGAACAAAAAATTTCAACTTGAGATTTTCCACATCATGAACAATTCTATCAACACTTCTAGACAAATCATCAATCTTATTCAACTTTTCTTCTATGGAAATGTTGAAAACTTTTTGCGTGTTGATAAATTCTTTAATATTATTCACAAGATCAGAGGTATTCCTATTATTATTGTAAGGTTCATTTCCATAGGAATTACCATAATTATTAGAGGAATTACTAGGAAAAGGCCTAGGATTAAAATTTCCTCTATCAGCATTGTTTTTGAAATTATTGCGAGAAATAAAATTCACATCAATGGCATCACTATTTTGCTCAATCAAAGTAGACAAAGGCATATCATTAAAATCAATAGGATCACTTTTACTACCAACCAATTTCATAAGAGCATCAACTTTATCACTCAAAGAAAAATTTCTTCAACCGAATTAACTTTTTACTAGTAGGAGCTCTTTTGGTATGCCATTGTGAATAATTCGCCATGGTATTATCAAGCAATTCGGTGGCTTAACCCAAATTAATTTCCATAAAAATACCACCCGCGGCGGAATCTAAAAGATTACGAGAAACAAAATTCAACCCCGCATAAATTTTTTGTATGATCATCCAAAGATTTAACCCATGAGTTGGGCAATGCCTTAGCATCATTTTCATCCTTTCCCAAGATTGTGCAACATGCTCATGTTAAAGTTGCTTGAAATTCATGATCTGGGTTCTAAGGGAAATAATTTTTTCGGGCAGAAAATACTTAGTGATAAAAGCGTCTTCGCACTTATTCCAAGAATCGATACTATTACGAGGCAAAGAAGAGAACCAAATATTCGCAGAATCACGCAAAGAAAACGGAAATAATTTCATCTTGAACACATCATTGTCCACATCTTTTTTCTTTTGCATATCGCATAATTCCATGAAGGTATTAAGATGGGATGCGGCATCCTCATTAGGAGTACTGGAAAATTGATCTTTCATAACAAGATTCAGCAAACAGTATTAATATCACAAGTCTCCGCACTAGTGGCGGGAGGAGCAAGCGGAGTGCCACTAAAATCATTGTTGTTGGTATTTGATAAATCACATAACTTGGTGTTCTCTTGAGTCATGATGACCACACAACAAGATTGCACTCAAAAACAGATCTGGCAAGAAAACGGCGAATGGAAAAGGGCGGATAAAACGGCAATTTTTTTTGAAGTGGGGGGGGGGACGAGAGGCAAATGGCAAATAATGTAAATTGCGAGGAGATGAAATTTGTGATTAGGAACTTGGTATATGTTGAAGATCCTCCCGACAACGGTGCCAGAAATTCCTTTTGATCGCTCTCTGACTATAACGCCAGAAAACCTCCTATCTGCTAGGACTACGTCGGTATTTCCCCAAAGAGGAAGGGATGATGCAGCACAATGACGGTAGGTATTTCCCTCACTGATGAAACCAAGGTTATCAAACCAGTAGGAGAACCAAGAAACACAACGTAAACAGCACCTGCACACAAAGAACAAATCCTCGCAACCAGACGTGTTAAAGGGGTTGTCAATCCCTTCCGGGGTACGGCCCCTCAAGATAGGCAAAACGGACGTGAGGAAATTGTAGTATATTGATAGATCGAACGCCAAACAAAATAAATAAAAATAAATTGCAGCAAGGTACTTTTGTATTTTTGGTTTAATAGATCTGAATAAAAATGCAAAGAAAAAGTAGATCGCAAGCAAATATATGAGAAAGAAGACCCGGGGGGCGTAAGTTTCACTAGTGGCTTCTCTCGAGAAAAATAGCAAACGGTGGGTAAACAAATTACTGTTGGGCAATTGGTAGAACTTCAAATAATTATGACGATATCCAGGCAATGATCATTACATAGGAACCACGTCCAAGATTAGTACACCGACTCCTGCCTGCATCTACTACTATTACTCCACACATCGACCACTATCCAGCATGCATCTAGTGTATTAAGTTCATGGAAAAACAGAGTAATGCAATAAGAACAATGACATGATGTAGACAAGATCTGTTTATCTATTGCGTAGATATAGATCCCATCTTTTTATCCTTAGTAGCAACGATACATATGTAGCGTTTCCCTTTCTGTCATTGAGATCAAGCACCGTAAGATTGAACCCACTACCGGGCACCTCTTCCCATTGCAAGATAAATAGATCAAGTTGGCCAAACAAAACCCAAATATCGGAGAAGAAATACGAGGCTATAAGAGATCATGCATATAAGAGATCAAAGAAACTCAAATAACTTTCATGGATATAAAAAGATATAACTGATCATAAACTCGAAGTTCATCAGATCCCAACAAACACACTGCAAAAAGAGTTACATCATATGGATCTCCAAGAGACCATTGTATTGAGAATTCAACGAGAGAGAGAAAGCCATCGAGTTACTAACTACGGACTCGAAGGTCTACAAAGAACTACTCACGCATCATCGGAGAGGCACCAATGGAGGTGGTGATCCCTATCCGAGATGGTGTCTAGATTGGATCTGGTGGTTCTGGACTCTGCGGCGGCTGGATGAATATTTCGTCGACTCCCCTAGGGTTCTGGTATTTTTGGGGTATTTATAGAGCAAAGAGGCGGTCCGGGGGGCACCCGAGGTGGGCACAACCCACCAGGGCGCCCCTAGGCCTCCTGGCGCTCCCTGGTGGGTTGTCCCCTCCTTAGGACTCCCCCCAGGTGCAACCAGGACCAGTTGTGTTCTTTCTGGCCCATCAAAAATCATCGTGGAGTTTTGTGGCATTTGGACTCCGTCTGGTATTGATTTTCTGTGATGTAAGAAACATGGAAAAAATAGCAACTGACACTTGGCACTATGTCAATAGGTTAGTACCAAAAAATGATATAAAATGACTATAAAATGATTATAAAACATCCAAGATTGATAATAAAACAGCATGGAACAATCAAAAATTATAGATACGTTGGAGACGTATCAGTACCGCTACACCACCTCTCTGGCCCCGGTCCCCCTCGACGGCGACCCTGCGGACGTCGTCAGCGTCTACTCGCGCTGCCTGCTCCAGTCGACCCTGCGGACTACGACTCTGATGACGACCTGACAGAGGTTGTTGTCATCCCTGATGACGACACAGATGAGGTCGAGGTTGTGCTCGTTGCGCCGGTCGCCATTGAGGGTGGCAAAAACATGCCCATCGACGTCGAGCTCCTGCCGGACATGCCTGACATTGTGAAGATTGAAGAAGCAGAAGAGGTGGAGGAGCCAGTGCAAAAAAAGAAGAAGGGAGCAGTGAAGAAGGAGCCAGTGCGCCGCTCCATGCGCCTACATCTGCTGAAGAAGTGAAGAACAGAAGATGTCTGCAGCTGAAGAAGATGTCAGGAGCTGTGAAGAAGTGAAGAAGATTTAGTTAGGTATGCTGATCTATATATTGGCATATAAGTTACCAACTATTTTGAGTTGCTGCTATCTATCTATCTATGTTGCTATGTATCTATGTTGAACCTATGTTGAACTGCTGCTATCTATGTTTATGGCCTATGTTGAACTGAAGAACCCTATGTTTCTGGCCTCTCTTTCCTATAAATGATGTTGCAGTGTTCTGTGTTGCTATCAAGTTGTGTGTTGCATGTTTTCTGCCCATGTTGTGCGCATGTGCACACATCCAAAAATAGAATGTACCAGGTGCTCACTTTCTGCCAAATATGCAACATTCCAAACTGTACTACCTGAAGATCCCTGGGCCCTTCCAAATAAAGTGGTCTGAATTTTGCTTACAGTTAAGTTAACTAAAATTTGCTTGCATTATCTGAATTTTGCTGCAACTATCTGAATTTTGGTACAATGCACAATTTCAGTTCTCTGAAAAACAATTTCATCATCATTTCTTCATTTGGTCACTACATCAACATTTCTCAGCTCACTAAAAGCACCCTACTTGCTAATAATGACAGCTATCAGAATGGCAAACAGGCCAACATACAGAAGAGCTCCAAAACAAAAAATCTTATCCCTAAATTGCTCTCTTTCCTTCTGCATCTTAACAATTGCTCTCTTTTCTTTCTCATTCCTTTTAGTTTCCGCTTCAAGTACTTTAATCTTGGCCTCCAACTCCATGTTCTTCATGGCTAGATCCAATCACTGACTTGGCTCTGCCATCCCACTCCCCAGCCCACTCCTGAAAAAATGATGAGCAATTCAAGTCAATGCCTTAATCATCGTATAAAAATGGAATTTTTCATATCCCCAAAGTCAAGAATTGCCACCGTTATTCCTGGGGATTCATGATTGTACTTACCTTCTTGCCACCGAAGTCAAGAACTGCAGTGACCCTGGCGCTAGGTTCTCCCGGCCCGCCGCCGACCAGGAACCCGTCGGCGTCGACGCCTACTCCATGGGATCGACCACTGCCACCCCCGCTCTTCTTCTCGCCGCTGCCGCCACCGGACGCTCTCATTCTCTCGCCGTCGGGATTTGGACAGGGGGAAGGGGAAATGGGAGAGAGCTGGGGATTTGGACAGGGATAAAGAAGACAAGGGAAACAGGGATGGGCGTGATTTCCATTAATGTTGAGGGGTTTCCCGCAAAAAAGCCGGTCCGACCAGGTGTGCCACGAAGCAGCCAGCTGGGCGCCAATTGTCCGTCTCTGATTCTGATTGGCTGTGGACTAAATCATCACATAGTTTGCAAGTTTGTGGATGAGTTAATCTTCTTTTGCAAGTTTATGGACTAAACCATCACATCCAACGCAAGTTTCTGGGTCTCTAGTGCTCTTGCCTCAAAACGCTTGTATCCGGCGCACCGGCCGAATCTTTGGCCGGTCGCGGGACACGCTGGCCCTTCCACGCCCACTAAAATTGTTCCACACGATACGCATGTGTGGTGGGTCCCCGTGTACTTTCCTTTTCCCTTATCTCTTTCTTTTTCCTCGTTCGCCTGGGCACAGGACGCTGCAGCTCTCTTCTTCCACCTCTAGCCAAACACCACACACTTCTCTGCAAAAGGCGACGGGGAGCGGCGAGCAATGCCCCGGCCGATGCTACAAGCACGGTGGCCGCCGGCGGACTGGACGTGAAGGTGCGGCAACCTCTGGGAGCCAGAGCTGCAACCACCCATCGGAGATGCTACCACCAGTGGCGGTGGATGCTACAACTACCTGTCGATGGAGCTGCATCCACTGGCTTCTGACGGCGGATAGCTGCAACCGTGCATTAGGGAAGCTACAACCGGTGGCGACTAAAGCTGCAACTGGCGCGAGGGCCCGTGCTGGAATGGCGTGTCACAATGCTTCAAGACTCAACGGAAGCTACAAATGCTGGAACTAGTAGATGAATTTGCTGGAACCGGCATTTACTAGAGCTGCACATGGTACTGATTTTTTTTGTTGGAACCGGTAACAGACGAGCTGCAACCGTTGAGGCGGATTGCTGGAAGCGTTTGTCCACGAAGCTGGATCCGGCAATTGTTTTGCTTCAACCAGATGGAAGTGGCGGCGCGACGATGGGAGGTGTTGCCGTGGCGGCTGCAACCAGCAAACGGGAAAGCTACATCCAGTGTGTTTTTTTTTTTTTTTTTGCTTCGTTCGTGTATGTGTGGAAGCGGCGACTTTGAGAGAAGGCGAGGGCAGCGGGGCATCGCACCCAGCTACTACAACCATGGAGTTGCAAGGGGGGCTGCCAGACGGCGGAGGCACGGGGGGCGCCGTCTCTGTGAGCGCCACGGTGAGGCTATGAGCATGGGCAGCGACAGCATCCTGCAACCGGCGTTGTCAGGTGCTTGCGACGAGTCTCGAAGGAGGTCGTGGGCGCCGAGCTGGCTGCGGCGAGGGACGAGAGGACAACGCGAGCTCGATGTGCGGCGCTGGGGCACGGAGGCGCAGCTGTTTGGTGTGGGGGGAGGAGAGAAAGGTTGAAGACGAAGCTGAAATCGGACGGCGCCGCACGCTTGTATTGCACGCTGGGCAGGTTACCGGCCGAAATTCGGCCGGTCGACCGGCGCTTAGTACTGCCCATCAACTTAACACGAGGCGCTAAATATAATTGCTTAAAGTGAGATCCACTGCAACTCAATTTTGGCGAAAATTTCACATGTGCAAACATAGCAGGACGTGTCGAATTTCGCCGCGCACGAAGTTTCGCGGAAAGTCCCACGAAGTAAAACCCATCGGTGTACAATTTCCTCAATCAGAGACACACATCCTCTGTGAAAAAGTCACGAAGCCAACCATTTCAGTGAGCCAGCCACGCGCATTCACTCACCAACACCATCTTTTGAGTGTCCAAAGAGAATTGGAATCGAGGTAGTTGCGATAGGCTAGGCACTGGGTCTGCAGTTGAAGGCCGGCCGCCGGCCAAAAACCCTCTTTTTCCCCTGCTCATCCAGTGTTCTCACTTCTCGGGGCCGGAGAAGCACAATGGCGTCGCTCGCCGGAGCCGCACTCGCCTCCTGCAGCATCCTTCTCCTCCTGCTCGTCCCCTGCGCCCAGGGGCAGGGGCAATCACCCGAGGCGCCGGAGGAGGCTTGGGCCGAGGGGCAACCACCGGAGGCGTCGGAGGACGCTTTGACGATGCTCTTGTCCGAGGGCGGGTGCGGCGCCTTCGCCGGCCTCGTCGCCGCGACGGCCGGCGTGGGCGACGCGTTCCGCGAGCATATCGGCAGCGACCTGGGGCTCACGATCCTCTGCCCCGACGACGAGGCGGTGGGGACGTTCATCCCGAGGTTCCATAGCCTCAACGTCGACGAGCAGGTCGCGGTTCTCTTGTACCACGGCCTGACGATGGCCTACTCCGAGGAGCTGCTCAGCTGGGTCCACTGGGAGGAGTTGACGCTTGATGGAGTGCAGATGCTCACCATGCGTCACCACAGCGGCAGGGTGATAGTTTCTTCGTCACGGAGCGAGGCCAGGATCACCAAGACTGTCGTCGACGACGATCATCTCGCCGTCTACCTCATCGACGCCGTGCTGATTCCGGCAGATCCCAAGCGTCAAATCTCGTTCTGGGGTGTTTTGGCACTTATCGTCTTCCTTCTGGTACTTGTTGTCGTCGGGGTCGTGGCGTCGTGAGTTTTCTTTCCTCACGCTTAATTCCGCTGCGATCAAATGGAAGCACATGCAAAAGCGCAGCACGTACGCCTGTCCATAGCATCAGTTCATGCGATTTGTTGGTGTGCTAGAGGATTCCATGTATAAATCGTATAGTACATTTAGTCGACAATAATTTAGATTTGGGCTTTCTGTACATACGTCAATTTAATAAACATTACTAGTTTTTGATTAACTCGACTATTATGCTTGAGGTTCTCCAGCCTTTTCTAAATCTTGATTATGCACTGTATGTGTTATTACAGTATTATTTTGCGGGTAGCTAACTGTATCTATGTTTATTTACCCTGCAGAATATTGATGTGGCATGCGCTTGTTTATGTTTGTTCTCTCTTGTGCCGGCTGAGAAGATGGTGCAAGGATCGCGCCACTGCCTACGTTTCGGCCGCCCGTGTCACTTCACATGGACAACAAGAACAATAGTCTGTGGCCGCTGAACAGTGCCTCGCCTCCCCTCGTATTCCCTCTTATGGTCTGTACTCGTCGTATAGTTTGAACGATCAGGTCGGTGACTTGTGTATATAGTGTTTGCTCACTTTTGAATCTAGGCTTCGTTTGATTTAACAAAATGTTGGTGACTATGAATTCGATATGTAGTAGTGCTATATTTTGAGGCAACTTCTACTGCAAGCATCCGTCCATGGGGCCTGGATTAGCATCTTTTATTGCAATATTGAGTTATTATAAAGAAAGTGTAGCATGCATGCTAGATGGGGGAGGTTCCATTTAATTTATAGTTACTTTCAACAACTTTTTCAAAACTCATATGTCCTGCAAATGACATGACGTGAACGGACGTGGCGATAAATGACAAAGCAAAGTGCTGTTGATCTATTGATTAGGTTGTGTTTTGGGCCTGTTCAATCCAGAGCATGACAAGGTGAGTTCACACATGTTGCTCAGGTGTTCCATGTAATTTATACTGTATTCATGATCTTGTGCGTACATACAGTCAGCGGTCTGCTCTAACATATATGTAGGCTGCGGGCTGCCAACTGATTCATTGTTATGAAGATGCCAGGAGCTTATTCTGCAACATAATCGTGCTGTTTCATGTGCATGCAGCAAGTGTATATTCCTTGCCACAGTACTAGCAGTAGCACGCATAGATGCCATGTTCACAGTTTATCCGTAGTAAAATTGAAACCATCACACAAATCGCCTGCTTTACCTCAATTCGTCCCCTAAATTATGTGCCATGTGCCGACTCGCCTGACTAATACTGATGTGCAATTCAGCATCATGTCAGCATGGCGTGTGTGCTCGGTCTGTTAGAACAGAATGCAAAATGTTGATGAGAACATATCATGTGAAACCGCGTTTCCGTGCGCCTAAGGCACCGTGTGGATTTGAGCTATTGGATGGAAAACCAACGGATAAATTTGCATGAAAAATAGTTGCTGGCACATTTGCAAAGAGGGCCAAGAATTTCGTCAAAGTGAACATGTAGGCCGAGGGTTGATTTTGTTTAAATGTAAGATTCTTTTTGCAAACTATATTCACAACACCATCTCTGTCTTAATATTGTTTATCGGGTTTTCATCCAATGGTCCAAATTCGCATGATGCATTGGGTGCACAAGAAGTCACGTTTCACATGAAATGCTCTTGATAGCCCCAACCATGCAGATTCGTGAAGTGCGCATAGCTCTGATGGTTAGGATCCTTGCAGTGGAACCAGCCCACTGGGATTCAAGTTCTAAACTTGACACTGGTACTCGCATTTTCTGTATTTATTTCGGGCTTTTCGACGATGTTCGTTTAGTGGGAGGAGATGTTCTCGTCGACTGCGAGGTGACTGGTCACTTCATTAATCTCACAATAATGTGCCAACTCGGTATGTTGAAGGTACTAATAAGAGTAGGGTATGCATGCATGCATGCATTTCTGGGCGAGTGTATGTAAGCATCTATGTTTGTATTGTGTTTGAAAAGAAAAATGCACGTGCACATTCACTCACCACTAACACCATATTTTGACATTTCTGCTTCGGTACACCCCTCCTAAACACAAAGACGGTTTAGATTAGCCCATACCTCTTCATAACAAAGGACATGATAGTCATATTTCGCAGTATAAGTATACGCCATATACTTGCGAGCTGGGCCGGCCCATCTATCTTTTTTTTTCTCTTCTAATTTTAAATCGCAAAAAAATGTGATAGTAGCTGGATTCTAACAGGTTCAGAGTCCGACACCATATCAACTAGCTATCATTAGTTCACGATTTTACAGGTGTCTTTCCTATTCTTTTCTTCTTTCCTTTTATTCTTTTTCCCTTTTTCCTTTTTCCTTGTTTTTTTGTTTTTTCTAACGGTTTTGTTGGGTTTCCGTTTTCCTTTACTTTTGTTTTCTTTTTTATTTTACAATCTGCAAACTTTTTTCAATTTCGTTTTTTCAAGAAATGATTTTTTTAGTTTGTGAACATTTTGTCAAACTTGGTGAAATTTTTCCAAATTTGGAATATTTTTCTAATTCATAAAATATAATATTGATGAATTTTTTTCAAAATCGATGAATCTTTTTCTTAAAATTGATGAACTTTCTTAAAAATGAAAATTTGATTAATTTTTTGTAAAATCGATGAACTGTTTCAAATCCTTGAAGTTATTCCAAAATCCGTGAAATTTTCTCGGTTCATGATATTTTTTAGTTTATGAACATTTTGCAAATCCGCTAATATTTTTCAAATCCATGAACTTTTCCAAAATGATGAACCGTTTTTGAAAGTCAACGATCAAAGGTCAAACATGTCCATGGTCAACTTGTCGTCCAGATCAACCATGAATAATGTTTTGGTCGAACCACGAAGAAGCGATCGGGCGTATGCTCTAAGAGCGACAGCTGACCGCTTGTGTAGTTGGGCCAACCCATGAAAGGTGGTGTGCAAGTGTTGTGTCCATGAAAAAGTGTTCAAGTTTGGAAACATTTCGTACACAATTCAAAATTCCAAAATTATTGTTTTGAAGAAAAAAAAGGTTAGGACCGAAGAAGTTCATGTTGATTGATATTGATGGAAATTACAAATAACAGAAGCATTCAAATTAGGAAAAATTATATGCTCATGGATGCACCCGTCTGGTCTAGTCTGGCACGCTCCTCTACACTGGTGTTTTTTTTACTGCGGATAGATTACCACAACTTCTTGCAGCTACCTGGACCGGACATATGAGGCATTCATGACAGGTATGAACAATGTCCCACACCGTTGGCACGTTGCGACACATCTGGTTATTTATCGCGCCTTTTCACAAAAACTCCAGAAAATGAAAAACTTGGCAAAAATCCAAACAACTTGGCATAATGCCTTTAATTGGTAATAGAACCTGGTGCGAAAATTGTGGGTCCATTTGATGGATGTCGAGAAACAACATCCTCTCAAACGGAGCCATCTAGCACCCGAACACCCTCTGTTGACATGGTTTGTTTTCATACATTCTTGAAACAACCTCAAGTTTTGCAAGCAGGTGGGCAAGCCCATGGTAGGCATTCATGCATGGTTTGAATGACTTCTGACACCATATGCAAGTTGTGACACGTTCGGCCATTTATCGACTTTTTTTACCAAGAAAACTTCAGAAAATACAAAACTTGTCGAGAACCCAAACAACTTAGCATGGTGCCTTGAGTTGGACATACAAGGCTAGGAAAAAAATTAGGGCCATTTCAAGGATGTTGAGAACTAATGTGCTCTCAGACGGAGCCTTCTGAACTTCCCAAACACCCTTCATTCAACATGGTCTATTTTTTAAAATCCTTGAAATTTGCAAGTAGGTGGGCATGCCCATGGTAGGCCTCCATGTCAGATTTGAACGATTTCTACACCGTGTGCAAGTTGCGACACGTCCAACCATTTATCTGCTTTTTTTATCGAGAAAACTCTAGAAAATACAAAAATTACCAAAAATAGAAACAAGGCATGATGCCTTAAATTGATCATACAAGGCCATGGGGAGAAATGGGGCCATTTTAAAGATGTCAAAAAACAACGAACTCTAAGACAGAGCCTTCTCGCCTTTTGACACCATTTGCAAGTTGCGACACATTCGACCATTTATCTGTTTTTTATCAGAAAACTCCAGAAAATGTAGAACTTGTGAAAAAACCAAACAATATGGCATGGTGCCTTGAATTGGTCATACAAGGCGATGAAAAAAGTGGGGGCCATTCAACGGATGTCATAAAAAACGTGCTCTTAAAAGGAGCTTCTGGCCTACCCAGGTACCCTCATTGAACATTGGGTTGCTTGGACATCCTTAAAATGACCTCAATTTTTTCCACCAGGTGGCCATGCCCATGGTAGGCGTCTGTGCCAGGTTTGAACGACTTCCGACGCCGTGTGCATGTTCCGACATTGTCGGATCACGGGTTCCGGCAAAACTCTCAAGGTTCGAACACTAGGGTGCGCGCGAAGATCTCCCACTACTGATCCACGTCCTAACTTCTCTAAGATCTCAAGGACTAACTTGACGAACTCGCAACACAAGGGACACAAGGTTTATACTGGTTCGGGCCACCGTTGTGGAGGAATACCCTACTCCAGTGTATGGTGGTGGATTGCCTCTTGGGCTAAGGATGAACAGTTACAAGGGGAAGAACAGCCTCCTGAGGTCGAGGTGTTCATACGCTCGGTGTGTGG
Source organism: Aegilops tauschii subsp. strangulata (assembly GCF_002575655.3). Classification (NCBI taxonomy): domain Eukaryota; kingdom Viridiplantae; phylum Streptophyta; class Magnoliopsida; order Poales; family Poaceae; genus Aegilops; species Aegilops tauschii. The sequence goes on from NC_053036.3 coordinate 134,574,765, forward strand.
CTAAGGGTTGGCTAAAGATCAGATGCCTGAGGCTCCGTTGCCTCCTACTGTGGTGGCTAGTCCTATTTATAGAGGCCCTGATCCTCTCCCCAAATATTGAGCGGGAAGGGAGCCAACAACGGCCAATTTGAAAGGGGACAACTAGTACAGCTTATCCTGACAAAAGCAGTCTTCGCCTGCAAAAGGCTCTGGTTGACTCCGCCTTGGGTTCCATGTTGACCTCCGTCTTGCCGTCCTGCTGGTCTTGGTCTCGTTGCACCGATATGGAAACCTTTGCTTGACGCCTCGGTACTCCGCGCCTGCGCTTGCCCCCTTAGCACCAAAGAGGAAACAAGTACATTGTGCGTGCTGGCGCCCGCCTGGCCTTGATCGTCATGGCTCACGTCACGAAGGCCTCGCGAGGTTTGCCTAGCCTTGATCTCTCCGCTCCTCGCGAGCCAACCTGGTGAGGCTACTCCCGAAGAGACCTTGCGTCGTCCGCCTCGCGAGGCTTGGCCCCTCGCGAGGGTCTTGAATGCCTTGTTGATGAAGATGGGCCGTACGGGCCCACTTGCAGAGCCACACCATGGGCCGCAGGCAGGCAAGTCTGGGAACCCTCGTTCCCAGAATGCCGACAAACATGTCCGTCCATTTATCGACCTTTTTTTCATTGAGATAACTTCAAAAAATGTAGAACTTATCAAAAACACAAACAACTTTGTATGGTGCCTTGCATTGTTCATACAAGGTCATGAACTTTTGGGGGGGGGGATTTTAAAGATGTCGAGAAACAAAGTGCTCTCAGACTGAGTCTTCTGGCCTACCCGGACACCCTCCGTTGAATATTATCTATTTTTAGACATTACTAAAATGATCCCAACTTTTACAAGCAGGTGGGCATGTCCATGGTAAGCACCAATGTGAGGTTTGAACGATATCTGACACCGTCTGTAAGTTGCGATAGTTAGACCATTTATCACCATTTTGATAGAGAAAACTCCAGAGAATGCAAAATTTGTATAAACGAAAACACCTTGTCATGGTGCCTTCAATTGATAATACAAGCCAATTAAAAAACTATGGTCATTTAACGGATATCGAGAAACAACGAGCTCTCAAATGGAACTTTTGTAAGGACATGCCAATGGTAGGCATTCACACCAGTTTGGAAGGAAAAATATTTAAAATCATAATTTAAACAAATACTTAAAATTGTTACTTTTAAGTATTTAACAAAGCTAATAAATACAAAAGGACACAAATATTTGACGGAAAAAAGAATTTAAATAGTTACTTAAAATTGTTATTTCTGTATTCCAAGCAATTTTTCAAATTTGTAAATAAATTTTCAAAAGAATAATAAAGTTCAAAAAGGAGAAAAATGAGTTAACATAAAATGAAAATGAAAAAATATAAAAAATGCTTAGGCCTTGGCCCAACTAGGCGACATCATTGCTCCTGCCAGGCGCCTGTTAGGCCGACCCAAGCGCTCATGGATATGAAAAAAGTAAATCGATTTTTTTAAATGTTCATGGATCTGAAAAGTTTTACAGATTTTCAGAAAAAGGTTAAATAAATAAAGTTGCAAAAAAATATTCCCTGTTTTGGGAAACTCAACTTGCCAGCCGGTTTTCAAAAGAAATATCAATTTTGAATTAAATTCATTGTATGTAAAAAATGTTCACAATTTTGAAAATCATTCACGTGGTCTCAAAAAAAAATTCATGCATTTGAAACAATTTCAGCCATTTAAAAACAAGTTCACAATTTTTTTTTATTTTTTTGAAGGATTTGAAAAAAGTTCACGGATTTGAAAAAATTATCTTGAATTTAAGAAAAGTTCAGGAATCCGAAAAACGAAAAAAAAAGAAAAAAAAAAGAGAAAAACACACATGAAAACTCAGCAAAAAAAGGAATAAAAGGAAAACCCCTATGTTTTATAAGTAAGTATGGTGCGTAGCTAAATTAGCCACAACTATGAACGTGGCCAGTTGGTTGCCTCGCTGTACTATCTAAGTGGAAGTCTCTAGTTCGAAGCTGCATAATTTTTTAAACTTCAACAAAAGGGCAAAAAAAAAGTGAAGAGAAAAACAATGTACGGGCCTATACGTATATACATACTGGGGGGGGGGGGGGGGGGTTTGGGGTTGTACGGAAGCGTGACCACCACATTTCCATCTCAGGGCCGCCACGTCGGATCGAAGCGAGCGCGTGGGTTGGGCCAGCTTGTTTTGAGTGGGTCACCTGTTGAGCGTTTACCGGGCTGAATAATAAGAAGGAAAAAAAAAGAGGAAGCGGAAGCTTAACACGAAATCATTAATTAAGGAGTACTCGTTGCAAAGAACCCTCCATCTTCCCAGGTCACGACAAGTGGCGCACATGCAGCGTGCCACTTGTCGCAACCTGGGAGTTTTCCCTTTTTTCGTAGATTCGTTTATTCAAAACGTTTTATCTCTTAAACCGTGCGTCCAAATCTCAAACCGTTTTCACCACTGGATTCCTCGCGTCAAGATCTTCAAAACTAGATCCCATGTTGATAGGTTTTGACGAACTTTTTTTCACAAAAAAAACCGGATAAAAAAACCAAACCGGGAGCATGGTTTTTTCCCTTTCCGGAAAAGGCACGCCCGTGCCTCTCGCGAAATCACAACCGTACCTCTTGTGGAAGCAAAACCGTGACTCTCGTGGAAAGAAAAAAAACAAAAAACGCGTTTTTTCCCTTTTCGAAAGAGGCATGCCCGTGACTCTCGCGAAAGCACAACCGTGCCTCTGGCAAAAGCAAAACCGTGACTCTCGCGAAAGAAAAAAAAACAGAAAATGCGTATTTTTTCCTTTTCCGAGAGGCACGGCCGTGACTCTCACAAAAGCACAACCGTGCCTCTCGCGGAAGCAAAACCGTGACTCTCGCGAAAAAAAAAACAGAAAACGCGTTTTGTTTTTCGTTTTCCGAGAGGCACGGCCGTGACTCTCACGAAAGCACAACGTGCCTCTCGCGGAAGTAAAACCGTGACTCTCGCGAAAGAAAAAAACAGAAAACGCGTTTTTTTCGTTTCCAAAAGGCACGGCCGTGACTCTCGCTAAAGCACAACCGTGTCTTTCGCGAAGAAAAAACGTGACTTTTCACGAAAGAAAAAAAATAAACACGTTTTTTCGCGCAAATTTTTTTTTTGTCGAAACGCTAAGGAAGACCGAGGAAAAACCAAAACGTCAAAAAAACGTTTAAAAAGCCGAAAACACGTGCGAAAAATAAAAAAATAAAATCTGAAGGAAGCGTCCAAAGCGCGACACGTGGCGAATGGCTGAGAGCGCGCCAAGTGACGCTGATGGCTGCGAGGCTCTAGAAGGAGCGCTAGTTGCTCCCAGCTTAACAGGCAAGGAGAAGGTCGCTCCGCACTCAGATTCTTTTTCCTCTTCCTCAAGCCCACAAGCAACCTTCCGACCTCTCCTCTCTCCCCTGTGCTCTCCGCCGCCGCCGTCCTGCCTCACCCCATCTCCTTCCCTTGTCCGGCGCTCCACCCATCCGCTCTCCCCATTTTTGTGCGAAACCCGCGATGGCGGCGGCTGATTGATGTGGGATTTGGCGGTAGCGACGGGGGCCTCAAGCAGGGATACGAGGAGAAAAGAAGATGGTCCTAGAGCACGAGGCGGGGATCCAAAATAGATCCCGGGATCAGCATCATGGCCGCGGAGACAACGGCCTTCTTTTTTTTTGTTTGGCGGAATGACAAAGGCCTTCTTCGACTCCAGACTGACCGCAGCCACGACGTTCCCGTGTGCCTCGGCGAGGTGGGCCAAGCTGGCGCATACGGCAAAGAGCGGCTGCGGCACCAGTGGAGCTGCGGCTGGTGGTGGATGGCCGCGAAATCGACTGGTGGCGCCGTCGTGGAAAGCTTCCACGCTCTGCAGCCGCACGGCGAGTCTTCCTCCTCCTCCTGCTGGGTCACAGATTAGTTCAATATACTGTTAGTGAGCGAGCAAAGGACGAATAATTATTAGCAGGTTCCTGTTCTTGACACTCCTGATGTTGTTTTCTAGAGCAATGCTATTGCACGCTATGGTATATAGTTGCGATAGGCTAGGCACTGGGTCTGGAGTTGAAGGCCGGCCGCCGGCCAAAAACCCTCCTTTTGCCATTCTCATCTCCATGCTCCTCGGTGTTCTCACTTCTCAGGGCCGGAGAAGCACAATGGCGTCGCTCGCCGGAGCCGCACTCGCCTCCTGCAGCATCCTTCTCCTCCTGCTCGTCTCCTGCGCCCAGGGCCAGGGGCAACCACCCGAGGCGCCGGAGGAGGCTTGGCCCGAGGGGCAACCACCGGAGGCGCCGGAGGAGGCTTGGCCCGAGGGGCAACCACCGGAGGCGCCGGAGGACGCTTTGACGATGCTCTTGTCCAAGGGCGGGTGCGGCGCCTTCGCCGGCCTCGTCGCTGCGACGGCCGGCGTGGGCGACGCGTTCCGCGAGCAGATCGGCAGCGACCTGGGGCTCACCATCCTCTGCCCCGACGACGAGGCGGTGGGGACGTTCATCCCGAGGTTCCATGGTCTCACCGTCGACGAGCAGGTCGCGGCCCTCCTGTACCACGGCCTGACGATGGCTTACTCCGAGGAGCTGCTCAGCTGGGTTCACCGGGAGGTGTTGACGCTTGATGGGGAGCAGATGCTCACCGTCCGTCACCACAGAGGCAGGGTGATACTTTCTTCGTGGCCGCAGTCGACACGGAACAAGGCCAGGATCACCAAGACGGTCGTCGACGACGACCATCTCGCCGTCTACCTCATCGACGCCGTGCTGATTCCGGCAGATCTCAAGCGTCGAAGAGTTGTGGCACTTATCGTCATTATTATTCTGGTACTTGTTGTCGGCGGGCTCGTGGCGTTGTGAGTTTTCTTTCCTCACGCTTAATTCCGCTACGATCAAATGGAAGCACATGCAAAAGCGCAGCACGTACGCCTGTCCATAGCATCAGTTCATGCAATTTGTTGGTGCACTAGCTCGCTCTTGTTCCGCCCCACAGAGTTTTGAGCGCCTTATTCGAGCTGGTGCTAGAGGATTCTATCTATGTATAAATCGCATACTAGTACAGTTAGTCAACCATAATTTAGATTTGGGCTTTCTGTACATATACGTCAATTTAATGAACATTGTTAGTTTTTACGGGAACTCGTATATTTTATTACAAACCCCACCGTTAGTTCATTTCAGAGGGGTGTACCGAAGCAATGCTTGTACGGCTGCTTGAATTGCTCCAGCTTTTCTAAATCTTGATTATGTACGCTAACTGTTTCTGTTATTATTGTTATTTTGCGGGTGGCTAACTGTATCTATGTTTCCCCTGCAGATTCTTGCGGTTTCATGCACTTGTATATCTTGGTTCTCTTGTGTGCCGGCTGACAAGATGGTGTAAGGGTCGCGCTGCTGCCTACGCTTCGGCCGCCCGTGTCACTCCACATGGGCAAGGACAACAAGAACATTAGTCTGTGGCCGCTTCGGAGTGCCTCGCCTCCCCGGGTCGTTCCTTCGTACTTATTTCCGTTCGTGGTGACAGATTTCACGGGTGTTTCCTCTGTCTTCGATGCATATAGTGGTGTTCAGCGGGGTGGTGGCATGGTCAGTTGATGAAACTGCAGGATCTAGATCGTGTTATTTTTCTATGCATATAGTATACTTATATATATCTTTTGCCGGGAACACTTTCTATGTATTTTGTGTTTACTTACTTATGGATCTAGGCTTCGTTTGATGTAACGAGATACTGGTGACCATGAGTTCGATATGTAGTGGAGTAGTAGCATTGGAACTTCTATTGCAAGCATCCGTCCATGAGGCTGCATTAGATGAGGGAGGAGTTCCATTTTATTATGCACCATAGTTACTTTCAACAGCTTTCAGAAAAACATATATATCGTTCAAATGACATGATGCGAACCGACTTGGTGACAAATGACAAAGAAGTGGTGTTGGCATGTTAGCATGACAACATAATTTCACACACGTTTCTCAGGTTGTTCCATGTAACTTATATTGTATACATGATCTTGTGCGTACATACAGTCAGCGGTCTTGTCAACCATATAAGCAGGCTGCAGGTTGCCAACTGATTGGTCGTTAGGAAGGTACCAAGAGCTTATTTTGCAACCTAATCATGTTGTTCATGTGCACGCAGCAAACGTATACTCCTTACAATGTACTATCAGTAGCATGCACATGTGCCATCTTTACAAAAAAAAAATTAAATTGAAACAGGAGGCAACAGATTTGCCTCATCTCATTAGTTAAGAAGAAGAAAGACAAGGTTTAAAAGGTAATATGACCATAAAGATCACTGACCGGACGCGAAAACCGCACCCAACAAGACCTTACAAATCCGGCCCAAACGCCCAGAATGACCGACACTCCCCATACCCGGCCCATACATGGGGCGGATATGGGGACGCCCGAACGCGCCCACTGTGTCGGCTCTGACAAGCCCGACCCATCCCAAATACTCTCAAAATTGACTAGTCCTCCACTTTGACCGATATCCTCCTACCTCCATCCTACATTTCCTGCCTCTGCATCGCAGCCCACCTCCTCCCTTGCTCGCTGTCCTCGTCCGTCGTCGCTGATGTCATCGTCGACAACCCTGTCTGCCACCATGGGCACGGATGATGCCTCGGTGGAACTGGTCGGCCTCCCCAGCCTGATGGTTCCTTGCAAAGTGGAGAACCTTGCCCGGAAGGACCGTCGCCGGAGGCGGCGGCGAAGGTAACTGCAGAGGTGCCCGGTCCTAAGTTGACCTTTGTGCCCGGTGCTAAGGACATGGACTTTGGTGCGACACAGACCAATCCGGAGGTTGTAGCCATGAGGACAAACAACTTGTCGGTGGTGCCCGACTCCGTTCCGCCCTCCCAGTGGAAGGGCATCCTAGATTTGAGATTTTCGCAAGCCGCCCCCGGTGCGTCCACGATGACCGACTCGCCGCAGCTCCAAAGGCATCGGGTGACATCAGACAATGTAGGCTCCGGGCATGCCCACACATTGTTCGACGGAATGTCTGACCAAGAGCAGGTACAATCTTTGCTCCATTCACGCTTGCATTCATAAATTGTATTGTTGCACATACCATCACATCAAAGTTGTAGGACGATAGTTAAATTGCGATGCATATTGTAGGAACAAATATTGCATAACAAGATAAATGATGGTCAAGAGTCTTTGCAATTTACCATGGAAGATACCAATTCCTCGGTGTTTGAAGTTGGGAAAACATCACACACTAAAAGAAGAACATAATGAAGCCAAGAGGTCTAGCATTCACACAATTTGAAGATGTATTGTTCTGTGAAAGTTGATGTAACACTAGCATGGATCCGATATGTGGAACTAAGCAAAAAAGGCAAGAAATATTGGAAAAATTCTCAAACTATAGCATGAGAAAAAACACTATGTGAAGCCACACCCAATTGCTAGCAACCATGTCTCGTGCTCTCTCCAACATAGATGGTCACTCATCCGAGATTCCATGAACAAATTTGTCCGTTAACTCAAACAAGTTGTTGGCCGGGACCAAAGCGGCATCGGAGTTTAAACCCATGCAGCTTTTACTGCGGCATTGTACCATCAAGTAGAGAAGAAGGCATTCACCTTTTCATATTGTTGCATGAAATTGAATGGGAAACCCAAGTGGCAAAGCTTCCTCGAGGAGATTGAAATCAGCACGAAGAAGATGAAGAAAAATGATGGGTCTGGCTCCGCTCAATCAATTGGATTTCATGAGGAGGAAGAAGAAAATGGTGGGGCGGACATACAAGAAACTGTGCTGAAGAGAAACCGGCAAGTTATGGCGAACAAGTGGGAGAAGGAGAGAGTGGCGCGTGAAGGCTTGGCAAGAAAAATGTCCGCCACTTGGACGGCCAGTTTTTCCGCCAAGGAGGTGAGGAAGGAGGAAATGTACAAGATGTTCGTAGATGTGAAAAAGAAGAAGATGAAGTTAGACCGGGAGAGGTTGAACTTGGAGAAGAACAAAACAAATTGAGATGCTAGAGAAGATTGCAAATTGGGAGCTTCAACAAAACAATGGAAGGAATTGAGTTTGAGACAAAGAAGTTGAGGCTTGTCAAAGAGACAGAGGAGTCAAGGATCATGTTGCAAGACATCAACCTCTTGGATGATGAAGCCAAGAAATCGTTGCTTCGCATGAAGAAGATTATAAATGACGGCAACAAGTCAAGTCATTCATTCATTCGTGTATAGCTTATCTATGTATGAATTGTTCAAAAAAATTTGGCATGTAATGAATTTCCATTTAATTTGTATCATTGAATTTATGATGAATTTGCGTTGTATGATGGACGTGTGTGGATTTGGGTATTGAGATATGTGGAGTGTTGTTGTGGAGGAGAAAAGAGGACTTGCCTGATGCTGTCCACGAACGTACAGGGGCTCGGATATGGCAACTATGGTTGCAGACGCTCTTATGTCCCCATTATCTAAGTGGATCTACATCTGGGTATCTGGCCCAAGTGGATAAACCCCCATCATGCGGATTGGTCTTCCGCTATGTGAATGATGTGGGCTTGGGCCTCAGTGGGCCTACTATGTGAGAGATAACCACGTCATTAGCCCTCCAATCCGTCTGGATCTTGAGAGCTAAGTCTCGTGATCCGTCGGAGCCGATTGGATGTTCGTGGAAAAAGGTACTCCCTCTATCCATATATATAGGGCCTAATGCATTTTTAGACTAATTTTTGACCACATGTTAAAGGAATAATATATGACATGCAAGTTACACAAAGCATACCGCCAAATTCGTATGTGAAAGGAGCTTCCCATGATATAATTTCCACACTATACAACTCATATACTATCAATCTTATCAACAGTCAACAGTTAAAGGAATAATATAGGCCCTATATATATGGATGGAGGGAGTATCGTGAATGTTTGCCAATTCAAGGCGACTCGCGAACTTGCTAAAGAGCGATCCTGATGGATTCTAAGAGCCAATCTTTCACAGTTTGAGTCTTTCAATACAGATTCATTAGAAAAACTTTAGTGATGCTCAATCGTCTCTCGGAAGAGGTTGACTAGTGATCCAAGTGAGGATATACCAAAAAAATCAAGTGATGGATTAAGCATTTGAGCTGATTCTCACAGAGAGATGCCAAGCAATATCCCGGAGTGTAAGTGCATCTAGTGCCACCCCTAGTTGGTTTTGGAGTATTGACGACAAACTTGGTTGAGGGACTAATGTGTTTGTGAGAATTGCAGGATAACACAGGTAGTAGTCCCACATTGATTCGGTTTACCTACCAGAGATGACCCCTAAAAATGTGTGAAGACATTGAAGACAATGGTGGTTTGTGAAGATATTCACAACGAAGATTATGACTTGAGAAGACATTCACGTGAAGACTATGGAGTGCGAAGACATAGTTGTTTCGTAGTTTCCTTTTCTTTCTTGTTGAGTCATAGGAACCACCGCACTGTTAAGTGGGGTCCAAGTGAACAAATTCAGAGTGACTGAAGTGATGCTCAACCAAATCCTATGTCTGCGAGCGAAGACAATGAGAGCAAATCTTATCTTGAGCTGGATAAGTCAGCTTTACTTGTAGCCCAAGTCAAGCTGCCGCGTGTGTTTGAAATCTGACCGTTGGACACGTGTCAGTTCCTTAGTGACCCAGGGTCATTTCGGACAAATCAGGTCGGGTTGCCTCCTGGCTATAAATAGCCCACCCCATACACCATAAATTGGTGGTTGCTCAGAGTTAGTGCACGACTTTTGTCGTTTGAGAGCAACCCACCTCGGAAGCATTTGAGAGAGAAATCCTTGTGAGGACAAAGCCCAAAACACCCAGAGCCAAAGAGTGTTAGGCATCACTGAAGTCTTTCTGTCCGCATGATCTAAAGACTTGTTACACTTGAGGACTGTGAATCCTCCAACCGGTTAGGCGTCGCGTTCTGAGCATCCAAGAGTCATTGTGGATTGCCGGTGAACGAAGTCTGTGAAGGTTTGGAAGTATACCTTGAAGACTTACCAGAGTGATTGGGCGAGGACTAAGTGTTCTTAGCTCAAGGGGAATAAGGTGAAGACGCGGTCTTCTGAGTTAAATCTCAGCCTCCCTAACCAGACGTACAGTTGTCACAGCAACTAGAACTGGTCCAACAAATCCTTGTCCTCTCCAAGCAACTGGTCCTATCTCATACCTCACTTTACTTATAGTTTGTCTTCGTAAAGTCGTTGCCTCGTTGCTTGAACTGATTGGTTTCACTATGTAAAGACCGTTTGCTGTTTGGCTTCATACTATCTTCCATCCTGATCCATACTACCTAGCTGCTGATAGTCTTCGTGCTTTCACTTTATTGGTTACTTGACTATGGCTTGTCTAGTGTAGTCTACCTTCCGCTGCATATCAATAGGTTCATTTCTACTGTTTGTCTTCAAAGCCCCTGTGTTTTGAAGACTTTCATAAAAATCGCCTATTCACCCCCCCTCTAGTCAATAACTAGCACTTTCAATTGGTATCAGAGCGGGGTGCTCCCTTGTTCTGTGTGATTCGGTTTAACCACCTGGAGTTTTAGCTATGTCGTCTGCAGGGATAATCAAAGTCTCCACTGCGTGCCCTGTCTTCAATGGCACTAATTACCCCTACTAGAAGAATAAGATGCGTATGCATCTTGAAGCCATTGACGTCGACCTCTGGTATGTCGTCAAGAACGGCGTTCCCAAGGTCGGTGAAGGTGTCACTGCTGCTGATGTCAAGAGGTTCATTCAACTGGACTCGACTGCCAAGAACATCATCTGTGGTCATCTGACCAAAGGACAGTATGGTCGTGTGAGTGCTCTGGAAATTGCGAAGCTAGTCTGGGACTGGCTCTCCAAGGTCAACAAAGGCGTCTCAACCCAGAGGTACTCTAGGATCAGTGTTCGTCGCAACCTCTTCAACCGCTTCAAGAGAAATGACAATGAGAATGTCCAGCTCACATTTGATCGCCTCACTGATATCACAAATGAGCTTCACGCGCTCAGCGCCACTGAGACCATCAAGCACGAAATCGTCAAGACGCTTCTAAGATCGCTTGACAGCTCATTCGACACCCTGGCCCTGATGATTCAAGAACGCCCTGACTTCAAGACTCTCTATCCGTCTGACATACTTGAGAGGCTCAACACACATGAGTTCCAGTTATCTGAGAAAAGGCATATCTATGGTCCCAATTATGGCCAAACTCGCGCTTTGAAGGCAAAGGTTGTTTCCTCATCTGAAGAAGAATCTGACTGTTGTTCCGAGGATCCTGAAGACATTGGAAAGGAGCTTGCTATGCTTGTGAAGAAGTTCCAGAAGTTCACCAAGAAGAAAGGCTTCGAAAAGTCTTCAAGATCCAGCTCAAGAAATGATGAAGCTTCCCCTCGTGATCACAAGAAGAGAACATGCCACAAGTGCAAGAAACCTAGTCACTACATCTTTGAGTGTCCACAGTGGGACAATGAGACCAAGAAGAAGAAGAAGAGCAAGGAATATGATTCTGATGACAAGAAGAATAAGAAATCCTCAAAGTCTTCTTCAAAGTCTTCATCAAAGTCTTCATCACACAAGAATAGATCATTTGGCAAGGCTCATGCGTTTGTTGGCAAGGAGATGGATTCAGAGGAGGAGTCTTCTTCTAAGGAGGCAGAGGTGGAGTCTGAGGAGGAGTCCGATTCAGGCGTGGCAAGCCTGGCTCCAGCTACTGCTTATGTTGTCAAGTCCATCTTCAACACTGAAGACAATGGCCCCGTCACCAACACTAATGATGAGGATGACTCTGCTCCCACCTACTGCTTCATGGCACGCGGCGCCAAGGTAAACTCACGCGATGCTTACTTTCAAACATCAAGCGAAGATGACTCTGAATGTGAATCTAAACCTAGCTACAAAACACTTGCTCAAATTGCAACTGAACAACGGAATGCTATGGAACATATTCAAAAATTGCTAGACAAAAGCGATGACCTGTTGGACGCGGAAATGACCCGATCTCAGTCCTTAATTGAAGACATCAAAAATCTTCATGTTAAGTACGAGGAACTTGAAAGTCGTCATGAAACGCTCTCAACAACTCATGAAAAGCTTTCCTATGATTATCTTCAAAGGAAGCAAGAACTTGAGAACTTGAGAGCGGCTCATGAAGATCTTCAAAAGGAGAATGAGTCACTTCGCGCTCAACAGATCAGTTCCGCTCAGAAAGGATTTGAACCATCATGTCTAAAATGTACTGAGTGTGATAACGCTGTCTCTATTGTTGAATGTTCTACTGCTGCTACTGTTGCAATATCTTCAACTGCTGATGTGGTAACTAACCCCTCTACTAAGGATACCACTACTATTGCTGATGAGAATGCCAGGTTGAAGACATTGCTTGAGATAGGAATTTACAAAAGTCTCAAAGGGCATCAGACACTATGTGATGTCCTCAAAAAGCATATTTTGAACCGAAACCCTAGGGAAGAGGGTGTTGGGTTCGAGAGGAAAATGAATGTTTGATGGTTCTTACTGGAAGCCTGAGCAGTATCCCAAAACCACATGGGTTGCTACAAAGGGACCTTCAGTGGATCTGTCTACCTTATCTGGCTTCACTTGTGCTAACCTGATTATCATTGATGAATCCTTTGATGCAAACTATAAACTGTTTAAGAATCAGAATGGTGAAGTGTTTGCCAGGTATATTGGTACTAACTACAGGAATGGGCTGCTACCTCTTGAGCATTCGTTGGTTTTCCCTTGAAGAGGAAAGGGTGATGCAGCAAAGTAGCGTAAGTATTTCCCTCAGTTTTTCAGAACCAAGGTATCAATCCAGTAGGAGACTACACGCAAATCCCTCGTACCTGCACAAACAATTAACAACCTTGCAACCAACGCGATAAAGGGGTTGTCAATCCCTTCACGGCCACTTGCAAAAGTGAGATCTGATAGAGATAATAAGGTAAATATTTTTGGTATTTTTATGGTATAGATTGAAAAGTAAAGATTGCAAAATAAATGGCGACAGAAATAGCTAGTTGACGGGAGATTATTATGATGGAGGATAGACCCGGGGGCCATAGGTTTCACTAGTGGCTTCTCTCAAGATAGCATATTCTACTGTGGGTGAACAAATTACTGTCGAGCAATTGATAGAAAAGTGCATAGTTATGAGAATATCTAGGCATGATCATGTATATAGGCATCACGTCCGCGACAAGTAGATCGAAACGATTCTGCATCTACTACTATTACTCCACACATCGACCGCTATCCAGCATGCATCTAGAGTATTAACTTCATAAGAACAGAGTAACGCATTAGGCAAGATGACATGATGTAGAGGGATAAACTCAAGCAATATGATATAAACCCCATCTTTTTATCCTCGATGGCAACAATACAATACGTGCCTTGCTGCCCCTGCTGTCACTGGGAAAGGACACCGCAAGATTGAACCCAAAGCTAAGCACTTCTCCCATTGTAAGAAAGATCAATCTAGTAGGCCAAACCAAACTGATAATTTGAAGAGACTTGCAAAGATATTAAATCATACATATAAGAATTCAGAGAAGAATCAAATATTGTTCATAGATAATCTTGATCATAAACCCACAATTCATCGGATCTCGGCAAACACATCACAAAAAAGTATTACATCGAATAGATCTCCAAGGGAATCGAGGAGAACTTTGTATTGAGATCCAAAGAGAGAGAAGAAGCCATCTAACTATTAACTATGGACCCGAAGGTCTGTGGTAAACTACTCACACATCATCGGAGAGGCCATGGTGTTGATGTAGAAGCCCTCCGTGATCGATTCCCCCTCCGGCGGAGTGCTGGAAAAGGCCCCAAGATGGGATCTCACGGGTACAGAAGGTTGCGGCGGTGGAAAAAGTGTTTCGTGGTGCCCCCGGATGTTTTTAGGGTATAAGAGTATATATTGGCGAAGGAAGTAGGTCGATGGAGCCACGAGGGTGGGGGCGCGCCTACCTACCTTGTGGCCGCCTCGTTGCTTCCTTGACGTCCACTCCAAGTCTCCTGGATTGCGTTTGTTCCAAAAACGATCCTCGCGAAGGTTTAATTCCGTTTGGACTCCGTTTGATATTCCTTTTCTGCGAAACACTGAAATAGGCAAAAAAAAACAGCAATTTGCACTGGGCCTCCGGTTAGTAGGTTCATCCCAAAAATAATATAAAAGTGCATAATAAAGCCCATTAAACATCCAAAACAGATAATATAATAGCATGAAACAATCAAAAATTATAGATACGTTGGAGACGTATCAAGCATCCCCAAGCTTAATTCCTGCTCGTCCTCGAGTAGGTAAATGATAAAAACAGAATTTTTTATGTGGAATGCTACCTAGCATAATTGTCAATGTAATTTTATTTATTGTGGCACGAATGTTCAGATCCGAAAGATTCAAGACAAAAGTTTAATATTGACATAAAAATAATAATACTTCAAGCATACTAACAAAGCAATCATGTCTTCTAAAAATAACATGGCCAAAGAAAGTTATCCCTACAAAAGCATATAGTCTGGCTATGCTCTATCTTCATCACACAAAATATTTAAATCATGCACAACCCCGATGACAAGCCAAGCAATTGTTTCATACTTTTGATGTCCTCAAACTTTTTCAATCTTCACGCATACATGAGCATGAGCCATGGAAATAGCACCATATGTGGAAAAGAATGGTGGTTGTGGAGAAGACAAAAAGGAGAAGATAGTCTCACATCAACTAGGCGTATCAATGGGCTATGGAGATGCCCATCAATAGATATCAATGTGAGTGAGTAGGGATTGCCATGCAACGGATGCACTAGAGCTATAAGTGTATGAAAGCTCAACAAAAGAAACTGAGTGGGTGTGCATCCAACTCGCTTGCTCACGAAGACCTAGGGCATATTGAGGAAGCCCATCATTGGAATATACAAGCCAAGTTCTATAGTGTTAAATTCCCACTAGTATATGAAAGTGATAACATAGGAGACTCTCTATCATGAAGATCACGGTGCTACTTTGAAGCACAAGTGTGGTAAAAGGATAGTAACATTGTCCCTTCTCTCTTTTACTCTCATTTTTTTGTTTGGGCCTTTCTCCCTTTTTTGGCCTCTTTTCTTTCTATTTTTTTTATTTTTAGTCCGGAGTCTCATCCCGACTTGTGGGGGAATCATAGTCTCCATCATCCTTTCCTCACTTGGGACAATGCTCTAATAATGATGATTGTCACACTTTTATTTACTTACAACTCATAAATTACAACTCAATACTTAGAAGAAAATATGACTCTATGTGAATGCCTCCGGCGGTGTACTGGGATATGAAATGAATCAAGAGTGACATGTATGAAAATCACGAACGGTGGCTTTGCCACTAATACGATGTCAACCACATGATCATGCAAAGCAATATGACAATGATGGAGTGTGTCATAATAAACGGAACGGTGGAAAGTTGCATGGCCATATATCTCGGAATGGCTATGGAAATGCCATAATAGGTAGGAATGGTGGCTGTTTTGAGGAAGGTATATGGTGGGTGTATGATACCGGCGAAAGGTGCGCGGTATTAGAGAGGCTAGCAATGGTGGAAGGGTGAGAGTACGTATAATCCATGGACTCAACATTAGTCATAAAGAACTCACATACTTATTGCAAAAATCTATTAGTTATCGAAACAAAGTATTAAGCGCATGCTCCTAGGGGGATAGTTTGGTAGGAAAAGACCATCGCTTGTCCCCGACCGCCACTCATAAGGAAGACAATCAATAAATAAATCATGCTCCGACTTCATCACATAACGGTTCACCATACGTGCATGCTACGGGAATCACAAACTTTAACACAAGTATTTCTCAAATTCACACCTACTCAACTAGCATGACTCTAATATCACCATCTTCATATCTCAAAACAATCATAAAGAATCAAACTTCTCATAGTATTCAATGCACTTTATATGATAGTTTTTATTATACCTACCTTGGATGCTCATCACTTTAGGACTAAAATTTTAACCAAAGCAAATTACCATGCTGTTCGAAAGGACTCTCAAAATAATATAAGTGAAGCATGAGAGATCAATAATTTCTATAAAATAAACCACCACCGTGCTCTAAAAAGATATAAGCGAAGCACTAGAGCAAAATTATCTAGCTCAAAAGATATAAGTGAAGCACATAGAGTATTCTAATAAATTCCGATTCATGTGTGTCTCTCCAAAAGGTGTGTACAGCAAGGATGATTGTGGCAAACTAAAAAGCAAAGTCTCAAATCATACAAGACGCTCCAAGCAAAACACATATCATGTGGTGAATAAAAATATAGCCTCAAGTAAAGTTACCGATAGACGAAGACGAAAGAGGGGATGCCTTCTGGGCATCCCCGAGCTTAGGCTTTTGGTTGTCCTTGAATTTTACCTTGGGGTGCCTTGGGCATCCCCAAGATTAGGCTCTTGCCACTCCTTGTTCCAAAATCCATCAAATATTGACCCAAAAACTTGAAAACTTCACAACACAAAACTCAACAGAAAATCTCATGAGCTCCGTTAGTGAAATAAAACAAATCACCACTTTAAGGTACTGTAATGAACTCATTATTTATTTATATTGGTGTTAAACCTACTGTATTCCAACTTCTCTATGGTTCATACCCCCCTGATACTAGCCATAGATTCATCAAAATAAGCAAACAACACACAAAAAATAGAATATGTCAAAAACAGAACAGTCTGTAGTAATCTGTATCAAACGCAAACTTCTGTAACTCAGAAAAATCTACCAAAATAGGACGACCTAAATAATTTGATTATTGATCTACTGCAATTGGAATCAGTATTTTCTCACTTTCTGGTGATTTTTAACAATTATTTTCGTGAGCAGAAAGTTTCTGTCTTTTTCAGCAAGATCAAATAATTATCACCCAAGAAGATCTATAGGTTTTACTTGGCACAAACACTAATTAAAACATGAAACCACATCTAACCAGAGGCTAGATGAAATATTTATTACTAAACAGGAACAAAAAGCAAGGAACAAAAATAAAATTGGGTTGCCTCCCAACAAGCGCTATCGTTTAACGCCCCTAGCTAGGCATAAAAACAAGGATAGATCTAGGTATTATCATCTTTGGCATGTAATTCTTCAATTGAACACTTATAACCCGTAGGAGTTTCCTTCTTTTTATTAATGATCAAACTCCTAGGCAAGAAATGAAGAATTTCATTTGTAGCAAAGGGTTCCTTAATGATAGCAAGAAAGTTGGGGTGAACACTTATTGACTTGAGATCCGCATTTTCCTTACTAGAAGATTCACCCTTATTTTTAGGAACATACATAAATTTGGCAACTTTGGTAGTAGGAGGATTTGGAGTATTTCTTACGGAAGAAAAGGCAGACCCTAAGTTGGTAATAATATCCTCAAGTTTATCAATTCTTGTGGAATCTTGATCTATTTTTTCGTTAACTATGGGTTCCTTTTCCTTAAAAAAATTAAGAGTAACTCCTACCTTAGATCCATATTGGGTAATTTCGTTGTGGATCTTTTTATCCAAATTCTCGATCAACTCTATAGTGGCAACTTTATTTTCAATAATTTCAAGCCTTTGCATCACATGTTCCAAAGTTAAAGTGGTTCCATTAACCAAAAGAGGTGGTGGGCCGAATAAATCTATCATAGCATTATAAGAATCAAAAGTATGACTACCCAAGAAATTCCCTCCGGCAATGGTATCAAGAATATATCTATTCCAAGGAGTGATGCCTACATAAAAATTGCGAAGAAGAATGGAACTGGATTGCTTCCGAGTAGATCTATTCTGAGCATTGCAAATTCTATACCAAGCATCTTTCAAATTTTCTCCCTCCCTTTGTTTAAAATTA
Organism: Aegilops tauschii subsp. strangulata; assembly: GCF_002575655.3. Classification (NCBI taxonomy): domain Eukaryota; kingdom Viridiplantae; phylum Streptophyta; class Magnoliopsida; order Poales; family Poaceae; genus Aegilops; species Aegilops tauschii. The sequence goes on from NC_053036.3 coordinate 134,592,613, forward strand.
AGAACTTCATGATCGGGAGTACTAACAATGATAGAAGGACTAGCCATGATGGTGAAACAAATGATCTAACACACGGAGACACAAGAAGCAAGCAAACAGAGACGATCGAAAAAAGGGCAAATAAAACGACAAGGGTGAAGTTGGGGAGAGGAAAACAAGAGGCAAATGGCAAATAATGTAATGCGAGGGATAAGAGTTTGTGATGGGTACTTGGTATGTCTTGACTTGTTCGTAGATCTCCCCGGCAACGGCGTCAGAAATCCTTCTTGCTACCTCTTGAGCATGTGTTGGTTTTCCCTTGAAGAGGAAAGGGTGATGCAGCAAAGTAGCGTAAGTATTTCCCTGAGTTGTTGAGAACCAAGGTATCAATCCAGTAGGAGACTACACGCAAATCCCTCGTACCTGCACAAACAATTAAGAACCTTGCAACCAACGCGATAAAGGGGTTGTCAATCCCTTCACGGCCACTTGCAAAAGTGAGATCTGATAGAGATAATAAGGTAAATATTTTTGGTATTTTTATGGTATAGATTGAAAATTAAAGATTGCAAAATAAACGGCGACAGAAATAGCTAGTTGACGGGAGATTAATATGATGGAGGATAGACCCGGGGGCCATATGTTTCACTAGTGGATTCTCTCAAGATAGCATATTCTACGGTGGGTGAACAAATTGCTGTTGAGCAATTGATAGAAAAGTGCATAGTTATGAGAATATCTAGGCATGATCATGTATATAGGCATCACGTCCGCGACAAGTATACCGAAACGATTCTGCATCTACTACTATTACTCCACACATCGACCGCTATCCAGCATGCATCTAGAGTATTAAGTTCATAAGAACAGAGTAACACATTAGGCAAGATGACATGATGTAGAGGGATAAACTCAAGCAATATGATATAAACCCCATTTTTGTATCCTCGATGGCAACAATACAATACGTGCCTTGCTGCCCCTGCTGTCACTGGGAAAGAACACCGCAGGATTGAACCCAAAGCTAAGCACTTCTCCCATTGCAAGAAAGATCAATCTAGTAGGCCAAACCAAACTGATAATTCGAAGAGACTTTCAAAGATATCAAATCATACATATAAGAATTCAGAGAAGAAGCAAATATTGTTCATAGATAATCTTGATCATAAACCCACAATTCATCGGATCTCGGTAAACACACCGCAAAAAAGTATTACATTGAATAGATCTCCAAGAGAATCGACGAGAACTTTGTATTGAGATCCAAAGAGAGAGAAGAAGCCATCTAGCTAATAACTATGGACCCGAAGGTCTATGGTCAACTACTCACACATCATCAGAGAGGCTATGGTGTTGATGTAGAATCCCTCCGTGATTGATTCCCCCTCCGGTGGAGCGCCGGAAAAGGCCCCAAGATGGGATCTCACGGGTACAGAAGGTTGCGCCGGTGGAAAAGGTGTTTCTTGGTGCTCCCGGATGTTTTTAGGGTATAAGAGTATATATAGGCGAAGGAAGTAGGTCCGTGGAGCCACGAGGGTGGGGGCGCACCTACCTACCTCGTGGCCGCCTCATTGCTTCCTTGACGTCCACTCCAAGTCTCCTGGATTGCGTTTGTTCCAAAAACAATCCTCGCGAAGGTTTCATTCCGTTTGGACTCCGTTTGATATTCCTTTTCTGCGAAACACTGAAATAGGCAAAAAAAACAGCAATTTGCACTGGGCCTCCGGTTAGTAGGTTAGTCCCAAAAATAATATAAAAGTGCATAATAAAGCCCATTAAACATCCAAAACAGATAATATAATAGCATGGAAAAATCAAAAATTATAGATACGTTGGATACGTATCATGGGCCACCTATGAAGAAGATCTTAGTGCCCAAAAGTTGTCTTGAGAATCTTCTTGTGAATGTCATCATGACACCACCTGGGAAGAAGACAAACCCCAGACCAAAGGCTTCATATGGTCCAAAGGCTTCATACAGATAGAGGACTCACCAGAGTCACCTAACGCCAATGTTTTGCAGGGAAACCATACTCAGACTTATGAATATGAGCGTGTTTCGTCAAACCGCTATGTTCATAAGACCAAGAACTTTTCTGCTTATTCTTATGAGTATTATTCACCACCTGTAAGGCTATTTTCTAGGGCTCCAAATCCGAAGTTCTCAGATGATGCACTTAGACTCATTGCTTCTAAGCCACCCCTGAAGATGTGGGTGGTTAAGAAAAATCAACTCTCTTTTGCAGGGAAAGGTCTCCAGCCGGAAATCAAAGGCGTTTGATGCTTATGCTGGGGACCTAAAACATCTTGTGGGGCGCAAGATAAAATGCCCAAATGGTCTTACTATGTATTTTGTTCCTGGATTCCTTGACAATCATCCTATCTGCCCTAACCAGGATCTGAACTTTGATAATATGCTTGTTCGTCAAATGTTTATGCTTCACATTTCCATTGGTGAAGCCTATCCCCCTAACTGCACTGTAGGGTACGATACCAAAGTCTTCTGAGTGGATTATGTCAGTGGATGCACTAACCACATGACTGGTGATCGAAGTCTTCTCATGGACTCAACCTTACGTCCATCTGACAAAAGTCACATCACATTTGCTAACACTAGTAAAAGGAAGGTATTGGGTCTAGGTAGAGTTGCAATCTCAAAGGATCAGCACATGGATAAAGTGATGCTTGTTGAATCCCTTGGTTTCAACTTAATGTCTGTCTCAATGCTTTGTGACTTAAACATGATTGTGATATTTGGAAAATATCGTTGCCTTGTTCTTATGGAATCTGACAAATCTCTAGTATTTGAAGGGTACCAAAAAGATGATCTGTACATGGTAGATTTCTCAGCAGGACCACAGTTGGCCGTATGTCTTCTAGCAAAAGCTTCAGAGTGCTGGCTCTGGCATCGGAGGCTAGGGCATGCTGGCATGAGGAACTTGTACACACTCGCGAAGAAGAAACATGTCGTAGGCATCGAGGGCGTCAAGTTCAAGAAGGATCATCTCCGTGGTGCCTGCGAAGCTGGAAAGATGACAAGGGCCAAGCATCCCTCGAAGACAATCATGACGACATCTCGTCCCTTCGAGCTGCTTCACATGGACTTATTTGGCCCTACTCACTACTCTACTCTTACTACCACTGCTTGCCTCTATGGCTTCATCATTGTTGATGATTACTCAAGATATACATGGGTGCATATAATCCTCTACAAGAATGAAGTGCAAGATGTCTTCAGACGATTCGCCAATTGTGCCATGACGAACTATGGCATCAAGATCAAGCACATCAGAAGTGACAACGGCACAGAGTTCAAGAACACCGGCCTCGACACTTATCTTGATACATTGGGCATCACTCATGAGTTCTCTGCTCCATACACACCTCAACAGAATGGCATCGTGGAGCGCAAGAACAGAACCCTCATTGAGATGGCTCGGACGATGCTTGATGAGTACAAGACTCCAAGGAAGTTCTGGCCTGAAGCCATTGATACTGCATGCCACGTCATCAACCGTGTTTATCTTCACAAGCTTCTAAAGAAGACATCCTATGAGCTCCTAACTGGTAAGAAGCCAAATGTCAGTTATTTCAGAATATTTGGTGCTAGGTGCTGGATCAAGGATCCACATCACACTTCAAAATTTGCACCGAAAGCACATGAAGGTTTTATGCTTGGCTACGGAAAGGATTCGCACTCCTACAGAGTCTTCAACCTCTTTCACTATAAAGTGGTTCAAACTGTGGATGTGCGGTTCGATGAGACTAACGGCTCGCAAAGAGAGAACCTTCCAGATGTGCAAGATGAAGTCTCACCTAGTGAATCGATCAAGCTTAATTATGGGTACTGGAGAAATCATACCTTTAGAGGCACAGGCTGAAGAAGAAATCATCATTTTTGCACCTAATCAACCTGAAGGCACTGCTCAGCCTGAAGCCAATGCTGAAGACGAAGACAATGATCGGCAAGGGTAAAATCTTCGTCCAGTTCATCCTCGTGTTGCAAATGATGTACAGATTGAGAAGATAATTGATAGCATAAATGCACCTGGTCCACTCACTCGTTCAAGAGCAACACAACTAGCAAATTTCTGTCGGCACTTTGCATTTGTCTCTATATCTGAACCCAAGAAAGTTGCTGAAGCCTTCATGGAACCTGAATGGATTCAAGCTATGCAAGAAGAGCTTAAATAGTTCGAGGTGAACAATGTGTGGGAATTGGTTAAGCGTCCTGATCCTCACAAGCACAATATCATAGGCACCAAATGGATCTATCACAACAAACAAGATGAGCATGGTCAAGTTGTCAGAAACAAGGCTCGTCTCGTTGCTCAAGGATACACTCAAGTTGAAGGGATTGACTTCGATGAAACATTTGCTCCGGTGGCTAGGCTTGAAGCCATTCACATACTGCTAGCCTATGCCAACCATCACAACATCCTCCTGTACCAAATGGATGTGAAGAGTGCTTTTCTCAATGGCAAGATTGAAGAAGTGTATGTTGCACAACCACCTGGCTTTGAAGACCCAAAACATCCTCACAAGGTATACAAGCTCAACAAGGCACTGTATGGCCTCAAACAAGCCCCTCGCGCTTGGTATGACACACTTAAAGACTTCCTGAAGAGCAAAGGCTTCAAACCTGGTTCCCTGGATCTCACTCTCTTCACGAAGACATACGATGGTGAACTGTTTGTATGCCAGATCTATGTGGATGACATTATCTTCGGCTGCACTGACAAGAGATATAGTGATGAGTTTGGGCACATGATGCAAGAGCAATATCAGATGTCCATGATGGAAGTTTGAAATGCAAGACTGCAAAGGGTACACGACGCCAATGCCAACCAAAGGTCAATTGGGTCCCGACGACAATGGTAAAGAGTTCGATCAAAAGGTATATCGCTCCATGATTGGTTCTTTACTCTATTTATGTGCATCTAGGCCAGATATAATGCTTAGCGTTTGCATGTGTGCCCGATTCCAAGCGGCACCAAAGGAATCGCATCACTTAGCAGTGAAGCGAATTCTTCGATATTTGGCTTACACCCCAACACTAGGATTATGGTATCCAAAGGGCTCAGAGTTTGATCTAGTTGGATTCTCAGATGCTGATTATGTTGGTGACAACGTCGATCGCAAGTCCACATCAGGCACATGTCACTTTCTTGGACGATCTCTTGTCTGTTGGTCTTCAAAGAAGCAGAACTGTGTATCTCTCTCCACTGCTGAATCTGAATACGTTGCTGCTGGATCTTGCTGCGCTCAGCTTCTATGGATGAAGCAAACTCTCAAGGGCTATGGCATCCATCTGAAGCAAGTGCCACTTTACTGCGACAATGAAAGTGCCATCAAGATTGCCAACAACCCAGTCCAGCACTCGAAGACAAAGCACATTCAGATCCGTCATCACTTTCTATAAGATCATGTCATGAAGGAAGATATTGATACCATTCACGTCAACACTGAAGAGCAATTGGCAGATATCTTCACAAAGCCCTTGGATGAGAAAAGGTTTTGCAAGTTGCGGTGGGAGCTAAATATCTTAGAATCCTCAAATTTCTTGTAATTGGACACACATCCTGACGGTTATGCATATTGAAGACTTAGTTGTGCAACACACGAAGTAACGTATATCTTCAATCAATGAAGACATACACTCTAAGTGTGAATACATTAATGCGGAATTTGACTTCGGAGCGCCACGATAATTGTGCGTCGTGTCTGAGTCTAATACTTCATATACGGTGGGTAACGCCACCACCAAAGTCTTGTTTGAAGTGTTTCAATTGGCGTCATAATTGCATAGTCTTCGCATTTGATTTGTCTTCAACATTGATTTGACTTCATGTTTATCTTCATAATGTTGAGTTGGTCTTATGCTGATATATACATATATTCATGTTCAGTCCTCTACAGCATTCACTTATAGCTATGTCTTCATATTTGAATTTTTCTTGATCTAAGTGAATGTGATCGGACCCTAACCCCTTCTGTGCTTCTACCTCAAATTCTATCTATCTATATCATATGCATTCTATTGAAACCTGTCGATTGTCTTCTCTGAATCCTTGTCAGCAGAAGACAAAGAGACAAAAGTTTAAATCTATTTTTAGTGCCATATACTTATTGCCCGAATACCGGAGAAGCCGGAACGACCACCCGACAATCCAGGCATGCGTGGGAACATGGAACAACTTCCAATAAGTTGCATGCATGCCCTGTGTCCTTCAAATGTGAACCGCCAGGGGCACCTACATAATTACGCTGTGATGTCCCTCTCCTTATAAATATACACTCACCACGGTCATTATCTCTTCTTCCACCTCGCCACCTCGCACAAACCCTATCGCCTCCACTAGCTCGCGTCGACGTCGGAGACGAAGCGCTTTGCTGCCGCGACTTCTTCGACGCCGTCCTCACGCCGGCCACGGACCTTGTCCTCTTCGCTGCCGCCGTAGGTGTCTTCCGCCGCCAAGTTAGGGCGCAGAAGATTGAACTGCTCGGCCTCTCTCTCTCCACCTCGTCTAGCAGCTCATCCGCGGTAATTAAAACTTACTTTTTACAACCTTTTTGATCTGTCAAATCCATCCACTTCAACCAAAAGTGGTTTCTTCACTTCCAAATCTGGATCTGTCTTTATCTGCATCTCATATCATGCCAAGTATATTCACTTATGCTTCATAACTAGTTAGATTCATCACTTGTACTTATTCATGGATTCGTACAAATCTGGAACCAACTCTCATCAAATAAGTGAATGTCTTCGCACTATGAGGTCAATGTCTTCAAACTGATTTATCTTCAAAATCTTCTGAGAATGCATATGACCTCTTCCCCTTCCCTCGCACCACTAATGCTGTCACAGGTACAGGTCCGTGGGAGAATCCCTTGGTTCTCATAGTCTGCATTCGTTTGCAGAGTTCCTGTCTGACCAGAAAAATTAGCAAGGAAAGGCGGCAGGCAGCGCCGTGGAGATACAACTAAGGATTTACCTCCTGATCTGTTTGAAATGTACAAAACCGATCCTGAGGAAAGCTATGGCCAGCGCAAGACTCGAATCCAATGGAGTCGAAGATATTGGGCAGAGGAATGGTTCAAGTACAACTTCGTAACCCGGAATATGCAGAGAACAATGCTATCAAGCGCCCATGGGGAGATATTCTGTACAAAAATCTGCAGCCCAAGTCCAAGTCTGAAGCCATTGCTCAAGGCTTCTACCCATGCATAGTCTGAGGACCGAAGCTAGAGAATTCTGACCCATCATCTATGTTATGGTGTCGTGAAGACAATCTTTTCAAGCGCAACTATCAGTTTGCAAAAGGTTCTGCTGTGAAGAACAAGAAAGATCTTGGCCTCAACTTCAACCCTGGTCCATCTGCTCCAAGGGCTGATGGCACACGCGATGCCAATCCCAATGCCATCGACCCCTTCGACAACTTTGATGGCCTCCTCTCTCACATCGTAGCTCAGAGGGCCACCGTAGATCAATCTGCTGATGACGCTGACTCTGAAGAAGCGCCAGCACCACCAAAGCCGTGGAAGAAGAAGAAGACAAAGGCTTTGAAGCCCTCTGCCACACCAAAAGCTTCGATTGTGAAGCCATTGGCCACTTCACCTCCTGAACCTAGTGCGCAATCTGAAGATCTGTCTTGTGTCTCCAAAAAGACCGAGAAGACCAAGAAAACCAAGAAGCCCAAGAAGATTTCTGGGTATGAACTGACTCCTACTGCAGTTTTGTGCAATGAGGATGAAACCATTGATCTGTCCAGCGATGAAGATCTTGGTGATGATGCCCTTGAGCAAGTGATCAAGAGGAAGCAAGAGGCGGAGATCTTCAACGATCTACCCCTCTTTGATGTTGATATACTGAACAACTTCATTGATGAGTGGTTTGACGACCAGAGCATAAGCATTGATGATCTTCAGCTTCCTGTGGACATCAGCGTCACCTTCCACAGAGCCATTGCTAATGAGTTGGCCTTGGCTCAGAAGATTTTTGAGCTCAAGAACAAAATTGATTATGAGAAGGCTCACTTCAAGAAGAACATGGCCAAGCTCAGCGTGGCAGATGTTCAAATCTTCAAGAAGATGTTGCATGAGCTCAAGGAACAGTTTCACAAGAAGCGTGAAGAAGCAAAAGGTTCAAGAGAGCGCATGAAGTACTTTGCACAGAAATGTGTTCAAGCACACAATGAGGCTGAGAAGCGCAAGGCTCTTGGGCGTCCTGGCATCGACCCCAAGATGGCTGCCAAGCAAAAGAAGTCTGTTGTGGCCCAATCTGAAGCATCAAGGCAGGAAGAACCTCGCATTGTCTTCCTTGCCAGCATGACAGGCTCGAAGCCGAAGGTCCCCTGAGTGGCTTCAGAACTGAAGAAGACAAGGGCGGCTGAAGCCGAAGCCAAGAAACGCAAGCATAAGAATGCTTATGATGATGCACCATCGAAGAAGAAGCCGAAGACAAAGTCTTCAAAGAAAGAGCGTGCTGCAGCCTCTCAGCCCCTCATTGTTGAACCCATCTCTGTCACTCTTCCAGCCACCACCAACAAAGATCGTCGCATTGTGATCCACACGCCTGCTTCCACAGAGGCTCATGAAGATGAAGAAGTTCCAGCTGTTGACCCCATCATAGCTGAAGACATTGGTCGTAAAGACAATGTTGAAGATGATGAAGTCCTTCCTCAACTCGACCACCAATTGGTGTCATCGCCTGTTCTTACGAACAGCAAACTCATCAGCATTGGTCATCCATTGACACCAATTGCTCAGGATGATTCATGGGCGGATCACCCTCAACAAGACACCCCATTCATGATGAGACACCCAGAACTCCACCACCTCAAGTCACCACTCAGGTGCTTGACGACGACTACATGGTGCAGACCACTCCATCACCACAGGCGTTGCCCGCTTTTCGCAGGCTTCGCAAAGGCCCTAGGCCATAGGTCACCATGTCGAGCATTCCGGAAGTGGAAGCGCAACAAAGCTCAGTAGCACGTCAAGTGTTTCCTGAAGCCACCCCTACTTCGAATGTCTCTGAGTCTGAAGCTAAAACTGCTGAAGTCATTTCGGCTGCATCAGCCGATGAAGATCAAGAAACAAGAGAAGAAGAAAGAGTTGCCACAGCCCCTGCTGCTGATCCAGTCATTCTCTAGGAGAATGTGACTATGCCCGACCCTCCTGTTATTGAAGAAACGAAGGTTGAAAACACTTAGACTGCCACAAACAACGCTACTGACACCAATGACGTTGTCATGGCCGAAGACAATATGGAGCCTGAAGCTAATATGGTGCCTGAAGCTCAAGTACAACCTGATGCCACTATGAATGTTGAAGCCACTGTTCCACCTCCAAGGCCTCACACCATTGAACAGGCCTATGATCGCGGCCAACTTCTCACAGTGAGATGGCCCATTTTGGTTCCTCCAACTACTCCCGGACCACAGTACGACTACCATGTTGAGTAGAGGCGTCAGGTTCAGAAGCCAAAGCCCAAGCTGCCAAGGCTTCCAGGTGCTGCCACATCGCCAGGATCGTTCAGCGTGACCAGATTCAGGGCACACAACACATTCTTCGACAGCGCCAAGAATCCATATACGAAGCCAAAGATCTCTTCTGATCGCTTCTGGAGCTATCCGCAGCGCAGCTATTACTCCTGCATTCTATACAATCAAGAGTGAATATTTCCTCACATGCGTCTTGATCGTAAAGCTATTGCTGGGCTGCCCTGTCTTGAAGATGCACTGGACTGCTTCAGGGATGCTGGTCTGCTGCAATTCGTTACTGATAAAGAGCACTGGAATGAAGAGCTTCTGCTGCAGTTCTATGCCACACTTCACATTCGTGGCTACAACAGGGATCCAAAGACATGGATCCTTGAGTGGATGACAGGGGATGTGCATCATGAAGCCAAAGCTCAAGACATCATCGAGCCCACTTCCCTGCCCACTCCAGGTGAGCTATATGAGCCTGATTGTCACCTACACAGAAATGAGCTGCAAAGTATCTTTCAGAAGCCTGAGCCGAATATGAGCCAGATGCTCAACATGATGAAGCCATTGCCTCAAGATGCTGAATATCCCAAGGAATTCTTCGTCAAAGACCTCGAGTAGTTGCCCTACACAGTGTATCACATTCTAAGGTGTACTCTATGGCTAATCAAGGGATATTCTTCTGAAGCCAAACTTGAAGGAACCATGAAGACTTTGGTATTCTATATTGCCAATGGCATCAGATTCAATTCCCAGGATTTCTTCATCAGACAACTTGCTGCATCTGGGATTGATCTGTTTGGCTTGAAGTTTTATGTTCCATGGGTGATGCGCCTGATCAAACTCCATTCTTCTGTTGACTATTAGCCCTCAGCGTGCAACCATCTGGTTTTTCTGCCCGAGGTCGATCTGTCCGTTGAAGCCATCTACCCTGATCCTGCCAAGGAGCCTCTATATCCTCACAATGTTGATCGTCAAAGCTTCACGCAACCAATAGAAGGAATTCATGTTCCCAATGCTGCCACTACTGCTTATCCTCTGGCTGGCAATATGCGTGAGCCACATCATGCCAACACTGAAGCCACTGCTAGTACAATCTCCCAAAGGCCTCCGAAGCGTTCTCATGTACTCAATGACCGAGAGCTTCTTGTGGCCTTACATCAGAAGCAGGACAAGCACCATGACTGGCTAAAGCGTCAGATGCAGAGTATCTTGGTGGACGTCAATCACATCAGAAACTTGGCCACCAAGAACTCATTCGTAGCCCATGAAGCCTGTCGGCGGTCTTGGAAGAGTCTCACACTACTATGCCCTGAAGAAGATCTTCACGAAGATGGCTTCACTGAGGGCTTCAAATTTGATTCCAGACCTCCACGCAATGCAAGCTGACGCCGCACTCCATCAATAGAAGATTCTGAGTATTTATCTTCAGCTGCAACTGTTGTTGCGAGAGTTGTCGATGAAGAAGACGACGCCACTTCACCGACCATGGCTGCACTGCATCTCGACACTTCACCAGGCCCTTCTGCACCACTGATACATCTCCAATGTATCTATAATTTTTTATTGTTCCATGCTATTATATTATCTGTTTTGGATGTCTAGTGGGCTTTATTATGCACTTTTATATTATTTTTGGGACTAACCTACTAACCGGAGGCCCAGTGCAAATTGCTGTTTTTTTGCCTATTTCAGTGTTTCGCAGAAAAGGAATATCAAACGGAGTCCAAACGGAATGAAACCTTCGCGAGGATCGTTTTTGGAACAAACGCAATCCAGGAGACTTGGAGTGGACGTCAAGGAAGTAACGAGGCGGCCACGAGGTAGGGAGGCGCGCCTAGGGGGGTAGGCGCACCCCCACCCTCGTGGGCCCCTCATGGCTCCACCGACCTACTTCCTTCGCCTATATATACTCTTATACCCTAAAAACATCAAGGAGCACCACGAAACACTTTTTCCACCGACGCAACCTTCTGTACCCGTGAGATCCCATCTTGAGGCCTTTTCCGGTGCTCCGCCGGAGGGGAAATCGATCACGGAGGGCTTCTACATCAACACCATAGCCTCTCCGATGATGTGTGAGTAGTTTACCACAGACCTTCGGGTCCATAGTTATTAGCTAGATGGCTTCTTCTCTCTATTTGGATCTCAATACAAAGTTCTCCTCGATTCTCTTGGACATCTATTCGATGTAATACTTTTTGCGGTGTGTTTGTCGAGATCCGATGAATTGTGGGTTTATGATCAAGATTACCTATGAACAATATTTGATTCTTCTCTGAATTCTTATATGTATGATTTGATATCTTTGCAAGTCTCTCTGAATTATCAGTTTGGTTTGGCCTACTAGATTGATCTTTCTTGCAATGGGAGAAGTGCTTAGCTTTGGGTTCAATCTTGCGGTGTCCTTTCCCAGTGACAACAGGGGCAGTAAGGCACGTATTGTATTGTTGCCATCGAGGATAAAAAGATGGGGTTTATATCATATTGCTTGAGTTTATCCCTCTACATCATGTCATCTTGCTTAATGCGTTACTCTGGTCTCATGAACTTAATACTCTAGATGCATGCTGGATAGCGGTCGATGTGTGGAGTAATAGTAGTAGATGCAGAATCGTTTTGGTCTACTTGTCACGGACGTGATGTCTATATACATGATCATGCCTAGATATTCTCATAACTATGCACTTTTCTATCAATTGCTCGACATTAATTTGTTCACCCACCGTAGAATTTGCTATCTTGAGAGAAGCCACTAGTGAAACCTATGGCTCCCGGGTCTATCTTCCATCATATAAGTTTCTGATCTATTTTATTTTGCAGTCTTTACTTTCCAATCTATACCATAAAAATACCAAAAATATTTATCTATTTATCTCCATCAGATCTCACTTTTGCAAGTGGCTGTGAAGGGATTGACAACCCCTTTATCACGTTGGTTGCAAGGTTCTTATTTGTTTGTGCAGGTACGAGGGATTTTTGTGTAGTCTCCTACTGGATTTATACCTTGGTTCTAAAAAACTGAGGGAAATACTTACGCTACTTTGCTGCATCACCCTTTCCTCTTTAAGGGAAAACCAACGCATGCTCAAGAGGTAGCAAGAAGGATATCTGGTGCCGTTGCCGGGGAGAACTACTCACAAGTGAAGACATACCAAGTACCCATCACAAACTCTTATCCCTCGCATTACATTATTTTCCATTTGCCTCTCGTTTTCCTTTCCCCCACTTCACCCTTGCCGTTTTATTTGCCCTTTTTCCGTTCGTCTCTTTTTGCTTGCTTCTTGTGTCATCGTGTGTTGGATTGTTTGTCACGATGGCTCAAGACAATACTAAATTGTGTGACTTTTCCAATACCAACAACAATGATTTTCTTAGCTCTCTGATTGCTCCTATTACCGATGCTGAATCTTGTGAAATTAATGCTGCTTTGTTGAATCTTGTCATGAAAGATCAATTCTCTGGCCTTCCTAGTGAAGATGCCGCTACTCATCTAAACAACTTTGTTGATTTGTGCGATATGCAAAAGGAGAAAGATGTGGATAATGATATTGTCAAATTGAAGCTATTTCCGTTTCCGCTTAGAGATCGTGCTAAAACTTAGTTCTCTTCTTTGCCTAAAAATAGTATTGATTCACGGAATAAGTGCAAAGATGCTTTTATCTCTAAGTATTTCCTCCCGCTAAGATCATCTCTCTTAGAAACGATATTATGAATTTTAAGCAACTCGATCATAAGCATGTTGCACAAGCTTGGGAGAGGATGAAATTAATGATACGTAATTGCCCTACACATGGTTTGAATTTATGGATGATTATACAAAAAAATTATGTCGGATTGAATTTTGCTTCTAGAAATCTTTTAGATTCGGCCGCGGGAGGCACTTTTATGAAAATCACTTTAGGAGAAGCTACTAAACTCCTAGATAATATTATGATTAATTATTCTCAATGGCACAACGAAAGATCTACTAGTGAAAAGGTTCATGCGATTGAAGAGATTAATGTTTTGAGTGGAAAGATGGATGAACTTATGAAATTGTTTGCTAATAAGAGTGTTTCTTCAGATCCTAAGGATATGCCTTTGTCCACTTTGATTGAGAATAATAATGAATCTATGGATGTGAATTTTGTTGGTAGGAACAATTTTGGTAACAACGCGTATAGAGGAAATTTTAATTCTGGGTCGTTCCCTAGTAATTCCTCTAACAATTATGGTAATTCCTACAACAACTCTTATGAAAATTTTAATAAGATGCCCTCTGATTTCGAGACTAGTGTTAAAGAATTTATGATTTCGCAAAAGAATTTCAATGCTTTGCTTGAATAAAAATTGCTTAAGGTTCATGAATTGGCTAGGAACGTGGATCGAATTTCTCTTGATGTTGATTCTTTGAAACTTAGATCTATTCCACCTAAGCATGATATCAATGAGTCTCTCAAAGCCATGAGAATTTCCATTGATGAGTGCAAAGAAAGAACTGCTAGGATGCGTGCTAAAAAGATTGCTTTCTGAGAGCGTGTTCTTCTAGTTTTCATGATAATAATGATGAAGATCTAAAAGTGATTGATGTGTCCCCTATTAAATCTTTTTTTTCTAATTTGAATCTTGATAATGATCGGACTGCAAATGAGTCAACTTTAGTTAGAAGGCATCCCAATGATTCGGAGTTTTTAGATCTTGATGCAAAAATTGGTAAAAGTGGGACTGAAGAGGTCAAAACTTTACATAGCAATGAACCCACTATTTTGGATTTCAAGGAATTTAATTATGATAATTGCTCTTTGATAGATTGTATTTCCTTGTTGCAATCCGTGCTAAATTCTCCTCATGCTTATAGTCAAAATAAAGCCTTTACTAAACATATCGTTGATGCTTTAATGCAATCCTATGAAGAAAAACTTGAATTAGAAGTTTCTATCCCTAGAGAACTTTATGATGAGTGGGAACCTACTATTAAAATTAAGATTAAAGATCATGAATGCTATGCTTTGTGTGATTTGCGTGCTAGTGTTTCCACGATTTCAAAAACTTTGTGTGATATGCTAGGTTTCCATGAATTTGATGATTGTTCTTTAAATTTGCATCTTGCGGATTCCACCATTAAGAAACCTATGGGAAGGATTAATGATGTTCTTATTTTTGCAAATAGGAATTATGTGCCTCTAGATTTCATTGTTCTTGATATAGATTGCAATCCTTCATGTCCTATTATTCTTGGTAGACCTTTCCTTAGAACGATTGGTGCAATTATTGATATGAGGGAAGGAAATATTAGATTCCAACTTCCATTAAGGAAGGGCATGGAGCATTTTCCTAGAAAGAAAATTAAATTACCTTATGAATCTATTATGAGGGCCACTTATGATTTGCATGCCAAAGATGACAATACCTAGACCTATCCTTGTTTTTATGCCTAGCTAGGGGCGTTAGACGATAGCGCTTGTTGTGAGGCAACCCAATTTTAATTTTGTTCTTTGCTTTTTGTTCCTGTTTAGTAATAAATATTTCATCTAGCCTCTGGTTAGATGTGGTTTTATGTTTTAATTAGTGTTCATTCCAAGTAAAACCTATAGGATCTTCTTGGATGATAATTATTTGATCTTGCTGAAAAAGGCAGAAACTTTCTGCTCACGAAAACAATTTTTAAAAATCACCAGAAAGTGAGAAAATACTGATTCCAATTGTAGTAGATCAATAATCAAATTATTTAGGTCGTCCTATTTTGGTATATTTTTCTGAGTTACATAAGTTTGCGTTTGATACAGATTACTACAGACTGTTCTGTTTTTGACAGATTCTGTTTTTCGTGTGTTGTTTGCTTATTTTGATGAATCTATGGCAAGTATCGGGGGGTATGAACCATAGATAAGTTGGAATACCGTAGGTTTAACACCAATATAAATAAATAATGAGTTGGTTCATTACAGTACCTTAAAGTGGTGGTTTGTTTTATTTCACTAACGGAGCTCATGAGATTTTCTGTTGAGTTGTGAAGTTTTCAAGTTTTTGGGTAAAGATTTGATGGATTTTGGAACAAGGAGTGGCAAGAGCCTAAGCGTGGGGATGCCCAAGGCAACCCAAGGTAAAATTCAATGACAACCAAAAGCCTAAGCTTGGGGATGCCCCAGAAGGCATCCCCTCTTTCGTTTCCGTCTATCGGTAACTTTACTTGAGGCTATATTTTTATTCACCACATGATATGTGTTTTGCTTGGAGCGTCTTGTATGATTTGAGTCTTTGATTTTTAATTTGCCACAACTATCCTTGCTGTACACACCTTTTGGAGAGACACACATGAATCGGAATTTATTAGAATACTCTATTTGCTTCACTTATATCTTTTGAGCTAGATAATTTTGCTCTAGTGCTTCGCTTATATCTTTTTAGAGCACGGTGGTGGTTTATTTATAGAAATTATTGATCTATCATGCTTCACTTATATTATTTTGAGAGTCTTTTAGAACAGCATGGTAATTTGCTTTGGTTAAAATTTTAGTCCTAAAGTGATGACCATCCAAGATAGGTATAATAAAAACTATCATATAAAGTGCATTGAATACTATGAGAAGTTTGATTCTTTATGATTGTTTTGAGATATAAAGATGGTGATATTAGAGTCATGCTAGTTGAGTAGTTGTGAATTTGAGAAATACTTGTGTTAAAGTTTGTGATTCCCGTAGCATGCACGTATGGTGAACCGTTATGTGATGAAGTCGGAGCATGATTTATTTATTGATTGTCTTCCTTATGAGTGGCCGTCGGGGACGACCGATGGTCTTTTCCTACCAATCGATCCCCCTAGGAGCATGCACGTAATACTTCACTTCGATAACTAATAAATTTTTGCAATAAGTATGTGAGTTCCTTATGAGTAATGTTGAGTCAATGGATTATACGCACTCTCACCCTTCCACCATTGCTAGCCTCTCTAATACCGCGCACCTTTCGCTGGTATCATACACCCACCATATAACTTCCTCAAAACAGCCACCATACCTACCTATTATGGCATTTCCATAGCCATTCCGAGATATATTGCCATGCAACTTTCCACAGTTCCGTTTATTATGACACGCTCCATCATTGTCATATTGCTTTGCATGATCATGTGGTTGACATCATATTTGTGGCAAAGCCACCATTCATGATTTTCATACATGTCACTCTTGATTCATTGCATATCCCGGTACACCGCCGGAGGCATTCACATAGAGTCATATTTTGTTCTAAGTATTGAGTTGTAATTTATGAGTTGTAAGTAAATAAAAGTGTGATGATCATCATTATTAGAGCATTGTCCCAAGTGAGGAAAGGATGATGGAGGCTATGATTCCCCCACAAGTCGGGATGAGACTCCGGACTAAAAATAAAAAAAAAAGAGAAAGAAAAGAGGCCAAAAAAGGGAGAAAGGCCCAAACAAAAAAATGAGAGAAAAAGAGAGAAGGGACAATGTTACTATCTTTTACCACACTTGTGCTTCAAAGTAGCACCGTGATCTTCATGGTAGAGAGTCTCCTATGTTATCACTTTCATATACTAGTGGGAATTTTACATTATAGAACTTGGCTTGTATATTCCAATGATGGGCTTCCTCAATATGCCCTAGGTCTTCATGAGCAAGCGAGTTGGATGCACACCCACTTAGTTTCTTTTGTTGAGCTTTCATACACTTATAGCTCTAGTGCATCCGTTGCATGGCAATCCCTACTCACTCACATTGATATCTATTGATGGGCATCTCCATAGCCCGTTGATACGCCTAGTTGATGTGAGACTATCTTCTCCTTTTTGTCTTCTCCACAACCACCATTCTATTCCATATATAGTGCTATGTCCATGGCTCACGCTCATGTATTGCGTGAAGATTGAAAAAGTTTGAGAACATCAAAAGTATGAAACAATTGCTTGGCTTGTCATCGGGGTTGTGCATGATTTAAATATTTTTGTGTGATGAAGATAGAGCATAGCCAGACGATATGATTTTGTAGGGATAACTTTCTTTGGCCATGTTATTTTGAGAAGACATGATTGCTTTGTTAGTATGCTTGAAGTATTATTATTTTTGGGACTAACCTACTAACCGGAGGCCCAGTGCAAATTGCTGTTTTTTGCCTATTTCACTGTTTCGCAGAAAAGGAATATCAAACGGAGTCCAAACGGAATGAAACCTGCGCAAGGATCGTTTTTGGAACAAACGCAATCCAGGAGACTTGGAATGGACGTCAAGGAAGCAACAAGGCGGCCACGAGGTAGGGAGGCGCGCCCCCCACCCTCGTGGGCCCCTCGTGGCTCCACCGACCTACTTCCTTCGCCTATATATACTCTTATCCCCTAAAAACATCGAGGAGCACCACGAAACACTTTTTCCACCGCCGCAACCTTCTGTACCCGTGAGATCCCATCTTGGGGCCTTTTTCGGCGCTCCGTCGGAGGGGGAATCGATCGCGGAGGGCTTCTACATCAACACCATAGCCTCTCCGATGATGTGTGAGTAGTTTACCGCAGACCTTCGGGTCCATAGTTATTAGCTAGATGGCTTCTTCTCTCTCTTTGGATCTCCTCGATTCTCTTGGAGATCTATTCGATATAATGCTTTTTGTGGTGTGTTTGTCGAGATCCGATGAATTGTGGGTTTATTATCAAGATTATCTATGAACAATCTTTTATTCTTCTCTGAATTCTTATATGTATGATTTGATATCTTTGCAAGTCTCTTCGAATTATCAGTTTGGTTTGGCCTACTAGATTGATCTTTCTTGCAATGGGAGAAGTGCTTAGCTTTGGGTTCAATCTTGCGGTGTCCTTTCCCAGTGACAGCAGGGGCAGCAAGGCACATATTGTATTGTTGCTATCGAGGATAAAAAGATGGGGTTTATATCATATTGCTTGAGTTTATCCCTCTACATCATGTCATATTGGTTAATGCGTTACTCTGGTCTCATGAACTTAATACTCTAGATGCATGCTGGATAGCGGTCGATGTGTGGAGTAATAGTAGTAGATGCAGAATCGTTTCGGTCTACTTGTCACGGACGTGATGCCTATATACATGATCATGCCTAGTTATTCTCATAACTTTGTACTTTTCTATCAATTGCTCGACAGTAATTTGTTCACCCACCGTAGAATTTGCTATCTTGAGAGAAGCCACTAGTGAAACCTATGGCCCCTGGGTCTATCTTCCATCATATAAGTTTCCGATCTATTTTATTTTGCAATATTTACTTTCCAATCTGTACCATAAAAATACCAAAAATATTTATCTATTTATCTCTATCAGATCTCACTTTTGCAAGTGGCCGTGAAGGGATTGACAACCCCTTTATCGCGTTGGTTGCAAGGTTCTTATTTTTTTTGTGCAGGTACAAGGGATTTGCATGTAGTCTCCTACTGGATTGGTACCTTGGTTCTAAAAAACTGAGGGAAATACTTACGCTACTTTCCTGCATCACCCTTTCCTCTTCAAGGGAAAACCAACGCATGCTCATGAGGTAGCAACCACCAAACTCCAGCGTCGACCCTGCACCTTCATCTACTCCTAATGGGGACGAGTAGATACTCTATGTCTTCAAACCTTTTTGGTCATTACTGACAAAATGGGGAGAAGCATATGAGTTGATAATCGTCAAGCGGGTCCTTATGGGTGGTTGCACTATTTTTGCCAAGTGTTTACAACTCTCGTCTTTCGATATATTTGGTTCTTTTGGTTGTAACACTTAAACTCGATGGTCGTCTGCTACTTTTTCTACTACTCTGTGATGCGATGATAAATTCCGCATGAAGTCATTCCGCAGACGTTCATTTTTTATTATGCATGTCATTATCTTCGTTATATCTTTCTATGCATGATGAATTGTCTTCATAAGTTGAAGAGGATCTCCACAAAGTAAAACCTGCCATGTGCATTTGCATTGAAAAGCAAACTACTTATATGCACATCTTCACGGGGAGCCTTTTGCTACTTATGAAGACAATGCCTTAATCCTTAAACTTTCACATACTTTTATCCCCGTTGAAAACTTCAACCAGTTTCTCATCAATCACCAAAAAGGGGGAGATTGTAAGTGCATCTAGTGCTACCCCTAGTTGGTTTTGGAGTATTGACGACAAACTTGGTTGAGGGACTAATGTGTTTGTGAGAATTGCAGGATAACACAGGTAGTAGTCCCACATTGATTCGGTTTACCTACCAGAGATGACCCCTAAAAATGTGTGAAGACATTGAAGACAATGGTGGTTGATTATGACTTGAGAAGACATTCACGTGAAGACTATGGAGTGCGAAGACATAGTTATTTCGTAGTTTCCTTTTCTTTCTTGTTGAGTCATAGGAACCACCGCACTGTTAAGTGGGGTCCAAGTGAACAAAGTCAGAGTGACTGAAGTGATGCTCAACCAAATCCTATGTCTTCGGGCGAAGACAATGAGAGCAAATCTTATCCTGAGCTGGATAAGTCAGCTTTACTTGTAGCCCAAGTCAAGCTGTTGCGTGTGTTTGAAATCTGACCGTTGGACACGTGTCAGTTCCTTAGTGACCCAGGGTCATTTCGGACAAATCAGGTCGGGTTGCCTCCTGGCTATAAATAGCCCAACCCCTACATCATAAATTGGTGGCTGCTCAGAGTTAGTGCACGGCTTTTGTCGTTTGAGAGCAACCCACCTCCAAAGCATTTGAGAGAGAGATCCTTGCAAGGGCAAAGCCCAAAACACCCAAAGCCAAAGAGTGTTAGGCATCACTGAAGCCTTTCTGTCCGCGTGATCTGAAGACTTGTTACTCTTGAGGACTGTGAATCCTCCAGCCGCTTAGGCGTCGCGTTCTGAAAATCCAAGAGTCATTGTGGATTGCCGGTGAACGAAGTCTGTGAAGGTTTGGAAGTCTACCTTGAAGACTTACCAGAGTGATTGGGCGAGGACTAAGTGTTCTTAGCTCAAGAGGAATAAGGTGAAGACGCGGTCTTCTGAGTTAAATCTCAGCCTCCCTAACCAGACGTACAGTTGTCACTACAACTGGAACTGGTCCAACAAATCCTTGTCCTCTACAAGCAACTGGTCCTATCTCATACCTCTCTTTACTTACAGTTTGTCTTCGTGAAGTCATTGCCTGATTTTTTGAACTGATTGGCTTCACTGTGTAAAGACTGTTTGCTGTTTGGCTTCATATTATCTTCCATCCTGATCCATACTACCTAGCTGCTGATAGTCTTTGTGCTTTCACTTCATTGATTACTTGACTATGGCTTGTCTAGTGTAGTCTACCTTCCGTTGCATATCAATAGGTTCATTTCTACTGTTTGTCTTCAAAGCCCCCGTGTTTTGAAGACTTTCATAAAAATCGCCTATTCACCCCCCTCTAGTCGATAACTAGCACTTTCACGGAGGAACGCCAATTTTCATCAACTCAAGATCCAAACTTGTGATTTGAACACTTTGGATCCTAGAAAAAGGTCCAAACTGATCCGTGTGGGAGCATTGAGTTCACCCTTTATCGAACGTTCCGGAGTGGATTACCTCGTTTGGTACCTTCTCCTAACGGATGAGAGGTAATCATTTGTGTTCTTCCAAAAGATTTTCTGCAAACTTGCGGGGATAGCAAGAGATTTTTTTGATTCCCGAGCGTAATCTCCATGCACCATAGCAAACGCGATAATGGGCACTGGAGGCGCCTTGACTTGCACGCCCACTAATTCCACTTGCTAGAACCGCTCTAGTCAAGGGGAATCTGTGCACTGTAGGTCTGGTCAACGGATGGTGGAGATATCGCGTCGCTTGCTGCTTCCCCGTTATAAATAAGGGACGGAGAAAGGAGTACATCACAAATCCCTTGTTTTACCCCCAAATTTCCCATCCGGATCTGCCGTCGCGCTAAGAGCATGGTTAATAGGAGAGGCAGCAGTCGGCTCTATAGTCAAGTCCATGTCATCTATAGTCTTCATATAGCCAACACCATATAATAGGACAGCTATAGGTTGGCTGTTGGGTTGGATTTAAGTATTAATCTTTGCATGCTGGGATTGGAAGGAATGGCAAAGCGTTGGTTTACCGGCAGCTGCAAGCCAACTATTGCGCCTCGTAATGTGCGTATATGCGAGCGACTAGTGAAAGAGCGGGCTCTGCTCTCTCTCCTCACTTCTCTCTCTTCCATGTAGGATTTTTATGACGTGGCAAGTCTTCTAGCTTGCTAAGTAGGACTTATTATACTTGCTCTAATGCTCTTCAGGTTAACCCACGCACTCCGACCGCCGTGGAGTATATATCACCGACCGTGAAAAACATCAAGTGAATTGAGAGAGGAAATGAGTAAGGCATCAAAGTATACCGATTTGGTTTAGATTATGGACTACAATAGCGACCCTTGGCTGGCCAGATGACATTGCGAACGACGCAACGGGCAATTTTAGTGTTTGGGGATAGCATTTTTGACAAAAAAAATGTCATTTCATTTTTTTAGTGCATTTTTCATCCAAAATCTGCTACCGTTAGATCTTGATCAGGCAGCTATGAGGGGGTTCGCTGGGAATTTCCTACTAGAAACGGTCGCCTAACATTCCCCTAGATTATTCCAAGGTATTTTAGAGCAACTCCAACGGGCCGACCCAAACGGATGGCGATTTCGTTTGCTTTTTGTCCGTTTGGATCGGCCAGGCGGATACGGACGTCCGCTTTCGCATTTGGGCCGTCGTATACGCCCAATGCTCGCCCGACCCATTTTGACGGCGCCGACAAAAAAAACTGTACATGCATATTTAAAATAAAAACAACTTAACTAAACATTAAAGCCAGCCAGAAAGGCCGGTGACAGTCCACGCGTCCACATTAGCATTAAATAAAACTAAAAAAACTAAACTACGAGGCGGCGCGCTGCCCTAGGCGTTGTAGT
Organism: Aegilops tauschii subsp. strangulata; assembly: GCF_002575655.3. Classification (NCBI taxonomy): domain Eukaryota; kingdom Viridiplantae; phylum Streptophyta; class Magnoliopsida; order Poales; family Poaceae; genus Aegilops; species Aegilops tauschii. The sequence goes on from NC_053036.3 coordinate 134,614,963, forward strand.
CGTCGTCGTCCTCGGGGTCGGTGAGGTCGATGAGCGTCGGCGCAGGGCCGGTCTAGGGGAACGCCGTGTTCCAGGCGGCGGCGATGTAGGCCGCGGGCAGCTGTTTTGGCGCAGGCAGTGCGGGCGCGGGGGGCTGTTCCGGCGCGGGCAATGCGGGTAGTGCCGGCGTGGGGGGCTGTGCGGCCGCCTGTGCAGCCGCGGCCTGGCGCGCCTCCTCCTCGAGGTCGCGCTCGAGCATCTCCTCGTATTTGCCGCGACGGCGCTCCTCGGCTAGCCGGTGCTGGCGCCACATCTCGAGGTACGCCTGCTCCTGCGTCGGGGACGCCCCCATCCAAACCGGTGGCGCGGACACCCACTCGCGCAGCACTCCCGTCCAGGAGTAGCGCTCGATGGGCTCTGGCTCCGGGTCGGCCTTGACGAGGCGTCGGGGAGGGGACGACAGCGCCACCGGCGCACCACGTAATCGCCGGCCGCGGAAAGGGCAAGGACCTGCGCCATGGCCGCCTCGTAGCGAGCCTCCTCTTCCTCCACCGCCTCCACTCTACGCCGCTCGTCCTCCTCGCTCTCGCGGTAGACCGCTGCAAGGGCCGCCTGGTAGGCGTCCTCCGCCGCCTGGTCCTCCTCCCGGACAACGAGCGGGGGCGGCGGCACGCTGCGGTCGACCTCGCGCACGCCGCGTCGCCTTGCCTCCTCGTGCTCGAAGGCGAACCACCTCTTCCAGTTCGGCGAGTCAGTGGCATAGGTGGCGTCGCGGCGCTGCTCCGGCGTCAGCAGCGCCCGCCGGCGCCGCACCTCCTCCGCGTGCGCCCTAGCCGACCGTGACGCCGCCGGCACTGGGATCCTCTCTGGATCCAGATGTCAATCGTGCGGCAGGATGACGTCGGGGTACGGCAAAGGCACGCGGTGCTGCCAGTGCCACTCCGCCTGGTGCACTGGTACGTTCACGCGCATCCTCTGCCGGCGAGCCGGCGCCGGCCGAGGCGGTAGGAACTCCGAAGGGAAAGGGATTGCGGGGGCCTTGCCCTTGGCCTTGCTGCTGCTGTCGGCGCCGGAGAAGAGCCCCATTTGGCTAGGGGTTGGCTAGGGTTTGCCGGCGACGGGGGAGCGAGTTTGCCTAGATGTGGACGGCGAGTTTGGATGAGGACGGCCCCGCCGCACGGTCGGCTTAAAAAAGGCCAACTGCCGTCGCTGACGCGTGGGCCCATGGTCATAAATTAAGCTGACCGCGTGGGCAGCGGGTAGTTGGACGACCGCCAGGTGAGGACGCGGCGGACAGCGAGAAGGCGCGCGTGGCGTCCATTCGGCGTCTGCGCCGACGCATTTGGGGCGCAAATTTGGGCCGCAAATGCGTCGGCGCGGACGCGAAGCGGACGTGATTTGGGTTTGGGTCGGCGCGTTGGGCCACCACTTTTGCCCGCGCCGACCCAAACGGATGTGGGCGGACGAAATGGGTCGCCCCATTGGAGTTGCTCTTATGCATCTTAGCTTTTGTTTTGTGCGACATCGATTCATATATTATTTTACATATATTACCAAAAAATCCAGAAGAAAAAAGGGGGAGGAGGGTGTGAGAGGAAAAGACGGGGGCTGAAGATGAGACGAACCTACCAACTTTCGTTAAACCGTACGCATTCACTCAGCAGAACCATCTTTTGAGTCGTCACCGCCACATTTCCAGTTGGATGCAAGGAGAAAAGGGAGCACATGGAAAGACAGAGTCGAAAGATAATTGGGATCGAGTGTGTTGTGAACTTGTGATAGGGGTTGGTCACTGGACCTCGAGTGGAAAGCCGGCCAAAAACCCTCTTCCCCCTCTGCCGTGCACTGAACACACGACTAGCACACGCGGCGACCACCGTGTGGGAGAAGCGCGATGCCGTCCGCAGTCCCTTCCGCCGCGCTTCTTCTCCTCGTCGTCCTCTCGGCCGAGGGGCAGCCGTTCAAGGGCCTCGTGCCCAAGAACGGGAGCGTGGTCTTGGTCGGCAGCAACGTCACCGCGACGGCCGGCGCGGCAGCGATGTGCTACCAGACGAGCGCAGTCGAAGAAAAAGCCAAGCAGAACAAGGCGGCCCTCGACGTGGCCCCTCTCGCCGTGTGCCTCGACGACGACCTGTTGCTGCCGGGGGAGCTGCTGCTCAACGGCGCGGGCTCAGTGCCGTCAGCGCGCCAGTCCGCGCCTACACCTGGAGCATCTCCTGCAGATGCAGATAAGAAGGGCTTGAGCGGGCGAGCAAAGGCATGGTGTTTCTGGGCCCTCGCCGTGGCGGCGACGGCCGTCGTTTTCGTTGTGCGGTCAGTTTTACTCTCTTGCGCTTCTTGATTCATCCCTACTACTACGGTGCGGAGCGGAGATCTAACGAACACGATATTGCATCCGGTGCTCAGGCCAGAAACGTTCCTGGTCTCGCGCATCGGCCCCATCTCCACTGATGACGACGTGCCAGTGGTCGACGGCGATGGCGAGCTCTTCGACTGCGCCATCTGCATGGAGACGGTGCCCGGCGTCCGCAAGTTCAGCGTCAGCTCGTGCGGCCACGCCTTCTGCTCGGGCTGCGTCGTCCGGTACGTCGCGGCTAAGCTGGGCGAGAACGTGCCTCGCGTCAAATGCCCCGACCCCGGCTGCGAGGAGGGCGCCGTCGAGCCGGAGAGCTGCTTCGGCGTCATCTCCTCGGACCTGCTCGACAAGTGGGGTTTCCTGCTGTGCGAGTCCGCGCTCGGCGCCAAAAGAGTGTACTGTCCCTACAGAGAATGCTCGGCGCCCCTTCTCGCCGACGCTGAGGCCGGCGCGGCGGCGATCGCGGAGGCCGAGTGCCCGCACTGCCACCGGCTGTTCTGCGCCCGGTGCGCGGCGCCGTGGCACGCCGACGTCGGGTGCAGGGAGTTTCAGGAGCTCGGGCAGGACGAGCGCGGCCGGGAGGACCTCTTGCTGAGGCGGCTCGCCGGACGGCAGAGGTGGCAGCGGTGTCCCAAGTGCAAGATGTACGTGGAGAAATCGGAAGGATGCAACTACATCAAATGCAGGTACGGATCAGATTAGAACTCCTGACGAATCGCCTGTTGCTATGCTTGACAAATGGAAATTATTACGGTCCGATTATCAAGTTAATCCGTAAATGTGAAATGATTTGTGGCATCCTTGTTTGATTTATTGTAGGTGTGGATACAGCTTCTGCTACAGATGTGCATTCAAGGTGTCCGCGCGAACCCATTTCTGCAACAAGTGCAAGCGCTAACGATTTGCTTGCTTATGCATCCAAGTTCCAAGGCGGCTTTCACCAAGGCACACATACTGAGCTCTATTTATTAACCAGCTACTAATGCATCGCTTCACCTTGGTCATGTTTATCTCAATCGCAAGATGGAAATCTAGGCATGATATAGATACCTTACTTAATCAGGTTTTACAGAACTGTACTTAATCAGGTTTTACCGAACTACGAACATAATCTTCTTCACTCGATTCAGCTTTCAGTTGTGATAATGGCTTGCACAAGCCCCAGGTAGTCCGTCTCAAAGATAACACGCCCCATGCCATGTTCCTCAGCTAGGCTGATAGAGCGCATCAGAGCAGTAGCTTCAGCATGCAGGGCTTCACTCATGTGGTCTAGCTTGCGAGCAGCAGCAAACAGAACATCATCTTTATGATTTGACAATGAACTCTGTATGCAGAGTTGCAGACCGCGCTGAGAAGGGTCCCTTGCTATCGAACTGCCACGCAAGAAAATCCTCATGGCGTTCAAAAATGGGAATTTTAAGGATCGCATCAGCCTCTTCCTCATTAAAAAATTTCCTTACTAGCTGAACATCTCAGGAGTGTGTGTAAGGATCGATTAGCTCGTCAACTCTCGTCAGCAGAGTGTTACCTCTTGGGGATCTTCTGAAGCATACATCACCCGTAGGGAGCCATGGATCTTGCCAAATCCGAATGTGCTCGCCCATACCCACTCTCCACGCCATCCCCTCCTTGATTACCTCCACGGCCTGCAAAATGATGCACCACACATGACTGATTCCAGGGGCTGCAGTGGCTGTAAGTATGTTGTCGTCCGGGTAGTATTTTGCACGAAGAACACGGGCACAGAGCGATTCTGGCGCATGGATCAGTCTCCATACTTGACGAGCAAACGTCGCGATATTGAAGGAGTGAAGATCCCGCCTTGCTCCCTAGGTAGTGCCAACTTATCCGAGCCAACCCATCGGTGTTTGTGCATGGGCGGCAGCTCGACCTTCGGGAACGACGGCAACCCCTGGAACGGCGGTAGCAGCTGTTGCTCCGGCGCCACCTCGGGCGCCTCGACCGGGTAGTCGTCCTCAGGCGACGACTCCGGCGTCTCGGCCGGGTAATTGTCCTCAGGGGCCGTCTCCTCCAGGCCCCGTGCCGCGCTGGCCATGCCGGCGCACGAGAGCAGCAGCACGTGCACGGCCAAGAAAAGAAGCGCGGTGTTCTTGGAGGAAGCCATGCCGAGTGGAGCTCGATCGATCGCTTTCTTGGGGCGTCTGTGTGGGATGATCTATGTGATGTTTAGTTCTCTTGTGCGCGCTCCTACTTATAGGACGTGACGGAACGAACGATGGTGCGTCAGCGTGTTTTTGTCTGGGCGGCGGTTCTGGCCTCACGTTGGGTGACCTGCCTGATTTTGCGGTTGGGTCCGGTGTGTTTGGGAGGTTTTGGCGTCTGTGCACACCCCGCGGTTTGGTTGGAAAACTGACGGGTCATCACAGTTGGTGAACGAACCATCACATTGGTGTACATAACCTTCACCCAGTATCTAGCTCAAATATTTGGGGCTGACCGGCATCATCCATATCCAGACTATATGCAGAAATGATATATATCGCCCATTGCAACTTTTTTTTGGAAGGGCATAGGTTCTTTATTCAATCACAACATCCAATGGTAAAATACAAATATCAGGTAGTGAATCTAGCCAAATATATCGGCCGGCGCTCATAGATGACGCCGCCTTTGCCAAGCTATGAGCTTCTAATGTAGACTCCCTCTTCTCATGAACCACATTAACTCTAGCAAAGAGCTTACTTCTCTCTTCCACTTCCCGCAAGATAAGTGAATAAGTGCAATTCGCCTTCCTTTATGTATTCATCACCATTTCTATACAATCAGAAGCAAGCTTTACCGGCCTGATATGAAGATCTTGGGCAAGTGCAAGGCCTTCATTGCATGCTATAGCCTCCAAACATGATGGATCTGTCTGGCCATCAAGAACCACTGTAGAAGCCCGCAAATAATGTCCGAACTCATCCCGACCGCTGCTGCTCCTCCTCTTCGCCCGTCTCTCGAGAACCCTCCGTCAACATTTATTTTACACCACCCAGGTTCCGGCGGAATCCACTTTCCATTGCGCCTTGATGGTTCCCCTGTTGGTTGTACTTCCCTCTTTAATTTTACCGGCACCTCAATTTCTTCTAGATACTTTGTGATGAAATCGCGGGTGGATATAAGATTCTGGAACTAATACCATTGCCAAATCATCTTGTTTCAGCGTATCAAAAAGCCAAAAGAGCCAGATCCGCGCATCTTCTAATATGTTAATGATCACATTCTCTACTACTTCCTCATCTACTAATGCCCATGCTGATCTCCACATGTTGCAATCTAGCAACGCGTATCTCCATGCATCCGAGGTTGCATTGCAAATTGGGCAAGTATCACCCATGTCCATATTTCTATGAACACAAACTTCTCCGACATGGATAGACATATTTGCTAGTCTCCATACGAACATCCGCACCTTGGCAGGAACTCGAACATGCCACAACTTCACCCAAGATTTTTTGGTCTCGGTTGTGTTATTTGTTGGGTTTATGTTCGAACATGCCACAAATTCACCTGTTGCAACTATTAGCGTAGGTATCGCCAATATGTTTCTCTGACTGGACCAGCCCGTTAGCAGCGAGAATAGCGGGAATGGATACAATTTCTTTTAAGGGACCGCTCACTGGCGCTATCTCTTGGCCGACCCATAAGCAGAGGCAGTCTCGTCCGAGGAGGTTTTGGGCTGGTTTTCAGAAGGTTCTAGGACTTTCCACGCGGTTTTGGGAAAGTTTAACAAGTTTTTTTACTGGGTTTTCAGATTTTTTCTCTCTGTTTTTATTGTTTGTTTTTTATTTTTATTTTTATTTTTTTACTTCATGATTTTTAAAATTCAAGAACATTATTTGAATTTGTAAATATTTCTGTATTTGGTAAAAAAATCAAATTTGCCAACATTTTTCAAATTAGTGAACAGTTTTCAAATTCACGAACTATTTTTGGATTTTGTGAAGATTTTTTAAATTTTGTGACTTTTCCCAAATTCATCAACTTTTTTGTTTTCATGAACATTTTCCATCTTTGTGAGCATTTTTCAGAAACAAATTGTGTTTTTTGGTGCAGTAGAAATAAAAGAAAAAAGTCGAAAGGGAAAAAACACACCCAAATAATACTACGAGCTAGGTTAGAGGGGCTAGCGAACGTAAGTGTTAGGCAATCCGATCTGGTCATAGGCTGCCATATTTAGTGCTCCTATATTTGCATATAAATCGGGCCATTATGGTTAGGATTGTATTGATTTCTTTCCATGATTATCTTGTAACCTGTCTATATATATGAGGTAACACGGAACCCACACTTGTGTGGTCAATTACCCCTGCCTTCTCTTTCTATCATGGTATCAGCCAAACGATTCTCTTTCATCCCCATCCACTTCCGCCGCCGCCCTAGGGTGCCGCACCGCCCCTCCTCTCCACCTCCAGCCGTCGTCGTCATGCCCGACGCCGGCCCTCTCCATCCCCACGCTGCCCTATGGGCGCAAGCCAACTCCATCCAGAACATCAAGAGCCTCATCCCAGTCACCCTCGACCTCAAGGCGTCCAACTTCTCCAAGTGGCGCAACTTCCTCACCATTGTCGTCAACCAGTTCACCCTCGCCGATCATCTTGAACCGGCACCCCCTCCAGCTGACGCGGAGTGGCTGCGGATGGACTCCACCGTCCTTCGTGAAGGAAATATGCCCTAGAGGCAATAATAAAGTTGTTATTTATATTTCCTTATATCATGATAAATGTTTTATTCATGTTAGAATTGTATTAACCGGAAACTTAGTACATGTGTGAATACATAGACAAAACAGAGTGTCACTAGTATGCCTCTACTTGACTAGCTCTTTAATCAAACATGGTTAAGTTTCCTAACCATAGACATGAGTTGTCATTTGATGAACATGATCACATCATTAGAGAATGATGTGATTGACTTGACCCATCCGTTAGCTTAGCACCATGATCGTTTAGTTTATTGCTATTGCTTTCTTCATAACTTATACATGTTCCTATGACTATGAGATTATGCAACCCCCGAATACCGGAGGAACACTTAGTGTGCTATCAAACGTCACAACCTAACTGGGTGATTATAAAGCTGCTCTACACGTGTCTCCGATGGTGTTTGTTGAGTTGGCATAGATCGAGATTAGGATTTGTCACTCCGATTGTCGGAGAGGTATCTCTGGGCCCTCTCGGTAATGCACATCACTATAAGCCTTGCAAGCAATGTAACTAATGAGTTAGTTACGGGATGATGCATTACGGAACGAGTAAAGAGACTTGTCGGTAACGAGATTGAACTAGGTATTGAGATACCGACGATCGAATCTCGGGCAAGTAACATACCGATGACAAAGGGAACAATGTATGTTGTTATGCGGTTTGACCGATAAAGATCTTCGTAAAATATGTATGAACCAATATGAGCATCCAGGTTCTGCTATTGGTTATTGACCGGAGATGAGTCTCGGTCATGTCTACATAGTTCTTGAACCCGTAGGGTCCGCACGCTTAACGTTCGATGGCGATCGGTATTATGAGTTTATGTGTTTTGATGTACCGAAGGTCGTTCGGAGTCCCGGATGTGATCACGGGCATGACGAGGAGTCTCGAAATGGTCGAGACATAAAGATCGATATATTGGAAGGCTATGTTTGGACACCGGAATGGTTCCGGATGAGTTCGGGCATTTTCCGGAGTACCGGGAGGTTACCGGAACCCCCCGGGGAGTCAATGGGCCTTATTGGGCCTTAGTGGGAGAAAGGAGGAGGCGGCCAAGGTGGCCCCCCAAGCCCAATCCGAATTGGGAGGGGGGCCGGGCCCCCTTCCCTTCTCTCCCTCTCCCTCTTCCTTCTTCTCCTACTCCAACTAGGGAAGGGGGGAATCCTACTCCCACTAGGAGTAGGACTCCCCCTTGGGCGTGCCATAGAGAGGGCCGGCCCTCCCCTCCTCCACTCCTTTGTATACGGGGGAGGGGGGCACCCCATAGACACACAAGTTGACAGTTGTCTTAGCCGTGTGCGGTGCCCCCCTCCACAGATTTCCACCTCAGTCATATCGTTGCAGTGCTTAGGCGAAGCCCTGCGCCGCGCCATCGTGCTGATGAAACTCTCCCTCAACCTCAGCTGGATCTAGAATTCGTGGGACGTCACCAAGCTGAACGTGTGCAGATCGCAGAGGTGCCGTACCTTCGGTGCTAGGATCGGTCGGATAGTGAAGACGTACGACTACATCAACCGCGTTGTCATAACGCTTCCACTTTCGGTCTACGAGGGTACGTAGACAACACTCTCCCCTCTCGTTGCTATGCATCACCTAGATAGATCTTGCGTGATCGTAGGAATTTTTTTGAAATACTGCGTTCCCCAACAGTGGCATCCGAGCCAGGTCTATGCGTAGATGTTATATGCACGAGTAGAATACAAAGAGTTGTGGGCGATAATAGTCATACTGCTTACCTGCATGTCATACTTTGATTCGACGGTATTGTTGGATGAAGCGGCTCAGACCGACATTACGCGTACGCTTACGCGAGACTGGTTCTACCGACGTGCTTCGCACACAGGTGGCTAGTGGGTGTCTGTTTCTCCAACTTTAGTTGAATCGAGTGTGACTACGCCCGGTCCTTGTTGAAGGTTAAAACAGCAAACTTGACGAAAAATCGTTGTGGGTTTGATGCGTAGGTAAGAACGGTTCTTGCTAAGCCCGTAGCAGCCACGTAAAACTTGCAACAACAAAGTATAGGACATCTAACTTGTTTTTGCAGGGCATGTTGTGATGTGATATGGTCAAGACGTGATTATATAAATTGTTGTATGAGATGATCATGTTTTGTAACACAGTTATCGGCAACTGGCAGGAGCCATATGGTTGTCGCTTTATTGTATGAAATGCAATCGCCATGTAATTGCTTTACTTTATCACTAAGCGGTAGCGATAGTCGTAGAAGCAATAAATGGCGAGACGACAACGATTCTTCGATGGAGATCAAGGTGTCAAGCCGGTGACGATGGTGATCATGACGGTGCTTTGGAGATGGAGATCAAAGGTACAAGATGATGATGGCCATATCATATCACTTATATTGATTGCATGTGATGTTTATCCTTTATGCATCTTATTTTGCTTAGTTCGGCGGTAGCATTATAAGATGATCTCTCACTAAATTTCAAGGTATAAGTGTTCTCCCTGAGTATGCACCGTTGCGATAGTTTGTCGTGCCGAGACACCACGTGATGATCGGGTGTGATAAGCTCTACGTTCACATACAACGGGTGCAAGCCAGTTTTGCACATGCAGAATACTTGGGTTAAACTTGACGAGCCTAGCATATGCAGATATGGCCTCGGAACACTAAGACCGAAAGGTCGAGCGTGAATCATATAGTAGATATGATCAACATAGTGATGTTCACCATTGAAAACTACTCCATCTCACGTGATGATCGGACATGGTTTAGTTGATATGGATGACGTGATCACTTAGATAATTAGAGGGATGTCTATCTAAGTAATATAATTAATTGAACTTTATTTTATCATGAACTTAGTACCTGATAGTATTTTGCATATCTATGTTGTTGTAGATTAATGGCCCGTCCTGTTGTTCCGTTGAATTTTAATGCGTTCCTAGATAAAGCTAAGTTGAAAGATGATGGTACCAATTACACGGACTGGGTTCGTAATTTGAGGATTATCCTCATTGCTGCACAGAAGAATTACGTCCTGCAAGCACCGCTAGGTGCCAAACCCACTGCAGGAGCAACGCCAGATGTTATGAACGTCTGGCAGAGCAAAGCTGATGACTACTCGATAGTTCAGTGTGCCATGCTTTACGGCTTAGAACCAGGACTTCTATAACGTTTTGAACGTCATGGAGCATATGAGTGTTCCAGGAGTTGAAGTTAATATTTCAAGCAAATGCCCGGATTGAGAGATATGAAGTCTCCAATAAGTTTTATAGCTGCAAAATGGAGGAGAATAGTTCTGTCAGTGAGCATATACTCAGAATGTCTGGGTACCACAATCACTTGACTCAGCTGGGAGTTAATCTTCCAGTTGATAGTGTCATTGACAGAGTTCTTCAATCACTTCCACCAAGCTACAATATGCAAGGGATGGATAAGACGATTCCCGAGCTCTTCGCAATGCTAAAGGCTGCGGAGGTAGAAATCAAGAAAAAAAACATCAAGTGTTGATGGTCAACAAGACCACTAGTTTCAAAAAAAGGGTAAAGGGAAGAAGGGGAACTTCAAGAAGAACGACAAGCAAGTTGCTGCTCAAGTGAAGAAACCCAATTCTGGACCTAAGCCTGAGACTGAGTACTTCTATTGCAAAGGGACTGGTCACAGGAAGCGGAACTGCCCCAAGTATTTGGCGGAGAAGAAGGATGGCAAAGTGAAAGGTATATTTGATATACATGTTATTGATGTGTACTTAACTAATGCTCGTAGTAGCGCCTGGGTATTTGATACTGGCTCTGTTGCTAATATTTGCAACTCAAAACAAGGGCTACTGTTAAGCGAAGATTGGCTAAGGACGAGGTGACGATGCGCGTGGGAAATGGTTCCAAAGTCGATGTGACCACCGTCGGTACGCTACCTCTACATCTACCTTCGGGATTAGTTTTAGACCTAAATAATTGTTATTTGGTGCCAGCGTTGAGCATGAACATTATATCTGGATCTTGTTTGATGCGAGACTGTTATTCATTTAAATCAGAGAATAATGGTTGTTCTATCTACATGAGTAATACCTTTTATGGTCATGCACCCTTGATGAGTGGTCTATTTTTACTAAATCTTGATAGTAGTGATACACATGTTCATAGTATTGAAGCCAAAAGATATAAGTTTAATAATGATAGTGCAACTTATTTGTGGCACTGCCGTTTAGGTCATATTGGTGTAAAGCGCATGAAGAAACTCCATGCTGATGGGCTTTTGGAATCACTTGATTATGAATCTCTTGATGCTTGCGAACCATGCCTCATGGGCAAGATGACTAAGACTCCGTTCTCCGGAACAATGGAGCGAGCAATAGACTTGTTGGAAATAATACATACTGATGTATGCGGTCCGATGTGTGTTGATGCTCGCGGCGGATATCGTTATTTTCTGACCTTCACAGATGATTTGAGCAGATATGGGTATATCTACTTGATGAAACATAAGTCTGAAACATTTGAAAAGTTCAAAGAATTTCAGAGTGAGGTGGAAAATCATCATAACAAGAAAATAAAATTTCTACGATCTGATCGTGGAGGAGAATATTTGAGTTACGAGTTTGGTCTTCATTTGAAACAATGCGGAATAGTTTTCGCAACTCCCGCCACCCGGAACACCACATCATAATGGTGTGTCCGAACGTTGTAATCGTACTTTATTAGATATGGTGCAATCTATGATGTCTCTTACTGATTTACCACTATTTTTGGGGTTATGCTTTAGAGACGGCTACATTCATGTTAAATAGGGCACCGTCTAAATCAGTTGAGACGACATCTTATGAACTGTGGTTTGGTAAGAAACCCAAGTTGCCGTTTCTTAAAGTTTGAGGTTGCAATGCTTATGTGAAAAAGCTTTGATAACCCACAAGTATAGGGGATCGCAACAGTTTTCGAGGGTAGAGTATGCAACCCAAATTTATTGATTCAACACAAGGGGAGCCAAAGAATATTCTCTAGTATTAGCAGTTGATTTGTCAATTCAACCACACCTAGAAAACTTAATATTTGCAGCAAAGTAGTATGGAAGTAACATAACAGTGGCAAAAGTAACAGTAGCAGCTTTGTAGTAAGTGTAACAGTGGCAATGGTAAAGTAACTAAGCAAAGATCAATATGTGAAAAGCTCGTAGGCATTGGATCAGTGATGGATAATTATGTCGGATGCGATTCTTCATGCAACAGTTATAACATATGGTGACACAGAACTAGCTCCAATTCATCAATGTAATGTAGGCATGTATTCCGAATATAGACATGCGTGCTTATGGAAAAAACTTGCATGTCATCTTTTGTCCTACCCTCCCGTGGTAGCGGGGTCCTATTGGAAACTAAGGTATATTAAGGCCTCCTTTTAATAGAGTACCGGACCAAAGCATTAGCACTTAGTGAATACATGAACTCCTCAAACTACGGTCGTCACCGGGAGTGGTCCCGATTTTTGTCACTTCGGGGTTGCCAGATCATAACACATAGTAGGTGACTATTGACTTGCAAGATAGGATCAAGAACTCACATATATTCATGAAAACATAATAGGTTCAAATCTGAAATCATGGCACTCGGGCCCTAGTGACAAGCATTAAGCATAGCAAAGTCATAGCAACATCAATCTCAGAACATAATGGATACTAGGGATCAAACCCTAACAAAACTAACTCGATTACATGATAAATCTCATCCAACCCATCACCGTCCAGCAAGCCTATGATGGAATTACTCACGCACGGCGGTGAGCATCATGAAATTGGTGATGGAGGAAGGTTGATGATGACGACGACGACGGATTCCCCTCTCCGGAGCCCTGAACGGACTCCAGATCAGCCCTCCCGAGAGAGATTTGGGCTTGGCGGCGGCTCCGTATCGTAAAACGCGATGAATCCTTCCCTCTGATTTTTTTCTCCCTGAACGTGAATATATAGAGTTGGAGTTGAGGTCGGTGGAGCATCAGGGGGCCCACGAGACAGGGGGGCGCGCCCCCACCCTCGTGGACAGGGTGTGGGCCCCCTGGTCTTGATTCTTTCGCCAGTATTTTTTATAAATTCCAAAAATATTCTCCGTGAAGTTTCAGGTCATTCCGAGAGCTTTTATTTCTGCACAAAAATAACACCATGGCAATTCTGCTGAAAACAACGTCAGTCCGGGTTAGTTCCGTTCAAATCATGCAAGTTAGAGTCCAAAACAAGGGCAAAAGTGTTTGGAGAAGTAGATACGATGGAGACGTATCAACTCCCCCAAGCTTAAACCTATGCTTGTCCTCAAGCAATTCAGTTGACGAACTGAAAGTGATAAAGAAAAACTTTTACAAACTCTGTTTGCTCTTGTTGTTGCAAATATGTAAGCCAGCATTCAAGTTTTTAGCAAAGATTATGAACTAACCATATTCACAATAACATTTAGGTCTCATGTTTACTCATATCAATGGCATAATCAACTAGCGAGCAATAATAATAAATCCCGGATGACAACACTTTCTCAAAACAATCATAATATAATATAACAAGATGGTATCTCGCTAGCCCTTTCTGAGACCGCAAAACATAAATGTAGGGCACCTCTGAAGATGAAGGACTGACTAGACATTGTAATTCATGGTAAAAGAGATCCAGTCATAGTCATACTCAATATAAATTAATACTAATGGATGCAAATGACAGCGGTACTCTCCAACTGGTGCTTTTTAATAAGAGGGTGATGACTCAACATAAAAGTAAATAGATAGGCCCTTCGCAGAGGGAAGCAGAGATTTGTAGAGGTGCCAGAGCTCGATTTTTGAAATAGAGATAAATAATATTTTGGGTGGTATACTTTCATTGTCAACATAACAACCGAGAGATCTCGATATCTTTCATGCTACACACATTATAGGCGGTTCCCAAACAGAATGGTAAAGTTTACACTCCCCCTCCACCAACAAGCATCAATCCATGGCTTGCCCGAAACAACGGGTGCCTCCAACTAACAACAATCCTGGGGGAGTTTTGTTTGCAATTATTTTGATTTGGTTTGAGCATGGGACTGGGCATCCCGGTGACCAGCCATTTTCTCGTGAGTGAGGAGCGGAGTCCACTCCTCTTGAGAATAACCCGCCTAGCATGGAAGATACAGACAGCCCTAGTTGATACATGAGCTATTCGAGCATACAAAACAGAATTTCATTTGAAGGTTTAGAGTTTGGCACATACAAATTTACTTGGAATGGCAGGTAGATACCGCATATAGGAAGGTATGGTGGACTCATATGGAATAACTTTGGGGTTTATGGAAGTGGATGCACAAGCAGTATTCCCGCTTAGTACAAGTGAAGGCTAGAAAAAGACTGGGAAGCGACCAACTAGAGAGCGACAACAGTCATGAACATGCATTAAAATTAGTAAACATTGAATGCAAGCATGTAACACCCCGGATGTAACTTCCCATATTTGTAACTCCAACTTTTGCCATTTTCGGCTATGTGTTATGATATTCCCTCCGTGGTTGGGTTTTGTCTCTCGTTTTGCATTTGTTCATGTCATGCATCTCATATCATGTCATCATGCGCATCTCATTTGAATACGTGTTCGTCTCATGCATCGGAATATTTTCCCCGTTGTCCGTTTTGCAATCCGACACTCCCACATGCACCGGCGCACCCCTCTTGTTTCTTTTCGTGAGCGGGTGTTAAACGTTCTCGAAATGGACCGAAGTTTGCCAAGTGGCCTTGGTATACCACCGGTAGACCACCTGTCAAGTTTCGTTCCATTTGGAGGTCGTTTGACGCTCCAACGGTTAACCGGGTAACCGCAAAGGCCTTTTGAGTGTGCAGCCCAACACCCCTCCAAAACAGCCCAATAACCCATCTAAGTCACCTCCATGCTCTGGGTCGTTCGATCACGATCGTGTGGACGAAAACCGCACTCCATTTGGACTGTCCTAGCTCCTTCTACCTATATAAACACCTCCCCCTCCGAAATTTCGGGTCCAAACCATAGTCTCCCCTTCCTCCACGCCACCGGACGCATCGCCCCGCCGCACCGGACGTGTCCGCCGCCGCGCCCGCTGCCAACGGGTGGCTGCCACGTGTCGCGCGGGCGCCTTCCCCGCCGAAGCCCGCCGGGGCCTGAGGCCGGCCCCCGAGCCCGGGCGCTCCCCCGCCGCCCACGCCTTCCCGCGGCTCCCCCGCGCCCCGGGTCGCCTCCGCCGTCCGCCACCTCGTCGTCCTCGCCCGCCGACCGCCGCCGCCTCTTCCGCCGGTCGCCGCCGCCGCACATCGTGCACCGGAGCCTGTCCCCGTCGCCGGTCATCGCCGCCTCCGTCCGCGCCGCCGCCGCCCACGCCGTCCCCGTCCGCCCGAGACCTCCTCCCTCTCCCGAGCTCACTCCGGCCGCCGTCCTCGATCTCCGGCGAGCCGCCCCGCCTCGGCATCCGTGCCACCAAACCCTAGATCTGGGATAAGGTCGACCCTGGAAATCCTCCAAGTCCCGAAGTTTTCACATTATGTTGCTATGTTCATCACATCATATCTCATTGCATACTGCTCCGTTTCATGCGTATGATATATCTAAATGTTCGCCACGAGATGCTCTTCATTTTGTTCCATTGTGCCATGCTCGTTTGAGTTCATCTTGATGCCCAAATCTCTGGTGCAAGAGTGCTATATGATGTTTACTGCTGTTACTTGTCAGAACTTGATGTTTTGTTATTTTTGTTGCATTTGATGTGTGCATCTTATGGGCATGAGCTCTACAGGTGTTTTGATCTATGCCATGCCATCTTTACAGAGCTATATGCCATGTATTTTTGTGATCTATGTGGTGACTAGCACAAGCATGCAAACTAGGCTTCGTGATGTTTCTGTTTTCAGGGACTTAGGATTTTTTGCTAAGTCCTTTATCTGCTATTATTTTGTTGCCATGTATCCATGTGTCTACAGAGAGTTCCATGCTTCTTTTGGGTATGTTCACTAAGGATGTTTTGTAGATATAGTTGTTCTCTATCCATCCATGCCCCTGTTTGCAATTATGGAGTGCCCTAGCATGTCTCAATCTTGCTCTACTTTTGCTATAAAATGTTCCTAGCAGAATGTTAACATGATATTCAATTTTGCCAAGGTTGTTGTAGTTGATCCATACATGCTATGAAGTTGCTCTTGCCATGGTTAGCTTCATAAACATGCCATCTTACTGTAGCTATGCTTGTTTTGGTTATGCATTGCTTTGTGATGAGTGAATCGAGCTCACAAAGATGCCTTCATAATTCTGTTAACGCCATGTTCTGTTTTCTGCAAAGTCTGAAACCTGTTAACGAAACTTGCTATGTTTACATGGGTGCCATCATATCTTCTGTGCCTTTTTGGCTCATGGTCAGTAAGGGACTTTTGTTCTATGCATTTATTAGATTCATGCTATGCCTTGTTTTGCTATGATAAGTGCCTGTAGCATGTGTTTGGCTTGCTCTGAACCTTGCTACCTGATGCTGTTTCAGCCATGTTCAGTATTTTCACCCAAGTCTGTGAAGCTGATATCTTTTGCACTTTTGTCATGCTTGTTTGAGCCTGTTATTTTGTGATCTAGCCGTAGCTCAGTGTTCATTGTTTGTCATGTATCTCCTGTATATCACTTCCATATGCTTTGTTGCTATGTTGGGGTGTTGTAGCATAGTTACTTGATGTATTCTAAGTGCTATCATGCTGTTAATCGCAGAATTGTGTCATTCTTGTTTTGCTTGCCATTTGCAAACCGTGCATCCGTTTCCGGTGATCTTTATATCGATTTCGACCGAAATCATATCATCTTTCCAGTGGCATACTTGGTTTGCCAACTTGATGCCTTGTTCATCATTTTTCTTCCGGAGCACGCATATGCATCGCATATCACATCTCGCATATCATGCATGTATTGCATCATGTTGCTTGTGCATTTCCCGTGATTGATTGTGGTTCCATTGCTTGTGTTCTTGCTATGGGTAGAGCTGGGAGACGAGTTCGTGAACTACGAACCTGTTAAGTACGCTTACGAGGATCAAGCTTTCGACAACTCTGAGAACCTTGCAGTCAAGATGATCATACCCTCGAAATCACTTCTATCTTTGCTTTGCTAGTTGTTCGCTCTATTCCTATGCTGCGCTAACTACCACTTGCTATATCATGCCTCCCATATTGCCATGTCCAGCTTCTAACCATCTTTTCCTAGCAAACCGTTGTTTGGCTAAGTTACCGCTTTTGCTCAGCCCTTCTTATAGCGTTGCTAGTTGCAGGTGAAGTTGAAGTGGGTTCCATGTTGGAACATGGATATTTTGGCATATCACAATATCTCTTATTTAATTAATGCATCTATATATTTGGTAAAGGGTGGAAGGCTCGCCTTATGCCTGGTGTTTTGTTCCACTCTTGCCGCCCTAGTTTCCGTCATACCGGTATTATGTTCCTTGAGTTTGCGTTCCTTACGCGGTTGGGTGATTTATGGGACCCCCTTGACAGTTCGCCTTGAATAAAACTCCTCCAGCAAGGCCCAACCTTGGTTTTACATTTGCCTACCTAAGCCTTTTTCCCTTGGGTTTTCGCGAGCCCGAGGGTCATCTTTATTTTAACCCCCCGGGCCAGTGCTCCTCTGAGTGTTGGTCCAAACCAGAGCACCGTGCGGGACCGTCCCTTGGAAACTTGGGTTACGTTGGTACCTGTACGCTTAGCTTATCCGGTGTGCCCTGAGAACGAGATATGTGCAGCTCCTATCGGGATTTGTCGGCACAGTGGGTGGTCTTGTTTTACCATTGTTGAAATGTCTTGTAAACCGGGATTCCGAGACTGATCGGGTCTTCCCGGGAAGGTTTATCCTTCGTTGACCGTGAGAGCTTATAATGGGCTAAGTTGGGACACCCCTGCAGGGTATTATCTTTCGAAAGCCGTGCCCGCGGTTATGAGGCAGATGGGAATTTGTTAATGTCCGTTTGTAGAGAACTTGACACTTGACTTAATTAAAATACATCAACTGTGTGTGTAGCCGTGATGGTCTCTTTTCGGCGGAGTCTGGGAAGTGAACACGGTTTGAGTTATGCATGAACGTAAGTAGTTTCACGATCACTTCTTGATCATTTCTAGCTTCGCGACCGTTGCGTTGCTTCTCTTCTCGCTCTCATTTGCGTATGTTAGCCACCATATATGCTTAGTGCTTGCTGCAGCTCTACCTCATTACCCCATCCTTTCCTATAAGCTTAAATAGTCTTGATCTCGCGGGTGTGAGATTGCTGAGTCCTCGTGACTCACAGATTCTACCAAAACAGTTGCAGGTGCCGACGATACCAGTGCAGATGACGCAACCGAGCTCAAGTGGGAGTTCGACGAGGAACGTGGTCGTTACTATGTTTCGTTTCCTGATGATCAGTAGTGGAGCCCAGTTGGGACGATCGGGGATCTAGCATTTGGGGTTATCTTATTTTCATTTGCATTTGACCGTAGTCGGTCTATGTGTGGATTTCGGATGATGTATGAATTTATTTATGTATTGTGTGAAGTGGCGATTGTAAGCCAACTCTCGCTATCCCATTCTTGTTCATTACATGGGATTGTGTGAAGATGACCCTTCTTGCGACAATACCTACAATGCGGTTATGCCTCTAAGTAGTGCCTCGACACGTGGGAGATATAGCCGCATCGTGGGCGTTACAAAGCATGAGTAGGATATAATCCACCATGAACATAAATATCATGAAGGCTATGTTGATTTTGTTTCAACTACATGTGTGAACATGTGCCAAGTCAAGCCACTCGAATCGTTCAAAGGAGGATACCATCCTTTCATACCACATCACAACCATTTTAACAACATGTTGGCACGCAAGGTAAACCATTATAAACTCCTAGCTAATTAAGCATGGCATAAGCAGCTATAATCTCTAATTGTCATTGCAAACATGTTCATTCATAATAGGCTGAATCAGGAACGATGAACTAATCATATTTACAAAAACAAGATAAGTTGAGTTCATACCAGCTTCTCTCATCTCAATCAGTCCATCATATATCGTCATTATTGCCTTTCACTTACACGACCGAACGGTGTGGATAATAATAATAGTGCACGTGCATTGGACTAAGCTGGAATCTGCAAGCATCTAATTCAAGGGAGAAGACAAGGTAATATGGCCTCTTGGTTAAATCAACAATAATGCATATGAGAGCCACTCAACATTTTCATCATGGTCTTCTCCTCTCGACCCCCAAAGAAAAGAAAGGAAATAAAACTATTTACACGGGAAAGCTCCCAACAAGCAAAAGAAGAACGAGGAATCTTTTTGGGTTTTCTTTTAATTACTATACCAAAGGCATGGAAAGTAAACTAGCTAAAAGCTACAACTAATTTTTTTGTTTTTTCTTAAGGTTTTTCAAACACACAAGAAGAAAACTTAAAAGAAAATAAAGTAGCATGGATAGTACAATGAAAAAGTATGAGCACCGACAACTAGAATGAGTGTGTGAACATGAATGTAGTGCCGGTGAGAAATACGTACTCCCCCAAGCTTAGGCTTTTGGCCTAAGTTGGTCTATGCCCATGGATCAAAGCTACCCTCTCCGGTGTACTGAGGAGGCTCCTCAGGGTGCCACTGGTTAGCGATCTCCTCCGGATCCCACTGATAAACAGACTGCCGATGAGGGTCAAGTGGTGGCTCTGGCTCAGCCTTTTGAGCAGGTGTCGCGCTCAAGTATGCATGAATAGCCTCTGGCAAAATGAGGTACTTGCCTGAAAATATGTTAAACAAAGAGGGCACAGGCAAAGTAATAACCTCAAAATAATTTTTATCAAATATCATATTGTATTTAAGCAGTTTCTTCTTATTTTTAACAATAAGATAATGTGCTACCATACTCTTATAATCTAGAAAAACAGAGGGCAGCAACTTTTCTTCTTTCTCATAATGCCTAATAGGTATATTAAAGTGTGCAGCAAGACGCGAAGCAAAGATGCCACCGAAGATGGGGCCCTTTGTACGGTTCAGACTTAACCGTTTAGCAATAATAGCACCCAAACTGAAAGTTGTGTTACAAAACAAAGCATGGCGCAAAATAACAATATCAGGAGCACTAAGATTTCCACTTTTCCCGCGACCAATTAAACATCTACTAGCAAATATTGCAAAGTAACATAGAACAGGAAAATATATGCTAGTAATTCTTGCACCTGAAACTTTCCTCGTTTCCCCTACAGCAATTTCATTAATAAACCCCTCCACATCATTATGGTGTGGTTCCTCTATGCTGCCCTCAAAGGGTAACTTGCAAACTGCACAAAAATCATAAAGTGACATCTCCTTAAACTCATCATATAAATAAAAATCCACCGAATGTAGTGATCTCCTTGCATGGAAATGAAAATTTTGTACAAAAATATTAGTGAGGAGGAGATACTGTTCGCGCTGGTCACGGAGGAAGTCGGTGAGGCCTGCATTCTAAGTCAAATGATAAAAATCATCATGAATCTTGGCTGCTTTCAAGAACTCATCACAGGGCCATTCACATGGCCGAAGCTCCGCAGTGCGAGGGAGATTATATTTGGGCTTCTTATTCTCCTCACTTTGCTTATCCTTCGAGCTTCGGCTCAAAGAGCCCCTCAGGAACCTCTTCATCATTTTCTTTCTCTGAAAAATTCTAAAAATTTTAGTGACTCAAAATAAAAGTGAACCAAAACTCAACAAAATTGATAGCAACTACTCCCACAAATGCCTAGAGACTATATCATGCATTAGAACTACTTGGGACCAAATAAATTTGACATGCAAGCTCAAGAACAGGGTCACCTAAGCAGCAAAACTTTGCAATGAATAAAGCACTAGAACAAAAACTAATTGGACCATTGGAGGAGTCACATACCGAAGAACAATCCCCCAAAGCAGTTTTGTGAATGGAGCTTTGAGCAAGGAGATCAAAAATCGCAGCAAAACAAGCTGGAACACGAGTTTGAGCTGTATAGTGATTTTTTCTGGAGGAAGACGAAGTGTCACTACTAGAAAAAGGCCTGTTAGTGGCGCACATAATTTTGCCATTAATGGCGCACTATAGGTGCGCCACTATTACCATGCCACTAGTAACAAATACTAATGGCGCACCTCTGGTGCGCCATTAGTATACGAGATAATAGTGGCGCACCTGGTAGTGCGCCATTACTATGTCCAAAAGTGCGCCATTACTATGCCTCCTAGGGGGCCAGATTTACCTTCACGTATGCCCCCAAATGCGCCAT
Source organism: Aegilops tauschii subsp. strangulata (assembly GCF_002575655.3). Lineage (NCBI taxonomy): Eukaryota > Viridiplantae > Streptophyta > Magnoliopsida > Poales > Poaceae > Aegilops > Aegilops tauschii. The sequence goes on from NC_053036.3 coordinate 134,636,219, forward strand.
TACTATGCCCCATAATGCACCACTGGTATTTAGCCCTAGTGCGCCACTAATGCTTAATATGGTGCGCCACTACTATGAATATTAGGAATTATTATTTTTTGCTTTTCTGGTATTTGCACAGGTTACAAAATACACGTTACACAGCACAGAATATAAACATCACACAATAGAATTCATCATATTAGTCTCCAAATTCGAAATAGCGAACAAAGTTCAAACATTAGCCAAGTTTAGGTCTCGAGACATTAGCAAAGTTCATCATATATATTAGCCGAGTTTGTCGTCACATTACAAAGTCGATATCGATCATCTAAACTACCATCACATAGAAGAGAGCTGCGGTCACGATGAGCATCATCGCGATGAAACTGGTCTTCATCCGGTTCCTCCTCCGCTCCCTCCTCTCTCCCGCTAGATAGCGCGCGTATCTAGCTTCCGCCTCCGCCCTAGTGGTGTCCCTTGTTAACTGTTACCGCTGAAACGGTGAACCTGTCTCCGACACTCCTCTCGGTTGTCGTAGACTCCGGGAACCTTACCCTTGTACACGACATACAAAGGCATCTCTATGCACTAGACAAACAAAACGTTAGTAGCAATTCACAGACAATATATAAGTATGCAACAAAAGGATCGGAAGAGAAAAGCAACACATTAATAGCACGATTCATGGTCCTACTAATAAATAGCATCGATTACATATAAGTTGAACGACTGTCCAAACTAAAGAGACATACAAGTTCATTAAAGTTTAATTACAACATGAGCTAATCGATATTTCAGAACTACATAGCATCATTACTTTCGACTCGACTCAGGGACCGGAGCGTGGATGAAGCCCCCGTCTTTCGTGATGGTCCTGAAATCGCGATCGTTGTCAGCCTGCATTTGTAGCATTGTTTCTATTTCACTGTTGGACGGTTGATATTTGAGGTAGAACTGCCCTGAGGTACGAAGGACATCTTGATGGATGATTTCCGCAAACTCCGACTGGATGCGAAAGAATTCTGGTCTGATGTCCACGTCCTGGATTGCCGACAAGCGTGCGGCCCAATCTTTGAGATTAGTTGGTAGCATAAGGTGATTATGGTCCCATACGATCGCCCGCATGTGATGGAGGGCGTAGTAGGCATCCTTCTGACCGCCAGGCGGCTGCTTGACGCAGGGGAACGTCGTTACGTGGGTGAACACGTGCTTGCCGTACCTACAAATTGGCCTCCTGAAGGTGCCTCCATATTTGGCGTAGCCGGGGAGAGCATCATCAAGAACTTTCTTGATATTTGTGTAGTCTTTCTTCGACTGACGGTCCGATTCGAAATACGTGGCCATGGAATATTTCGGGCTTAAGAGGATGAGTGTGCAATGTGTGTCACTGCACAAAACACGGAATGTTAGAAAAAAAACGACCGAAATCTAAGAAATCATATGTTACGGGGCGGTGAGGGGATGACTTACTCGGGAAAGTAAGGTACGAGGAAGTTATCCTTATCTGGGTTCGCCAGAATGACGCCTTCGAGGTATGAACTCGCGACTTGCCGGTCCCCAGCGCTGCCCAAGATCTTGGCACGCATGTAGAAGGGGTCGACTATCACGATGTCCGGGGTCTTGTCTCTAATGATCCACATCTCCATACTGAGCGAAAATAGCCGAATGAAGGTGTAGTGCAGCGGATGAAGGTTAAACATAGCGAAGATGTCATCAAACCGCAGGACGATCATACCCCCGATGGTGCTATCGACAAAGCCCTTGCCCTCTGGCACCTTGGCCACGAAAACCGGGTATGCCACATCATTCTCGAAGAGACGCCGCTTCTCCAAAGAAAGAACACTGTCATGCAGACTCCGCATAGCACCGGTCGCAGCATTGAGCAGATTAGTCGGTAGCATCGGCCTACCCGCCACATGCACCCTCCTCGAGATATCCTTAGCTGAAGGTGGCCCGTCCTGAGCACGGATCGTACTCGGTGCCGGCTGGCTCGCACCCTTGTTATTTTTTCTTTTTCGTCCCATCTGCTTCTTCTGCTGTAATGGGATCGAGTTCTGCTCAGAGACCACCTTCTTGAGTGCGTTGGGGCTGATAATATTTCGCACCTCGGCTATCTGAGGCTCGGTGAAGCTGGCAGCTGGAGGCGTCTCCTGAGAACTGAACGCTAGACGACGCCTGTTGCAATTGGGTTTCTTTGCGGTACCAGCTAGATCGCGATCGTCTTTTGCAGGGTTGGGTTCTTGAGAAGGAGGCCCCAAGAATTCGTCACCGTACCCATGTTCGTTGAAGTACTTATCGACGTTGGTAAATGTACCGTCGTCGTCGTCCGGATCCTGTGCCATATGCATGTCCGGATCAGCTGACGGCGCTAGCGTTGCGGTAGTCTTGCCATGGCTTGGCGCCGGCACGACTGGCGGTGTTGTCTGTGGGGTGGTGTCCCCCGCCCCCAAATGAATCTGGCTCTTTGGCCAAAGCATGGACCAGCTTATGCAGGCGCTGAGGGTCATCACATCATCTTCGTCGGCCCCAGGGGGTCGATACGGAGGTAACAAGTCATCGCAGCCCCGCAGCACCCGAACCAGTTGAACCCTATACACGGTGGGTGGCATCGGATTACCGTGGAACACGCGGTTGCCCGGTTGAACGATTCTGGCCTTGGCGACATTGATCAACTCGCCGTCCACGAAGTGCAGGAGAGTGCATGGAACGTCGGCGGCGCCCTGCGAAAACATGTAGGGCATCAGGGATGCCCAGTCAAAGGCAAGGAGATGAAGTCATCGGCCGAGAGGCTTAGTTACCGTGATGGCGTCGAGATCGGCTAATGTCGAGGCACCGCCAATGGCGGGCGTGCTAGTGACGGAGTGGCCGCTTGCTGCCGAGGTGCCGGCCGGCGTATTCTTCCCACACCCGGGTGCATTAAGCTCCAATGCCGGCGCCGACGTCGGAGACACCAATGCCGCCTCCGCCGGAGACACCAATGGCGCCGCCGGCGCGTTGTGCGAGTTGCTGCCCGTGAAGTTGGGAATCGGGGGCGGCCCCTATTGGCCGCACGCAACCCACGCCTGCAGCCCCTCAATCAAGGTAGGCACAATGGCGGTGATCGTCACTCCCAGTTGGTCTCGCACTTGCTCTTCGACTATCTTCGGAATCCGCGCTACTTGTGCCTTGAGTTCTTGAACCTCGCGCTCCTGGCTTTCTGAGCTGGTCTTTCTCTCGTTTCGCCCAGCGTTATAGTATTCCGACCATTTCATGGACAAACCTTTGCCGGCCACACGACCAGCTGACGACGGCTTACTGAACTTATCCTTGTGTTTCATTATGTTCAACGCCCTATTTAAAGTGGTGTCCGAAGGGGAACTCTGAGACGACCCCACGCTACTACTTTCAGTGTCCTACGGAAGGAACGTGAACCATTTAGAAATTTGGCTTCATTAATTAGAATGCAACCATATGGAGCTAATTACGCGGGGGTGTATTCCTTACCAGAACAAGCTCAAGCGCCTTGGTCTTCGGATCCGTGGTAAGCTCCTTTGTTACCGGGTCCACCTTGTACCGGGCCCTGACATAGTTCCTGGTCTGCTTGTCATGGTATTTATCGAAGAGGGGCGGTAGGCCTTGCTCGGCACGCTCCGCGTCCTCCTTGTTCCATATACGTTCCGCCACTCTATAACCGCCGGGACCGAGTTTGTGGACCCCTAAGTTCAAGTCCCGCATATCTTTCCCCCACTGACTTGATTCCGCAGATGTGTTGCTCCCGCACTTGATCTTGAACTCCAGGTAGTCAGCTTCGCTGATCGAAGGATTTGTCTCCTTGATCTTCTCATAACTATCACCTCTTAGAATCCTTCTCTTCACCGCGGCTCTCCAAGTAGCCAGGGCCGTGTTCATCTTCGTGAGGGCGTCACTGTTCACTTTATTCCCTAAGAGGCATGTGTTTGCGAAGTCACCGGGGAACTTGTATCGTTCGTGCAGCTTCGTGAAGAGGAGGTTGCGCAAATTCCCTCGGTCACGATGCCTTAGGTTATCGGTGTTGATCGAGACGGTGCTCTGGAGAATGCACCCGAGTTGTCCCGCGTACCCACTGACTAATTCTTTGGGCGCCGTTGGATTCCCACTGGAGGACACTTCAGTAAATTCCTCCTTGACGGTGCCGAGACGTTCGGGCACCGGTCCTTCCGTTGCCTCTTCCGTTGGCTGCCATCTGTGCGTGCGCTGCCATCATTAGTGGTGTCATCCCCGACGCCACTAGGGGTTGTGTAGTCGGGATCGGTGTCTTCCGCGGCGTCCTCATAGCGGTGAGGTTCTTCCTCCATCTCCTGGGACAGCTCCCAGAATGCCTTGCCCGAACCGCCGGCCTCATCGTTGTTGGCCATGTTCGCTCTAAATAGGAAAAAAGTTTGGTTAAAAAGTTGGTTATTGTCAAGGAACAAGATCTCTAAGTTGACCAAATAACCTAATTCTCGAGGAATGTCACCAAAAAGTTGGTTATTGTCAAGGAACAATTGAGAGATGTTTGTGATGTTGCCTAGGTGTTTTGGGCTGGAACCTGGTAGTGTGTTGTTGCTAAGATCCAAGTCCACGTTCTCAAGGTAACCTAGTTCTTGAGGGATGTGTCCAGAAAGTTGGTTGCTGCAAAGATACAAGGCCGTGAGTTTGGTCAAATTGCCTATGCTATTTGGGATGGAACCTGTTAGTGTGTTGTAGCAAACAAACAACTTCTCTAAGTTCTCAAGATAACCTAGTTCTCGAGGGATGCGTCCAGAAAGTTGATTTCTCTCAAGATCCAAGGTTGTGAGTTTGGTCAAATTTCCTAGGCAGTTTGGGATGGAACCTGTTAGTGTGTTGTAGCAAAGCCACAACTCCTCTAAGTTCTCAAGATAACCTAGTTGTCGAGGGATGTGTCCAGAAAGTTGGTTGATGTCAAGATACATGTTGATTAATTTTTGTTTCGGTTGAGAATCGGGCATCTTCTAGGTCATGAAAATTGGGCATGACCTTTGCTAATTTTCTTGACCTAGGAGTGCCCCATTCTCAACCGAAATGGAAATTAATCAACATTTCAGGAGAAAGGGGTCATTTCACATCAGGAGAAACGGATCATTTCATCTAGCTCATGCCAGACAATCAAGATACATGCTGATTAATCAAAATTGGGTAATGACAGCAACCCCATGGTTCACATAGTATTTTTATAAGACTTGATGGATTCAGCTAGAATAAAAAAACGGTGAAATGCTGAAGAAGAGCAATCTGGTCTAATTGATCCCTGGAAATTACAGAATGTTAAACTATGCATGGAAAAACAACAATCAGGACAGGGAAAGTACTATGCAGCTAATAGTCTTTAAGTGTGGCATGAATCTATCACCAGAGACATTAACAACATCAGAAACATGGATATGGAGTTAATCTGATCAGTGTGGCATGAAAACAGTTTTTTTAATAATCATGTTGATGTAGAATCTTCTTTACTAGCAGCTTCATGGAAGTTAATCAAAGCAAATTACACTTCACTGACTTCAGTACTGAAACAATCTCAGTCACTCATCAGTTAAAATCACAATCTGAGCCAGCCTTTTTTTCATGTCAAGATCTAATAATTTGGCAAGTAGCTTAACCAAAGCATCATCAAGTACAAATGTTATGGGGTATCATAGCACCAAGCAGCAAATTGTCTCAACTCGTTCTGGGGTATTATATCATCCAAATTTTGCTAAGGTGCTATGATCTCCTAGTCATAAGCTAATAAGTTCACAGAAAGCCTAAAACCCTCTTGGTAGAATGCAACTATGCAGCAATGTATGTCTGAAGCCCTAATCCAAGCTAATTTCAAATCGTCAACATGGTTAGACTATAGCAAAGTCCATCTTCCCTGGTCTCACAATCCCTGGTCATCTTATTGTTCATCTAAACTGTTCTCACCAACCTCAAAACATTCTGCCCTACAAAGTGGTCGAAATGCTACTAGTGTGGCAGTTTTAGTATATAGTGTCATGTGTCATGCCTTCTTATATGCCCATATTGTTGGTAACCCCAACCTCATTCAAAAATCACTGCTAGTGACCTCCTTGTTAACTGCTAGTGACCTCATTGCTAACACCCTAATCGCTTAAGTAATACTAAAGCAGAACTAATAAAGCTACACCGTTTATACGAGCTTTATACTAACAAAATTTGAACACTAACGGAACACCTACTTGGATGTGGGATGAAGATGAAGTTACCTAGGGGAGGACGGAGAAGATGGTCTGCTTGTACTTGGGCACCTCCGTGAGCACCTTGTCCTGAGTGTATGGTCGAACGGTGAGCAGCTTGTCCTCTACTTCCCTTCCACCTCTGCAACCTTCACCACGACATAAGAAATACAGTGAGAAACGGTGGAGTGTGGTGGTGCAGAGAGAGAGAGAGATGTGGTGGTGGAGTGTGCTGCTGGGTTGGGCGAGCCGGAGCGGGGAAGCACCGCCGGAGTGGAGAAGCACAGGAGCCCCGCCGATGGGGAGGCCCTGTACCTGGAGAGGTCAAGGTCGCGCCGCCCCGCCGGTGGTAGGACCGGCCGCTGCTCGCGCCGCGCCGCCGGTGGCTGGACCGGCTACTGCTCGCACCGCCCCGCCGGTGGCTGGATTGGCCGCTGCTCGCGCCGCCCCACCGGTGGCTGGATTGGCTGCGGCTCGCGCTCGAGGGCAGGGGCGACTAAGGTTCGTGGGGAGGGCAGGGGGGCTAGGGTTCGAGGGGATTTGGGGATTTGGGAGCCGGGAGCGGGCGCGGGCGGACGGCGGCGTGCTCCCGCGGGGGTCGTCGGGTTAGGTGGGGCGAGGTGGATCTGGCGAGGGAGGGAGAGAGGCCAGAGGGAGAGGGGAGTAAGTGGGAGTGGGGGAGGGTTAGCAATGGCACACCTTCTAGGGGTGCGCCATAAACATCGTGATAGCAATGGCGCACCTCCTCCTGGTGCGCCATTACTATCTCTTTTTTTTGGATTTTTAGTTGCATTCATTTGTGAATTGGTATGAATATGAAAAAATATCATCAAATTTGAAAAAATATTCATGAATTCAAAAAGTGCCATGAAATTTAAAAATATTCATGAGTTCAAAAAATATTAACAAATTCAATACTTTTTGTGAGTTAGAAATTCAATACCAGAATAAACATAAATAAAAATTGGTATATCAATGGCGCACCTCCTAGGGGTGCACCATAAGTACCTTCATAGCAATGGCGCACCTTCTCCTGGTGCGCCATTAGTAACTTTTTTTTACCAGAATAAACATAAATAAAAACAAATAAAATACTAGAAGAAAACACAAAGAAGCCCAAGGTGCCTGTAAATGATGATTTGCAACAAAACAAGAGGGAGAAGAACAAAAATTACAAATCCAAGAAGAAAGTGGTCGGTACTTCAACTTGGTGATGGAGAAGTTACAAAATATATTAAAGGAAGGTAAGTACAGACAACATTAATCCCCACTGTTTTGAACAAAACAGGTTACTGGATAGAGGACTAGAACAGAAGAAATGTCATTTCCATATGTCGAAATACAATCGAGAAATGAAGACTACAATTTAAATACAATCGATCTTAGCTATCTTTTCACAATCTTCTTGCCCTTCTTTTTCGCAAATGGAGTTCTTCTCTTGAACGGACGTCCTTTAGGTAGGGTCGTCCTGCTTCTTCTTGTGGTGTATGGTACTTCATCGTTGTCATCATGTTCCATCTTCGGGTCGCCGTACTTGTCGAAGTCTTGCTCATTGGCGACTCCATCCATTCCGATGATCTTCCTTTTGCCTCTCCTCACGACAACACGACTGGGCTTTGACGGGTCGGTAATGAAGAAGCATTGGTCCACTTGGGAAGCCAGTACCCATGGCTCATTTTTCGCGGTGACGTTTGCGCCCGCGGTCTTGGATTTGGCTTCGGGTATAACCATGGTGGTGAAATACCGGTCTTCTTTTAGGACGCTCTTGGCCCATCTGACACGGAACATCGGGACCTTCTCTCGAGCGTAGCTTAGCTCCCAGATCTCCTCGATCCTTCCGTAGTATCTGTCCTTGTCGTTACCGGTGTAGGATTCCAACGTTAGCCCGGAGTTCTGATAACCATCGCTCGTCATGTCCTTTTCCTCGGTGTAGAATGTGTAGCCGTTGATATCGTACGCCTAATAGGTCATCAGGTTGTGCTCGGCGCCCTGTGACAAGGCGAATATGAGTTTTTCTTCCGCGGAAGAATCCTCATGTAAAGGGTATGACAGAAGCTTCTCCTTGAACCAACGCGTGAAACATGAGTTGTGCTCTTTGATTATATCTCCGTCCGTCCTTTGTTGGCCTCGGTCATTGTACGTTTTCTCAATAAAGGTTTTGTGCTCTACCACCCAAGGATCGACCATGTCTATGTGTTGTAGCGCGACTAGGTTTGCTCTTTCAAAGTCGGCAAGTCGACCCTCGAAGTCGACATGCATTTCGCGATGACCCTCGCGGTGACCCTATCCAGCGAGCCTGCCGAGGTGCCTGTTGACGGGCAGACCAACGGGGTTCTCGATGCCTAGATAATTCGTGCAGTAGGAGATGCACTCTTCGGTCAGAAAGCCCTTGGCTATGCTTCCCTCTGGACGTGACATGTTGCAAAGGTATCCTTTGATGACACCATTCATCCTTTCGAACGGCATCATGCTGTGCAGGAACGTCGGCCCGAGTTGGATGATATCCTCCACGATATGGACCAGCAGATGCACCATAACGTCGAAGAATGCAGGCAGGAAGTACATCTCAAGCTTGCATAGTATCACCACGATCTTTTCCTGTAGCCTTCTGAGTTGCCTCACGCCAACCGACTTCCGAGAGATGACGTCGAAAAAGTTGCATAGGCCAAATAGTGTTTCACGGACGTGCGCGTCCATGATCCCACGGATTACAACTGGAGGTATCTGCGTCATCGGCACGTGACAGTCGTAAGACTTCATCCCGCTGAACTTCTGCTTCGCTGAGTCTAGGTATCTGCTTATCTTCCCCGCATAACCATAAGGAAGTTTTACTCCTACGAGGCAGGTGAAAAACTGCTCGATCTCCTCTTGACTTAGAGTGAAGCACGCAGGAGGGCAGTCATTTCCGATCTTCTTGGCCTTTTTGCCTTTGCGATGACTTTCCGTGTCCTTCGCCTCATCATCATCATCATTAGCGTGAAGCTCCTCCCTGATGCCCATTGATTTCAAGTCTGCCCTTGCTTTCGGCCAATCTTTGGTCCTCTCTGGCATGTTGAGCAGGGTACCAAGCAGACTCTCGCACACGTTCTTCGTGATATGCATGACATCAAGGCTGTGAGGCACACGGAGGATCTTCCAGTACGGCAAGTCCCAGAAAACAGACCTCCTTTTCCATACCTTTAGTAGCGGCTCTGGCGCCTTTCGCTTCTTTCCCTGCTCTAGCGCCTTTCGCTTCTTTCCCGGCGGTGGGAACTCTTTCCAATTTTTCAACAGCTTGTCTATTTCCTCGCCGCTCCTCGTACGCGGGCGTCTTCGGGGTTCGGTTTCACCATCGAACAGATCCTTGCGTTTTCTCCATGAGTCATCGTCGCGAAGCCACCTTCGATGTCCCATGAACACGATTTTCGAAGACCCGGGATCTCTATCTAGCTAGCGATACGTTGTGTCATCCATGCACCTGACGCATGCAGAAAATCCGTGGACCACTTCCCCGCGACATATCCGTAACCGAGATAGTAGTGCACCGTCGTGAGCAGTGCGGCTCTCATAGGGAAATATTCTTTCTCTGCGGCGTCCCATGTATTGGCTGGTGTTTTCCACAGCGTGTCTAGCTCCTCTTTCAGCAGCCCCAGATACAGATTGATGTCATTCCCTAGTTGTTTCAGCCCTTCAATTAGCATACTCATGTGAATGTACTTCCTCTTCATGCACAACCAGGGGGGAAGGTTGTACATCCACACAAACACAGGCCAGGTGCTATGTGTGCTTCTCTGGCTGCCAAACGGATTGACTCCATCGGTGCTCGCGCCCAGCATGATGTTCCTTGGATCGTCCCCAAATTCTGGGTGTTCGAAGTTCAACGCTTGCCACTGGCTCGCATCCTTAGGGTGACTCAGCATCTTGTCTTTTTTATTTATCTCCGGATAATTTCCGTCATCTTCTCGCTTCTTCTCCTCCCTATCTGCGTGCCAACGCAGGAGCTTTGCTAGCTTAGGGTCATACCGCTGCAGACGAGGAGTGATCGGAAAGTACCACACCACTTTTCGAGGAGCTTTCTTCCTCTTCTTGTATCGAGTGACGCCGCACACCGGACATATGGTAGACTCCGCGTGCTCGTCCCGATAAATGATGCAATTGTTCATGCACACATGGTATTTCACGTGCGGTAAATCCAGAGGACACACGATTTTCTTCGCCTCCTCGAAACTGGTCGGGCACTTGTTCCCGTTGGGAAGACATTCGTGCCAGAATGACATATTCTCATCGAAGCATGCGTCGGTCATTTTGTGTTTTACCTTCATCTCCAGAGCCATGAGCGTTACTTTCAGGCGGGTATCCTCGGGCCTGCATCCTTCATACAATGGAGTAACTGCGTCTATCTCCAGTTGATCCAGCTTGGCTTTCTCTCGGGCGGCAGCTCTTGCATTACCCGTCTGGTTGAGAAGCAGCTCTTGAATATGAGGGTCCTGCACCTAGCCCATCGATGGTCCATCGTCGTCTGCTCCGGCATCTTCATCTTCATGATCATGCCCTTCGTCTTGATCTTCCTCATCATCATGTCCGGCATCTTCTACATGATGACTGTGTCCTGCATCTACTTCGTGATCATGTCCTGGAGCTTCTTCATCTTCTCGCCCGCCCTCGCCGCGGTTGTCTTGCTGCCCTTCCTTATTTCTTGCCCGGCCCCCATGGATGACTTCATAATCATCTTCATCACCTTGCCACCGATAGCCATCCATGAAACCACGCAAGAGCGGGTGGTCCCGCACCTGTCTGGAATCCGGGTCCATAAGGCTCTTCACACTAGTAGAAAAAAGGTCATCCGTCCCGGTTGGTAAGGGCCTTTTGTCCCGGTTTTTTAACCGGGACTAAAGGGTCGTTACTAATGCCCTAGCCCTTTAGTCCCGGTTCTTACACGAACCGGGACAGATGGGCCTCCATGTGGCCGGTGCGGTGAGCCCAGGCAGGAGGGCCTTTGGTCCAGGTTGGTGGCACTAACCGGGACCAATAGGCATCCACGCGTCAGCATTTCAGGGGCTGGGGTTTTTGTTTTTTTGAAGGGGGGGGGGGGTTGGCGGTTTTGGGGGTTAATTTAGGTGTTTCATATATTGTGTTAGCTAGCTAATTAATAGAGAGAAGTGTCCTCTCTTATCTTCGTGCTTGGTCGACGCTACGTACTATATACGTATAGAGAGGACTAGACACGCTAGCTAGTAAGAAAATGAAGGAAACCGAAGATCGTCATGAACATATGCATACAGAGAGAAGTGATATCGACCACCTCTCCTTCTCCGAGAGATTGGTCGAACAACAAGTTCTCGTATATCTATCCGACACTACCGGCTACATATATACAATAATTGTCTCTTGCAATATAATCTCCTAATTATATATGAACACAGGGTCCACATAGTATTCTCCGTTTTTAGCGATCACGTGGTCAAGGAAGAATGCCGCCAATTCCTCTTGAATTGCTCGCATACGATCTGGTGCTAGGAGTTCATCCTGCATCCGAAAGATCTAATTTGAAGAAGGGGGTCAATACATATATATATGAATAAATGAAACTCAACACAAATGATGGTAATAAAATAAAATTGTGAATATTGTTGCTTACGCACTTCATATTGTTCGTTAGAGTAGCCCCGCTCACAGGTCGTGTGGCGGATGGACTCGCAAACGTAGTATCCACAGAAATCATTCCCTTGTTCCTGCTACAACCACTTTACAAGAAATAGAGGCCAATCAAACTGATAAGCAAGCATGCTAAATGGTATTGATGAAACTAGCGCTTGAATCACTAGGAGATGCGCGGAACATGCTACTATAGTACTTACTTTCGGGTGTCTAAATTGCAGCTTCTTCGGCAGTCCCGGAGCTTTTTTGGTGAATTTTCTCCAAACCCTACCAGACAAAGAAAACAATTACTTGATATCAGGAAATGAACAAAGTTGCTGATATGGTGGATAATGATCGATTTAACTTACTTCTCGAGCATTTGAGTCATGTCTGCATAGTCCTGGGGATCTTTTCGTCTCGAGCCTAAGACGGTTACTACTCCCTGCTCAAGCTTAATCTCTAGGAGAATATAGTGGAAGCTGCGCACGCATGCATAAGTCATCAATTACATTACTATAACCTGGACTAATAAGGGAAACCGAATATGCACAAGACAGTAACACTCACTTGAAGTTGTAAGGAAAGAGTATTATATCTTTGTTTTCATTTATTACCAGATCGTAGCAAGTTGGCCTCGTTATTTTTGGCATGATATTTAACCTCAGTTGCATCTATGAGATTTGTGTTAATGAATCCAATATCACCGATTTGTCTTTTCCTCAATTCGGCGATCTTCAATCTGCATAATATAGTGAGGATAATTATAAATACATGCAATGTAAGAGCTGACCTATATAGAGAGACTTAATGACAGAAGTAGTACTACTTACAGATAGTAGCAAGTGACCGTTGATTTATCGAGGGCCTTTTGATTGAAAAACTGGAAGACTCCTCAAATGGAACATTCAACAGTTCAATTCCAACGAGGTCATGCTCCTCTTTAACTCTCAGCGTCAAAGTATCCCTCCCCCCAGACTCTCTGCAGGTTTTCATGTACCAATCATGTAATCTTCGCATCATCGTTGTTAGAGATCTTTCATCTTTGACGAGAGGCTTCCCGTAATGGTATTTGTGTTCGTCCACCTCCAAGAAATCATAATGTACATCGTCGGGTAGGTAATCTCCAAGATTGCTATAACCGGCCACCATCCTCGGATCATTAGCGACGATGTCGCTAGACACCTTGAGCAGGGGGCACGATTGGTTCACTTGTTCGCCGAGCCGGGCAATTTTTTCCCAGCTCGTCGTTCTTTTAACCTTTGATCACTGACAGTACTTCCCGACCGCTCCGCTTCGACAAATGTCTTTGCAATAATGCGCTCATAGTTGCCTTTTGGCGGAGACTTTGTTGGTTTTGTCAGGGCAGCCAGAGTGCGCTTCGCTTTCACCGGATCTACCTTCTCCTCCGGAGGTGGATGTTTCTTTGCTTTCACCCCTTCAAAGAATTTTGTCACTTCGGCTCGCACGATCTTCTTGGCTTCCTCCTCGGTCCTCTCGTATGGTAACTTCTCCGGAGTCTTCAAAGAAGGACCGAATCTGTATTGCCTCCCGCCTCTGGCTGTACTGCTAGACGCCGGCAGAGCAGACGGAGCGGCTGCGGCTGTCTTCTTTCCTTGCTTACGAGGCGGAGGAGAAGGACTACGACGCGCCGGAGCAGCCGGAGCGGCGGCGGGTCTCTTCTGCCCTTGCTGACGAGGCGGAGAAGGAGGAGGCTGGCTGCTCGGGCGCGCCGGCGCAGGCGGAGAAGGAGGCGGAGTGCCGCCACGCGCCGGAGAAGGAGGCTGAGTGCCCTGATCACTCGCCGAAGGAGGAGGCGGAGTGCCGCCACGCGCCGGAGAAGGAGGCTGAGTCCCCTGATCACTCGCCGGAGGAGGAGGCGGAGTGCCCTTACTCGCCGGAGGCGACCAGTTCGGAAGGTTGGTGAGCTCCTTCTGCCATAGGCATGGAGTCTTCAGAGCAGAACCCAGCCGAGTCTCCCCTTCACCGGTAGGGTGGTCAAGCTGGAGGTCCTCAAATCCCTCTGTTATTTTGTCCACCGTCACCCTACCATATCCTTCTGGAATCGGATGACAGTGAAAAGTTGCGCTGGGTTCAGGAGGTCGAACAGAGCCGACAGCCGCCTTGACTTTGAAGTTCTCCCATCGCGTCATAAGGTGGCAATGTTGAGACTCCATGATAGCATCCACGGGGTAGCTAGCAGGAGCCGTCAACACATGCTCCAGCTGAAGCAGCTCGGTGGAAGCCACGCTGCTTCTCCGCTAAGATGGCGGGGTAGCTTCGGGGGTAGTTTCGGCAGGTCGATTGTTGCGAGCTACGTCTCGTTCCTCTAGCGCTTGAACCCTTTCGTGCAGCTTCTGAATTTGGGTCTGCTCCACTTTTTTCCTCCTCTCCTGGCATTTGTAACCGCCTGCATCCGGAAAACCAGCCTTCCACGGAACAGAGCCTGGCGTGCCTCGTGTCCGTCCAGGGTGCTCAGGATTCCCGAGCGCCATTGTGAGCTCGTCGTTCTCTCTGTCTGGAACGAACGTCCCTTGGTGCGCTGCATCGATATAGTGCTGAAGCCTCTTGATTGGTATTCTCATTTGCTCGTCCGTCCAAACGCACTTCCCTGATACAGGGTCCAAGGTTCCGCCAGCCCCGAAGAACCAAGTCCGGCAACGGTCTGGCCTGTTCATTGTCTCTGGTTCGATCCCTTTATCAAGCAGATCATTCTCAGCCTTGGCCCAATTGGCCGGGCTTTGAGGCAGCCACCTGACCCCGTGCGATGGTGAAGCTTCTTCTTCGCAGCATTTTTCTTGTTTGTCTCTGACAACTTCTTACTCTTTTCCGATGTCTTGTGGGCCACAAATGCGGGCCAGTGATCTCTGATCTTCTCATATTTGCCGATGAATTCTGGTGTCTCTTCTTTGTCAACAAACGTTTTCAGCTCATTCTTCCACCTCCTGAATAGATCTTCCATGTTCTTAAGAGCATGAGACTTGATTAATTGCTCTTTAACTGGGTTATCCGGATCCTCCTCTGGCGGTAGGGTGAAATTTGCCTTCAGCTCAGTCCAAAGATCATCTTTCTGCATATCATTGACATAAGACACCTCAGGGTCTTCCTTCTTAGGCTTATACCATTGGTGGATGCTGATCGGGATCTTGTCCCTAACAAGAACCCCGCACTGAGCAGCAAATGCTTCCTTTGTCCGGATGGGTTCAATCGGTTAGCCGTCGCGCGCGATTGCTGTGATCTCAAAGCTTTCATCCGGGCGCAACTTTCTCTTCGGGCCTCGTCTCTTTACCAAAGTTGTGCTCGATCCGGAGGGCTAGAAAAAAGAAGAAAGACGAGAGTTAATTAATATGTGTACATACCAGAACAATGAATGCATCAATTAGCTAGTCAGCACAGGCTTAACTAATATATTTACCTGGCCAGACTCTATTCGGTCACTGGAGCCGTCACCACGGGCTCCTTCTTGCACCAGCATTGGGTCACCGGAGCCATCATAATCATGTCTTTCATCCTCCACTCTTCGATCACCATAGCCTGCTTCTTCACCCTGTTCTTCCAGACCATCATTGTCGTTAAGATACAACAAGACATCACCTCCGGCTAAGATTATGTCCCCCAACACCTTTGCTTCCTCGTCTCGTCCGTGCTCCATTGTTTCTGCAAATATTACAACATGGCAATTATTACACAAACATGACAGCAGGTGGATATATTAGTGCAAACGTAGACCTAGCTTATTCCGGGTTTGGGGTGGCCTCGGCAACGCTTCAAGGGTAGGGGCGCGGCGGGAGGGGGTAAGAGACCGACATTGTTTTTTTCTAGGGTTTGGGTGTCCTCGAGAGTTTTGATCGAGCAAGAGGGCCGGGGGGTGCTCCCGTGGTATAAGTTATCACGGTCGAAGTTATCCGGGAGGGGGTTATATCGACAACGATGACATACATACATGGGAAAATAATGTTATCGGGGAGGGGGTAGGTCAACCCCCCCCCCCTCGTGTTGAAGTTATCGGGACACGGGGTATATCAACAACGACATATCCGATAAAAAATAGGAAGACGAAGAAGAAATAAAAAGAGGAGAAGAAGATATTAATAGAGGAGAAGATTGAAGAAAAAAAAGAAGAAGAAAAAGAGGAGAAGAAGAAAGGAATAGAGGAGAAGAAGAGAAAATAGAATATTCTATTTTCTCTTCTTCTCCTCTATTCCTTTCATCTTCTCCTCTTCTTTTTCTTCTTTTTTCTTCTTCTTATTTATTTCTCATCTTCTTCCTCTCCTCTTCTTCTCCTTTCTTCTTCTTCTTATTTTCCTTTTTCCTCTCATCTTTTTCTTCTTCTTCCTTTCCTAGCTAGATATATAAAACTTTTCTAAAAATGTAACTTTTGCATATATAAAACTTTTTCTTCTTCCTTCTTCTTCCTTCTATTCCTTCTTCCTAAATATATAAAACTTTTCTAAAAATGAAACTAACCTAAAATGTACTAAATCAGAGAACATATATAGATAAAACTTTTCTAAAAATCTAAGTTTTGAATATATGTATTTTTAAAACATCATTAAAATTGAAAAAATACATACATACATACAAAAAACATGTAAAAAATACATACATACATATATGAACATACATTAAAAAAATACATATATCTAAAAAATACATACATACATATATGAAAATCTAAAAAAATGTAAAAAAATAGCACGGCGGCGGGGCCGGCAGAGGCGCGGTGCTCACAGAGGGAGGAGCGCGCGGCGGGCGGCGTCGGGGCAAGCAGGGGCGCGGAGACAGCGTCGGGGCAGGGGCGGCGCGCGTCAAGGCAGGGACGGCGCGCGGCGACGACGTCGGGAGAAGGCGCGGCGACGACGTCGGGCGAGGGCGCGACGGCGGCGACGACGGGCGCGGGCGACGGCGACGGCGGGGCGGGTCGGGGGCGCGGCAGGGGCGGCGCGCGTCGGGGCAGGGACGGCGCACGGCGATGACGTCGGGCGAGGGCGCGGCGACGGCGAGGGCGCGGGCGAGCTCGGGCAGCCTGGCGGTGTCGTCGGAGGGATCGAAAAACTGACGAAATTTTCACAAGTGCTGGCTTATACAGCAAACCCATTGGTACCGGTTGGTGGCACAAACCGGTACCAATGCCACCTTTAGTCCAGGTTGGTGGCACCAACCGGGACTAAAGGGGGGGCATTGGTACCGGTTGGTGCCATGAACCGGTACCAATGCACCCCTTTAGTATCGGTTGGTGCCACCAACCGGGACCAAAGGCCTTGTGCTGCTGCGCCCGCGTCGAAAGTTTAGTCCCACCTCGCTAGTTGAGAGGGGCGCGCAGTGGTTTATAAGCCCCACTGCCGCTCCCCTCTCGAGCTCCTCTCCATTGCAGGCTTACGGCCCTAATTGTCACTGCTATGCCTGATGGGCCTACTGGGCCTTCTGCGGGCCTGAATCCTGGCCCATCGATGGGTTTCTAGTCGTATTCAAGCCGTGGTGGCCCAGTAGGAGGCATATTATTTTTGCCTGTTTTTTATTTTCTTTTTTGCTTTATTTATTTTTTTTGTTTCTACTTACAACAAAAAACTTATTTATTTTATTTTATTTTGTTTCTAATTACTTATTTATTTAACTTTATGATAATTCTTTTTGCTATTAAAGTCTCTAACAAAAAAAGTTCTTTATGAAAATTCTTTTTGCTTTCAATGATTTTGAACAGAAAATAATTCGATAATTTTAGTTGCATCAATTTTATATAATTTTAGTTTCAATAATACTAGAGGTTGCTTATAATGTTTTGAACAGAAAATACTTTGATAATTTTAGTTTCATAAATTTTATTTCTGTTATTAAAGTTTATTTTATTTTGTTTCTACTTATATATTTTATTAAAGTTTATATTATTTTGTTTCTAATTACTTATTTATTTTATTTGTTCTTTTTCATGCATTTACTGATTATTTTGAGCTATAAGACCCTAAAATTGAAAAGCATTTCAAATGAACTCTGAAAAGGTTGAAAGTTGGCATGGTATCATCATTTCATCCACATAGCATGTGCAAGAAAGTTGAGAGGGTTACGGCAAAAACTGGATGCACTTCATGTACAAAACGGACAATCTCTTTCGAAGTATCAGGATTTCATACGAAAACTCGTCTGTTACAAAGGGATTTCATTTTTTTTAAACTTATTTGAACTCCTGACTTTTTGTGTGTTCAAAATGCACCATTCAAAGCCACATCATCAATTTTCAACCCTTTCTGACTTCATTTGTTATTTTTCATGCATTTATTGATTATTTTGAGCTATAAGACCCTGAAATTGAAAAGCATTTCAAATGAACTCTGAAAAGGTTGAAAGTTGGCATGGTATCATCTTTTCATCCATATAGCATGTGCAAGAAAGTTGAGAGGGTTACGGCAAAAAAGGATGTACTTCGTGTACAAAACGGACAATGGTATCATACTCGTCTATTACAAAGTTGGCATGGTATCATCATAATAGTTGCGGGAGAAAGTCTTCACTTTTTCTTTGCTTGTGTCATGTGCTTATTGCGCCGTAACCATGGATAATCTTCATCGTTTATCAGGATGCTTGGGTCAGCCTTGACTTTGAAGGGAGGAATTTCATGAAACTTTTCATAATCTTCAGACATGTCTGTCTTGCCCTCCACTCCCACGATGTCCCTTTTTCCTGAAAGAACTATGTGGTGCTTTGGCTCGTCGTATGATGTATTCGCTTCCTTATCTTTTCTTTTTCTCGGTTTGGTAGACATGTCCTTCACATAGATAACCTGTGCCACATCATTGGCTAGGACGAACGGTTCGTCAGTGTACCCAAGATTTTTCAGATCCATTGTTGTCATTCCGTACTGTGGGTCTACCTGTACCCCGCCTCCTGACAGATTGACCCATTTGCACTTAAACAAAGGGACCTTAAAATCATGTCCGTAGTCAAGTTCCCATATGTCCACTATGTAACCATAATATGTGTCCTTTCCCCTCTCGGTTGCTGCATCAAAGTGGACACCGCTGTTTTGGTTGGTGCTCTTTTGATCTTGGGCGATCGTGTAAAATGTATTCCCATTTATCTCGTATCCTTTGTAAGTCAATACAGTCAAAGATGGTCCCCTGGACAACGAGTACAGCTCATCACAAACAGTGTTGTCACCTCTGAGACGTGTTTCCAACCAACTGCTGAAAGTCCTGATGTGTTCACATGTAATCCAGTCGTCGCACTGCTCCGGGTGTTTGGAGCGCAGACTGTTCTTGTGTTCATCGACATACGGGGTCACCAAGGTAGAGTTCTGTAGAACTGTGTAGTGTGCTTGAGACCAAGAATGCCCGTCCCTGCATATTATTGAGTCCGCTCCTAGCGTGCCTTTTCCAGTTAGTCTCCCCTCATACCGCGATTTAGGGAGACCTATCTTCTTAAGGCCAGGAATGAAGTCAACACAAAACCCAATGACATCCTTTGTTTGATGGCCCATGGAGATGCTTCCTTCTGGCCTAGCGTGGTTACGGACATATTTCTTTAGGACTCCCATGAACCTCTCAAAGGGGAACATATTGTGTAGAAATACGGGCCCCAGAATGACAATCTCGTCGACTAGATGAACTAGGACGTGCGTCATGATATTGAAGAAGGATGGTGGGAACACTAGATCGAAACTGACAAGACATTGCGCCACATCACTCCTTAGCCTTGGTATGATTTCTGGATCGATCACCTTCTGAGAGATTGCATTGAGGAATGCACATAGCTTCACAATGGCTAATCGGACATTTTCCGGTAGAAGCCCCCTCAATGCAACTGGAAGCAGTTGCATCATAATCACGTGGCAGTCATGAGACTTTAGGTTCTGGAACTTTTTCTCTGGCATATTTATTATTCCCTTTATATTCGACGAGAAGCCAGTCGGGACCTTCATACTGAGCAGGCATTCAAAGAAGATTTCTTTCTCTTCTTTCGTAAGAGCGTAGCTGGCAGGACCTTCATACTGCTTCGGAGGCATGCCGTCTTTTTCGTGCAAACGTTGCAGGTCCTCCCGTGCCTCAGGTGTATCTTTTGTCTTTCCATACACGCCCAAGAAGCCTAGTAGGTTCACACAAAGGTTCTTCGTCACGTGCATCACGTCGATTGAAGAGCGGACCTCTAGGTCTTTCCAGTAGGGTAGGTCCCAAAATATAGATTTCTTCTTCCACATGGGTGCGTGTCCCTCAGCGTCATTCGGAACAGCTAGTCCGCCGGGACCCTTTCCAAAGATTACGTGTAAATCATTGACCATAAAAAGTACGTGATCACCGGTACGCATGGCGGGCTTCTTTTGGTGATCTGCCTCGCCTTTGAAATGCTTGCCTTTCTTTCGACATTGATGGTTGGTCGGAAGAAATCGACGATGGCTCAGGTACACATTCTTCCTACATTTGTCCAGGTATATACTTTCAGTGTCATCTAAACAGTGCGTGCATGCGTGGTATCCCTTGTTTGTCTGTCCTGAAAGGTAACTGAGAGCGGGCCAATCGTTGATGGTTACAAACAGCCACGCGTGCAGGTTAAATTCCTCCTGTTTGTGCTCATCCCACGTACGTACACCGTTTCCATTCCACAACTGTAAAAGTTCTTCAACTAATGGCCTTAGGTACACATCAATGTCGTTGCCGGGTTGCTTAGGGCCTTGGATGAGAACTGGCATCATAATGAACTTCCGCTTCATGCACATCCAAGGAGGAAGGTTATACATACATAGAGTCACGGGCCAGGTGCTGTGATTGCTGCTCTGCTCCCCGAAAGGATTAATGCCATCTGCGCTTAAACCAAACCATACGTTCCTTGGGTCACCTGCAAACTCAGCCCAGTACTTTCTCTCAATTTTTCTCCACTGCGACCCATCAGTGGGTGCTCTCAACTTCCCGTCTTTCTTACGGTCCTCACTGTGCCATCGCATCAACTTTGCATGCTCTTCGTATCTGAACAGACGTTTCAACCGTGGTATTATAGGAGCATACCACATCACCTTCGCAGGAACCCTCTTCCTGGGGGGCTCGCCGTCAACATCACCAGGGTCATCTCGTCTGATCTTATACCGCAATGCACCGCATACCGAGCATGCGTTCAGATCCTTGTACGCACCGCGGTAGAGGATGCAGTCATTAGGGCATGCATGTATCTTCTGCACCTCCAATCCTAGAGGGCATACGACCTTCTTTGCTGCGTATGTACTGTCGGGCAATTCGTTATCCTTTGGAAGCTTCTTCTTCAATATTTTCAATAGCTTCTCAAATCCTTTGTCAGGCACAGCATTCTCTGCCTTCCACTGCAGCAATTCCAGTACGGTACCGAGCTTTGTGTTGCCATCTCTGCCTTTTCAATAGCTTCTTCAATATTTTCAATAGCTTCTCAAATCCTTTGTCAGGCACCTCATTGGTCCCGGTTCGTGGCATGAACCGGGACTAAAGGGCAGCCTGTGGTCCCGGTTCAAGCCACCAACCGGGACCAATGGTGGTGGGCCAGGAGCGAGGCCCATTGGTCCCGGTCCGTCCCACTAACCGGGACCAAAGGAGCCAGACAAACCAGGACCAATGCCCCCACGAGGCCCGGCAGGCCCCTGGCCTCGCGAACCGGGACCAGTGCCCCCATGGGTCCCTGTTCTGGACTGAACCGGGACTAATGGGCTGACCCGGCCTGAACCAAAGCCCTCTTTTCTACTAGTGTCAGCTTGCATCTTCGACACAGACATCTTATCTCCCTCTCGTTCTTTTGAAGAATCTCGGCCTTCGCGGAGCTCAAAAACCTATTCACGATGCCTTCGGTCATCGTGCGGACCATGGTCGCCTGCGGGGTAGAGCAAAACGATATTTTAGAACCAAAAAAAATGGCATGACTTTGCCTAAAAATAGGACCAAAAAGAATGCATAGTGCCAAATTCTCGCCGAAACGGAAATGAATCAACATTCCGGCAAAATATTGGCAACTATCACATTTCAAATACCGGTACCTGCAAACACAAACATATGCAACACCACAAACATATGCAACACCACAAACATACGTAGATCTAGGCCATAAAAAGTGTGTACGTTGTTGGAGGGAGAAAAAAGTAGATCTAGAACATAAAGAAAGCTTTCCCCTTACTTACCTATCAAAAAAAAAGGAAATTTAACCACTTAATTTGGGTGAATCTATGGTGCAAATGAGGTGAGGAGGAGGAGGCAGCCGAGACCAATCTTGGTAGAGGTGGAGAGAATGAAGTGGGGAAAGTGAGTGTGGTAGGTGGCTATCCAAAATATCTAGCTGCTCCCAGGTTACCAATGGAGCACCACCTAAGAATGCACCATTAGTAACCAGGGTTACTAATGGCGCACCTTGTGTGTGGTGCGCCATTACTAATTTTGATAATATATATATATATATATGTATAAACATGTTAGTAGTGGCGCACAAGTGGATAGTGCACCATTACTAGTTAAAACTAGTAATGGCGCACTATCCCCTGGTGCGCCACTGCTAACAATTTTTTTATCTTTTTTTCAAAACTAGTAATGGCGCACGGCACACCAGGTGCGCCATTAGTAATGTGGCCAATAATGGCGTACCTGTATCTGGTGCGCCACTGCTATATAGCAGTGGCGCACCACATACATGGTGCGCCATTAATGTCCATATTAGCTATAGCCGTTTTCCTAATAGTGTGTGTGGGTGCTAGAATAAGTGGAGGGCGGCCACGTGGGGCCCACAAGGCAGGGGCGCGCCCGGGGGGTGGGGGGGTGGGCGCGCCCTGGACCCTCGTGGCCAGGTGGTGTGGCCCCCTGATGTGTTCTCAGTGCCAAATATTCTTAAATATTCTAGAAAAATCATATTTCAATTTCAGGGCATTTGGAGAACTTTTATTTGCGTGGTATTTTTTATTGCACGGATAATCCAGAAAACAGACAGAAAATACTGTTTTTGCTTTATTTATTCTAAATAGCAGAAAGTTAATGGAGGGTACAGAGAGTTGTGCTTTCTAACTTCATCCATCTCATGCTCATCAAAAGGAATCCACTAACAAGGTTGATCAAGTCTTGTTAACAAACTCATTCCGAATCGCATGAAATCGGAGAATTTTCGAATAGCACTAGGTTACCTCAACGGGGATATGCACATCCCCGATAATAAGAATATCATATTTCTTCTTGACAGCAGGAAGAGGACATTCAAAACCTCCAATAGTAATCGTTGGAATTTTTCCAATAGAATTGATACTGTGGACTTGAGGTTGCTTCCTTGGAAAGTGTACCCTATGCTCATTACCATTAAAATGAAAAGTGACATTGCCTTTGTTGCAATCAATAACATCCCCTGCAGTATTCAAAAAGGGTCTACCAAGGATAATCGACATACTATCGTCCTCGGGAATATCAAGAATAACAAAGTCCATTAAAATAGTAACATTTGCAACCGCAACAGGCACATCCTCACAAATACCGACAGGTATAGCAGTTGATTTATCAGCCATTTGCAAAGATATTTCAGTAGGTGTCAACTTATTCAAATCAAGTCTATGATATAAAGAGAGAGGCATAACACTAACACCGGCTCCAAGATCACATAACGCAGTTTTAACATAGTTTCTTTTAATGGAGCATGGTATAGTTGGTACTCCTGGATCTCCAAGTTTCTTAGGTATTCCACCCTTAAAAGTATAATTAGCAAGCATGGTGGAAATTTCAACTTCCGGTATCTTTCTTTTATTTGTAACAATTTCCTTCATATACTTAGCATAAGGATTCATTTTAAGCATATCAGTCAAATGCATACGCAAAAAGATAGGTCTAATCATTTCAGCAACCGCTCAAAATCCTCATCATCCTTTGTCTTGGATGGTTTAGGAGGAAAAGGCATGGGTTTCTGAACCCATGGTTCTCTTTCCTTACCGTGCTTCCTAGCGACAAAGTCTCTCTTATCATAACGTTGATTCTTTGATTGTGGATTATCAAGATCAATAGCAGGTTCAATCTCTACATCATTGTTATTGCTAGGTTGAGCATCAACATGAACATCATCATTAACATTATCACTAGGTTCATGTTCATTACCAGATTGTGTTTCAGCATCAGAAATAGAAATATCATTGGGATTCTCAAGTGTGTCAACAACAGGTTCACTAGAAGCATGCAAAGTCCTATCATTTTTCTTTTTCTTCCTCTTAGAAGGACTAGGTGCATCAACATTAGTTCTCTGAGAATCTTGCTCAATTCTCTTAGGGTGGCCCTCGAGATACAAAGGTTCCTGGGTCATTTTACCCCCTCTAGTCATAACTCTAACAGCATTATCATTTTTCTTATTATTTAATTCATTGAGCAAATCATTTTGGGCTTTAAGCACTTGTTCTACTTGAGTGGTAACCATAGAAGCATGTTTACTAATAAGTTTAAGTTCACCTTTAACTCTAGACATATAATCACTCAAGTGTTCAATCATATAAGCATTGCATTTCAATTGTCTACCAACATAAGCATTGAAGTTTTCTTGTTTAGCAATAAAATTATCAAACTCATCCAAGCATTGGCTACAGACTTATAACGAGGAATATCACCTTCATCAAATCTATAGAGAGAATTTACCTTTACTACCTGTGTCGGGTTATCAAGACCATGTATTTCTTAAATAGGTGGTAAATTCTTAACATCTTCAGCTTTAATACATTTTTCTTTCATAGATTTTTTGCCTCTTGCATATCTTCAGGACTGAGAAATAGAATACCCCTTTTCTTCGGAGTTGGCTTAGGAGTTGGTTCAGGAAGTGTCCAATTATTTTCAATAGTCAACATATTATTCAATAGCAATTCAGCTTGATCAATGGTCCTTTCCCTGAAAACAAAACCAGCACAACTATCCAGGTGGTCTCTGAAAGCATCGGTTAGTCCATTATAAAACATATCAAGTATTTCATTTTTCTTGAGAGGATGATCAGGCAAAGCATTAAGTAATTGGAGAAGCCTCCCCCAAGCTTGTGGGAGACTCTCTTCTTCAATTTCCACAAAATTATATATTTCCCTTAAAGCAGCTTGTTTCTTATGAGCGGCGAAATATTTAGCAGAGAAGTAATAAATCATATCCTGGGGACTACGCACACAACCAGGATCAAGAGAATTAAACCATGTTTTAGCATCACCCTTTAATGAGAACGGAAATAACTTAAGGATATAGTAGTAGCGAGTTTTCTCATCATTAGTGAATAGGGTGGCTATATCATTTAATTTAGTAAGATGTGCCACGACAGTTTCAGATTCATAGCCAGATCAGATTCAACCAAAGTTATTATCTCAGGGTCGACAGAGAAATCATAATCCTTATCAGTAATACAGATAGGTGAACTAGCAAAAGCAGGGTCATATTTCATTCTAGCATTCAAAGATTTTTCTTTCAGCTTAGCTAATAATTTCTTAAGATCATATCTATCATTGCAAGCAAGAAAGTCTCTAGCAGTTTCTTCATCCATAACATAACCCTCAGGCACAACAGGCAATTCATATCTAGGGGAGAATCTTCATCATTACTTTCATCAATATTATTAGTTTCAATAATTTCATTCTCTCTAGCCCTAGCAAGTTGTTCATCAAGAAATTCACCTGGTGGCACAGTATTATCAAGCATAGAAGTAGTTTCATCATAAGTATCATGCAAAGCAGAAGTGGCATCATCAATAACATGCGACATATTATAATTAATAGCAGAAGCAGGTTTAGGTGTCGCAAGTTTACTCAAAATAGAAGGTGAATCAAGTGCAGAGCTAGATGGCAGTTCCTTACCTCCCCTCGTAGTTGAGGGATAAATCTTGGTTTCTCGTCTTTCAAGTTCCTCATAGTGACCAGCACATATAAATCCCAAGTGACTCAAAGAATAGAGCAATGCTCCCCGGCAAGAGCGCCAGAATATAGTCTTGATAACCCACAAGTATAGGAGATCGCAACAGTTTTCGAGGGTAGAGTATTCAACCCAAATTTATTGATTCGACACAAGGGGGGCCAAAGAATATTCTCAAGTATTAGCAGTTGATTTGTCAATTCAACCACACCTGGAAAACTTAATATCTGCAACAAAGTATTTAGTAGCAAAGTAGTATGGAAGTAACGATAACAGTGGCAAAAGTAACAGTAGCAGCTTTGTAGTAAGTGTAACAGTGGCAACGGTAAAGTAACTAAGCAAAGATCAATATGTGAAAAGCTCGTAGGCATTGGATCAGTGATGGATAATTATGTCGGATGCGATTCTTCATGCAACAGTTATAACATAGGGTGACACAGAACTAGCTCCAGTTCATCAATGTAATGTAGGCATGTATTCCGAATATAGTCATACATGCTTATGGAAAAGAACTTGCATGACATCTTTTGTCCTACCCTCCCGTGGCAGCGGGGTCCTATTGGAAACTAAGGGATATTAAGGCCTCCTTTTAATAGAGTACCGGACCAAAGCATTAGCACTTAGTGAATACATGAACTCCTCAAACTACGGTCATCACCGGGAGTGGTCCCGATTTTTGTCACTTCGGGGTTGCCGGATCATAACACTTAGTAGGTGACTATTGACTTGGAAGATAGGATCAAGAACTCGCATATATTCATGAAAACATAATAGGTTCAGATCTGAAATCATGGCACTCAGGCCCTAGTGACAATAATGGATACTAGGGATCAAACCCTAACAAAACTAACTCGATTACATGATAAATCTCATCCAACCCATCACCGTCCGGCAAGCCTACGATGGAATTACTCACGCACGGCGGTGAGCATCATGAAATTGGTGATTGAGGAAGGTTGATGATGACGACGGCGACAAATTCCCCTCTCCGGAGCCCCAAACGGACTCCAGATCAGCCCTCCCGAGAGAGATTAGGGCTTGGCAGCGGCTCCGTATCGTAAAACGCGATGAATCCTTCTCTCTGATTTTTCCCCGAACGTGAATATATAGAGTTGGAGTTGAGGTCGGTGGAGCATCACGGGGCCCACGAGACAGGGGGGCGCGCCCCCACCCTCATGGACAGGGTGTGGGCCCCCTGTTCTTGATTCTTTCGCCAGTATTTTTTATAAATTCCAAAAAATTCTCCGTGAAGTTTCAGGTCATTCCGAGAACTTTTATTTCTGCACAAAAATAACACCATGGCAATTCTGCTGAAAACAGCGTCAGTCCGGGTTAGTTCCATTCAAATCATGCAAGTTAGAGTCCAAAACAAGGGCAAAAGTGTTTGGAAAAGTAGATACGATGGAGACGTATCAACTCCCCCAAGCTTAAAACTTTGCTTGTCCTCAAGCAATTCAGTATGAAAACAAAGTGTGGCCATGAAATATGAGATGGGATCCATGTATGAAAACAAAGTGTGGACTTTGGTTGACTTGCCCGTTGATCGGCAAGCCATAGAGAATAAATGGATCTTCAAGAAGAAGACTGACGCAGACGGTAATGTTACTATCTACAAAGCTCGACTTGTTGCAAAAGGTTTTCGCCAAGTTCAAGGAGTTGACTACGATGAGACCTTCTCACCCATAGCGGTGCTTAAGTCCGTCCGAATCATGTTAGCAATTGCCGCATTTTATGATTATGAAATTTGGCAAATGGATGTAAAAACTGCATTCCTGAATGGATTTCTGAAAGAAGAGTTGTATATGATGCAACCAGAAGGTTTTATCGATCCAAAGGATGCTAACAAAGTGTGCATGCTCCAGCGATCCATTTATGGACTGGTTCAAGCATCTCGGAGTTGGAATAAACGTTTTGATAGTGTGATCAAAGCATATGGTTTTATACAGACTTTTGGAGAAGCCTGTATTTACAAGAAAGTGAGTGGGAGCTCTGTAGCATCTCTAATATTATATGTAGATAACATATTGTTGATTGGAAATGATATAGAATTTCTGGATAGCATAAAAGGATACTTGGACAAAAGTTTTTCAATGAAAGACCTCGGTGAAGCTGCTTATATATTGGGCATCAAGATCTATAGAGATAGATCAAGAAGCTTAATTGGACTTTCACAAAGCACATACCTTGATAAAGTTTTGAAGAAGTTCAAAATGGATCAAGCAAAGAAAGGGTTCTTGCCTGTGTTACAAGGTGTGAAGTTGAGTCAGACTCAATGCCCGACCACTACAGAAGATAGAGAGAAAATGAAATTCATTCCCTATGCATCAACCATAGGTTCTATCATGTATCCAATGTTGTGTACCAGACCTGATGTGTGCCTTGCTATTTGTTTAGCAGGGAGGTACCAAAGTAATCCAGGAGTGGATCACTGGACAGCGGTCAAGAACATCCTGAAATACCTGAAAATGACTAAGGATATGTTTCTCGTTTATGCAGGTGAAAAAGAGCTCATCGTAAACAGTTACGTCGATGCAAGCTTTGACACTGATCCGGATGACTCTAAGTCACAAACCAGATACGCATTGTTATTGAATGGTGGAGTTGTCAGTTGGTGCAGTTCCAAGCAGAGCGTCATGGCGGGATCTAAGTGTGAAGCGGAGTACATAGCTGCTTCAGAAGCAGCAAATGAAGGAGTCTGGATGAAGGAGTTCATATCCGATCTAGGTGTCATACCTAGTGCATCGGGTCCAATGAAAATCTTTTGTGACAATACTGGTGCAATTGCCTTGGCAAAGGATCCAGATTTCACAAGAGAACCAAGCACATCAAGAGACGCTTCAATTCCATCCGTGATCAAGTCAAGGAGGGAGACATAGAGATTTGCGAGATACATACGGATCTGAATGTTGCAGACCCGTTGACTAAGCCTCTCTCACGAGCAAAATAAGATCAACACCAAGACTCCATGGGTGTTTAGAATCATTACTGTGCATCCAGATTATTGACTCTAGTGCAAGTGGGAGACTGAAGGAAATATGCCCTAGAGGAAATAATAAAGTTGTTATTTATATTTCCTTATATCATGATAAATGTTTATTATTCATGCTAGAATTGTATTAACCGGAAACTTAGTACATGTGTGAATACATAGACAAAACAGAGTGTCACTAGTATGCCTCTACTTGACTAGCTCTTTAATCAAAGATGGTTAAGTTTCCTAACCATAGACATGAGTTGTCATTTGATGAACGGGATCACATCATTAGAGAATGATGTGATTGACTTGACCCATCCGTTAGCTTAGCACTATGATCGTTTAGTTTATTGCTATTGCTTTCTTCATAACTTATACATGTTCCTATGACTATGAGATTATGCAAATCCCGAATACCGGAGGAACACTTAGTGTGCTGTCAAACGTCACAACATAACTGAGTGATTATAAAGATGCTCTATAGGTGTCTCCGATAGTTTTTATTGAGTTGGCATAGATCGAGATTAGGATTTGTCACTCCGATTGTCGGAGAGGTATCTCTGGGCCCTCTCGGTAATGCACATCACTATAAGCCTTGCAAGCAATGTAACTAATGAGTTAGTTACGGGATGATGCATTACGGAACGAGTAAAGAGACTTGCCGGTAATAAGATTGAACTAGGTATTGAGATATCGATGATCGAATCTCGGGCAAGTAACATGCCGATGACAAACGGAACAACGTATGTTGTTATGCGGTTTGACCGATAAAGCTCTTCGTAGAATATGTAGGAACCAATATGAGCATACAGGTTCCACTATTGGTTATTGACCGGAGATGAGTCTCGGTCATGTCTACATAGTTCTCGAACCCGTAGGGTCCACAAGCTTAACGTTCGATAATGATCGGTATTATGAGTTTATGTGTTTTGATGTACGGAAGGTTGTTCGGAGTCTCGGATGTGATCACGGGCATGACGAGGAGTCTCGAAATGGTCGAAGATCAATATATTGGAAGGCTATGTTTGGACACCGGAATGGTTCCGGATGAGTTCGGGCATTTTTCGGAGTACCGGGAGGTTACCGGAACCCCCCGGGGAGTCAATGGGCCTTATTGGTGTTGGAAATATGCCCTAGAGGCAATAATAAAATGGTTATTATTATATTTCCTTGTTCATTATAATTGTCTATTGTTCATGCTATAATTGTGTTATTCGGAAATCGTAATACATGTGTGAACACATAGACCATAACATGTCCCTAGTGAGCCTCTAGTTGACTAGCTCGTTGATCAATAGATGGTTACGGTTTCCTGACCATGGACATTGGATGTCATTGATAAAGGGATCACATCATTAGGAGAATGATGTGATGGACAAGACCCAATCCTAAGCATAGCACTAGATCGTGTAGTTCGTTTGCTGAAGCTTTTCTAATGTCAAGTATCATTTCCTTAGACCATTGGATCGTGCAACTCCCGGATACCATAGGAATTCTTTGGGTGTACCAAACGTCACAACGTAACTAGGTGGCTATAAAGGTGCACTACAGGTATCTCCGAAAGTGTCTGTTGGGTTGGCTCGGATCAAGATAGGGATTTGTCACTCCGTATGACGGAGAGGTATCTCTTGGCCCACTCGGTATTGCATCATCATAATGAGCTCAATGTGACTAATTAGTTAGTCACGGGATCATGCATTACAGAACGAGTAAACTGACTTGCCGGTAACGAGATTGAACGAGGTATTGGGATACCGACGATCGAATCTCGGGCAAGTAACGTACCGATTGACAAAGGGAATTGTATACGGGATTGCTTGAATCCTCGACATCGTGGTTCATCTGATGAGATCATCGTGGAACATGTGGGAGCCAACATGGGTATCCAGATCCCGCTGTTGGTTATTGGCTAGAGAGGTGTCTCGGTCATGTCTGCATGATTCCCGAACCCGTAGGGTCTACACACTTAAGGTTCGATGACGTTAGGGTTATAAGGAAGATTTGTATGTGATTACCGAATGTTGTTCAGAGTCCCGGATGAGATCCCGGACGTCACGAGGAGTTCCGGAATGGTTGGAGGTAAAGATTTATATATGGGAAGTCACCATACGGTCACCGGAAATATTCGGGGGTATACCGGTATTGTACCGGGACCACCTGAGGGGTTCCGGGGGTCCACCCGGGGGTCCACCTGCCCCGGAGGGCCTTATGGGCTGTAGGTGGAAGGGAACCAGCCCTTAGTGGGCTGGGCGCCAACCCCCCTAGGGCCCATGCGCCTAGGGTTTGGGGGAAACCCTAAAGGGGGGCGCCCCCCTTGCTTGGGGGGCAAGCCACCTCCCCCTTGGCCGCCGCCCCCCCTCTAGATCCCATCTAGAGGGGCCGGCCCCCTTCCCCCTTATCCCTATTAATAGAGGGGTGAGGGGAGGGCTGTAGCACGACATCCAAGGCGCAGCCCCTCCCCTCCCCAACACCTCTCCTCCTCCGCGTGTGCTTGGCAAAGCCCTGCCGGAGAACTGTCACTCCACCACCACCACGCCGTCGTGCTGCTGTTGGAGCCTTCTTCCTCAACCTCTCCCTCCTCCTTGCTGGATCAAGGCATGGGAGATGTCACCGCTGCGTACGTGTGTTGTACGCGGAGGTGCCGTCCGTTCGGCGCTTGGATCATCGGTGATTTGGATCACGACGAGTACGACTCCATCAACCCCGTTCTCTTGAACGCTTCCGCTCGCGATCTACAAGGGTATGTAGATGCACTCCTCCCCTCTTGTTGCTAGTAAACTCCATAGATTGATCTTGGTGATGCGTAGAAAATTTTAATTTCTGCTACGATCCCCAACAGTGGCATCATGAGCTAGGTCTATGCGTAGTTTCTATGCACGAGTAGAACACAAGTTGTTGTGGGCATTGATTTTGTCAATTTACTTGCCGTTACTAGTCTTATCTTGATTCGGCGGCATCGTGGGATGAAGCGGCCCGGACCGACCTTACACGTACGCTTACGTGAGACAGGTTCCACCGACTGACATGCACTAGTTGCATAAGGTGGCTAGCGGGTGTCTGTCTCTCCCACTTTAGTCGGATCGGATTCGATGAAAAGGGTCCTTATGAAGGGTAAATAGAAATTGGCATATCACGTTGTGGTTTTGGCATAGGTAAGAATCGTTCTTGCTAGAAACCTATAGCAGTCACGTAAAAGTTTGCAACAACAATTAGAGGACGTCTAACTTGTTTTTGCAGCAAGTGTCATGTGATGTGATATGGCCAGAAGGATGTGATGAATGATATATGTGATGTATGAGATTGATCATGTTCTTGTAATAGGAATCACGACTTGCATGTCGATGAGTATGACAACCGGCAGGAGCCTAGGAGTTGTCTTAATTTATTTATGACCTGCGTGTCAACTGAAACGTCATGTAATTACTTTACTTTATTGCTAACCATTAGCCATAGTAGTAGAAGTAATAATTGGCGAGACAACTTCATGAAGACACGATGATGGAGATCATGATGATGGAGATCATGGTGTCATGCCGGTGACGATGATGAACATGGCGCCCCGAAGATGGAGATCAAAAGGAGCAAAATGATATTGGCCATATCATGTCACTATTTGATTGCATGTGATGTTTATGATGTTTTACATCTTATTTGCTTAGAACGACGGTAGCATAAATAAGATGATCCCTCGCTAAAATTTCAATAAAGTGTTCCCCCTAACTGTGCACCGTTGCGAAGGTTCGTTGTTCCGAAGCACCACGTGATGATCGGGTGTGATAGGTTCTAACGTTCGCATACAACGGGTGTAAGTCAGATTTACACACGCAATACACTTAGGTTGACTTGACGAGCCTAGCATGTACAGACATGGCCTCGGAACACAAGAGACCGAAAGGTCAAACATGAGTCGTATAGCAGATACGATCAACATGAAGATGTTCACCGATGATGACTAGTCCGTCTCACGTGATGATCGGACACGGCCTAGTTGACTCGGATCATGTATCACTTAGATGACTAGAGGGATGTCTATCTGAGTGGGAGTTCGTTAATAATTTGATTAGATGAACTTAATTATCATGAACTTAGTCTAAAAACCTTTACAATATGTCTTGTAGATCAAATGGCCCACGCTAATGTTGCCCTCAACTTCAACGCGTTCCTAGAGAAAACCAAGCTGAAAGACGATGGTAGCAACTACACGGACTGGGTCCGTAACCTGAGGATTATCCTCATAGCTGCCAAGAAAGCATATGTCCTTGAAGCACCGCTAGGTGATGCACCTGTTTTCCCAGCAACTTAAGACGTTCTGAACGCCTGGCTGTCACGTAGTGATGATTACTCCCTGGTTCAGTGTGGCATGCTTTACAGCTTAGAACCGGGGCTCCAAAAGCGTTTTGAGCAGCACGGAGCATATGAGATGTTCCAAGAGCTGAAAATAGTTTTCCAAGCTCATGCCCGGGTCGAGAGATATGAAGTCTCCGACAAGTTCTACAGTTGTAAGATGGAGGAGAATAGTTCCGTCAGCGAACACATACTCAAAATGTCTGGGTTGCACAACCGCTTGTCTCAGCTGGGAGTTAATCTCCCGGATGACGCGGTCGTTGACAGGATCCTTCAGTCGCTCCCACCTAGCTACAAGAGCTTTGTGATGAAATTCAATATGCAGGGGATGGAAAAGACCATTCCTGACGTATATTCAATGCTGAAATCAGCGGAGGTGGAGATCAAAAAGGAACATCAAGTGTTAATGGTGAATAAAACCACTAAGTTCAAGAAAGGCAAGGGCAAGAAGAACTTCAAGAAAGACGGCAAGGGAGTTGTCGCGCCCGGTAAGCAAGCTTCCGGGAAGAAGACAAAGAATGGACCCAAGCCTGAGACTGAGTGCTTTTATTGCAAGGGAAACGGTCACTGGAAGCGGAACTGCCCCAAGTACTTAGCGGATAAGAAGGCCGGCAATGCCAAAGGTATATGTGATATACATGTTATAGATGTGTACCTAACCAGCGCTCGTAGTAGCTCCTGGGTATTTGATACCGGTGCGGTTGCTCATATTTGTAACTCAAAGCAGGAGCTGCGGAATAAGCGGAGACTGGCGAAGGACGAGGTGACGATGCGCGTCGGGAATGGTTCCAAGGTCGATGTAATCGCCGTCGGCACGCTACCTCTACATTTACCTACGGGACTAGTTTTAAACCTCAATAATTGTTATTTAGTGCCAGCTTTGAGCATGAACATTGTATCTGGATCTCGTTTAATGCGAGATGGCTACTCATTTAAATCCGAGAATAATGGTTGTTCTATTTATATGAGAGATAGGTTTTATGGTCATGCCCCGCTGGTCAATGGTTTATTCTTAATGAATCTCGAACGTGATGTTACACATATTCATAGTGTGAATGCTAAGAAATTTAAGGTTGATAATGATAGTCCCACATACTTGTGGCACTGCCGCCTTGGTCACATTGGTGTCAAACGCATGAAGAAACTCCATGCAGATGGACTTTTGGAGTCTCTTGATTATGAATCATTTGACACGTGCGAACCATGCCTCATGGGCAAAATGACCAAGACTCCGTTCTCCGGAACAGTGGAGCGAGCAACCAACTTATTGGAAATCATACATACTGATGTGTGCGGTCCAATGAGCGTTGAGGCTCGTGGTGGCTATCGTTATGTTCTCACCCTCACTGATGACTTGAGTAGATATGGGTATGTCTACTTAATGAAACACAAGTCTGAGACCTTTGAAAAGTTCAAGGAATTTCAGAGTGAGGTTGAGAATCAACGTGACAGGAAAATAAAGTTCTTACGATCAGATCGTGGAGGGGAATATTTGAGTCACGAATTTGGCACACACTTAACGAAATGTGGAATTGTTTCACAACTCACGCCGCCTGGAACACCTCAGCGTAATGGTGTGTCCGAACGTCGTAATCGCACTCTATTGGATATGGTGCGATCTATGATGTCTCTTACCGATCTACCGCTATCATTCTGGGGTTATGCTTTAGAGACTGCCGCATTCACTTTAAATAGGGCTCCGTCGAAATCCGTTGAGACGACACCGTATGAATTATGGTTTGGGAAGAAACCTAAGCTGTCGTTTCTTAAAGTTTGGGGATGCGATGCTTATGTCAAGAAACTTCAACCTGAAAAGCTCGAACCCAAGTCGGAAAAATGCGTCTTCATAGGATACCCTAAGGAAACCATTGGGTATACCTTCTACCTCAGATCCGAAGGCAAGATCTTCTTTGCCAAGAACGGGTCCTTTCTGGAGAAAGAGTTTCTCTCAAAAGAAGTAAGTGGGAGGAAAGTGGAACTTGATGAGATGACCCCTCTCGAACCAGAAAGTAGCGCAGCACAAGAAAATGTTTCTTTGGTGCCTGCACTGACTAGAGGGGAAGTTAATGATGACGATCATGATCAAGTTACCACTGAACTTCGTAGGTCCACAAGGACACGTTCCGCACCAGAGTGGTACGGCAACCCTGTCCTGGAAATCATGTTGTTGGACAACGGTGAACCTTCGAACTATGAAGAAGCAATGGCGGGTCCAGATTCCAACAAATGGCTTGAAGCCATGCAATCCGAGATAGGATCCATGTATGAAAACAAAGTGTGGACTTTGACAGACTTGCCCGATGATCGGCGAGCGATAGAAAATAAATGGATCTTTAAGAAGAAGACGGACGCGGATGGAAATGTTACCATCTATAAAGCTCGACTTGTCTCTAAGGGTTATCGACAAGTTCAAGGAGTTGACTACGATGAGACCTTCTCACCCGTAGCGAAGCTGAAGTCCGTCCGAATCATGTTAGCAATTGTCGCATTCTACGATTATGAAATATGGCAAATGGACGTCAAAACGGCATACCTTAACGGCTTCCTTAAGGAAGAATTGTATATGATGCAGCCGGAAGGTTTTGTCGATCCTAAGAATGCTGACAAAGTATGCAAGCTCCAGCGCTCAATCTATGGGCTGGTGTAGGCATCTCAGAGTTGGAACATTCGCTTTGATGAGATGATCAAAGCGTTTGGGTTTACACAGACTTATGGAGAAGCCTGTGTTTACAAGAAAGTGAGTGGGAGCTCTGTAGCATTTCTCATATTATATGTGGATGACATACTATTGATGGGAAATGATATAGAATTCTTGGAAAGTATAAAGGCCTACTTGAATAAGTGTTTTTCAATGAAGGACCTTGGAGAAGCTGCTTACATATTAGGCATCAAGATCTATAGAGATAGATCGAGACGCCTCATAGGTCTTTCACAAAGCACATACCTTGACAAGATATTGAAGAAGTTCAATATGGATCAGTCCAAGAAGGGGTTCTTGCCTGTATTGCAAGGTGTGAGATTGAGCACGGCTCAATGCCAGACCACGGCAGAAGATAGAGAAAAGATGAGTGTCGTCCCCTACGCCTCGGCCATAGGGTCTATTATGTATGCCATGCTGTGTACCAGACCTGATGTAAACCTTGCCGTAAGTTTGGTAGGAAGGTACCAAAGTAATCCCCGCATGGAACACTGGACAGCGGTCAAGAACATCCTGAAGTACCTGAAGAGGACTAAGGATATGTTTCTCGTTTATGGAGGTGACGAAGAGCTCGTCGTAAAGGGTTACGTCGATGCTAGCTTCGACACAGATCTGGATGACTCTAAGTCACAAACCGGATACGTGTATATTTTGAATGGTGGGGCAGCCAGCTGGTGCAGTTGCAAGCAAAGCGTCGTGGCAGGATCTACATGTGAAGCGGAGTACATGGCAGCCTCGGAGGCAGCACATGAAGCAATCTGGATGAAGGAGTTCATTGCCGACCTAGGAGTTATTCCCAATGCATCGGGGCCGATGACTCTCTTCTGTGACAACACTGGAGCTATTGCCCTTGCCAAGGAGCCCAGGTTTCACAAGAAGACCAGGCACATCAACCGTCGCTTCAACTCCATTTGTGAAAATGTTCAAAATGGAGACATAGATATTTGTAAAGTACATACGGATTTGAATGTCGCAGATCCGTTGACTAAACCTCTTCCACGGACAAAACATGATCAACCCCAGAACTCTATGGGTGTACGATTCATCACAATGTAACTAGATTATTGACTCTAGTGCAAGTGGGAGACTGTTGGAAATATGCCCTAGAGGCAATAATAAAATGGTTATTATTATATTTCCTTGTTCATGATAATTGTCTATTGTTCATGCTATAATTGTGTTATTCGGAAATCGTAATACATGTGTGAACACATAGACCATAACATGTCCCTAGTGAGCCTCTAGTTGACTAGCTCGTTGATCAATAGATGGTTACGGTTTCCTGACCATGGACATTGGATGTCATTGATAACGGGATCACATCATTAGGAGAATGATGTGATGGACAAGACCCAATCCTAAACATAGCACTAGATCGTGTAGTTCGTTTACTGAAGCTTTTCTAATGTCAAGTATCATTTCCTTAGACCATGAGATCGTGCTACTCCCAGATACCGTAGGAATGCTTTGGGTGTACCAAACGTCACAACGTAACTGGGTGGCTATAAAGGTGCACTACAGGTATCTCCAAAAGTGTCTGTTGGGTTGGCTCGGATCGAGACAGGGATTTGTCACTCCGTATGACGGAGAGGTATCTCTGGGCCCACTCGATATTGCATCATCATAATGAGCTCAATGTGACTAAGTAGTTAGTCACGGGATCATGCATTATGGAACGAGTAAAGTGACTTGCCGGTAACGAGATTGAACGAGGTATTGGGATACCGATGATCGAATCTCGGGCAAGTAACGTACCGATTGACAAAGGGAATTGTATACGGGATTGCTTGAATCCTTGACATCGTGGTCCATCCGATGAGATCATCGTGGAACATGTGGGAGCCAACATGGGTATCCAGATCCCGCTGTTGGTTATTGGCTAGAGAGGTGTCTCGGTCATGTCTGCATGATTCCCGAACCCGTAGGGTCTACACACTTAAGGTTCGATGACGCTAGGGTTATAAGGAAGGTTTGTATGTGATTACCGAATGTTGTTCGGAGTCCCGGATGAGATCCCGGACGTCACGAGGAGTTCCGGAATGGTCCGGAGGTAAAGATTTATATATGGGAAGTCACCATACGGTCACCGGAAATATTCGGGGGTATACCGGTATTGTACCGGGACCATCGGAGGGGTTCCGGGGGTCCACTGGGAGGGTCCACCTGCCCCGGAGGGCCTTATGGACTGTAGGTGGAAGGGAACCAGCCCTTAGTGGGCTGGGCGCCAACCCCCCAAGGGCCCATGCGCCTAGGGTTTGGGGGAAACCCTAAAGGGGGGCGCCCCCCCTTGCTTGGGGGGCAAGCCACCTCCCCCTTGGCCGCCGCCCCCCCCTCTAGATCCCATCTAGAGGGGCCGGCCCCCTTCCCCCTTCTCCCTATAAATAGAGGGGTGAGGGGAGGGCTGTAGCATGACATCCAAGGCGCAGCCCCTCCCCTCCCCAACACCTCTCCTCCTCCGCGTGTGCTTGGCGAAGCCCTGCCGGAGAACTGTCACTCCACCAC
This sequence comes from Aegilops tauschii subsp. strangulata, assembly GCF_002575655.3. Classification (NCBI taxonomy): domain Eukaryota; kingdom Viridiplantae; phylum Streptophyta; class Magnoliopsida; order Poales; family Poaceae; genus Aegilops; species Aegilops tauschii. Next base: position 134,674,358 of record NC_053036.3, read on the forward strand.
CACCACGCCGCCGTGCTGCTGTTGGAGCCTTCTTCCTCAACCTCTCCCTCCTCCTTGCTGGATCAAGGCGTGGGAGACGTCACCGCTCCGTACGTGTGTTGAACGCGGAGGTGTCGTCCGTTCGGCGCTTGGATCATCGGTGATTTGGATCACGACGAGTACGACTCCATCAACCCCGTTCTCTTGAACGCTTCCGCTCGCGATCTACAAGGGTATGTAGATGCACTCCTCCCCTCTCGTTTCTAGTAAACTCCATAGATTGATCTTGGTGATGCATAGAAAATTTTAATTTCTGCTACGATCCCCAACAATTGGACCTTAGTGGGAGAGAGGAGGAGGCGGCCAAGGTGGGGGCGTGCCTCCCAAGCCCAATCCGAATTGGGAGGGGGCCGGCCCCCCTTTCCTTCTCTCCCTCTCCCTCTTCCTTCTTCTCCTACTCAACCTAGGGAAGGGGGAATCCTACTCCCACTAGGAGTAGGACTCCCCCTTGGGCGCGCCATAGAGAGGGCCAGCCCTACCCTCCTCCACTCCTTTATATACGGGGGAGGGGGCACCCCATAGACACACAAGTTGACAGTTGTCCTAGCCGTGTGCGGTGCCCCCCTCCATAGATTTCCACCTCGGTCATATCGTTGCAGTGCTTAGGCGTAGCCATGCGCCAGTAACTTCATCATCACCATCAACACGCCGTCGTGCTGACGAAACTCTCCCTCGACCTCAGCTGGATCTAGAGTTCGTGGGACGTCACCGAGCTGAACGTGTGCAGATCGCGGAGGTGCCGTATCTTCACTGCTAGGATCGGTCGGATCGTGAAGACGTATGACTACATCAACCGTGTTGTCATAACGCTTCCGCTTTCGGTCTACGAGGGTACGTAGACACCACTCTCCCCTCTCGTTGCTATCCATCACCTAGATAGATCTTGCGTGATCGTAGGAATTTTTTTGAAATTACTGCGTTCCCCAACACTTCGGTGGCTGTACGGCTCCATCAACCCCGACGTCGCCGACATGGTCATGGCAGCCGGTACCACGGCTGCCGCTTTCTTCGCCGGCATCACCTTCCTCTTCCGCGACAACCAACAGGCGCGCGCGGGTTACCTCGGCCAGAAGTTCTGCAACATCCTCCAAGGCGACAAGACTGTCACCGCCTACTGCCTCGAGCAAAAGATGGTCGCTGATGCTCTCGCCGACGTTAATGCCCCGGTCTCCGATGACGCTCTGGTGTGGAACACCATCAAGGGCCTCAATGACCACTACAAGGACATCAGCAACCTCGCGCCTCTCATCAAGCCGTTCCCCACGTTCCTTGAATTTCGCAACATGCTTCTTCTCCAGGAACTTAAGTCATCCTCCCAGAGCTCTACGTCACCCGCGGTCTTCTACTCCGCTCCCGCCAATGGTGGGCCTCGCGGGGGATCTGCGCCTCCACCACCACAACCGGCCGGTCTCGATGCTCCGGCGCCATACGGTGCTCCCACCAGGTATGGTACCTTCCGCTACAAGGGGAAGAAGAAGAAGAAGACTTGGGGCGGTGGCGCCCCCATCTTCCCCAACATGCAGAACCCCTGGACCGGTGCCATCCACATGTACCCGATGATGGGTCCTGGCATGCCCACACACGGTCATGCCGGCCCCGTCAGCATCCTCGGACCGAGACCCCGCCCCTCGGCGCCGCTGCATCGTCCTCCTGCTCACGGCTACATGGCCCTGCCTACCCCGTCACCTCCAACCCCACAGGCGACGTACTCCTACACCGGCTACCCTGCCTACGGCTCCTCGGCACAGACGTGGGATCCGTCCGCCCTCGCGAGCTACTTCAATACCATGAGTCTCGAGGCTCCTACGGAGTGGCTCATGGACACTGGAGCCGCCGCTCACATGTCTTCGGACGCCGGTAATCTCACCTCCCTCTCTTCACCTCCTCCACATCAACATGTCATCGTTGGTGATGGTTCTTCTATTCCTGTCACTCATTCTGGACATGTTCGTCTCCCCACCTCTCATCATCTCACTCTTCGTGATGTCCTCATTACTCCACGTATTGTTAAGAATTTAATCTCAGTTTGTCAATTTACCACTGACAACTATTGCTCGGTTGAATTTGACCCTTGGGGCTTTTCTGTGAAGGATCTCTGGACAGGGTGCGCGATTCTCAGGTGCAATAGCTCGGGTGACCTCTATCTGCTCACTACCCATGTGGCAAAAATCTGAAGCTTTTGCTCTTTTGTCTAACTTTTGTACTTATGTCGCTACAAGATACGTCTCCAACGTATCTATAATTTTTGATTGTTCCATGTTGTTTTATTATCAATCTTGGATGTTTTATAATCATTTTATAGTCATTTTATATCAGTTTTTTGGTACTAACCTATTGACATAGTGCCAAGTGCCAGTTGCTATTTTTTCCATGTTTTTTACATTGCAGGAAATCAATATCAAACGGAGTCCAAATGCGACGAAACTCCACGGTCATTTTTTATGGCCCAGAAGGAAGGCAATGGGCCCTGATTACACCTGGGGAAGCCCCGAGCGGGGCACAACCCACCAGGGCGCGCCAGGAAGCCCAGGCGCGCCCTGGTGGGTTGTGCCCACCTCGGGTGCTCCCCGGACCGCCTCTTTGCTCTATAAATACCCCAAAAATTCCAGAACCCTAGGGGAGTCGACGAAATATTTATCTAGCCGCCGCAGAGTCCAGAATCACCAGATCCAATCTAGACACCATCACGGAGGGGTTCACCACTTCCATTGGTGCCTCTCCCATGATGCGTGAGTAGTTCTTTGTAGACCTTCGGGTCCGTAGTTAGTAGCTAGATGGCTTCCTCTCTCTCGCTGAATTCTCAATACAATGGTCTCTTGGAGATCCATATGATGTAACTCTTTTTGCGGTGTGTTTGTTGGGATCTGATGAACTTCGAGTTTATGATCAGTTATATCTTTTTATATCCATGAAAGTTATTTGAGTTTCTTTGATCACTTATATGCATGATCTCATGATCTCTTATAGCCTCGTATTTCTTCTCCGATATTTGGGTTTTGTTTGGCCAACTTGATCTATTTATCTTGCAATGGGAAGAGGTGCCCGGTACTGGGTTCAATCTTACGGTGCTTGATCCTAGTGACAGAAAGGGAACCGACACGTATGTATCGTTGCTACTAAGGATAAAAAGACGAGATCTATATCTACCTCCATATAGATAAATGGATCTTATCTACATCATCTCATCATTCTTATTGCATTACTCTGTTTTTCTATGAACTTAATACACTAGATGCATGCTGGATAGCGGTCGATGTGTGGAGTAATAGTAGTAGATGCAGGCAGGAGTCGGTCTACTAATCTTGGACGTGATACCTATGTAATGATCATCGCCTGGATATCGTCATAATTATTTAAGGTTCTATCAATTGCCCAACAGTAATTTGTTTACCCACCGTTTGCTATTTTTCTCGAGAGAAGCCACTAGTGAAACCTACGGCCCCCAGGTTTCTTTCTCATATATTTGCCTTGTGATATACTTTTACTTTGCGTTTTTATTCATATATATTAAACCAAAAAAATACAAAAATACCTTGCTGTGTTTTATCTTTATTTATTTTATTTGGCGTTCGATTTGTCAATCTACTACAATTTACCTCACGTCCGTTTGCCTATCTTGAGGCGTCGTACCCCGAAAGGGATTGACAACCCCTTTAAAACGTCGGGTTGCAAGGTGTTGTTGTTTGTGTGCAGGTGTTGTTTACGTTGTGTTGCTTTGTTCTCCTGCTTGTTCGATACCTTGGTTTCATAACTGAGGGAAATACCTACCGTCGTTGTGCTACATCATCCCTTCCTCTTGGGGGAAATACCGACGTAGTTGCAGCAACCATCACTACACAGTTCTCTCTTTCTCTCCAAGCGATCCAATGCGACAACGGCCGCGAATTCGACAATCGCGTCATTCAGGATCTCACCGTCCAGCACGGGATCCTCCTACGTTTCTCATGCCCATACACCTCTCCACAAAACGGTAAGTTGAACGCATCATTCGCACTATCAACGACGTAGTTCGTACTTTGCCTTTTCAAGCGAGCATGCCTCCAAAATTTTGGTTGAAGCCCTCCATACGTCCACCTATCTTCTCAATAGATTACCCACCAAAGCCCTTTCGGCTTCCTGTCCTTTCTTCGCTCTTTTTAGCAAAACACCAGACTACACCCTTCTTCGTACTTTTGGTTGTTTATGCTACCCCAATATCGCGTCCACTATGTCTCACAGACTGTCGCACCCTTCAGTCGCATGTGTTTTTCTTGGCTATCCATCTAACCACCATGGCTATCGTTGCATGGAACTTGAAACTCGTCGCATCATCATCTCTCGCCATGTGATTTTTGACGAAACTCGGTTCTCGTTCGCTCCTCTTTTTTCTGTCTCTAACATGCAGCAGCACACCTCTACACCTCCCTCGGACGTTGATCCGATCGACATACTCGACTCGGTCGTCGTGCCACCCATGCATGTTGGGTTGCGTCCCTCCACTGGCTCATCTCGGTCCGCTGGACAGCGCCTTGCCTCCTCACCGGCAACATCCGAGTTGGCCTTGTCACCCTCGCGAACGACGGCCCACTCGGCACTGTCCACGCCGGTCCACTCGGCCTCGCGGACGTCGGTCTCGTGCACACCAGCTTTGCGCACGCTGGGTCATTCACCGGCCCATCCAGCTTCGCCTGCGCCGGGACATTCACCGGCCCATCCGGCCTCGCCTGTGCTGGCCTCGCCTGCCTCGGTCTCGCTCGACCGTGGCCCATCTCCAGCGGCTTCTGCCGCCGACTCTGACACCGTGGCTTCTGGCTCCGCAGCCTCCGACGCTGCCTCCTCCACGGCCCGTTCGTCTCCGACAATGACACCGCCGTGTTCGCTGCCCCTGGCACCTGTGGTCGTCCCTCCTCCACCGATAACGCGTCGAACAGCTGTGGCTGCTCCTCACCACATGGTGACCCTGTTGGGGAACGTAGCAATAATTCAAAAAAATTCCTACGTGTCACCAAGATCAATCTAGGAGATGCTAGCAACGAGAGAGAGGGAGTGCATCTTCATACCCTTGAAGATTGCTAAGCGGAAGCGTTACAACAACGCGGTTGATGGAGTCGTACTCGCGGCGATTCAATTCGCGGAAGATCCGATCTAGTGCCGAACGGACGGCGCCTCCGCGTTCAACACACGTACAGCCCGGGGACGTCTCCTCCTTCTTGATCCAGCAAGGGGAGAGGAGAAGTTTAGGGAGAACTCCAGCAGCACGACGGCATGGTAGCAATGGAGCTCGTGGTTCTCCGGCAGGGCTTTGCCAAGCACTACGGAGGAGGAGGAGATGTATGAGGAGGAAGGGCGCTGCGCCAAGGGAAGGGTATGGCTGCCCTCCCACCCCCTCACTATATATAGGGGGAAGGGGAGAGGGGGCCGGCCCCTCTAGGAGGAGGCGGCGGCCAGGGGAAACCCTAGATGGGTTTGGGAGCCCCCACCCCCTAGGAAACTTGGCCCCCAAGCCGGGAGGAGCGGCTGCCCTAGGGGTAGCGCCTCCACCTCTCCTGGTTAGGTGAGAGGGGTTGGGAGGGGCGCACAGCCCCTTAGTGGGCTGGTTTGCTCCTTCCCCTTGGCCCATAAGGCCCCCCCAACGCTTGCCGGGGCCTCCGAAACCCCTTTCGGACATGCTGGCCATAGCCTGGTACCCCCGGAACAATTCCGGACTCCAATACCCTTCGTCCAATATACCGATCTTCACCTCCGGACTATTCCGGAGCTCCTCATCATGTTCGGGATCTCATCCGGGACTCCAAACAACCTTTGGTAACCACATACTATTTCCCATAACAACTCTAGCGTCACCGAACCTTAAGTGTGTAGACCCTACGGGTTCGGGAACCATGCAGACATGACCGAGACGTTCTCCGGCCAATAACCAACAGCGGGATTTGGATACCCATGTTGGCTCCCACATGTTCCACGATGATCTCATCGGATGAACCACGATGTCGGGGATTCAATCAATCCCGTATACAATTCCCTTTGTCTATCGGTATGTTACTTGCCCAAGACTCGATCGTCGGTATCCCTATACCTTGTTCAATCTCGTTACCGGCAAGTCTCTTTACTCGTTCCGTAACGCATGATCCCGTGGCTAACTCATTAGTCACATTGAGCTCATTATGATGATGCATTACCGAGTTGGCCCAGAGATACCTCTCCGTCATACGGAGTGACAAATCCCAGTCTCGATTCATGCCAACCCAACAGACACTTTCGAAGATACCTGTAGTGCACCTTTATAGCCACCCAGTTACGTTGTGACGTTTGGTACAAAGCATTCCTACGGTATCCGGGAGTTGCAAATCTCATGGTGTAAGGAAACGATACTTGACATTAGAAAAGCTCTTAGCAAACGAACTACACGATCTTGTGCTATGCTTAGGATTGGGTCTTGTCCATCACATCATTCTCCTAATGATGTGATCCCATTATCAATGACATCCAATGTCCATGGTCAGGAAACCATAACCATCTATTGATCAACGAGCTAGTCAACTAGAGGCTTACTAGGGACATGTTGTGGTCTATGTATTCACACATGTATTACGGTTTCCAGTTAATACAATTATAGCATGATTAATAGACAATTATCATGAACAAGGAGATACAATAATAACCATTTTATTATTGCCTCTAGGGCATATTTCCAACAGTCTCCCACTTGCACTAGAGTCAATAATCTAGTTCACATCACTATGTGATTGTAATGAATCCAACACCCATGGGATTTGTTCATATCTCGCTTGTGAGAGAGGTTATTAGTCAACGGGTCTAAACCTTTCAGATCCGTGTGTGCTTTGCAAATCTCTATGTCATCTTGTAGATGCAGCTACCACGCACTACTTGGAGCTATTCCAAATAACTGCTCTACTATACGAATCCGGTTCACTACTCAGAGTCATCCGGATTAGTGTCAAAGTTTGCATCGACGTAACCCTTTACGATGAACTCTTTTACCACCTCCATAATCGAGAAAATTCCCTAGTCCACTAGTTACTAAGGATAAGTTCGACCGTTGTCATGTGATCCATTCCTGGATCACTATTGTACCCCTTGACTAACTCATGGCAAGGCACACTTCAGGTGCGGTACACAGCATAGCATACTGTAGAGCCTACGTCTAAAACATAGGGGACGACCTTCGTCCTTTCTCTCTCTTCTGCCGTGGTCAGGTCTTGAGTCTTACTCAATACTCACACCTTGTAACACAGCCAAGAACTCCTTTGCTGATCTATTTTGAAGGCCTTCAAAATCTTGTCACGGTATGTATTCATTTTGAAAGTACAATTAAGCGTTTTTGATCTATCCTTATAGATCTTAATGCTCAATGTTCAAGTAGCTTAATCCAGGTTTTCCATTGAAAAACACTTTTCAAATAACCCTGTATGCTTTCTAGAAATTCTACATCATTTCTGATCAACAATATGTTAACAACATATACTCATCAAAAATCTATAGTGCTCCCACTCACTTCGTTGGAAATACAAGTTTCTCATAAACTTTGTATAAATCCAAAATCTTTGATCATCTCGTCAAAGCGTACATTCCAACTCCGAGATGCTTACTCCAGTCCTTAGAAGGATTGCTGGAGCTTTGCATACTTGTTAGCATCTTTCAGGATTGACAAAACCTTCTGGTTGTATCACATACAACCTTTCCTCAAGAAAATCGTCGAGGAAACAATGTTTTGACATCCTATCTGCAAGATTTCATAAATAATGTAGTAACTGCTAATATAATTCCAACAGACTCTTAGCATCGCTACGAGTGAGAAAGTCTCATCGCAGTCAACTCCTTGAACTTGTCAGAAAACATCTTAACGACAAGTCGAGCTTTCTTAATGGTCACACTTACCATCATTGTCCGTCTTCCTTTTAAAATCCATCTGCACCCAACAGCCTTACGACCATCAAGTGGTTCTTCCAAAGTCTATACTTTGTTTTTCTACATGGATCCTCTCTCGGATTTTATGGCCTCGAGCCATTCGTCGGAATCTGGGCCCACCATCGCTTCTCCATAGCTCGTAGGTTCATTGTTGTCTAGCAACATGATTTCCAAGACAGGATTACGTACCACTCTGAAGTAGTACGCATCCTTGTCGACCTACGAGGTTTGGTAGTGACTTGATCCGAATTTTCATGATCACTCTCATAAGCTTCCACTTCAATTGGTGTAGGTGCCACAGGAACAACTTCCTGTGCCCTGCTACACACTAGTTGAAGTGACGGTTCAATAACCTCATCAAGTCTCCACCATCCTCCTACTCAATTCTTTCGAGAGAAACTTTTCCTCGAGAAAGGACCCGTTTCTAGAAACAATCACTTTTGCTTCCAGATCTGAAATAGGAGGTATACCCAACTGTTTTGGGTATTCTATGAAGATGCATTTATCCGCTTTGGGTTCGAGCTTATCAGCCTGAAACTTTTTCACATAAGCGTCGCAGCCCCAAACTTTTAAGAAACGACAGCTTAGGTTTCTCTAAACCATAGTTCATACGGTGTCGTCTCAACGGAATTGCGTGGTGCCCTATTTAAAGTGAATGCGGTTGTCTCTAATGCCTAGCCCATAAATGATAGCAGTAATTCGATAAGAGACATCATGGTATGCACCATATCCAATAGGGTGCAGTTATGATGTTCGGACAGACCATCACACTATGGCGTTCCAGGCGGTATTAGTTGTGAAACAATTTCCACAATGTCTTAATTGTGTGTCAAACTCGTAACTCAGATATTCATCTCTATGATCATATCACAGACATTTTATCCTCTTGTCACGACGATCTTCAACTTCACTCTGAAATTACTTGAACTTTTCAATAATTCAGACTTGTGTTTCATCAAGTAAATAAACTCAGCATCTACTCAAATCATCTGTGAAGTAAGAACATAACGATATCCACTGCGTGCCTTAGCACTCATTGGACTGCACATATCAAAATGTATTACTTCCAACAAGTTGCTTTCTTGTTCCATCTTACTGAAAACGAGGCCTTTCAGTCATCTTGCCCATGTGTTATGATTTGCATGTCTCAAGTGATTCAAAATCAAGTGAGTCCAAACGATCCATCTGTATGGAGTTTCTTCATGCATATCTACCAATAGACATGGTTCGCATGTCTCAATCTTTTCAAAAACGAGTGAGTCCAAAGATCCATCAACATGGAGCTTCTTCATGCGTTTTATACCAATATGACTCAAATGGCAGTGCCACAAGTATGTGGTACTATCATTACTATCTTATATCTTTTGGCATGAACATGTGTATCACTACGATCGAGATTCAATAAACCATTATTTTAGGTGCAAGACCATTGAAGGTATTATTCAAATAGACAGAGTAACCATTATTCTCCTTAAATGAATAACCGTATTGCGATAAACATAATCCAATCATGTCTATGCTCAACGCAAACACCAAATAACAATTATTTAGGTTTAACACCAATCTCGATGGTAGAGGGAGCATGCGATGCTTGATCACATCAACCTTGGAAACACTTCCAACACATATCGTCATCTCACCTTTAGCTAGTCTCCGTTTATTCCGTAGCCTTTTATTTCGAGTTACCAACACTTAGCAACCGAACCGGTATCTAATACCCTGGTGCTACTAGGTGTACTAGTAAAGTACACATTAATATAATGTATATCCAATATACTTCTGTCGACCTTGCCTGCCTTCTCATCTACCAAGTATCTAGGGTAGTTCTGCTTCAGTGACCGTTCCCCTCATTACAGAAGCACTTAGTCTCGGGTTTGGGTTCAACCTTGGGTTTCTTCACTAGAGCAGCAACTGATTTGCCGTTTCATGAAGTATCCCTTCTTTTCCTTGCCCTTCTTGAAACTAGTGGTTTTACTAACCATCAACAATTGATGCTCCTACTTGATTTCTACTTTCGCGGTGTCAAACATCGCGAGTTGCTCAAGGATCATCATGTCTATCCCTGATATGTTATAGTTCATCACGAAGCTCTAATAGCTTGGTGGCAGTGACTATGGAGAACCATCACTATCTCATCTGGAAGATTAACTCCCACTCGATTCAAGCGATTGTAGTACTCAGACAATCTGAGCACATGCTCAACGATTGAGCTTTTCTCCCTTAGTTTGCAGGCTTAAGAAACTTGTCAGAGGTCACATACCTCTTGACGTGGGCACTAGTCTGAAATCCCGATTTCAGTCTTTGGAACATCTCATATGTTCTGTGACGTTTCAAAACGTCTTTGGCGCCTCAATTCTAAACCGTTAGCATTACGTACTGAACTATCACGTAGTCATCAAAACGTGTATGTCAGATGTTCGCAACATCCACAGACGACGCTCGAGGTTCAGCACACCGAGCGGTGCATTAAGGACATAAGCCTTCTGCGTAGCAATGAGGATAATCCTCAGTTTACGGACCCAGTCCGCATAATTTCTACTATCAACTTTCAACTAAATTTTCTCTAGGAACATATCTTAAACAGTAGAACCAAAGCGTAAGCTATGACATAATTTGCAAAGACCTTTTGACTATGTTCATGATAATTAAGTTCATCTGATTATTTGATGAACTCCCACTTAGATAGACATCCCTCTAGTCATCTAAGTGATACATGATCCGAGTCAACTAGGCCGTGTCCGATCATCACGTGAGACGGACTAGTTATCATCAGTGAACATCTTCATGTTGATCGTATCTACTATACGACTCATGTTTGACCTTTCGGTCTCTTGTGTTCCGAGGCCATGTCTGTACATGCTAGGCTCGTCAAGTCAACCTAAGTGTTTCGCATGTGTAAATCTGGCTTACACCCGTTGTATGCGAACGTTAGAATCTATCACACCCGATCATCACGTGGTGCTTCGAAACAACGAACCTTCGCAACGGTGCACAGTTAGGGGGAACACATCTCTTGAAATTTTAGTGAGGGGTCATCTTATTTATGCTACCGTCGTTCTAAGCAAATAAGATGTAAACATGACAAACATCACATGCAAATCATAAAGTGACATGATATGGCCAATATCATCTTGCGCCTTTTGATCTCCATCTTCGAGGCGCGGCATGATCACCTTCGTCACCGGCATGACACCATGATCTCCATCATCGTGTCTTCATGAAGTTGTCTCGCCAACTATTACTTCTACTACTATGGCTAACGGTTAGCAATAAAGTAAAGTAATTACATGGCGTTTTTCATTGACACGCAGGTCATACAATAAATTAAGACAACTCCTATGGCTCCTGCCGGTTGTCATACTCATCGACATGCAAGTCGTGATTCCTATTACAAGAACATGATCAATCTCATAGATCACATATATATAATTCATCACATCCTTTTGGCCATATCACATCACATAGCATACCCTGCAAAAACAAGTTAGACGTCCTCTAATTGTTGTTGCATGTTTTATGTGGCTGCTATGGGTTTCTAGCAAGAACATTTCTTACCTACGCAAAAGCCACAACGGTGATATGCCAATTTCTATTTACCCTTCATAAGGACCCTCTTCATCGAATCCGATCCGACTAAAGTGGGAGAGACAGACACCCGCTAGCCACCTTATGCATCAAGTGCATGTCAGTCGGTGGAACCTGTCTCACGTAAGAGTATGTGTAAGGTCGGTCCGGGCCGCTTCATCCCACAATGCTGCTGAATCAAGATAAGACTAGTAACGGTAAGCAAATTGAACAAATCATCGCCCACAACTACTTTGTGTTCTACTCGTGCATAGAATCTACGCATAGACCTAGCTCTGATACCACTATTGGGGAACGTAGCAATAATTCAAAAAAATTCCTACGTGTCACCAAGATCAATCTAGGAGATGCTAGCAACGAGAGAGAGGGAGTGCATCTTCATACCCTTGAAGATCGCTAAGCGGAAGTGTTACAAGAACGCGGTTGATGGAGTCGTACTCGCGGCGATTCAAATCGCGGAAGATCCGACCTAGCGCCGAACGCGCCTCCGCGTTCAACACACGTACAGCCCGGGGACGTCTCCTCCTTCTTGATCCAGCAAGGGGAGAGGAGAAGTTGAGGGAGAAATCCAGCAGCACGACGGCATGGTGGCAATGGAGCTCGTGGTTCTCCGGCAGGGCTTCGCCAAGCACTACGGAGGAGGAGGAGATGTATGAGGAGGAAGGGGGTTGCGCCAAGGGAAGGGTATGGCTGCCCTCCCACCCCCTCACTATATATAGGGGAAGGGGAGAGGGGGCCGGCCCCTCTAGGAGGAGGCGGCGGCCAGGGGAAACCCTAGATGGGTTTGGGTGCCCCCACCCCCTAGGAAACTTGCCCCCCAAGCCGGGAGGAGCGGCTGCCCTAGGGGTGGCGCCCCCACCTCTCCTGGTTACATGAGAGGGGTTGGGAGGGGCGCACAACCCCTTAGTGGGCTGGCTTGCCCCTTCCCCTTGGCCCATAAGGCCCCCCAACGCTTGCCGGGGCCTTCAAAACCCCTTTTGGACATGATGGCCATAGCCTGGTACCCCCGGAACAATTCCGGACTCCAATACCCTTCGTCCAATATACCGATCTTCACCTCCGGACCATTCCGGAGCTCCTCGTCATGTCCGGGATCTCATCCGGGACTCTGAACAACCTTCGGTAACCACATACTATTTCCCATAACAACTCTAGCGTCACCGAACCTTAAGTGTGTAGACCCTACGGGTTCGGGAACCATGCAAACATGACCGAGACGTTCTCCGGCCAATAACCAATAGCGGGATCTGGATACCCATCTTGGCTCCCACATGTTCCACGATGATCTCATCGGATGAACCACGATGTCGGGGATTCAATCAATCCCGTATACAATTCCCTTTGTCTATCGGTATGTTACTTGCCCGAGACTCGATCGTCGGTATCCCTATACCTTGTTCAATCTCGTTACCGGCAAGTCTCTTTACTCGTTCCGTAACGCATGATTCCGTGGCTAACTCATTAGTCACATTGAGCTCATTATGATGATGCATTACCAAGTGGGCCCAGAGATACCTCTCCGTCATACGGAGTGACAAATCCCAGTCTCGATTCGTGCCAACCCAACAGACACTTTCGGAGATACCTGTAGTGCACCTTTATAGCCACCCAGTTACGTTGTGACGTTTGGTACACCCAAAGCATTCCTATGGTATCCGGGAGTTGCACAATCTCATGGTCTAAGGAAACGATACTTGACATTAGAAAAGCTCTTAGCAAACGAACTACACGATCTTGTGCTATGCTTAGGATTGGGTCTTGTCCATCACATCATTCTCCTAATGATTTGATCCCGTTATCAATGACATCCAATGTCCATGGTCAGGAAACCATAACCATCTATTGATCAACGAGCTAGTCAACTAGAGGCTTACTAGGGACATGTTGTGGTCTATGTATTCACACATGTATTATGGTTTCTAGTTAATACAATTATAGCATGAACAATAGAAAATTATCATGAACAAGGAAATACAATAATAACCATTTTATTATTGCCTCTAGGGCATATTTCCAACAGACCCGCCGGCAAGACCATCGGTCCACGTGAGCGTCTTAACCTCCACGTCGACACCGAAATTGCTCCATCACCGGTTCCCAAGTTTGTTCGTGGTGCTCTAAAAGACCCGAAAAGGCTCGCAGCGATGACTGACGAGTACGGTGCTCTCCTCGCTAACGACACGTGGGAACTTGTCCTCCCACCAGCCAACGCCAACGTCATCTCCGGCAAATGGGTCTTTCGTCACAAGCTCAAGCCGGATGGCACCCTCGATTGCTACAAAGCTCGATGGGTTTTGCGCGGATTCTCTCACGAGCACGGCATCGTCTTCGATGAGACCTTCAGCCCGGTGGTTAAACCGGCTACCATCAGGGTCATCTTCTCGGTCGCCCTCTCCTCCAACTGGAAGATACGCCAACTCGACGTCAAGAACGCCTTTCTTCATGGGTGTCTTAACGAGGTGGTCTTTTGTCACCAGCCAACTGGATTTGTTGACTCCGCTCGCCCTGACCATGTGTGCCGCGTCAACCGTGCACTCTATGGCCGGAAGCAAGCCCCTCATGTGTGGTATCACCGCTTTGTGAGCTTCATCACCTCCTTCGGCTTCACCTGCTCCAAGTAGGATACATCACTATTCACTCTGCACGGTTCCATGGGGACTGCTTATCTTCTCCTCTACGTCGACGACATCATCCTCACGCTTCTACATCGACCCTGCTTGAGCGCGTCATTACCGCTCTCAGCGCCGAGTTCGCCATGACTGATTTGGGCGAGCTACACCACTTCCTCGGCCTTGCTGTTCGTTGTGACTCCAGTTGGATGTTCCTCTCGCAGACACAGTATGCTCTCGAGATTCTCAAGCGTGCTGGCATGAGCTGCTGCCACCCTGGCTCAACACCCGTGGACACATCGCCTAAGCTGGCCGCTACCGCCGGCTCATCTGTTGTTGATCCTTCGGAGTATCAGAGTCTGGCTTGTGCTTTTCAGTACCTGACGTTGACACGTCCTAACATCGCCTATGCCGTCCAGCAGATTTCTCTTCACATGCATGATCCTCGTGACCAGCACTTGACCTTGGTCAAGCATGTTCTCCGCTACGTCAAGGGTACCCTGCACCACGGACTTCAGCTCACACCCTCATCCACGGATTGCCTTGTTGCTTACACTGATGCAGACTGGGCTGGTTGTCCTAACACTCGCCGGTCGACCTCTGGCTACTGGGTGTTCCTTGGCGACAACCTGGTCTCGTGGTCCTCCGAGCGCCAGCACGCCGTCTCCCGCTCTAGCGCTGAGGCAGAGTATCGAGCTGTCGCTAATGCCGTCGCTGAAGCAAGTTGGCTTCGCCAACTCCTCTAGGAGCTTCACCGACCTCTCCCTGCTGCCACAGTCGTTTTTTACGACAATCTCAGCGCCGTCTACATGTCCACGAACCCCATTCAGCATCAGCGTACCAAGCACATCGAGATTGATCTTCACTTCGTTCGATATCGTGTTGCGCTTGCGCACATTCGAGTTCTTCATGTGCCTTCTTCCCGACAGTTCACGGACATCTTCACCAAAGGCTTGCCATCGCCATTGTTCTTGGATTTTCGGTCCAGTCTCAGCGTCCGAGAATCTCCCGTTGTGACTGTGGGGGGCTGTTAGGCAATCCGATCTGGTCATAGCCTGCCATATTTAGTGCTCCTATATTTGCATATAAATCGGGCCATTATGGTTAGGATTGTATTGATTTGTTTCCATGATTATCTTGTAACCTGTCTATATATATGAGGTAACACAGAACCCACACTTGTGTGGTCAATTACTCTTGCCTTCTGTTTCTATCAGTAAGTAATGGGCCGCAATGAAATCCTCGTTTGCCTACTCATCGACAATTTGTCCGTCTGCGAGTCGTGCTCATCGAGGAGCCAGTTGTTATAGCATTGCTCCTCATGTGCTAGCCGGAACGCTGGCACTGACAGCGTCGGCTGCTCCTCTGCTATGGCGAAGCCGACATATTCCGACGCGTGTGGGGGCGACGACTCGTTGTCGGACTCCTCCTCCGTCTCCGGGTCGTCCTTACTCGTATCCAACGAGCTAGCTGGCAACCCGACCTCTACCTGATGCGCATGACAAGCCTGCCAGCTGGCCGCAAGGCCAACAACCTCGTGTTCCTGCTCCGTCTAGAGGCTCTCCCACATCCCTCTAGATCTCGCGGTCATGGCGGAGGTGGTACATGAAGGAGCAAAGAAATCAGACGTGGTGCTGTGCGGATCGTGTCTAGCGTGGCCACTTATAAATAGTGGACGCCGGCCAGGCCAAGTGGAAGGTTGTGTCAATGAGGGCACCAGAGTTTGTTTCTCGGTCGCCACGCCTATTTAATGTCGACGGCGGGCAAATGGCCAGCCGGTTTGAATGTTGATGAAGCCGCCTCGTCCGGTCCAATCGCGTCTCTCCGGCATTGAACAAGCGCGGAGATTGGGACGCAGCGTGTCGCTTCAATGCGGGCTCCAGTGATAGGTCGCGTCCCCTCTGAACCTGCATGAATGTGGCACCGAGAACAGAGGTTCGTTCGCGGGGGAGGGGGCGTGGACACGGGAGATAATTTTGGATGGGACCGGGTTGTCGGACGCATACGTGGTGGCGGCGTTTGTGGGCGACTTGAGGGTCTGCGTTGGAGATGCCCTTATGCATCAAGGAGGCTTTCATGGTTTCATGAGTTACCACTACCAAAACAATACTAAGTAAGGGCTCTAGTCGGACACTGTATCCGTCCGCGGACCGGTGGGGACCAGACCGCGGAGAGTGATGCGGGAGCCGGCCATCCAAAGTTGTCCCCAAACTTCTGCCTCTTTTTTTATAAAGTCTGCAAGCTCAAAATAACCGCATAGTAAATCACAGGTGATTGAAAATGTTCAAACGTGACACTAGTTTTATTTTAAATATTATAATCCAACAAAGTTTTCAAATTAAAGTAGTTCAAACTTGAAATCAACTAGCATATATGTTCAGGTGCTCTTTCGAATCTTCCTTGTGTTGCTCACACATGTGGACCGGCGGGGGAGGACAAGCTGCGTGGATACCGGGTGTAGCGGTGGAGGTCGTGGAGTTCCGACAAGGGCTTGGTGGGCGGCCTGGGTGGTAGAGCGACGGTGTCGGCAAGTGAGGAAGCCGATGCAGAGAAAGAGGGGAGGATGATGACGTGGAGTAGGGCTAGCTTTTGGTTGGGATTTTTAGATTGGTCCACGGATTGATGCAGGGTGCTGTTGGATGGCAAACTGGGTCGGTCCGACCAACTACTAATGCACGGTTTCATTTTGGCCATGTTTCTCTCACTGGTGCGGTGTTCAGCTTCAATCAACTTACACAAGACGCTAAATATCATTGCTGAAAGTGATATCCACTGTAACTCACGTGCGCAACATACCGTTACCATTTACCAGGACGTGTCAAATTTCACCGCACAGGAAGCTTCGTGGAAAGTCCCAAGGCTTGAGGTCACCCCGCTCCAACCTTGCACAGTCAGGAAGCCAGCTTCGTCACCATCTATGGCCATGGGTGTACACTTTCCTCAGTCAGCCATAGCCAGTAGCCACAGCTTCTGTCACAGCGCCATAAAGCCCGCCATTTCTTGCCATACCACCACCAAGGCGCTCGCAAACATCAGCTCTGGAGCCTCAAAATGGCAACCGGGGCATTGCACTGCACATGGGCAGACTGAAAAGCAGAACTGGAACACGGCCTCAAAGCAAAAACCCTTCTTTGCCCCTCTCCATAAAGAACTCAGCCAAGCCAAGACACCAGTCGAGAGAAACCTTGTTCACCATATATCCATCATTCTGACTTCTCAGGTGAATC
Organism: Aegilops tauschii subsp. strangulata; assembly: GCF_002575655.3. Taxonomy (NCBI): domain Eukaryota; kingdom Viridiplantae; phylum Streptophyta; class Magnoliopsida; order Poales; family Poaceae; genus Aegilops; species Aegilops tauschii. The sequence goes on from NC_053036.3 coordinate 134,691,726, forward strand.
AGCCACAATGCCGTTCACCGGAGCCATTGCCCCGTGCACCATCTTGCTCCTCCTGCTGCACATGGGCAACAAGACCGTTAGTTCGTTGCCGGTTCAGTGACTCCCCGGATTGTTCCCTTGCATTTCTGGTCATGGTGCAAGATTTCAGGGTAGTTTCTCCGGACCCTTAATCTCTACTCCTAATGGACGAGTTGGTTGAATAGTCCCCCCACTTTCGTCTGGGTTTTTTTCGACTGGTTTTTTTTGTCCCGTTTTTTTCCATCAAATTACCCCCACCCCCCGCCCACCCACCGAACCCCACCCACGCACGTAGCCAAAGAAACAGCACCCTGCCGCCGATCAGCGCCGCCGCGGAACGACTCGACAGGGCCGCCGCCACGTTTCTGGATCGCTGGTAGTTTCTAGATCGCGGGGCGCCGCGGAACGTACGATCGCCCTGACGCCGATCCCCATGCCCCGCTGCCGATCAGATCTGCGCAGCCGTCGTGCGATCTGCGCACTCCACAGCGCCGCCGCCGCGGAACGACTCGACAGGGCCGCCGCCACGTTTCTGGATCGCTGGCAGTTTCTAGATCGCGGGGCGCCGCGGAACGTGCGATCGGCGACGCTGTATGGTTTCAACCCCAGGTATGAACACACAGGTTTTAGGTCAATACTTCCGTGACCTAAAACGCCTCATATTAGTGTACAAAGGATCGCCCTCAATTTAGATAACATGAAAAATACTTTTAGTACTGAATTGGTTATCCTTCCTAAAGAAAATATTAACAGTCACTTAAATCAACACCACAACTTCATGTGCCCACGATATTTGAGGTTCAGAGCAGTCCTTGAGAGTAGTTTTCACTGGATTTTGACTGGATTCCAAAGTGATTTGGAATTTGGGATTAATACATGCCCGCGACAACGCATTAGTAATGAAACAATTCTCGGAAAGAATCAGCAAAGTAGAACTTGTGAGGTTTCATTATGTCCCTCCAAACAACCTTGATGGACATCCTTGTCAGAATAGCACAACCGCATATGAATCAATTAACACAGCAATGGGAAGATTTGAGGTTCAGAGCAGTCCTTGAGAGTAGTTTTCACTGGATTTTGACTGGATTCCAAAGTGATTTGGAATTTGGGATTAATACATGCCCGCGACAGCGTATTAGTAATGAAACAATTCTCGGAAAGAATCAGCAAAGTAGAACTTGTGAGGTTTCATTATGTCCCTCCAAACAACCTTGATGGACATCCTTGTCAGAATAGCACAACCGCATATGAATCAATTAACACAGCAATGGGAAGATAAAGAATTATTCTGAATAGCAAAGAATAGGTAAGTTCGCATGAAAATAGGTTACCTTTCTAAATTCTAAACCTGTACAATAGCAAGCTGCGCTTGTGATCTTCGACGGCCTTCATCTGCCTGCAGTCAGATGAACATGACATCTTAGCATCTTGAATTCTTAACATGTATCCAGCAGAGTCAGTTCATAAAAAATGCAAAGTAGCAAAGTCTGTTCGACATGTCTTTCTATTTTCATATATATAGCAAGACTCATAAATCTGTAACAACCTGCCCTTATGGTCTGAATTTCTGTACAATGGGAACGGGCCTTTAGTAATGTTGGTATTTCACGTGATCTGCTTGCAGAGTCAGTTTACAAGTTTTTGCGTGATACCTGAGTCTGTTGGACATGTCTTTTTTTAGTAGTTACATATGGGGACTCCACACAGCAAGCCAGCAGAACAGACGACTTCATCACATGTACCTCCAGGTATATGTTCACCTATAAATTGTGCTACACAAGTCAAACATATATATGTTCAACTATATATGTGTTGCAGGCCCGATGGAGGGGACAAGTGTTGACGACTCTAACGAAGGGATTATACCCGTAGCCGATGATGTTGACAAAATTTACCCACGTAGTCCAGGTATAAGGTTTATTTTTATCCTTTTTAGTTGAAAAATCATACATAACAGACTTGGGCACACCCGATTCTAATGTATCAACATCTTTACTTCTAGGAGTCCATATTACTCCCTCCGAACGGATGATACTTGAGACCGATGGTGATAGCACATATGATACTCCAGGTATATATCAACCTCCTTGTATATGTTCAGCTACATATTTTGGTATGCATGTCAAACACCATCACAGGAGATGTTGCAGGCCCGATGGAGGGGCCAAATGGTGACGACTCTAATGAAGGGGTTATACCTGGAGCCGACGATGTTCACAAGAATTACCCAAGTAGTCCAGGTACTAAGGCTGTGCATATATACTGAGATTGCTTTTATGCTTTTTATGTGATAAATCAAACCTAACAGACTTGGGCAGAACCGATTCTAATAGATCAAGCGTGTGACTTGTAGGAGTCCATATTACTCACTCGGACAGGACGATACTTGAACAGGCCGATTGTGAAAGGACATATGTTCATCAACCTTCCCATCTGATTTCGGGTAAGTATTATGTTGTCGAAAGGTTAAGACCATGTGCCTACAACTTTGCCTTGTTTTGGTCCAATATATTGTTATGTTAACATGATGCAGACAACCCTCCAATCTCATTCCTATATAATGTAGATTCGTTGCCAGCTCTCAGTTATCTGACAAAATAACTAGCTAGCATGCAACGTGACAGTTGGCAAGAGAGGCCGCATAATGTTCCACGCCATCCTCACAGTGATATCACTAATGCAGATGAACCATCCTCTGTGGACCTTGACGAAAAAAGAGAGTTGATAAAAGCTCGGAGGCGAGCTGCTTATAGAAAGAAAAAAGAGGAGGCTACCGTCAAGCAACAAGAGGAAAATCTGTCTGCCCTTACGATATCAGGTAAGAATGCTTTATGGGAAGGCACTGTGATGATATTATATATACTCCCTCCATTCCATAATATAATGTTAATATCATTTCACATGCAGATATGCTGAATGTGGGTGGGTTACCTCTCGGTGATATCACTAATGTGTGTCAACCAAGCACGGTGGACCTTGACGATAAAAAAGAGCAACTAAAGTCTCGGAGAAGAGCTGCTTATCGAAAGAAAAAAGAGGAGGCAGCCAGCAAGCAAAAAGATGAAAATCTGACTGCCCTTACGATATCAGGTAAGGATGTTTATGTTTCAGCAATATGATGACCGTATGTATACTTTCTTAGTGAAATGTAGGCGACATATGTTTCCTCACCCCAACCCCACGAATAATTGACCAAGAATAGAGAATAAAAATAATTGACCAATAGTTGACCACTGTGTTAACATACAATTCCTGATCATTTAGGTTCAATTCGATATATGGCAGACATACAACTTTTGAGTACATACAGACTTTATGTATGGACACGGAGGAATTCTATAAAAAATAAACCCTAGATAAAGAAGTAGCTTCAACCAGCCCTGTTACCTCTCGGTGAACAATGAAGACCCTAAACCCTCCGGGCAGATATGCAAAATGTTCCCATGTTACCTCTCGATGATACCAACCCAACTACATCCAGCTATACATCATTGTTTAACCTGACCGTGCAGATATATAAAGTAAGTGTTTGTGTAGTACATGAAATCTTCTTGAACAATGAAGACCCTAAACCCTCTGTGTAGATATGCCAAATGTTCCCCTGCTACCTCTCGGTGATATCACTAATGGGTGTCAACCATTCTCGGTGGACCTTGACGAGAAAAAAGAGCAAATAAAGGCTCGGAGGAGAGCTGCTTATCGAAAGAAAAAAGAGGAGGCAGCAAGCAAGCAACTAGATGAAAAACAGCCTGATAAAGAACACAAGGGTGACTTAACAGACGAGCAAATTGAGCAGAGAAACGCGCGGAGGCGAGCAAGTTATCGGAAAAAAGTGGGTGACGGAACGATCGATCTTCAAGAAAAAAATCAGAAGTTGCAAGAATGGCGCGTGCAACACCCTAAAACCATGACTGAGGATGAAAGGGGGGAGTCAAGTGCAAAGAGAAAGGCAAAGTATGCTGCAAAGAAAAACATGCCATCTGCTGAATCGATCGCAATGCCACGTCCAGATCTAACTAGCACATTGTCCAACCCTCACACACATTGTCCGACTCTCACACTTTCAGCCCTCACGCAACAATTCGACAGTGAACAAATAGATCATGCTCCTACGGTCAATGCGGCCCCCACATACATTCGCAACACCGAAACCGATGGTACATATCCTATCAACCATCATCTTTCATCATGTAATCATTCATGAGATATAAATAATGATGTATAGTGTTGTAGGTGCATACCTAAGCAGAACCTTCCGTGATGGTGCTGTAGATGGCGACCTCATCGAAATCAATGTGCACCTACAAAATGCCGACCAGCAAACCAGTGATCCAGTAACAATAGCGGATAATGGAGTGGACGAGCAGAGTCATGAGTCCAGAGCAGCACCTGGGAGGAGAGAGCGAGCTTGCAAGGGTGGTATGGTGGCAAAGAAGCGTCAACAGAAAATTGTCAAGCAAAAAAATGTACGCAGGTACCGCATGGTGAGAGGAATGTTCTACGCGATCGACGTAATGAAAAGTTTGCAGGTAGGGTGATGACCCCAACCGTCAGGTCCATCTCCATACCGAAAATGAGCTCATCTGGACAACCTACTGTAGTGGAAGTACACGGTGCCTCGACCTCATCTAGCACGCCGGAGTACACGATCAGAAGTGAAGGTAAAACTCCCATCCTTACTCTCCTTGCGTCCCTTGAGACTGAACCCTCATTTATTGGTTTCGCACCTGAGCAGACGACATGGACGCTTACCTTAGTCGTCTCATGAATGATAATGTCAACCCTGATAGCCTCTTTGACAACGAGTATTACCTGTTTGCTGGTGAAGGTATGTACACCCACTTGAGCAACATCCACCCGTTTGAAATATCACACTAATTATAAACATTGTTTGCAGGCTCAGATCCTGATGACATGCAGCACGACGAATTGGAAGACTCAAGTCACAATACCTATGTCGACCATGATCCATTGGACTATGTCTACTCAAACCTCCCAGACCACACACACATCCTAAAGCACGCCGCAAATTGCGATCACTGCAAGGCCAAGAAGTTTGTGTCTGAGGCCCCGGGATTCTGTTGTCGCAGTGGGCAGATCCAGCTGAAGCAACCGGAGCCCGTCCCGGAGCTAATGAGGCTTTGGTCTAGCATGGATGCGGACTCAAGGCATTTTTGGGAGAACATACGGTTCTTCAACGGCCACTTCTCCTTCACAACCCTCGGCGTCAGCCTTGATGAAAGCTACACAAACATGAAGTCTGGGGTGTACACGTTCCGGGCGCACGGCACCATCTACCACAACGTTCATTCCTTCGGGCCAACATCACGTCCAGATCATCTACAGTTGTACTTCTACAACGACGACCCAGGCCTAACCCATCGCAAGGCTGCCACCGAGAAATTAGACCAAGATGTCGTTAGAAAGTTAGTGGACATACTCAGGGAAAACCCTACTCCCAGCAGTTTAGGAGTTTGGGTGCGCACAGGGACAATCTCGACGATTACAGGATAGACCTCAACACTGACCAGAGACTAGACCAACGGAAGTATAATAGACCTCTGTCATCTGAGGTCGCTGCAATTTGGGTGGAGGGCACTGACCTAGCAAAGAGGTTCGATCGTAGGATTACACTTTGCGGGAATGACAACCAGAGGCACAGTATACATGTGACGGCTGGCTCGTATGACCCTCTCTCTTACCCACTCTTCTACCCAAGGGGGGAGCTCGGTTGGCACCCGAAACTTCCTAAACGTGATGTCCCTTGGCCGGTTGTGCAACAACCAAGAGGTAGAGGTGATGATGATGATGATGAGGATGCAGGTAAGCCTTATGCATATTCTGTCATTTAGATGAATTGTATACTTCTCATATGAATCCTAATGTCTGCGTTACTCATCCATGTGCAGAGGGGAATAGCAGGTTATGCGTCTCGGTGAGAGACTACTACTGTTACATGCTCCAGACACGACCTGGGATATTCAATCCCATACTCTGTGGAGCACGATTGCTCCAGCAATGGGGGTGGACATGTACATCAAGATTGAGAGTTGTAGGTTGAAATGGTACAGGAAGAACCAGACAAAGATCCGTGCCGACCTGTATAAAGGAGTTGTTGATGCAATTACATCCGGGGAGACCGGGGCAAGCGCTGTTGGAGTAAGGATAGTGCTACCTGGAACGTACCCAGGTGGCGACCGCGACATGAAGCGGAGGCATATGGATGCCATGGCAATTGTCCATACCTACGGGAAGCCTGACATCTTCTTGACCATGACCTGCAACCCTAACTGGGAAGAGATAACGAATGAGTTGTTTCCTGGTCAGACAGCGCAAGACCGACCTGATCTTGTGCCTCGTGTGTTCCATGGCAAGCTAGAGGCTATGAAAGAGATGTTGTTCAAGAAGAATATCCTGGGTGTTGTTGTTGCACATGTATACGTAGTCGAGTTCCAAAAGAGGGGCCTCCCCCACGCACACTTTTTGTTGATCATGGATTCTGCCTATAAGCTTGTCGTTCCAGAGCAGTACGACCGACTCATTTCTGCCGAGCTCCCAGACAAGCAAAAGTATCCTGAACTCCACGCCTTGGTGGTGAAACATATGATGCATGGACCATGCGGTGCTCTCAACCCCAAAAATGTTTGCATGCAACAGAACGAGTGCAAGTGCAGATACCCGCGGTCGTTCAATGAAAACACGGCACAGGGCAAGGACTCATACCCTGTTTATCGTCGTCGAGATAATGGTCGGCAGGCTAAGGTCCGAGGTAAAATGTTGGACAACAGATGGGTTATGCCGTATAACCCTTACCTTCTGCGGATGTTCAATTGCCACATCAACGTTGAGGTTTGCTCCAGCATAAAGGCCGTCAAATACCTTTACAAGTACATATACAAGGGCCATGATAGGGCTTCTTTCAGCATCGACCAGCCCGATGCTGATGGTAACATTGATGAGATCAAAAGATACGTAGACGCGAGGTGGGTTACTCCTTCAGAGGCGATGTGGAGGATATTTGGCTTCCCCTTGTGTGCCAATGACCCGTCTGTCCTACAGTTTCCTCTTCATCACCCGAATATGCACAGGGTGGCATTCAATGAGCAAGCTCACTTGACCGACGTAGTCGCCTCTGAGAAAGCTTCCAAATCCATGTTGACAGAGTATTTCAAAGCTAACCAAAACCACCCGTGGGCTAGGAATATATTGTACAAGGATTTTCCTGGAAGGTTTACATGGCAGAAGGGTAAGAAGTATTGGAAAGAGCGGGTGGAGCGTTATCAGATAGGTCGAATTGTGTCTGCCAATCCTGCCGAGGGGGAGCGATACTATCTGCGTGTGCTGCTAAACCATGTTGCTGGCAAGACATCCTATGAGGACCTGCTCACCGTGGACGGTAGGCTATGCGGGAGCTTTAGAGAGGCTGCCAAAAGGTTGGGACTCATCGAGGCAGATAACACGCTCGACGGCTGTCTTACCGAGGCAGAGCAGTGGGCGATGCCATGTTCACTCAGGAGGCTCTTCGCAACAATTTTGGTGCACTGTGAGCCAGGCGACGTGCGTGGTTTATGGGATAGGCACTTCGAGCCTATGTCTGATGACTATCGGCGATCACACACGTGCTCGATTGAGGTGGAACAGATGGTGTTGCTTGACATTAGGGGTATGTTGCAGTCCATGGGCAAAGACATAGCTGATTTCTCTCTTCCATGCATTGACGATGCATTCGACCCAACCGAGGGAGAGGCCAGAGAAGTGATCGAGGAATCCAACGTCGATTTTGACATCGACGACACTAAATTGGCTTCATCGCTAAACTTGGAGCAGAGGGTTGCATACAACGAGATACTAGCTTCTGTTGAACACGGTGATGGGGGTGTGTTCTTTGTTGATGGACCGGGAGGTACAGGGAAGACCTTCCTGTACAGGGTGCTGCTCGCCAACGTTCGAAGCGAGGGAAACATCTCTATCGCTACCGCGACGTCAGGCGTCGCCGCTTCTATCATGCCTGGAGGCAGGACTGCCCACTCGAGGTTCAAGATCCCATTGAGCTGCGACAATGGCGCCTCATGCACCTTCACGAAACAGAGTGGTACCGCTAAGCTACTGAGGATGGCCTCATTGATACTATGGGACGAGGCCACCATGACTAAGCGACAGGCGGTCGAGGCACTGGACAACAGCATGCGCGACATCATGGGAAGACGGGACCGACCCTTTGGAGGAAAAACTGTTGTGTTTGGCGGGGACTTCAGGCAGGTGCTTCCGGTCGTCAGGAGGGGGTCCCGGGGTCAGATAATCGATGCAACCCTTCGAAGTTCACACCTCTGGAAGGGTATGCGCCAGCTAAGGCTCGTCACCAACATGAGGGCTCATAATGACACCTGGTTTGCGGATTACTTGCTAAGGGTAGGCAATGGCACCGAGGAAGTTGACGATCAAGGAAACATACGACTCCCTGAAGATATTTGTGTGCCGTCTACAGGCGAGGGTGACGACCTGGAGAAGCTGATTGACCATGTGTTTCCGAGACTAGATGACAACATGTCCGATCCGAATTACATGACTTCACGCGCAATCCTCTCCACCACGAACGACAACGTCGACAAGATAAACATACGCATGGTAGAGCGTTTTCGGGGAGAAGAAAGTAATCTACCATAGCTTTGACAGTGCAGAAGACGACCCGTATGGCTACTACGCTCCCGAGTTCCTAAATGGATTGACTCCCAACGGTCTGCCTCCGCATGCACTCAAACTGAAGCTCAACTGCCCCGTCATACTTCTGAGGAACATTGATCCGGCTAATGGTCTGTGTAATGGGACGAGGCTTGTGGTGCGAGGTTTCGAGAGGAACGCCATCGACGCAGAAATCGTGATCGAACAACACGCAGGTAGGAGGGTATTCCTTCCTCGAATACCCCTATGCCCGTCTGACAATGACATGTTTCCATTCAAGTTCAAGAGGAAGCAATTTCCTGTAAGGCTTAGCTTTGCTATGACGATTAACAAGGCTCAAGGCCAGACGATTCCGATTGTTGGCGTGTACCTACCTAATCCTGTGTTCTCTCATGGTCAACTCTATGTCGCACTGTCTCGAGCCACCGCAAAGAGAAACATAAAGATCCTCATTGAGAAGGAGAAGGAGAAGGAGAATGCCAAGAAGCAAAGCGGTAAACCTAAGAAGCGAAAAAGACCTGCCTTGTCCTTACAAACCTCGATGAAGAACATCGTCTATAAGGAAGTCCTTATAGGCTGAAGTCCGCTCTTAAGAAGCTGGCGGGTTTTGAATAAGATAAAGGATTTACTCTTTTGCTACAGACAATTTGGTGCTCTTCCGTGTTCTTGTACAAATATTTATCTTTTGATGTTAGCAACTGATTATGTTTATTCAACAAGTCAAATATTAATAATATTGCCTCGGATTTGTGACTTTGCAAGTTGCCAATTTTTCCTGTATGTGACATTATTTCTCCTTTTGCCGGATTGCATGTATATTATTCTTTTGTTGTTTTGTAATCAATCATCTACTACATCTAAACTAGGCTTTTTTTCCTACATAAGTATTGCACACTGCCTGGGTCACTCTGTTGTTGTAAAATTCACTGGAGTGTTCTACATTAGAGAAATATTTATGATGCGGCCCCAAAGCAGGCACAGTCAATGTTATTTATTTTTGTCCTGTATAGTCTCTTATTTGCCTCTTATTTGAATTTTATAATCCTGGCTTTTCAATACATATCTAAACAGACATGATGTGTTTCTAACTACTTAGTTGCAGGTTTGGCACAAGTAAACGGATGGATGCGTGTTGACATCTTCATGATCTCACAAATATTTCCAGTAGTATTATTTTCCTTTCATTGTGCCATATTCTGTCAGTTGCTTTTCCTATTGCGTGTATCTTGCAGATAAATAAGAGTTTTAATGAATTGTTGGAACCTGGACAGTACGACAATTTATAACCACCTATTATTCTGCCACGAAATGTCCATTTTATAGCATATCAGGTGCGCTTCTTTCTGTTCGTGCCTTCAAAATATCAAACCAGAGGACATCTACTAATATATTTTTGTAGCTCTGTTGCTTCCGATGGTACATGAGCTATCACTGTGGTTCATCTACTAATATATTTTTGTAGCTCTGTTTGCATGTGAACATTGTATACATGGCATGTACTATGAAAGAACAGTATGTACATGTCGGTATATTTTTTTCTATGTCACAGACATCTGATCCTATCGTTCTCCCTATATGTCGTCCAAACACATCTATATGAACCTATATGTCGTAAAAGTGCATATGTACTTCTCAGTTCTTATAGAGAACGAAAACTGGGTGGCACGCATTATCAGAGTTGTGTATAATCATTTAGGGAAATGTCAAAAAGTAAAAATCCCGTGAATTGGGAATAGAGAAATTCAAGTAGGTAGGAAGTAATGACATACCAAATGATAAAGAATAGCACCACTGCAGCTACAAAATCGCAATCGTTTGCTCAAAGCTCTGAACTCAATTCATCCTGAAAAACATAGTCATCTGAAGTCAGAGTGCATGATAGTCGGATGGGACAAAATCAATTGACTGTCTAAAACCTTCCATAGGGGACATACAAATATTTTGCGGTATATAGGTTCCTACTGACAGTTCAAGAAATGCAAACATATAGCACTATTATGTTAAATAGGTCACCCTAAACCATGCTATAGATTAACCATGTTCATGAGCCCAAGCATAATGACTACCCGTACCAAGCAAAAAATAGGACCTTGGAGATATGTAATGTAAAGTCAAAAATAATAATTATCATGCTTTCCTTTTGTTCCCTGAATCGATATTTTTAGAAAGCAAAATGGAAATACAAGGCACACATCATTAAGAAAGAGATGGTCATATTCTAATATTAACTCCTGCTCATTGTGGACAGAAGGCTATGTGGTAGAGCCAGCAGCCGACCAAAGCACCTGTATTAGGAGGGGATTTGTTACCTCGATGTGTTGATAAGGCAATGGATTGGTCATGTCCCACAGGATCACGCAGCGGACGTAGTCATTGACACATTGGGGAATCGGCTCGGGCTGGCCACTTCGTGGAAATCGACGGCGCGGCAGCACACTATGCTCGGCTGGGGTAAAGAACATCATGCGGTGAAATCTAATTATCTGGATGACATGATCTAATTACACAAAATAAGATATCTTAATGGTTTTGTTAACTCAGATTATAAATCATAAAATTTATAAGAGGTAGCAAATTGTAAAAGAGACAAAGTTCGACAAATCACCTCTTTTCGTTCCATAAATCATGTGTTGTCCATATCATATAGCTTGGAGGATAATATCTGCCCATAGAAATGTTCAGAAAGAAGAAAAATGTTATTATTGACAAAATGAAATGTCAGAATGAAATATATTCAGAGCTCGAATGAAATCAGCAAAGTAAATAAACCCCTTTTCTTTAGATAATCAAAAAGGTCAGAGTAATGGACCACACATGACAATAACCAGCATAGTTAACTTCTACTATATCATCTATCCCCAACGTATATATAACAAAACAGTATAGAGAGGTCGGATAGGACTGATATATTAACTTCCACATCAAAGATCTGTGTCAACACACACATCCGATTGACCTTGTCCAAGGCCAAAAGAACAGTAAGAAAATTGGGGAATGACAAGATAACTGATTTGAACATGCAGGACATTGTTACGTTCCTCACACGCAGAGGAACAGACTAACAATCAAGCAGGCAAGTAAATAAATATGAGGTAACAATATTATGTTTTTCGTTCAGCAGCTGGTCTGATAAAAAAAATAGTTGAAGAGTTAAGAAGAATATATATCCACTTGAGTGGTTCCTTGGCAGACGAACTTTTTTCATGGGGGTTGGCAAGCAAACTTAATTGTAAATGTAGGCAGCAATAGTATACAGTACCAAAGATATAACAGTGTCGATGTAGTAGTTGCGACTGTATCTCATCTAACAACAATTCAAAGAGAGAAAACATGTATGTACGAGCTCACTAGGAAATCAAACCATTAGTCAACGTGGAGCACCATGAAAAGAGTAAACTTTAACTGAAGAATTGTTTGTTTTATTCTCACGTTGGTATTCTTCAGATCTGCATTAGGCCAAATTACTTTTTTTAATCAATCTACCTTGCAAGTGAAGTGGACTTAACTTATGTTTACATGTAAAACTTAACATGTATTATGTTTAATTCGCTCTAGCAAATATTTCAAAAGCCCGTGGCAACCCTAATTCATGTTTATTTTTTGATGTTCTCTTTCTTGTTTGAACAAGGAAATGTAAGTAAATGTTACAGCTGGCACAAACTTGAATGAAGTGTTAATGCATTTGAAAAAAATAGTATTCAACATAGTTTTAAAAAAATTCCGTGTATAAGGAAATTTTAGAAGTGTTTTTGAAAAATGTACAATACGTGCATGTTAACTATTTTATTTGCTTCCTTTAAAAAAAATTAAGACAGGTTATCTTTCTTGTCTTGTAATAATATAGTAGGTTCTACTCACCGAATCACAAAATTGATCCCATTAATTAATATTTGATTGTGACCAAATCGGTCGATTTGTTTACCGATTTCGTATTCAGAGCTTCCTAGAAACGCTTATATATAGATCAACCGTTCCAGCGACCTTACCAGACCTCTCCATCCTCCTCTCACATGGCGTCATCCAACAGTTCAATTCACATGCTTCGTTGGCAGGAAGAAGAAAGTGAAGATTTCGGTGAACTGGAAGATCATGACGGCGCTACGCCGATGCGTCCCTTTGGTAAGGGTAACACACCAAAGCCAAAAAGGCTTAGGATGCATAATCACGTCGAGCCTATTAACCTGCCTATTAGTAGTAGATATCCCGTTACGAAAGACGATAGGAAAGAAGGTTTGGGGGACGGTTGGGGTACTAGCAACGATCAAATTCTGCAGGCAACCAAGGAGAGCAACAAGCTGATGCAAACTCTCATAAAGAAGATCAATCAGTTGGAACATATGGTTGTGAAGCACATGCAAACATGCGAGAAGAAGACGGAAATGCCTTGAAAGGAGCAATCATGAGGAGTTATACAATATTCTTTACAGCTTTTTATGTTTTATGTTTCAACGCTCCTTAAGAGCATTTTGCATTGTAATCGATTTGGAGTCAAACTATGAAAGTATGAATAAAGAACAGATATTGTTTCATGCTTGCTTTCTTACTCTCTGTTTTTTATCTTCCCTTTGAGATTTGTCGCCGAACACGCTATTTTTTTCTTTTTCTTATATGAATACGCGGTACAAATGCTGTAATCCGTACTTCCATCGAAATATTCTTTTTATTACAAATGGCATTTACTGCGTTTGTGCTATATTAACTAACTTACGTCACAAAACGCACAGGCTTCTCAATTAAGCATGCTGGTTTTGAAAGTGCGGCTGTTACTACACTGTGCATACAGAATCAAATTAAAAAAGAGACGCTAATTAAAAAAAGATCGAAGTTAGCTTTTCACGCGCATACTCAATTGTGCATGCAACCGCGACCAATGAATCAAGCCATCAAAGACCGACTGAACAAATTATTACTATTGCTAATAACTTTGATTTAATTTTTTGTTACTATTTTAAAATGCCCGTAAAACATTCGTTGCAAAGTAACAGAACGACGTCTCATCACATGTTATAATATCAAATATGTTGGGATTTTTTTAAAAAACATATAGTATAATAAAAGCTGAGTAAATAATCGATTTTTGAAATTGATTACATGTTGGTAATTAATGGTAATATATTTAATCGACGAAATATTGGCGAATCCATGGTAATATATTAATTGCGTGACTACACTTACCTTAACGCACTATCACCTTAATTATTTTGATATATCTAATTATTGCGTTCCTAACTAAAAATCTGAAGTCATCATTATATTCCCGCAGTTTGTTATATTGAATATAGGGGATTCACAGGCGAATAGGAAACAATGATACTGGTGAGATAATTGACATGATTTCGATCAGATTAAGAATCTAAAATATCTATAAATAATTAATTGATTCAAAAAGTTTTAGCAATAAATTTTTTGTTGCCAAAGAACTCTCATAACTTACTATTTATAATAGTTTCGATAGTAGAGGTTTTTTTGCTAGACGGCCACATGCAAATAATTGAAAGAATTTTGATTTTCCCGCCTGTGGGCCCCTTGGACTATATATGTAAATGCCACTACCCGTGCCCGTGCGCCTCTCTATCTTTCTTTAACACTTCATCCATTAGCTCCCTGACCATGGTGATACCGTACAGCTCGAGGCCCTCGAGCAGGGTGATGGCGAATCCACCGGATCCCATCATGCCTCTGCCTACCATCCCTCCAATGAACAGGCAAGTGTACAGATCGTCATGCACGCTTATCTGACATCACCGTTTGTTTATCCCATCATTTCGTATTATTTTATGTAGGTACCTGAATTTTCAAAGTGTACAGATGGAACATATCTATCAAAGATGTTGGATAATTCGAGCTAAGGTGATGTGGAAGTCCCATATCAGGGTGCATGCAATGGGAAACCCATACTTTCGTTGCATACTTCTGGACCAGGAAGTATGAGATTAGTTATCACTAAATATAGCAACCTTTTTTAATGTATATACACATGTGTTCTAAAGTCTTGTTATCTGAATTTTTAAATATTTCTAGGGAACAAAGATTGAAGCAATTGCCTTCAGCAACCAAGCTTATCGATTCAACGACATTCTGCAGACCGGGCTAACATATGACTTCAGTCACGTCAGGATAAACCCCACGGAAATGCTAGATGGTCACTTCTGGTATCTATGCATGGAGTTTGTCATTGAACTAAATGCTATAACCAGGGTTAGGACATCGGTGCACAGTATTGCATCGACAATCTGTCCACCATTTTTCCCACAACTTGGTGCCATATCCTTGCTACGGGACAAAACCATTACCGGTGCAACATCTTTTAGTTTGTTTTTGCATATTTATCGATTTAACATTTTGTCTCACCCAGACTTAATTTTTTCCAGATGTTCTTGGTATTCTTGTCTATGCTGGTAGGATACAACATAGGTGGGATTCAGTATATAGACGGCAGGTCCATTTTGTTGAGATAGGCATCATGAATTTTCGGTAAATTCCAATCAGTACTTGAGGTTTTATATGATTATTAATATTTGATAGTTGCCTACCATCAACATATCTTTATCATTCCAGACGGGAGATACTGTTTATACGCCTAAGTCAAGAACATGCTGGTCGTCACTTGTACCACTTGCAGAGCATTGAAAATTTGTTCAAGAAAATTGCAGTTACGTACATACAGGTAAACCGGAGGGATAAGTGCATGGAGACTATGAGGGAGAGCATATTCTTGTTCTCCCCCAACATTAATGATGATGTTCATCATCTTCAAGGTAAGTTATATAAACTATTTCGATTTTTATGGCTTTTTGTTCTTTTCTGTATTACGATGTTATTAGTACTAACAAATTGTTTTTACGTAGATATCCACGAAGCCTGCTTAATGACACTTGACGAAACACTATCATACGTCAATGCTGCAGTTGTAGCCAGGAAAAATGGACAGTAGATGACTTTGTTTTTCAACACGGCTCAATAAAAAGCTCGTTTCCCTCGGTCCTTTTATCTACATTTGGAATAATAATGTATTCACACAGAACAATCATTTCTGTTAAAGTGTGTTTTCTTTTTGCTTGTCAACTCTAAGTGTAGCCATTATGGTAGTATGTATTATTTGTACGCGTACTTAATTCGGGATATCTGGTTTTATACAAAGGTTGATTTTTTTCGATTAGTTGAGATTGAACTGTAAATATGTCATGCCTTAGGAACAAAATATTCAACTATAAAAAAGGAGAAAGATCTGATACGCCCCCGTCACGTTTTTTATAATTAGAAAAAATCATCTACGTCTTAAATACAACTTGATATATTTGGCAAGCAATAAAAAGCATTAAAAATATATCCGTTTATATATATGCTGCATCGACATCCTAATTGCCAAGACACCTCAGTGAACGATCACTCACGCGTATCGATCAGCGATGGAGCCCATCATTGGAAACAATGCGCCGGCGATCCCTAACTTTTGGCAATTGTTTATACACATATTTTAGCCTATTAGACTATTATTTAGATTACAATTGTGCCACACCCCTAGCTTTTGTACCGATGAACAGTTCTCACTGCCTAATTTTGCAATGCAAATTAAAATGCATGATTAGCACGTAGTGCTTTCCTGATCATTTTTTTCAGTGTATTTAAGTGAACAAATAAATTCATTAATATTTCATCGTTATTGTATACGTCG
The DNA here is from genome assembly GCF_002575655.3 of Aegilops tauschii subsp. strangulata. Taxonomy (NCBI): domain Eukaryota; kingdom Viridiplantae; phylum Streptophyta; class Magnoliopsida; order Poales; family Poaceae; genus Aegilops; species Aegilops tauschii. Next base: position 134,708,098 of record NC_053036.3, read on the forward strand.
TTAATTTTCTTTTGCTGTAGCTAATCTCGTATCGTATAACTTCATCCATACACGCACTGTTATACGATACGATGTATACTTTATTCTTTAGAAATAATCACATTCCAGCTATAGAATAGTAAATAAACATATGAAGGTCATACGGCACGTACCTTGCATATATTATTTAATCCTGAAGTTGTCCTTGATCTTCCTCTCTCGCCGTTGCCTTAAATTCCAGCTAGCGATTAAACGCTGATTATTTTTTATTTGTTCCTGAATAGAGTAAAAAAATGATATATGCATGGTTTTTCTTATTGATCAGTACCCTACAGTACACAACTAGAACCACGTTAATAGTAGATATGTTAGCTAGCGATTAACTTTATCTAAATAGAATAGACATATGGGTAAGTAAATTAAATTAAAAGAGGCACTAACGAATGATTCATAGGATGAAAAAAAGCAATATGCATCTCAATTGGTGTTATATAAAAAAGAGTAATCTCAAGATTTGTTAGCTGATTTACATCGAATTTTGTATTCCTCCTATTTTTCTGGCACAAGTAAGATTATTATTACGTACTTTGTAAACTCTTTATTGATGGAAAAACATATCAATATGTTTATTAGCTGTGTATATCTTGAAAATATTATGCAGAGATTTTATAGTCAGAAAGAAGCAAATTGGCATTGAATTAATGATAAGTAATTTAATTTTTTGGTAAGTTAATATGTCTGACATCTTTTCTAAATTATTAATAGGTGTGTATTTGATATGAAAAGGAAACAGATCCTTGCCATACAGAAATATTAACGGCATGACTGGATCAAGGCATGATCTGATACCCAGATGTCCTCCGCATGGCATACTATATATATGTTAACATTAAAATACTATGCCATCCCTCCTCTCCCTCCTTACTGTCCCTTCGCCCAGACCAGGAGGATGATTTGCGAGGACTACGTTGTGTAAGCAAGAACCATCAAGAATTGGAGTTCCTCTCGGTATGTCAATTTCTGGATCTTTCTCTTATATAATAGCGTGTTATTTATTAGATTAATAGTTTTTATATGTTTAGTTATACCATCAAATCCCAGAGAAAGAACACCATTGCAGATTATGCAAGCTTATATAAATATCATACCCAATTAAATTGTTTGTAGTGGGCTGGAACTACTTATAAATTGTTTATACACATATTTTAGCCTATTAGACTATTATTTAGATTACAATTGTGCCACACCCTTCGCTTTTGTACCGATGAACAGTTCACACTGCCTAATTTTGCAATGCAAATTAAAATTCATAATCTTAAATACTTTTTATGTTGGAATACGGTTCAATAATTTAGTGAACAGTCCTAAGTTTAACAACAAGCTAAGTAAGCATAACAATTTACCAGAGATTCCTTTCCATTTTATGACCTCATTGTTTTATCCATGCCTGTCTTCTAAGTCCATATTACTGATTCCATGAAGTAGCTGTCAGCCATAATATGTAGGCCTTGGGAATATCTGTCACGAGAAATGTAAAACTGTTATGGTATGTACATGTCTTCACTAGGCACTTGCATGTATGTAAATAGCTACAAGTAATAGATGAATACACCTGTTAAGTTTTCCTATTGGAAAATATAAAATATTTAAAAAATGTTCTAAGAGAGACAATTGTTTGAATTTTTACAATCAAAAACGAATTTTATTTGTAACAGAGTCATATTCCGAAGAGATGTTTCATGATGATTCACATGGGTCATAGGGAAGAACAAATATTGATGATGATAGTATTACCAGGTCGTACTTAATACGCATATCAATTGCTAGCAAACTAAATATTCACAATCATGTGAAAAAAGTAGGCAATGTAAACTTTCAGTAAGAGATACAATAGTGTGGAATCAGCAAAGTTTATGTAACCATTCAAAATGACAGTTAGAAAGTATATTTATTTTATTTATCCATGGCAATCATCAAATGTAAACTTAATATTTTTTTGCTGGTAAAAGGTTAAATGGTTTTAAATTACAAGAAGATCAACAGATTATTTCGTGCACTCAACTTCTCCAATATTGCTCCATTATCTTTCTTCCCTTTGCTCTGTTTAGTCCCTTCATGAAAATCACAGTTAGTAGGAAAAAAATAATTAGTAAACTGAAGAAGCTTATCTCGAGAGATAATTTATGCATGTCAAAATGCAGTACTTTAAGAAAAACTTGCAATTGATATAATAGACTTGAGTTATGTACAATAGCAACACCAATTATAATTTTTTTTAAACTGACCAAAACTGGGTGATTGTCTCTCAATGCAATATTTAAGAGTGTTCTTTTAATTACAAAGCAGTACTACCATCACATGTAAGTTTTAGACCCTCGCGCAAAAAGCATCATGATTCATAGTTAAGTTCAGTATTGTTCAGACTACCACAGATCTTCCAAACAAAACAACAAAAAATTCAACTGGTCAATTTTTTGAGTGAGCAAGGCATAGTTTGGCAGTATAATTTAAGTAAGAACTGAACTACTGTGAAACCACTATTTTTTGAGTAGTGGGCAACAAATACTCTGGATGCTAAAAAACATACATTTTCTAAGTACTGTCAAGTCCACCGAAGTGTTTTGCTGGTATTGTTTTCCTACAGTTTTTTCTAGATAACTACTTCATGGCCAAATAAATTAGCATCTGCTAACTTAGCTTCGCCTAAGCAACATGTTGGAAGGATTAATCAGTGTGTGCTAACGGATTCCGGCTTAGTCAAAAAAAACCAAAATACTTCACTCCCAAACGCACCCTAACTGGACTTCAACACACATAGCAGTAAATGTACTCCATCATCGTTACACCCTCACATAGCATAGACAAATAATGAAATGGTTATTGATAGTTAACCAGACACGCGACTGTATGAAATCAATGTGAACCAGTCATTTAAGTCGATATTTTGTTCTCACGTACCTGCTCCCATGCCTTTTAACATATTGGTGCTGTAGGAGTTGTAATTGTCGTCCCCCGGCTCCATCTCTCTGCTCTCAGTGCTCGTTCTCAACACCGCATGACACACATCTCGGCTCACACACAGAAATTTTTTGATTAGTTTTATTGATAGGCAGACTGAGAACCTAACTACTGAACCCTCTTCCCAAACGTTGAAGAAAGCAGTTTGCTAATTTTGTTAATTACAAGTCAGATCAAAATATAATGTTTAATCCAACTGAAAAATCTTGTGGAAGATCTGACCAAGTATTTTGTAGACAACTGCATGTACAAATACTATATCACATAATAACAGGTAGCTTTGACTACTTTTACAAATACTGAATTATGATAGGGTGAACATGATGCAGACGTACCATATAATATTCAAAGAATAAGCAGATATGTCTGCATGAGATATTTGATGCATGGGGGTGGGGTGGTTAAGGAGGAGCTTACTCATGATGAGCAGCCAGGCATGCAAGTAATAACTTGATTTGTGGCCGTCGTCCGTGCATTGCCGAGACAGAGCTTGGGGTAGGCTGTCTCCCTCTCATCACAAATCTCCATCAACCTGGGGTGGGCGGTTGCAAAGAAATCATCAAAGCCGCGTGGTCGATAGACGACGGAGGCTGCGGCGTTGAAACATGATTGCGGCGTCAAATGGAAAGGGCCGGGCACCCGCCTGACTTACTTGAGCACGTGCTTGGTTCAGTTCATGGCGACGACAAGGCGGAGCGGACAGGAGATGAGAGATATGTGGCATCGGATGACGATGGAACAAGGGGACTGGCGCTCGCTCTGCTCGCTACAGATAGCAGTAATCCAGTCCATCATCATTACACACACAAAAATATGGTGTAAACCGAAATGGCCATGGGGGGAGCTGCTTACCAAGGAGATGGTCACGTTGACCTTGCTTCTCAACTCCATCAACGCCGGATCCGCGCTACTCTCCTGGCGCATCAGGTCGTCCGTCGAGGAGGAATAACACCCGTCGCCCGCTAGATCTACGGTGCGACCGTCATCGCATGGATTCGAGCGATTCGATGAGAGCCGTGGTCGTCGGTTTTGCCGCCGTGGGGGCGAGAGCACAGACAGTACAGTGGGTGAGGGGAAGGAGAGTGGAGAGGATGCCGCCGCCGTCGGGTCAAGAGCGGCGGGAGTGGAGTGAGGTAGGGGAAGGAGAGTGGTTAGGTGTTTGTGTGACAGATCCGCCGGCGGTCGGAGTTGTGCGGCAGCCGGCTGGCCGATGCAGGCGGCATTGCTGCGGGGGAGGGGAGAAGTCAAGGGTTGGGATGCGGCGGGGGAGGGGAGAAGTGGATAGGAAAGTAGTTGTTGACACTCTCAACGTGCATGGGACAGATCCGGCGGGACGGCGGCGGCGCATGGGACAGATCCGGCGGGACGGCGGCGGCGCATGGGACAGATCCGTCGCTCGGCGGGCTTAGTCTCCCGGCTGGCGGTCGGAGTTGCGCGGCGGCTGGCGGTCGGAGTTGCGTGGCTGGTGGATGCAGTCGGCGTTGCTGCGGGTGATGGGAGGCGTCGAGACTTGTGATGCGGCGGGGGAGGGGAGAAGTGGAAAGGAAAGTAGGTGTGGAAGTGAGTTGGTGGAGGGGATAAATGAGTGTGGCTAGGGTTGCAGTGCGGCGGGGGAGGGCAGACGGCTAGGGTTTTGTAGCCTGTCTTGTGGGTTGTCGGGTCGGGCTGTGATCCAGCTTGGGCCTGGCTGGGCCGGTGAGGCCAGCACGTGTGCCTGGCCCGTGTGATCCTGGCCGTGGTGGATATCTAATTTTATGCTTACGTGCAAATTGTGCTCGACGTTAGAAATGCTATCCTGACATTTGTACTAATTTATTAAAAGAAATCTTATATATTAAATGTATAGGAAACTCATATAAAAAATATATATGTTATTAAATATGATTAATAAAAATAATTCTGAATACTAATTGTATGACAATAAAAGAGATAGGAAAAAATTATAATACTTTGTTGTAGAAGTTTTGTTTGCAAGTTTCTGTAATTTTTTTTGGCTAATTTTTCATGTCCTATATAAAAAAGATAAGGTAGGCGGCGTGGTAGGTGGAGAGGCGGGGAGGTGGGCCGTCGGGTGGGGAGGTGGAAAAAAACTTTTCAAACACAATTATGAAAAAGCGAACAATTTTTTCAAACACAATTTTTTTTTAATTTTGAGAAGAAACTTTTAAACAAATAATAATTTTGAGCAAATTTGGGACCACGAACAGTTTTTGAATCTTTAAAAAACATTCGAAAATGAGAACCATTTAAAAAAACCGAACAATTTTGGAAGCGTGAACAGTTCTTTACAAGCACAAACTTTTTTTGAATATTGAGAACAAACTTTGAAAATCGTAACCTTTTCAAAAAATCCATAATATTTTCATAAACGTGAACAATTTTTTAAAATATGAACATTGTATTAAACTTGAGAACTAATTTCAATAAACAATAACTATTTTTGAAACTCCAGTACAATTTTTGAAAATCCAGTACAATTTTTGAAAAGTCAGAACATTTATTGGTAAATCCATAAAAATTTTATAAAAAGCAAAAACATTTTTTGAATTTGAGGAACAAATTTTGAAAATACCTAACATTTTTTGATAATATATATATCAGTTTTCTTTAAAAAGCAATAACACTTGCATAATTTGAAAAAAATATTATGAAATATCAAAACATATTCTAGAAATCAAGAACATTTATGTAAAAAGCAAATATATTTATCAAATATCATGAACATTTTTTGAAAATTCTGACCATTTTTTTAGAAACATGGGGTATGACATTTATTTAAACAACATATATTTCTAATAATATCAAATAGATTTTCTTTTTTGCATAGAAATAAGTTGTGTTACAAACATTATTATTTTTATTATATACTACATATAATAATATGATGCAGTAGGAAATATCATTTATATTTCATCATATATATTTCATCATGGTATACTTGTTATTAATGCTGGGATGTTTTTTTTGTAATTATTTTTGTACCTCACAAAATGATATTAAACAAAAAAAATTGTAATTTTTTATTTGTAATTAAAAAAAATTGTATATATATAAACATGGTTCATAAAAATAAATATGTTTATGCTTGTTACATATATTAAGGGTATCACAAAAAAACATAGAAAAAGCAAATAAAGTTTGTTAATGTTGGGTTGTTTGTTTTAGTTTTTGTTTGTCAATTTTCCATAGCCTATCATTTAATTTAAAATAGTTTAAGCAATTTCAGACGCCTACTAACTTATATGAACATTATAGTTAGTTGTTTTCCCCGAATTGTTCTGTTTGTAAAATGATTTAAGCAGCATATTTTTCTAATATAACCAAATGCTTTTCTTATTATCAGATAAAACAATTGTTTTAGTTTCAGATACAGTTCTATTATATATTATATATAGTTTTATGATGCAGTCAAAAATATTAAATATATTTTAGCATAGATATAAATTGATGGGTTCCGACATACGCACTGATGCAACGATGACAGACCGCACTGAAACACCGCGAGAAGAGGTGCATATAGCTAACCTTACTCTGCATCTATATTATATACGATAAAATGAATGGTGTATTTATATTTTTATTTTTTCAGAATATAGTATACATGGATATGGACTCTGGAGATGCACGGAAAGAATCCATTAAGGGTTCAGATGCAATGTCGCTGCAAGGGGCCGGAAATTCACAACATAATCACGTCGAAGAGGTTATATCTGATAATAAACCAAAAAAGGATGCTAATTTACATGTTATCCCACAAGGTATTTTTTTATATTATTATCAACATTTTTTTGTGATATTGCCTTTTGTATTCAACTAATTTGGTTTTTATTGTTTACTAAGCTGGCTTACCTTTTTATGAATTTCATAGACTATGTTTGTACCCCTAGAGATATTACAGTCATCGAATCAATCAAGTCTGCCCCTAAGAATGCCCAGTTTGTGGACATTGGAGATGCCTTGTTAGCAACTGACGATTTGGAATGCCTTATTAGAAATGACATGTTCTTACATGACGGTGTAAGACCTATTGCACAAACTTTGTAATTAATTGATTATATATAATATCATAATTTATAAATATAATCTAAATATTGTTTGCAGGTGATAAATGCTTACATATATTGCATGCTTGCTCACGGTCATCTACAAGACAGGGCGGGTGAAAAGGTACACATTATTAGCACATTTGTATCGGGCCAGATAAAAAAAGATGGGGAAAGAGACATAGACCCATCAAAATATCATCACATTGTGTGTCATGTTAATACTTATCTACAACAAGATATGGTTAGTTTTTTTCTCGTAATCCATGCATATAATTATGGATTGTTTTTATTTAGTTCATATGTTTAATGATTTAATAATAACTATATCTAATTGTGACTGTGACTTGTATCTTATTTACACCAGTTATTCATTCCGATTAACATGCCGGGCTACCATTGGTATCTAGCAGTTGCCAACGCCAAAAAACGAGAGATCCAAGTATTGGACTCACTTGGTGAGAATGTCAAACGCAATGACCTTGCTACTACGGTAACTATCTATTTTTTTCTCATCTTAGCATTTATTTTGTTTGACTTCATCCTTAGCATTTCTCATATATATATATATATAGTTACTAGGGCTCGAGAAATGGCTGAAACTTGCAGAGCATTGTCCGGAGTTTATCAGAGGTCATAAGTGGCCTGATCTCAATGTTACAAAATGGACGGTTGTAGAGCAAATTCAGGAGGCAATACAAACCGATGGGTAAGCACTTGTTACAATGGTTTGTTTTTAGAATCATCTGTGTGATATTCTAAAGCATTATTTTATAATATTATAGCGTATCATGTGGATTGTTTATGCTAAATTTTATGGAATACTGGACATCACATGGACTGTCAGACCAGTTTACGCAGGTATTTCAGTTTTATATATTATCTCATAATTTTTTATCAAAATATCTTATAAATTGTTTTCATATTTTTTTTGTAGGAGGATATGAAACATTTTCGACAAAAATTAGCAATTATTTTGCTCGATTCAGAGCTTAATAAGCTAAAAGGATGTCCCATGTACCATCAACCTCTCAACGAAGAAACTTTAGCTAATTCTGATCTTGAGATCCTGGATAATCCATCTGACGTGGTCGAAGACAAACGTCCCGCCCCAATCACTATCATTCCCACGGACCAACGTGAAATACTTGTCGGCCTCTGCAACTACATCATGTCGATCAATGATGCTGGGTGTTTGGAGTAAGTATCATGTATCAATATTTAATGTGCGGATGTATATTATTGTTCTTCTTACCATCCAAATTACAGGAAGGTATGGGTCCGGAGCTCCACACCCGATCCAATGAGCTTAAGTCTTAAGAAACTTCAGTGCATACTTAACATGGAGCAGCCCATGGACAATGATTGCTTCAACACCGCCGTGCTTATGCTGGCATGTGACGAGGGATTATTGTTCACAGACCCTCCTATACACTACATGGATCTACGATTTTGTGTAAGTTACCGTAACTATTCATTCTAGGTGCCATTAGTATCAACATGTTGAAACAATATTTTTTCTTTTACTTAGTCCATGCTACTAGAGTCAACACGAGGTCAGAAGTTTTGTGAGAAGGAAACTATCCAGACGTTGGCAACATTATTTGATAGCTGGCCTGGGATGGAGACCGACATCTCATCTTGCAATAAGGTAAATAAAATATTTTGACCATTGTTATCATGGTTTGTTTTTGTTTCTAATAGCTCCACTTGTAGATTTATCTTCCCTATGCATCCATCGGCCGATACATCCTGTACATCATCGACAAAGAGGCACGTCGTCTATATATTATGGATCCTATTCAATCATCACAATCGTCAGAGAATAAAAACTTGAGGCATTCACTGAAATTAAAAAGTTTTTCAAGGGATTTCAAAGAAGCACTCGAAATAAAGCTGCCTGGGTGGAATTCTGATATATCTAAATGGCATCGTTTATTTCCGGCCGGTGTTCCAACGAGTATAGACGGGTAATGAATTCATAACAAGAATATTTACTTTTGTTATCATTATATTATTTATATTATTAATTGAAAGTTTTCCAGGAATGTGTCTAGCTATTTTGTTTTTCATTTTATGCTCTGGTGGAACGATAAAGAATTAGTCAAGCCGGTTTGCGCGGTGAGTATTGTGGGTTACATGTTTTAAGACCTTCGGCGTGAAATTTTCATACTAACTACATTTATTTTTTCTGCGGGATGGGTATGAATTGAGGAAGCATTTTTTATTATACTTGCTAAAACATCGTGGGAATGAAGCTAGAGGAAACTTTCCTGATATTGTGAAAGAATTTCTTAAGCGCATCATCTAGATATTAATATTTTTGTAATAGATGTTAAGTTGTAACATCACTCAGTTTGTTACATTGCAATAATGGACTTCAGTCTGTGTTATATTGTTTGTATGTGTGGATTTTAACATGTAACTCTGGTAAACTATTTCAAGAGCCCGTGATAACGCACGGGCACTCTACTAATATATATAGTGCCATAGTGGTGTTCTGCGGGGTGGTGGCGCGTTCAGCTTAACAGGCCCGTAGTCGTCGTTGAGCTTGCACGATCTAGGTCGGTGACTTGCCTAAACACTTGAGGTTTCCTCTCTTGCGTGTTATTTTCTATGTATATATATCTTTCGCCGGGAACATTTTCTATGTACATAGTGTTTACTTGCTTTTGAATCTACTAGGCTTCGTTTGATGTAACAAAATGTTGGTGGCCATGAATTCGGTATGCAGTAGTATTACTTTTTCAAGGCTTCGTTGGAACTTCTATTGCAAGCATCCGCCCATGGGGCTGGATTAGCATTTCTGTTGCAACATTGAGTTATTATTAAAGAAGGTAGCATACAAGATGGGGGAGCAGTTCCATTTGATGCAGCCCACCCTCATAGTCTGGAACATTTGCAATAAGACCTCGTGCTTAATGGAAACCGACCCAATACAATGAAATCACGATGGAGTAGACCGAGGGTTGATTTTGTTTAAACGTAAGATCTTTTTTGCAAACAATATTCGCAACACCATCTCTATCTTAATATTGTTCATCGTTTTGTCATCCAATGGTCCAAATTCGCACGATGCATTGGGTGCACAAGAAGTCACGTTTCACATGATATATTCTTCATAGCTCCAACCCATGCACATCCGCAAACTGAGCATAGCTCAGATGGTTAGGATCCTTACGGTGGAACCAGCCCACCAGAGTTTAAGTCCTAGACTTGACATTGGTGCTCGCATTTTCTGTATTTATTTCAGGTTTTTTAACGATGTTCATTCAGTAGGAGGAGATGTTCTCATCGACTACGAGACGCATGGTCATTTCGTTAATCTCATGATGTTGGGCCGACTCAGTGTCTCAAAGGTGCTAATAGGAGTTGGGTATGCGTGCATGCATTCATGGGCCCTTTTATGCAGACTTCCAAAATTTTGGTCCAAAAATTTTGCTGTAAAGAGGGCTGCCCACCCCTCATTTCCAACACTCAAATATGACTGATAACAACCAGTCCCCTAGCTTCTAAGTATTTGATTTCGGGGTTGACATACCCAACTATATCACGTCGTCACTTTCAATCTTGTGCTGCACGGAATTGGTTCATGCCACAAAAAATTTCAAGCGCTTGAGATTTAGCAAGACCGTAATATTTATCCCCTGTGACACTTTGCCTCATTTATTATATTTTTTTGAATTTTTTCTAAATTTTTCTTATGCAATTAGGCAAAAAAGGCCCACGACCCATAAAGGACAAACAGGCCCGGGCTTGCGCGTTTAGTTAATGTGTCGTGCCCGTTCTTGGTGGCAAGGCCCGTACGCCGGCACGATGCGACACACTTATAAACAACCTTCCATGTGTCATGTCGTGCCAGGCCCATTTACGGGCGGGCCGGGCTGGACTGTTGGCTACCTAATGTTGTGTCGAAAGCTGACCAAAAACCCTCTCCCCCTGCTCTGCGTCAGATGAGTTAATTGCAAGAAACCACCACATTGAAGGCTAGATTAGCAGAAAACACCATTCTACATTTTCTTGGCAGGATACACCACGTCTTGTGTAATCTTTTTGCACGACCATTGATCTGTGGATTAGACTCGTTTGAATAAGCTTATGACAAATGGGTCTCGATTTTTGCTGACGTGGCGTAACATTGCCGTTAGAGAGGGGCTCTTTTGCCAAAAACTCCCCTACCTAAAGAAAAACCAAAATACTCCACGTACCAGCGTCGCCATCACTTCCCTGTCCGGGTTGTCCCTCCTGCCGCCGCCATTGTTACCGTCGTGCCCCCGTGCTGGATCTGGCGACACCCACCTCACCTGCCCCCGCCTGACACCGGATCCGGCGAGATCCATCCTGCTGCTGCTGCTGCACAGTTGCTCCTCAGCCATTACATGCGCGACTTGGAGCAAGGTCACGGCCATTACATGCTCCACCTGGGTCACGGCCGTTCCAAAGCTTCGCTGGAAGGAGCCGAGGGCGCCCGACCGCGTCGGCATCTCCAAGTACATGCAACCGTCTCTGAGCTTCGGGAGACCCACGTCGTGCTCCAGGTCCTCGAGATCTCTCCAATCCACCGTCACCTGTCTCGCCACCAACCGAGGCAGAGGCCGCCGCCCGTCATGCCCCAGGCCGAGGCAAAGGCCAGCGCTATCGTTGAGCTGGGAAGCCCCGACCTGGCGCCGTCGTGGGCGTGCACAGCAGTGGCGGCACTCGAGGAGCTGATCAACGAGTTCGTGCCGTGTGGCGAGACGCGGGACCTGTTCGTGCCACCCATGCTGGCGCCGAACCCGTCGTGTGTGTTGCTCTTCGTGAAGATCACAGATCTACTACTAGAGCTTCCCCATGGATGCGACGGCCCGTCGCACCTGCTGTCGTTGCTTGCCACACCCGCTGCTGCTGCTCGCCTGCTTCTAGCCGCATCTGCTGCTCGAGCCGCCATGGCGAGGTCCACCTCCCGGGAGGAGAGAAGAGGAGCACACTTTCAACTCGAGATCCAGTGACCAGCCCATCACAATACGCGGCGGCGACCGAGTGGGAGAAGCGCGATGCCGCTCGCCGGGGCAGTCCCCTCCGCCGCAATTCTTCTCCTCGTCGTCCTCTCGGCCGAGGGGCAGCCGTTCAAGGGCCTCGTGCCCAAGAACGGGAGCGTGGGCTTGATCGGCAACAACGTGACCGCGACGGCCGACGCGGCAGCGATGTGCTACCGGAGCGCCGTCAACGAGGAAGCCAGGCCGAGCAAGACGGTCGTCGACGTGGCCCCGCTCGCCGTGTGCCTCGCCCTCGACGACGCCGTGTTGCTGCCGCGGCCGCTGCTGCTCAACGGCGCGGCGTCAGTGCCGTCACCGGCGGCAGCGCGCCAGTTCGTGCCACCGCCACTGCCGGCGGACGCGCCCGCGCCTACACCCGGAGCCTCTCCTGAGGATGAAGATAAGAAGGGGTTGAGCGGGCGAGCAAAGGCATGGTGCTGCGGGGCTCTCGCCGTGGGGATTACGATCGTCGTTTTGGTTGCGCGGTCAGTTTTGCTCTCTTGCGCTCAATTCCTTGGTGCTCCAGCCCGGAGCGGAGATCTATTTGATCCACGCAACGATCTACTTGACCCAAGCTTTATCTGTTGATGACGCGCCGGTGGTCGATGGCGACGGCGACGGCGACGGCGAGCTCTTCGACTGCGCCATCTGCATGGAGACGGTGCCCGGCGTCCGCAAGTTCAGCGTCGGCTCGTGCGGCCACGCCTTCTGCTCGGGCTGCGTCGCCCAGTACGTCGCTGCTAAGCTGGGCGAGAACGTCGCTCGCGTCAAATGCCCTGACCCCAGCTGCAAGAACGGCGCCGTCGAGCCGGAGAGCTGCTTCGGCATCATCTCCTCGGACCTGCTCGACAAGTGGGGTTTCCTGCTGTGCGAGTCCGCGCTCGGCGGCAAGAAGATGTACTGCCCGTTCAGAGAATGGTAGGCGCCTCTTCTCGCCGACGGCGAGGGCGGGGCGGCGGCGATCGCGGAGGCGGAGTGCCCGCACTGCCACAGGCTGTTCTGCGCCCGGTGCGCGGCGCCGTGGCACGCCGGCGTCGGGTGCAAGGAGTTTCAGGAGCTCGGCCAGGACGAGCGCGGCCGGGAGGACTTCCTGCTGAGGCGGCTCGCCGGACGGCAGAGGTGGCAGCGGTGCCCCCAGTGCAAGATGTACGTGGAGAAATCGGAAGGATGCAACTACATCAAATGCAGGTACAGCCTAGCTAGTACTCTGAATCTCTGATGATTTGTTCCTTGGAAAATGTAATTGTCGAGTTTTGATTCATGAACGTGAAATTGTTTAATTCGATTCTTCGATTGTAGGTGTGGATGCAGCTTCTGCTACAGATGTGCGTCCAAGGTGTCCGCCCAAACCCATTACTGCGGCATGTGCAAGCGCTAACGATTCCTTTGCTTATGGAGCCAGGGCTCTCACCAGTCACCACCGATGCACCGAGACTGTATATACAGAGTAACCAGCTACTAATACATGGCTTCATCTTGGCCATCTTTATGTCAAGCATTAAATTGAAGTTCAGGGATGATAAACCTTACTAGCTAATTAGGCTGTACAGAACTACGAACATAATCTCCTTGTCTCGAATCAGCTTGGAGACTGTTGACGCACATCAAAGTTTGTTGGGCAATCGATGCTGTTAGAGATATATTTGGGATACTTGTATTTGGTAGTCTAGGATTTGTAATCCGTTTCCTACCTTATCTTCAGAAGAGGCGCCTTGCCCTTCAAGTCTTGTACTCAATATATACTCGCCCTCGAGGCTCAATAATACATCCATCATATTCCGCAACAATCCTCTCTCTCCCTTCTAACATGGTATCTATCGCAAGTCGATCCTAAACCCTAGCCGCCGCCACTTCCGCACCTGCGCGCCGCCCCCGGGGCGGTCGGCCTCCATGACCGCCGCCGGGGGCCGCGCCGCCTGTACCTAGGGTTCGTCCGCCGGCCGTATTGGCCGGCTGCCCTAGAGAGTCTTTTTTCCCGATCCTTTGATCCGGGTTTTCTCTCTCGCCGGTCGCTTTGATCGGCGTCTACTTTTTGGTTTTCCGATCTATGTGACCCGATTTGCGTTGCCCACCGCCGCTGTTGACCCCGTGCGTCTCTACTCCAACACCGGCGCGATTGACCGGCTTCCACCGACCCGGAGGCCTCGCGCGCCTGCTAGTCGGTCGCCTCGACTCGGCGGCCTCGCGTGTCGTCCGCGCGTCGGCCCGCCGGTCGCTCCAACCCGGCGGCCTTGCGTCATGCGGCGGCCCTTCACCACCGCCGTTCGCGCGACGGCCCGCCCGTCGATCTACGCCGGCCGTCACCGCCCTGCTCCGACCAGGACTCCTGCATCACCCCGACCCGGCGGCCTCGCGCCATGGGGCGGCCAATCATAGCCGCCCTGCCGCCCGCCGCCGCCGGCTTCATCTCGGACTCCGCCGCCACCGCGCCTCCACCGAGCGGCGTCGCTGATCTCGCACGCATTCGGATTGATCACCCACCCGCCGCCGCGATCCGCCTCATCTACGTCGTGCGACCAACCTGGCCCGTCGGTTGCGCGCGCCTCCGCAGGCCCCGTGAAGATCGTCCCCGAGTTCAGCGCGCCTCTCCACCGATCGAGCATCGGGCTGCCGCTGCGTCGCCCCGTCGGGCCGCAGCGCCGCCGCCCCGTGGTTCTCCTGGCGGCTGCATCGACTCGTGCGTCGCCGCTGCGTCGCCCCTTTGGGCCGTAGTGTCGCGATACGCGGTCACCGCCGCCGCCCCGAGGCCGTCCCCGCGGTTGCACCGACTCGCGAACCGCAGTTGTGTCGCCCCTTCGGGCCGCAACGTCACGGCCTGTGGTCCCCGCCGCCGTCCAGAGGTCTTCCCGCCATCGCCCCGACCCGCCTGCCGCAGCTGCGTTGCCCCTTCGGGCCGTAGTGCCGCGGCCCGTGGTCCGCTCCGCCGTCACCGCGCGTCGACCTCCCGTGGCATGCGCCGCGCCGTCTCCCTTGGTGCAGGAACGCCACCGTCCGCGCCGGTCTTCGTCACGCTGTCAGGGTTCTTCGCCTACTTCGAGCACCGCCGCCGCACTCCTAACCTAGCCGCCGCCGCCGCCGCTCTTCTTTGGCCGCCGCCGCGGCTACCTCCGTAGCTGTCGCCGCCGCCCGTCCACCCCACTTCGTCTTCGTCCAGCACCAGCTCGTCGCCAGCGTCGCCGTCATCTACCCCGACCGCTTCATCTACTCCGACAACCGCGGGCGACATTGGCCCCGCGCCGATTGGCGCCGCAACCGTCGTCGAGTCCTTCTCTGCTGGCCTCTCCGACCTCTTCGACATGGCGTACAGCTCGTGCAGGTCCCAGTCTACGCATGCCCGGTGCTGGCAACACCGCCGAGTGCCTTCGTCCACGACGTGTCCCCAGGCCTGGCAAGCCTGGTGCGGCGCTTCGTCAACTTCGTCTTCGACCGTCTACGCATGCCCGGTGCTGCCAACACCGACGCGTGCCTTCGTCTACGATGTGTCCCCCGGGTCGGCAAACCCGGCGCGACGCGTCGTCAACACCATTCTCCTTTCTGGCGCGTCACTTCTTCGACACCACTGCGCCCATGACTAACTCGGCGCCTCCTTGCGCCTGTGGCTCCACGGCGACTCCCTCGACACCGGCTACCCCGACTCGACATCGACCACGGCGTTCTTCGCACGGCTACCTCGACCACGGCTACACCATCCTACGCTCTCGGCTACATCGACATCGGCACAAAGGGCTATCATCCGCTTGAGCAACTCGTCGGCTTCCTCTACAGTCAACGCGTCCGCGACGCGACACCGTCCACGGCGCTCCCGCTAGGACTGCGGGGATGTCAGTCCGTCGGCTGCTATTCTCTCCAGTCTGACCGTCCGCGACGCTCCTGTTGTTCGCAACGCTACCGCTACGACTGTGGGGGGATGTTAGAGATATATTTGGGATACTTGTATTTGGTAGTCTAGGATTTGTAATCTGTCTCCTACCTTATCTCCAGGAGACGCGTCTTGCCCTCCAAGTCTTGTACTCAATATATACTCGCCCTCGAGGCTCAATAATACATCTATCATATTCCGCAACAATCCTCTCTCTTCCTTCTAACAGATGCCATGTGCGAGACCTGGATATTTCAATGGGCGCAAATCCAAAAGTGCACAACACACAATCGCACACTGTATCACAATCCAATAAGGTCGCACGAAGGTCGCACGAACACCACAGGTCCACAGCACACCACAACGGTACAACGTATACAAGACCTCAAAGGAGCCTGGACGGCACACACTGTCTCCGAAAACGATCGATTCTGAGTATCATCATGTCACGGCCCTCGTCGTCGATCACGGCTCATCGGCCTCCGGCTCGGGCTCGGGAAAGCTGAACCCGGGGGGCATGGGCGGCAGTTCGACTTTCGGGAACGACGGCAACCCCGGGAACGGCGGCAGCAGATCTTGCTCCGGTGCCGGCGCTTCGGCCGGGTAATCGTCATCAGGCGCCGTCTCCTCCAGGCCCCGTGCCGCGCTGGCCATGCCGGCGCACGAGAACAGCAGCAGGGCCAAGAAAAGAAGCGCGGTTTTCTTGGAGGAAACCATGCCGAGTGGAGCTCAATCGATGGCTTTCTTGGGGCGCTTGTGTTGATCTCTGTGATGTGATGTTCTAGTGCGCAATCGTTCTTATAGGACGTGACAGAACGAACGACGGTGCGTCAGCCTGAGGTTTATGTTTCAGGAAGTGTGTTTTTTAGGTTGAGGCCTCTGGGTTGGTGATCCGTCTGATTTTTAGGCTGGGCACTGTGTGTTTGGAAGGTTTTGGCGTGTGTGTGCGTGTCCCGCGTTTTGGTCGGAAAACTGACGGGTGATCACCGTTCGGTGAACGAACCATCATTTTTTTTTCTTCGAAAAGGGGCGCTTTATTACTTAAAAGGTTTAAGCATTACACCCGGCCTCTGCATAATTAAGATGCACACAGCTAATAAAGTCCTCACACCAAGTCAAAATAAAAGAAGAAGGCAATATATAAGGAATGAATTCTATATAACGCGTAAACTGAAGGTGGCCTAATCCTAAGATCATGCTGCCACCCACGTTGGATAAAAATATACCTTGCCGTAGCCTCCAATCATGTACACACCTCCGTAAACAGGTCTCGATTCTTCACTCGTTGTAGAGAGGACCATAACCAAAGAATCCCGGTACATTTGTAGATAACCTGCATAAGAGAAGTATTTTTATCGTCGATAAATGTATCTGGCACACCGGATGCTTTTTGCAAAACTGCCGAACGACCAGAGCGTCGTCAGATCTCGATCGCTTGGCTCCTTTCCCTTTGCTCGTCCTCCTCCCCGCATCGCCGCGGGAATAATAAGTTACGATAACTGCGCATGCCCGTCTTCCCCGCTGCTGGTGTACTCGGCATCCGGGATGCGGCTGGCCGGAGCCGCGACGCACAAGTCCACCATTTGCCTGGCCTAGTTCGGGGACGGCGACGCCGTGCGTGCCATGCCGGCGTGTGGCCACGACTTCCCCGCGTGCTGCATCGAGCGCTAGCTCACCGTCCCCGTCGCCCCTCCTACCCGACCAGTCACGCGCCGGCGGCTGCGCCGCCCTGATGTACGCCGTGCACGCCCGAGGGCCCTTGGCCAAGAAACCTGCCGCATTCACTATGCCAGAATGCAATCTGTCAAGGAGGGTGACACCGAAGCTCTTTTTGTGAAGCATAAGCGCCCTAGTCGGACTTGCAGATCAGAGCCGGCAAAATCCACCTGCGGCTCTGCCCCAACATTGGGGCCATGGCTGGTTGTGCAAACCAACACTGATGGGCGCTGCCAGCGATTTTACACCGAATGAGGCTCGATTTTTAGTACCGGTCAAGCCGCGCTGCAAGCCTCGCAAACATTTTCTGGTGAACTTTTATGATGAGGTACCAAATAATCCGTTGTTTCTTGTGTGCCCATGCTGCCTGCCCAGGTACCGGGAGCAACAAGTAGTTCATGGCAGCTCATGAAGCATCATCACATAGTTTGAAGAACACCTTTTGAATTCCTAAATGTAGTGCACAGGATGATAGCTTTTGAGTTCTATCCACCAACGGTAGTTCAGCTGTTGTTTGAGCTAGTAGGTTATTTCTTTTCGGAGCTCCAGTTTCATTCTAGTCTGAACAATTGCCTGAATGTTGGGAAAGTAATCTCTTACATTTGGGACCATCTAATCTCAGACCAGAATTGTTTGAAGCCAATGAGGCCAAACTAACCTTTCTCATATTAAACTCCAGAAAATTTTGGTAAACATTCAACAACTCTGAAGGTTTGCAATCACATAGAACTGGATCACCATAGTTCTTGTCAACTATTTGATTCAACTGCCAAGATTTGAGTCCACATCTTCCCATGAATTGTATAATATAGTTTGACAAATTGTTTCTGGTTCATTGCTCATGGAGAATAACAGTAGTGTGCAAGAATTCAGAGTGTTCTCTGTTGGCAAAACTGAAAATCTCTAGTCTGGACCCTGGGCACTATCTCACATAAATTTCCCCCAACTTCTTCTCTTTGCATACATATGTAATAAACACACAAACTGATGTCAATTTTTATTCAGATGATGCACCATCTCAGTGGCAAGTTCAGTTGACCAGAGTAGATACGAGCTCAGAGCAATCAGTTATTTCAGGTAGATTGCAGTTTTAGCTCGCCGTTTCAGTTTACCAAAGTTTTACGAAGTTCAAAATTCTTGCCTCTCTTTGCTGCTCATATTCTGGGCAAGTAATTTCAGTGCATTATTATTTTCAGAATGGTTGCTCTTGTATCCTAAAGTTACTGGTTCATTTAGGTAGCAAGAAATTATAGTGGACAACATGTCACATTTACTCCTCTCCATCCCAATATAATAAAATTTACAGCTTCATTTCCCCTTGAATTTACCTGATAAAAAGCGAAGAAGACGCTGATGTCGAACAATATAATAAAATTTACAGCTTCATTTCCCCTTGAATTTACCTGATAAAAAGCGAAGAAGACGCTGATGTCGAACAGGGACAGTGTTCGGTCGCCTATCTTGTATGATAATCATCATCGGCAAGAAAACTGCAATGAAGTAGTTCCTTTCTATCTTTGTGTTGTTTAGAGTGTGTGGACTTTCATTCTTGCCTAACCTTCCTAAAGCAAGGTAAATTATGTATAAGTCGCATGGTCAATCCTGCGTAAGTAGCATGACAAATTCTGTGTAAAATACATGGTAAATTCTGTGTAAATGGATTTTTGTCCAGGGAGAGGGGGAAGTTGTTGAAACCCACTGTAAATTCTGTGTAAATATAATGGTATTTTACGGATCACATACCTGATAATATATGTGTAAACATCGTGGTAACTTCGACCCAGTGAATTTTATTGTTGTTGAAAACATAACCGACCTGATAATTTCTGTGTAAATAGAATGATATTTACCACACCGTAGAGCTGATAACTCATGTACAAATATCATGATTTGAGCCAGTAAAAATGTTTATTGAAAACATACCCCTCATAACTTCTATAAAAATATCATGGTAATATAAAAACAACACAGCTGATAACTCACATACAAATACCATGGTAACTTTGGACTCGGGAAAAAAAAGTTGTTGAGTATTATTACCCTCGGTAACTTTTCTGCAAATAACATGGTAATATATGCACCGCAGATGTAATAATTCATGTACAAGGATCACGGTATCTTTTGACCCGGAAGAAAAAAGTTGTTGAAAACATACCTCCAATGACTTCTGTGTAAATAGCATTAACTTACTTTCTGAAGATCTGATAACTTGCTTGTGAATACGATGATAACTTTAATCTAGGGAAAAAAGTTGTTGAAAATAGCATGGTAATAATCGCATATCCGATAACTTACGTGCAAACACCACGGCAACTTTGACCGAAAGAAAAAATGTTGTTAGAAAACTACCCTCGATAACTTATGTGCAAATACCATGGTTATATATGAACCGCATATCCGATACCTTACATACAAACATCGTGGTAACTTTGATCAAGAGAGGGAAAAATTGTTGAAAACATACCACCTGTAAGTTATGTAAAAATAACATGATAATATACGATGCACATACCTGATAACTCACGTACAAACACCGCAGTAATTTTGACCAAAAGGGGGAAAAGTTGTTGAATCCCTGATAACTTATGTGAAAATAGCACGGTAATATACGAACCGCATACCCGATAACTTACGTACAAACTCCACGGTTAGTTTGACGAAGACGAAAAAAGTTTTTGAAAAACATACCGCTTGTAACTTATGTGAAAATAACATGATAATATACAAACCACATACCCGATAACTCACGTACAAACACCGCGGTAACTTTGACCAAGAGGAAAAAAATTGTTGAAAGACATACCCCGTACTTATGTGAAAATAGGACGATAACTTGCGTACCACATGCATGGTAACTTTCGACTCGACAAAAAAGTCGTCGGAACATACCGATAATTTGATGAATCTTTTACGGTTTAGTTTTGAAGATCTGGTCGCGACGAATCTTTTATTTGAAAACAGTTTTTTACGTCTGACCGATAATTTGAGCTACAAAACATTTTGAATTTTCGGAATAAGTAGAATCTAGGATGACATCAGCGATTGTCTCTAGTGTATATATTCATGTGCATGTGGAGAAGGGTGGGAGAACCATTTTTATGCACCCAGTAATTTATGTGGAAATACCACGATAACCTCCATATCACAGGCGTGATAACTTATGTAGCCCAGACATGATAACTTCTGACCCGAAAAAATATTGTCCGAACATACCAACATCGGATCTAGTTTCGAATATCTCGTCACGACTAATCTTTATGTGAAAATGATTTTTGCATCTGACCGACGACTTGAGCTACAAAACATTTTGGATCTTTTGGATAAGGAGAATGTAGAATGACATCAGCTTTTTTTGTCCTTTAGTGAAACAATGTAATTAGAGAAAATAATGCATGTAGAAGGAGACTGAGTCATCCTAATGCATGCATGCATTTAATTAGAGTGAAGGAGTGATGTAATTACAAAGAAGGACGGAGGTGTGTGGCAGTTTTGTTACGTGGCACACATGTGCCAAATATCACGGTCCTTTTATCATTAAAAACCTTATCATTTCTACATAGCCAAAGTGACCAAATCACGGCAAGCGCTCCCACCTTGAGAAAAATTCTAAACTTGTGATCAATCCCATGTAGCCAGTTGCCAAATATATTTAGCAACACTACAAGGAGGATACAAGCCAGAAGCTATTTGGATGACTGACCATATAGAACGAGCCAATTTACATTGAAAGAACAAATGTTTTATTGTCTCGTCATGCGGACAAAAGACACATTGTGTACTTCCATGCCAATTCCTCTTAATAAGGTTATCTTTTGTAAGAATGACTCCGCGACGAAGATACCATGCAAAAAATTTATTCTTAAGAGGTATCTTCATCTTCCAGATCTTCTTATTATTATCAACTGGCACGTCAGACTGGATCAAAGCTCTATACATAGAATCCACTGAGAATTTTCCATTCCCATGTAGGTTCCAACGAAATACATCAGACCCTTGTGACAACTGTACCGTGGCTAACCGCTGGAGTAGTATGTTCCATGATTGGAGTCTAGGTCCAATTAAATCCCTTCTGAACGTCACATTTGGCGGAAATGATTCCAAAACCTTGGCGATAGTATCACCCTTGTGACGCACAATATTGTATAGAGCTGGATATTGCTCCCGGAGTGTAGCATTACCAAGCCACTTATCCTCCCAGAATCTAATTTCCGATCCATCCTTAATCAAGAAGGAACCATAGCGGAAGAAATATTTCTTTGTTGCCATTAGTCCCGCCCAAAAATGGCAGTCCCCAGGCTTCCAGTATACTTGTGATATCGCCTTTGAACCCACATATTTTCTCCTTAGGAGGGTTTGCCATACACCATCTTCCGTCAATAACTTAAACAACCATTTGCCGAGAAGGGCCCTATTCTTAACCTCTAGGTCATGAATGCCCAACCCGCCTTGCTCCTTGGGACGGCAAACCACACTCCATTTAGCCAGCCGATATTCTCTTGTACGTAGCCGAAGGCCATCTTCACGTATCCACTCGTGCTTTACATCTCCGAGATTCCACACCTAAGGACTCATGTGGTGTTTTTCCTCCATGGGCAACCTGTAGGGGTGTGGCTATGTGATGCTTGCTGCGACGCTGAAGCTTGTCTCTTCTTGTGATTTTCTTCTCCTAGATTCTTTCTTCAAATTTATCATCGATTTCTCAAATATAGTGCATCATTGAACATAATAAATGGAGAAAAGAGGACATAAAATTGGTAAAAAATGTATTTTGACAATATACTAAAAGTATTTTCAATAGCTTTTTGACAGAAAAGTTCACGCAATGCTTTGAGAAAATTGCTCATAACTGGAAAAAATGCTCATCAGCGATTACTTAAGGAATTATAACTGCAATGGTTTGTAATTCTACATTTGTTTCTAGCCATCGTCTGTAATTCTTGTAATTAACCACTGCCTTCTATAAAGCTATGGTATGCTCTTTGCGTTCTCTTGAAAGAAAAAAGGTAACTGCAATGGTGAAAGTTGCACAATCACTTAACTAGAAGGAAAGTGCTCATTCTATATTTCCTATTACAAATTGGAAGACGCTTCTTTTTTCATATTTTGAAGTGATGCAAAATGCTCATGTTTGATCATCACTTCTTGCTTAGTTCATTAGATGTAGAGCCTGTATTAAAGGTTTAATGGAGGATCAGTTCAGAGATACACCACGTTTGTTGTTCCAAAAAATGTTTCAGAATTGAATTGCAAAATAAAAGTGAATAGTCAATAATCATCTTACAAATTTATCCAGAAATTCATTGACAAATGGTAGTGCTTGTAAATTCTGTTGGATTATAGATGGGATTAGGCCCATATAAGACAATAATCCCTGGTTAATCTCTAAGGCCCATTTAGGTGTGTGGCAAGTGATGAGAAATTCAGTACCATATACTGCTAGTGGAGTGAGAGTGGGACCCCTTTATAAGGGCTACTCTACCATATGCAAATGGGAGCTTGGGAGGAGGAGTTGTACACGCGTGCTCCTCCTCCTCCGCCACCCGCCTCGCCTCGTCATGACGCGCGCCACGGATTGCGGGAGTGAGCCGAGCCGAGCCTTATTTTTGTCGCTCAGGAATGGTTAATTAATCTCGAATTAATTGACGAGTCGCTACAGTAGAGCCACTGTCCAAGACGTTGGACCGTGGGCTATTCGCGGACTCGGTCGTGGGCCTGAACCTAGGCCCATCTACCTGACGGCCTATGTAAGGAGTCGCAGCCAGTCTCACTCCCTCCCTCCTGCACAACCCTAACCGTCATCTATTGTTCCTCTCTATGTGCTGCTTCCGGCGATCCCGACGACCACGTGCACGGTTGGTCGGGATAGCAGGTGCCTTCAGAACCTTGTCGTTCGAGATATTGCCCGGGAGAACGAGAATAAGGTTTTTGGGGAGCATCTCGACTCGACTACTCCCGATCCATTCCCATCTCCGTCCTCCTCTGCTTCCACTAATTCCCATGCATCAACATCATGGTTGAAGACGCCGCCGCCAAGAAGAAGGCCACGGACGATGATGAGGCTACTGTTGCCGCTGCCGCGTTGGCTTGGCCAACCAGAGGGTATGATTTGTTCATCCCTCATTTACTCGTTCTTGTGCTAGCCGTATATGATGTGTTCATAAATGTTTCGATTCTGTATACTATACGTGCTTGCATGCTTAGGTATTGGTATGAGTTGCACACTGTGATTGCTATGTTTACTGTATACTCGTGGATTAGTCTAATCGAAAAGGTGTTGATATTTCCAACAAATTCAGCCGAGAAACAAATATGTATTGGAGAAATCAGTAAGCAAGTTGAAAACTCAAGTAACAAGCTAATTACGCATAGAAAATGAGATTTGCTTTTGGAGGAAGCAAATGAAAAAGAATAGTTAATACTACTTAACGATGGAATCTGAATAACATGAAACGATGGTACCAACGTTTGAAAAAAAATGTCTGGATTCCATTGTAAGTTGAGATGCACTTCAAGACATAAATACCTGAATCATTTGATTTTTTTTGTGTGTTGTGGACGAAAAACTGTTAGAATACCAAGCATACTTTGTATCAACAGATCAATTGAACTAAAAGGCTATAATACTATTAGCCTCAGAACAAGAAGAATCGAACTTGTTTTCCAACTTTGGTGCCTGCACATGTCTCATTTGAAAATTTCGAATGTTGAGAAAAGGACAGTGACGATAGCTTCTATGAAAAGAATCATGAAATTATACACTACAACTGAAATTTTGGACAGATATTTGTCTGTATTATTATTGGGATTTAATACATCGAAACACTTGTCGATAAAATTTGCCACAACCAAGAACCAAATAGTATGGCCAGTGGAATGTTTTTGTATTGGACAAGGGATATGAACCTGTGTTTGTGCAAATAATTAAGAGAATGAATGATTCATAGTACAAAAACACAAGAAGGACGAACTAGTTCTATTCTAAGGGATGAGTTTCGTTAGCTTATGAAACCAGCTCTCTTTAGTATGAAACCAACTTTAGCCTCTGTGAACACCTTTTTTTCTCAAAATGGTCCAAACTTGGATTTATTAGAAGAGACTGCAACAAAATAGCAACAAACTAAAATAAAAATGTAGGGAATGAATAACCATGAATTTGATATAAGAGCGTCTTTGAAGTAAAAAAAGAGAAATTATTGTCAAGTCAGAATCTATAATGTAAGTGAGAACTTCATTAGGAATTGCGATCCATTCTTGTCTCGCATGTAATAACTATACATGATAAGTTCCGAGTAGCAATCAATCACACATTTATGCATCCATCCCCATCCATCATAGAGAGCATTAGTGTTCCTTGGTCCACCCATCTATTTCCCAGTTGAAAAATTCCAGGATTGTAGGATGAAAACAACTGAAACTTTAGGAGAGGTAAAATAGAAGAAATTTGAAACTATGTAAATGCAGAAAATGAGGAAGTTAGAGTTGAAAGATCTGTTATAACAAAGAGAGTACCTTTATTCAAGTTTGCCCGTAAATGAAACCCGTATATCCTACAACTCATTCTCGATTGAGGTAGAGAAGAAAATTTGTGTCGAACTAGAATCCCTTGAGTTACAGAAAGATCAATCTAATTTGAAACTTCCTTCAGCACTTTTATTGATTGCATTTGTATTATTACTGACATTTTTTTCAAACTGGTCAGGTGCCTCAAGAACAATTGTGTCGGAAAGAGGAGAAGCCCATTGTACTACTAGTAACTATTGGATACTAGTAGAACCAGATGCTAGGGATACGTTGTGAATAGGACTTTGATTTAAAGAACTTGGATTCTGGCTACTCGAGTTTTGCTGGTTGTTTGAAGAAATTTTGAGATTTGTGTTCGGAAGAAATCTTTGAAAATATCAAAAGAAGGTTCTTCACAGATTGTGTCGATTGGACGAGGGTTTGATTAGGACCAAAAAGGGTTCATTGAGGGAAAGGCCCCACTTATTGCCTGTGTAGAATGGAGACTTGTTGCTTTGCTCAGTTGAGTTGCTTCTATTACTCACACTTGCGTTTGTTAGTTGAGCTTGACAACTTGCACTATTTTGTTGTAACTCGGGATGTGTTCCTACAAATGTAGTCCAATAAGCCTATGTTCACTAACCTCCTATGATAAGTTAAGAGCTTGACCCATAACTGAATACTAGATTGAAGTTGAAACACAGCAGAATGAGAGTACAAGCTCATACCATAGGGAGAAATAATGGGAGTTTCAAAGTTGAAATTCATCCATGAGAATTTCTGCAGAAGTAAAAGCTTGTTGCTTGCTTCTTTTGAGAACAATTGTTCAAAAAGTTCTGTTGAACTAGATATAAAAAGTTAGTTCAACTAAAGAGCAACAAGAAGTTGTACCTTCTATTATACTGATTTCACCAATGTACTTGTATACTTAAAGGTTGCCAACTGTAGTGTTTTCTCCAACAAGGATTTCTATCAGCTTCCCACCTAGAAGATGCTCCATGGTTTCAGATGGTTGAAGGAGATGTAAACTCTCATCCTAGCTTATTGTAAATTTGTTGACCATCTGTGTCAGTACTTCTTTAATGAGAGGTTGATTAGTTGGTTCTTGGACAATAGGTTGCACTGCAATTTCTAAGCAGAATTCCAAAATATGCTTGAAAGATCTATGGAAGAAGAAGTTGATGTGCTTTTCGGTAAACACATGTTGCCCAACTGTTTGACAAAGATTTTTTTGGTTGAAACTACCAGCAAAAGATCATCTATGTATGCTTTCGCAGTTGGGATAGAATTCTCAACCATTCTTTGGAAGAATCTTTGAGACAATACTTGTAGGTTGAGTTTGGCATGTTGGCTACAGAAAATTAATTTAAATTAACAGACAATACAGTTAAGTAATATGCACAACAAATTTAAACAAAATAGTAAAGTAGCAACCAATCAACTTGAAGAAGGGTAACTCGACATAATACTCAATTGGCATTTTTTTCATGAATGTATTTCTCGATGTTGGTTGGTATAATGTAATTATCCCCATCTTGCAAGTGATATCCTCCAAAAATTGTTGCGGAAATGTATTTTAACTATTTGAGTTGATAGGGAATTAGTAAGCAGTGAAATCACAAAGATAAGAAAAATAAAGCTTCTGAAAATTGAGGAACAATAATACTTATAGCTAACCTCCCAAATGTGTTGTTTGAAGTAGGTTGAGAGTCAAGCAGAGTGAATGATTTGATTATGTAGGTAGACCAAACACTGATCCTCAATTTTTTTTGCCAAGACTAAACTCAGAAGTTATGATAAATTCAAAATATGAGGTGTGGAAAGAAGTAAAATATGTCACTATGTGTGCAACGTAATAAATATAAATTTCTTGTGCTCTTTTAAGACGAGAGATTAAATACACTGAAATAGAGCGTACTACTAGAAGAAAATCACAACCACCTGCAATTATTTCACTATTTTGTGTTAATACTAATCTAAACTTTTGTGTTTCAATAGCAAGACACTCAAGAACAAACAACACAGAGGTTGGTATCGGATAAAGAGCCTAGTAGAAAGACACCATTGTAATAATTTGTCCTTGGCAAACAATCCGTAGAAAGGCAAAGAAAGGAAGCCATGGCAACAACAAAGAATACCTCTGAGAATAGCTCTAGAGGCATATCTGGTTTTTTGAGCGAACACAAATCTTTGTTAGAAGGAATATAGCCTTCCCAACTAACTAATTGGTGAATTAAATTGATGTTTTCTTGAGAACAAGTGTTCTCCATTTTCCTATTGCCAATAGGAATTCCTAACATAGTGTGAATGGTGTTGGTTATAGTAGTGACAGAAAATCCATTCTCAAGAGTTAGTGTGTTCTTGTAGATGTATCACACTGGAATGTAAGCCAGTGGTAAATGTCTGTAGGCGAAAAGGAACAAGCCAATTCCAACAAATGACCAAGACCCATTTGTTTGATAGCACCTTTTTGATCCTCTGTGAATGATTGCATCGGATTGAAGAATAATTGAAGTGGATCAAAATCAACGCCCTGCTTTGGAAATGAAATGAAAAAACAACAACTGTAAGTAGCACTTCAGCTGGAATTATATTTGTGATTAGCAGAAAATAAGAAACAAGAAGAAAAAAACTAACTAGAAGATCAATGTTTGTACCTTGTTTCTCCTGTTATGATGAACAGAATAATATGAATAAGCATGGTTAATTAAGCATTGGTTGTCTCTTTTTTGCTACACTCAACTTCCATATGAAGAGAATAGGAAGAGTGTAGATTCAGTTTCTAGCAGTCATCTTACTAGCTACGGCACAACAAAGTTACTAGCCTCATCTTACTTCTAGCTAGCACTAGAATTGATATTGTTGGAGACAAATCAATTTGATGGAGAGAAATGAATTTCTCTCAATGTGTTCCTCCAGTCCATTCAAGAAATTTGAAGAAGAAACCTACCCGCAACACCACGTTTGAGAACTAAGCTAGCATGGATACCAATTCTAAAATCACCACCGAAATACCATGTTTGATATAGAGATTTTTTACGATACCCTGGTACTCCCTGGAGTAGAGTGGGAGTACCAATCAAATCCATCCATTGGTTTGCAGGGTTAGTTTAGTCTTTTCTGCTGCTAAAGAAGTATTGTTTACCAATCTTTAATCTAGGTTCCCACATCCACCAGCCTAATCAAGGGCATGCGGCCACGCAGCCGCCGCTCGAGGCACTTTCATCGCCGTGCGACCAGTAACAAATCAATCAGGTGTTTCTTCAGAAAACAGAAAATTCATCGCTGTAGGATGTATGGTAATTTGAGGCGAATAAACCTGTTGTAGTGTGTAGTTTCCATCAACGACAAAATTCCGTCCGAATTGCATAATTGTCGCCGTAAAAAATATTTAATTTAGGGATTAATTATAGATCATCATCTTCGGATGGGAAAGAATTTCTTAAAACGAATTCAGACGAGGAAGATGATAATCTGCATAGGGATTTCTTGCATAATCTATGGCTCCATCGGCCATGGCTCTAATGCATTCATGCCTACGGCCTACGGGCATGCAGGTTGTGGCTTCAACGCTCGGGGCATGTGGCTGCCCACCCATTCCAGCCGGCGGCCGAATAGCTGGCGCATTGCCACCACAGAAATTGCGCATGAACTTAGGATTAGGAAATTAGATATAGTGTCGAATTACTATTTTAACCCTCAGGTCACGGTCCTTCTTTTTAGTGGTGGTACTCCCTAACATTAGCACTGGAGTACCAGTCAATCCAAACCATTGGATTAGGAGGAATGAACGGTCTATATTAGTTTGAGGGTACTGTAAAAGCGCTCTTGATATATGACCTAACAACGGTAACAATGGGATACTGCCTTGTCGATGGTATCTATTCTTAGTGGACGGCGCTTTTGAAGATTGTATTCAATCCCTAGAGGTAGAAAATAATGTCTGCACAAATGCATGTAAGTGCTAGGAAAGATGTGGAGAGGGCATTCAGAGTGCTTCAAGCTCGTTGAGGTATTGTTCGTGGAGCTGCAATGATGTGGAACCGGTGACACTTTGGTAACTGACGACATGTTGTGTAATGTTGCCCTGGTGACAAATCCACTCGCCAACTCTGCCCAAAGCTTCGTCGAGAAGGGGATCGAGCGCCGTCACACTTATTCCAAACGGACACCGTCATCCCCAACTCAACACCGCCGCCAAGACCACTGACCTACTATCTACACGTCAATGCCCCAGATATAGGTTTCCCTTGCTCTCCTGCCGTCGGAGCGGCAGACGGAGGGGGAGGGAACCACCGGTCCGGCCAACGGCGGACTAGCATAATTGGGTAGCCTTCTTTTCGCCCTTTCGCAACAGAACGAGGAACCGCTTCGTGTGTAGGTTGCTCGTTTCAGTTACTATTAAAGTTGTGTGTACGTGTAATAATCGACGTGTATGTGTTTGCATGGATATGGGGTTTCAGATATGAAAGTTGTGGTTGCAAATGAGGACATTTGAGGGACGAGTTGGCGGGAACGTGTAGGGGGCAAGGTTTCCTCAATCCGACCGTAGATTTTCTTAGAACAGGTTAACTCTGGTTCAAACCGAAATTCATTATGTCTGCTTGGATCAACTTGTCACAAGGCGCTAAATATCATTGCGCAAAGTGAAATCCACCGTAGCTCACGTGTGCAACATGCCAGGACGTGTCAAATTTCACCGCACACGATGCTTCGTGGAAGAGTCCGAAGGCTTGATAGGCCACCCGCTCCGCCCTTGCAAAGTTGCCACCATCCATGGCCATGGGTGTACACTTTCCTCAGTCAGCCATTGGCACAGCTTCTGTCACAACGCCATAAAGCCAGCCATTTCTTGCCATGCTACCAGCAGGGAGAAAATGGCAACCGGGGCGTTGCACATGGGCAGAGTCAAAAACAGAGCTGCAATCAAGACCACCGGAACCCAAAAACCCTTCTTCCCCCACCCCCTGAGCCGAAACACCAGTGGAGAGAAACCTTCTCCACCACCATACGTCCATACCTCCATTATTTACCATCAGCTAGCTTGGACGAGCAGGGGAATCTAGCAGAATGCAGTTCGCCGGAGCCATCCTGCTCCTCATGCTCGTCCCCTGCGCCGAGGGACAACCGCCCGAGGCGACGCCGGCGGGGGGCTTGGCGATCGAGCAGATCCTGTCAAAGAACGGGTGCGGCGCCTTCGCCGGCCTCGTCGCCGCCACGGCCGGCGTGGGCCAGGTGCTCCGCGAGCAGAGCGACGCGGGGCTCGCCGTGTTCTGCCCGGACGACGGCGCGGTCGCGGCGTTCGCCCCGCGCTTCAGCAACCTGACCGCCGACCGCCAGGCGGCGCTCCTTCTCCACCACGGGCTGGCGGCGCGCTCCGGCGAGGTGGAGCTCTGGCTGATCCACCGCCGCGGGCCAATCGAGGTGCGGACGCTGGACGGGGGCCGCTGGGGCCACGGCGTGCTCAGCATCTGCTACCTGGGAGGCGCCATGCAGCTCGCCTCGTCGCCGCCGTCGTTCACGACGCCGGTCGAGGCCAGGGTCACCAGCACGGTCGTCTACAACGACCGCCTCACCGTCTACCTCATCGACGCCGTCCTGGTTCCGGGAGCGCCGGCGCTGTTCGACTACTCGGACATCTTGGTGACCACTTGCGTCATGCTCGGGCTCATGATGTTGTGAGTACTATACTACTACTATTTCCTTGAGATGTTTGCCTCTTTTTTCACTCAGCAGATCTTAGAGAATGGACGATGCTGGTGCTTGAATTGCTTCTAGCTTTCCAAATCTTAACACGTGAATAACTGTATCCATGTCTCGTCTGCAGAGTCTTGGGGTCGTGTGGTGCCATTTGTTCGTGAATGAGAAGATCGTGCCAGAGTTGCGCCATAGGCGATCTCCGTCCTTGATGTACACGCTGGTGTTCAGCGCAGTTGGGCAAAGGGCACTGTTGGTGGCACGTTCGGTCCATGTATCCCATCCATGGCCGTCGTTTTGCACGGTGTAGGTCTGTCACTTGTCTAAACACTAGTACTACCATCTCCTGTGCTTGTGTGTTCTCTATCTTGTATATATTTGTTGCGAGCAACTATTTCTATGTATTCTCTCCTTTTCTAAATATAAATCTTTATAGAGATTTCATTATGGACCACATACGAATGTATATAGATGCATTTTAGAGTGTAGATTCATTCATTTTGCTTCATATGTAGTCCATAGTGAAATCTCTACGAAGACTTATATTTAGGAACGGAGGGAGTATATTATAGTTAATTACTTTTGGAGCTAGCCTTCCTGGGATGCAAGAAAATGTTGTTGGCCATGGATTCTTCTGAACCTAACTTAGTAAGTGAAAACAGGAGACATTGTATTGCTAGCTCAAGGATAAAAAATGAAAACCTGCCCACACCTGCAAGCTTAAACAACCGCCATACATTAGACTATTGATTGATCGAGGAGACACAGAGGTACACATGACTGAGATTAGGTAATCATTGGTTCGTTAACGCTTTTACGCATCACAGAATCGCCACTGCAGTGTTTGCACCAGGGAACGGGTGCGGATCAGTGAACTCGGGAACTCAGTACAGCAGTTGACAAGCTAAAGCACACGCTAACAGAGCACTGAAATGCCTTGTCACCCCACACAGAATTTACTGTATAAACACCGCAACCTGAACGAACCGGTCCAACTACAAGACTTGCTCACTAACCCTGTCTGTTATTTCCACCGTCTTGCGCTCCCGAGAGCTCAGCTGTTCTCAACGGAGGAATCGGCATCGCCCTTGTCCTCGAGCTTCTCCATCGCTGAAGCAAGATAACTGTCGCAGAAGCCAGGGGGCTCGTGGATAAAGCAAGAGATCACGTCTCGCAGTGTCACAACACCGACCACCTCAAAGTCACCATCCACCACGTATATCCGGTGGGTTATCCTCGATCCGATGCTGTCGATCACGCTGCCCATAGAGGCATCAGGTGCACAGGTGAGCGGCGGCTTCACCAGTCCATTGCCCCCTGAATCAGGAAGAGTGGAACCAAGAGCATTCATGAACTCCAAGACGGTAAGGTGCCTGGATGGATCAAAAGTATGATTAGACACATGAAGAGACACATTTCACAAAAAGACACAGGGGAATAAATCATTGGGTTGGGTCGCTTCGTGCCTGAAATCAGAAAATAAGTCAGGCCTAAGCAACAGGAAGCGAATGTCCCTTATGCTCACACTACCAACAAGTTTCCTTCGGGGACCTTCTACTACGGGTACACCGCCAATTTTGTTATCCTTCATGCACTTGAAAGCTTCTAAGATTAGATCATCACTGTTAACCGTAATAACCTGAAGTAAACACAAGATTGTAAGTTCCTTATTAAACAAGTTTATATAACAGTTATAGCCTATTAGAAGGTCCTACTTCAGATGTTGCAGCCTGCAGATCTAAATTAATCGGGATAGCATAGAGGATTAAATCTTACACTACAAAGGCAAAAGAGTTTAACTAAAGAGGCAGAGAAGTGAGACAAATAACCTCATCAAGCGACATAAATGGAAGCCCCAAATCTGAAAGAGGAAGTGCCGAAATATAGTCAAACCAATCCCTTCCTTTACACTGCTGAAGCCCTTTAACAACACCAGTCTGAGTAATGAAGTTCTTAATAACTGGCTTATCAGGTTCGATCACAGGGACATTCCTCAACCTATACTTGGAGAGCAACAGTAGTACAGCAAGCATTGAACTGTCAAGCGTAACAGGTACAAAAGGAGACCATGGGTAGGACTCCACAATTGATCGAACCTACAACAAAAGGATAAAGGATGCAAGTTAGCAGGGTCTACAAGAGAAGATACTCATGCAATGCAAAATTGAAGGGTCTGAACAGATAACCAAATAAAGCTTAGCAACAAATCGCAGTGCAGCTGACATAACACAAAGCCAAGCAAGACATGTATGAATTATGTCAAGTTGGATGGCGTAACCAACCACAAAGACATCCTTGTCCCGGTTACTTTCAGGGCCTTAGCACACAGATCCATGGAATGTGAGGAGGCCCCCAATCACAAACTGACACTAACAAAATATTTTTTAGCAAGTACTTCCTCAACCAGTCTTTAAAATAGAAACCGGACTAAGGCCCTGGTCTTTTTGATCAGATTGCCAGTCCCATCTGATTTTGAATACTGGGTTCTACCTCAAGTGTAGCTGAAATTTGGTTTAGCCAAACATGAAAACATTAAGTCAATTATGTTGCTCTTGGTGCATAGATTCAATGCTTGATCAACATAAGAACAAAAAGATAAGAGAACCCTATTTTTCATGTAAGACATAACCGTACAAGATAGAGCAATTTTCATACTGTAGTCGATTTGAAAGGTTCTTGCTGAAGCAGAACTTTGTAGAAATCTTCCCCTAAATGATCGGCAGCAGTTACTCCATCCTTGGCAACACCCTTTTCAGCAGTTAACCCGCCAGCAACAGCAGCCCCTACTGCAGCAGCAGTCAATCCAGCGACAGCTGCCGGGCCGGTTGCACCTAATGCTGCCACGCCCACTGCACCAACAGCGCCCATTCCAACTCCTGCGGCAGTTGCCGATCCAGCTGACAGAGCTACGGCCGCGAGATCAGCATTATCTAGTACCCAAAGGATGATGGCTGAGTACTCGATGATGCCAAGATACCTCCCTTGCCAATCGGCCGGAACCCCAGGTTCAGGGTTAAGCACTGGCGCCGCCCTTATGTTGTGCTCAGATAAAATTCTAACAGCATCAAGCACAGAAGTTTCTCCAGGAATTTCAGTCACTACAGTACAGACAGAACATCGGTTGTTACAAACACCACACATATATGTGACAAATAAGGCAGAATATACAGATTGAGTTGTTTCTTTTGCAGAAGTTCATACCCCGGCCACTAGGAACATCAGGAAACGACGCGACTGGGATCTGAGCAAAGGCGGCGGTCAGTGACTCTTGCAAAGCTAGCGGGAGCTTCTTCTTGGACTGGATAGTGTCAAAGTAGGCATCACAGCTAGGGAATTTCGCGTTTTCCTCGGGTCGAGCCATTTCTACAGCAAATTGATGAAGGATTTATCAAACAGGAAACTTCTACCACAAATCATCACCAAATAAGGAAGTGCATTATACTACACACAGTCGCGCAGAGCATTTAGAAGAAGTTGTCTGGCAAATAATCATACTCGAACATAAGTATATATTGGTAATTCAAACTGCAAGAACTACGAGCATGGGCTTCTGAATCAAATCAAACTCTTAGTGTTGGGCGTTTCGTCGGGCGAAACCCCTTAATTTGCATTACAACAAACAAACAGCTCATAAGGCATATGATGCATATACTAGTTGCAAGTAGCTTCAACTAATCAGCCGAGCAAAATCAGAGCCTCTCGGTCTCGAGGGAGAGGCAGCAGACGGAAATCCACTAAATTTGCAACCTACCGCATCAAAACTCACACAGCAGCATGGATGGACGAACGAATTTAACGAAAAAGAGCAGGGAGTTTATTTATCACCTTGGCTGCGACTTGCGGGAGCGCTGGGCAGGAGAAGCAGGCAGCCTCCAGGTGCAGGGCTGCGGCGGGGGAGCAAGCGGTAGGGGCGGAATGGATCGGAGGCGCTGGTTTCGGAGGATCTATGGTCTGCTTTTCTTGGCTCCCAATCCAGGGGGCGGGCGGTGGAGGAGTCGAATACGGCGAGAGATGGTGCGGTGCTCGCTTGCCAAGGGCACACTGGCACGTGTACACGGCACCGGGCCACGTCCCCACACCCCACCCCCACCCTCGGGGAAAGTAGCAACTCCTATTCTATGGGTACTCACTCCCGGTGCTCCAAATTCAAAAGGACATTTTTAAATGTAAAAAAAAATCCCGCAAAAAAAATGTGAATGTTTACAAGAAATATGACTACAACTGCTAAAAATTTCAGATCCAAACTTGAATGCACATTGAGAAACAAAAGGGTGAAATCCAGATGTGAATAGGGTCAACGTTGCTTTTGTCTTTTTATTCTTACACTATTCATGCTAGATTTTATATTATCTTTTTCTCAATGTGTGTTTCGAGTCTGGACCTGGAATTTTTAAGGGTTGTAGTCACATTTCTTGTGAACATTCATATTTTTTTGGAATTTTTTATTACATTTAAGAAAAAAGTTTTGAATTTGGAGCACGGGAGTACTCCAAGGATGAGAGTACCTGATACTTTCCCCACCCCGAGAACGTATCATGTGCATCCGTTGAACTGGTGCACCAGGTGCTCCAGAGGAATCTAAGCCATTGGATGCAGAAGTAAGGGGCAAGGTATCAACGAACTTGCAGGTACATTTTCAAAACGACCCCAACCCCGCAAAATCGGGGGAATTAGCAACACAGTTCGTCTCTGTCCTTTCGCCATCTCCTGCACCAAGCTGAGCTAGGGTTCCATAATTTGGGGAATCATCCCTCTCCGTCTCCCTCCTCTCTCGCGCGCGTCCGGCGTCTCTCCACCCTAGCCGGAATCCTCATCTTCTACCATCGACTTTCCCATCACAGTTCATCGGTCAAGCTTCTTCTCCCCCCTCCCCCAAGTCGAGCTATCTCTCTCGCCGCGAACTTGTTCGGGTTAGTGTCGACGGGCGAGGTGGAGATGCTGGAGTCCGAGCATCCGCGGCGGCCAGAGATCAGGAGGAGGAAGAGGAAGGGTGAAAGGACATGCGGTGCCCCCCATGTTTGGTTTTGGTAATTGATGACAATCTCTATGGACTAATGGTTGCCTTGAGTTATATTCGTAGGTTTTGTCCATAGGCTTTTCTTGAAGTCCATTTGTTGGTTTCAAGGAGTTTATGTGTTGGCCAAGGTGCTTTTCAAGGAATTATCCAAAGATTGGTCATGTCAGAGTTGAGCTTATTGTAAGCATGTCTTGAAGAAGAAGAAGATTGTGTGATCATTCATGTTTACCTTCAAGACATCATCCAAATGAGAGTTGGAAAGATTCAAGGTTGACCAAGACTAAGAACAGAGAGTGATTCAAGTTGATCAACACACAAAGCGTAGAAGACGTACCGAGTGGGATCATGTGATCCTACGGTATGGTAAGTATCGTCCATTACGCTTTGTGTACTAACCCATGGTCTACATGAGAGTTCTATGTGGGGTTAGGTATGGTTCCATGGGTTTGTGTCAACCGGAAGATCTCATACAACCCATGGAGGATGACATCAAGTGGTGATCGTCATCAAGATTGCCGTGCGCAAGTTCAAGTGGAGCATCACAAAGATATCAAGTGCTTGAAGCTTGCCATCCATTGTGGTGACAATGGACTTGTGAAGATGTGCCAAAGAGTGGCTTACCCATATTGGAGTATGGGAGAGCAATAAACTAGTCTTCATCGAGCCGACGCAATCAACAAAGATGGTCCAACTTGAGGGAGTCAAGATCGTCATCATCTAGCTCAAGTGGACTATGTGCAAGGCAAAGGTTTGCCCTTGATACGTTTTCTATTTTACCTGTCTCATGGTGGTAGTTGGGAGACCGGGTTATAGGATCGATTGCCATACTATTAAGGAGGGCTCTCAAGTTACTAGCTTGATCGTATCGTTCGTAGAGAGCTCAAACCATTGCATCCTTGCATCATCTTTCTTGGTTCTTGTTTGGTGTTTCTCTTTGTGAGTTTTAGAGCTTATGGTCATCTTCATGATAAGCTCGAGTTCATCGAAAACGGAGTTCACATGCATCTTCTATGATGTTTTCGATGTTGGAGGTTATGCCGGTTCTTCTCTGTTGGAGGTTTCACTCTTCTATTTCTTAGGCATACCTCCCCTGCCTCTTCTTACTATAACCAGTCGTTGTTGGATGCTACTCGTCGTCATCTATCCAACAAGTCTGAGTTTGCTCAATTCGGAGTTCATTTGCAGAAGTTCAGTTTAGGCTTTATTTGCATCCTCTGTTTTCTCTGTTGTGTTCCTGAAAGGCTCAAGCGGTAGTACTGCTCTCTAGAGTGGTAGTACTGCTTGTAAGCGGCAGTACCGCAGCCCTGTGCCGCGCGTAGTACCGCTGCTTCTGGGGATGCGTTTTTTCGTGCCGGGTTTCACGGTAGTAGAGTAGTAGTACCTCTTATAAGCGGTAAGCGGTACTACCTCTCCCCATGAGCGGTACTACCTCTCCACTCGAGCTGTACTACCACTCCGGGCGGTACTACCTCTCCCCAGAGCGGTACTACCTCTCTAGCAGAACTACAGCTCGTGTTTTTCTCTCTCATTGGGCTATTTTGACCGTGCTAAGCGGTAGTACCGCTCCTCCGAACAGTAGTACCGCTTGTGCACGACCTGAGTGCATAACGGTTGGATTCGGGGGTGCCTATAAAAGGGGGTCTTCATCCCCAATGAACCTTATCTCTTTAGCTCGTGTTCTTCCCCCATTGTTGACCTTCTTCGAGCTTGCTATCTCGCAATTCCTCCATGGATTCTTGCTAGTTTTGGGGGGGGGGGAAGAGAGGAGATCTTGATCCACATTTCCACCAATCACTTTCTCCTCTATGTGAGGGGAACCCCTTGGATCTAGATCTTGGAGTTCTTGGTGTTCTCCTTCTTGTTCTTCCTCTCATTTTCCTCCATAGCTTTCGTTGCTTTGGTGGGATTTGAGAGTGAGGGACTTGGGCACTCCGTGTGCCCTTGCCATTGCATTTGGTGCATCGTTTTGAGTTCTCCACGGTGATACGTGGAAGTGAAGTTGAGAAGCTTATTACTCTTGGGTGCTTGGTATCCTTGAGCTTGTTCCTCTTAGGTGCTTGGGCACCCTAGACAGTTGGTGCTGCTTCGGAGCTCAATCATTGTGGTGTAATGCTCCGGGAAAGCGTCGGAGTCTCCAATTAGGTTGTGGAGATTACCCCGAGCAATTTGACGGGTACCGGTGACCACCCCCAAGGGTTTCCAAAGTGTACGGGTACGGTGACTGCCCCCAAGGGTTGCCATTTGTACGGGTTCGGTGAACGCCCTCAAGGGTCCCTTAGTGGAATCACGACATCTTGCATTGTGCGAGGGCGTGAGGAGATTACGGTGGCCCTAGTGGCTTCTTGGGGAGCATTGTGCCTCCACACCGCTCCAAACGGAGATTAGCATCCGCAAGGGTGTGAACTTCGGGATACATCGTCGTCTCCACGTGCCTCGGTTATCTCTTACCCGAGCCCTTTACTTATGCAATTTACTTTGTGATAGCCATATTGTTTCATGTCATATATCTTGCTATCACTTAGTTGTCTATCTTGCTTAGCATAAGTTGTTGGTGCACATAGGTGAGCCTAGTCGTTTTAGGTTTTTGTGCTTGACAAATTAAACGCTAGTTTTATTCCGCATTTGTTCAAGCCTAAACCGTAATTATTTTAAAGCGTCTATTCACCCACCCTCTAGGCGACATCCACGATCTTTCAAAGGGGGACCAGCGCACAGTGGGGCTGGGCATTTACTCAGGTTTGCCCCTTTCTAGTATCTCTCAGCTAACATTTCTTTTATCCAATGACGATCACTTATACCTTGCCATGATAAAGATACATAATCGTGAATTAGCTATATGGGACAATACTAATTGTCAGGGATATACCCCGCGGTATGACCTGGTCGGAGTTATGACCCGGCTGGGACTTGGCGCTTCACCGGTAACCCGCCGGAGGACTGGCGACTCACGGGTCTGACGGCTCACTGGTCTGCCGACTCGCTAGTCCGGCGACTCATTGGTGACCCGGTGGGTGTTTTAGATGGATAACAAGACCCAAGGCCAGAAGGCCGGCTCATGCTATGATGGGCCGGTTTACGAGGAAAGGCATAAGGAATATTCCCTTACAAAGGAAGCAAGACT
The DNA here is from genome assembly GCF_002575655.3 of Aegilops tauschii subsp. strangulata. Classification (NCBI taxonomy): domain Eukaryota; kingdom Viridiplantae; phylum Streptophyta; class Magnoliopsida; order Poales; family Poaceae; genus Aegilops; species Aegilops tauschii. The sequence continues at coordinate 134,747,063 of NC_053036.3, forward strand.
AGGACTCCACTTGTAATAGAGTAATCTTAATCCTACTAGGACTAGTCATGTAACCCGCCCCTTCAACATATATAAGGAGGGGCAGGGTACCCCAAGAGGGACAAGCAATAATCTCTAGGGCTAGACACAACTAGGAGAGCCGGTTTACGGCGACTCCCCCATTAGTATAATGAGACATAACCTCAAACAGCATGTAGGGCTATTACCGGATGATGTTTCCCGGGGCCCGAAGCTGTCTAAATCATCATCTTGTGTTGCGTCTCTCGATTCCGCTCAACCCCTCTCAAGCTACTACATAGATGCGTTGGCCTCATGACTAAGTCCTCACTCTAGGACATCTGTCGTGACAATTCCACAACAGTTGGCGCCCACTGTGGGGCTCGCGCACAGTGGTGTTGAGTTCTTGAAGGGATCTTTCTCAGGGATCTAGAAGCTCGCGATTGGTCGCATGAAGAAGAGCCGGCGCAAAATAATCGTTCAAAGACAGCCCAACCTGAGTCAACCTCGGGCAGAGCAGGCAAGTTTATCGTTTATGATTTGGTATATACAGGATTGAAAAGATTACGATTGCATGCGTCGCCGCAGGCGTCGCTGGATGATACGTCGAATTTGATTTTTCGCTGTTGTACGGCCGCACGTGACCAGAGGAAACATCCGGGTCGGTTTCGGATGAGCTGCCCTACCAAGAAGCGCAGTCGCCAAAATTGATTGTGGCCGAGTCCTGTCCAAATCCGCTACCGTGTATTTTTTACTGGCTCAAGTCCTGAGATGACAGCGACGCAACAACTCTCTAGGGGTTTCTTGACTGAAGGAGCCTGAGACGATCTGCTACGCACTAAAAATAGTACTACGGTGCTAATATAACAGATAACATAGTTGCATGTACTGGAGCAGTCGTGCCCAAATACAAGCTACCCAAATTCTTCCTGGTGCACGCGCACCATCTATGCGAAACGGGCGGCCGGTCTTGCATGCATTTATGTGTTATTTTTTTGTCTTCTAGTGCATGTGGCTGTTAGTATTAAATACGAACACACTGATTATCTCATTCCGAAAGAACAGATCAACGCACATTTATTTTGGAGTTCTAAATTTTAAAAAGTCATATCTTTCAAACCGCTCGTCGGAATTCAAATCCGTTTTCATTGCTGAAACTCTTGCGACGAGATCTTTGAAACTAGATCCCGCATGGGTATATTTCAACGAAATTTTTTCGATGCCAACTTTGGTGCTAAATGGTGCAACTTTTTCCAAAACTAATTTTTGGATCTGTATTATTCAACTTCCTATGAGATTGCAATCTAGCAGCCACGACAACTTTGTTGTGCAACTAGTCTACCATCCCGATCAACTACCTAGTAGTCGATGTGCAACCCTCGTTCGTTGGCTTGTAATGTAGTCTAGTTGCACACACACATGCTCAGTTGGCTTGTAATGTAGTCTAGTTACACACACATTGATATTTAGTTGGCTTGTAATGTAGTCTAGCACACACATTGATGTTTAGTTGACAGGAAGACTAGTTGCACAACACATATGCTCAGTTGGCTTGTAATGTAGTCTAGTTGCACACACATTGATGTTTAGTTGGCAGGACTATTGGCACACACATATGCTCAGTTGGCTTGTAATGTAGTCTAGTTGCACACACATTGATGTTTAGTTGGCAGGACACTAGTTGCACACACATATGCTCAGTTGGCTCGGCAATGTAGTCTAGTTGCACACACATTGATTTTTAGTTGACAGGACTATTGGCACACACATATGCTCAGTTGGCACGGCAATATAGTCTAGTTGCACACATATTGGTGTTTAGTTGGCAGGAAGACTAGCTCGTTAAAACATCCCATGCGGGATCTACTTTTGAAGAGCACGTCACGAGGGTTTCAACGGCGAAAATGGATCTGAATTTCAACATGCGGTTTAGAAGATATGTCTTTTATAATTTTGAAAATCAAAAATTAATGCACGAGGGACAAACATGAGAAACAATAATGCAGCGACATGCAGACATCCATCACGTGAGAAGAGACCACATAAGAGTGATTAATTAGAAGTGCCATTTTTAGCACTTTTGGATTACAGTAATTTTAGAATCAGATTTCCTAATTGGGGCGAAGGGACGGAAAGTTTCTAAAAAAGCAGGCCGCTCAGACGCGGCGCCCAGCCGCCCGCTAGACGCGTCCTACAAGCTATTGCCGCTGCTGCCACACTTCCATCAAATCAAGCCCTGCAGAATCACTAGGTCACAAGACAAAAGACTGCACAACGCCATATAACAACGCGTGCATGCGTTATATCAGAAGAGAACAAATCATGAAATATGAGACAGATGCAGTATCCGCTCACGGGAGGACCAAGCAAGAAAAAGAAAAGAAAGAAGATAGCCCACAGAAGTTCAAGAGAGAAGGACTTGTGGGCTACTAATATGCTAGTTCGTATCGCTTCCCGACGTTCTATTGGTTTACGGTTAAAAACTAGCATCGGAGACTAATCGGAACAGATCAAGTGCTACTATCGAATCATCATCAGCGCAATTTTCAAAAAAAGGGAGAGGGGCCACGACCCGGAGGAGGAATCAATGTTTGGCTTTCTTCTGCTGCCGTTCCGTGTCTGCCATGGTTCTTCTCGGCCTCTTTGCTACGAACCGCTGCCACGCGGTGAGCTTCAGGGGAAAGTCGCCCAGCGCCGTGAGCCGCCCAGTCGCCCTCCGGGCTGTCCCGCGTTGAGCCGCCTTGTCCCGCCGGAGCCTCTACTGAGCCACCATCTCATCAGTATGCTTCTGCTACAACCGTCGCGGCCTCCGAGCCGCCCCCCGCCGGTGTTCCAAACCACCGCTGCGGTCGGCCTGCTTCAAGTCGCCGCCGCGGCCTTGAGTCGCCGGCCGCCCATCCCCACGCTAAGCCGCCACGTGCAGTATCAAGTTGCCGACCACCACCGTCGTCTACTGCAATGAGCCACTCTCAACAAGCCGCTGCATTTCTGACCCGCCGCCTGCGAGCGTTGCTTCTGCCACGCCTTACTGCATCTCTGTTGACCTCTCCTTGCTCGACCGTCGTTGTCGCGTGCCGTCGAGCTGCCTAAAATTGCTTCCATGGTTGCATGAAGACCCGGTCCCTGCTGAGTCCACAGCCGCTGCCGTGAGCCACTGTAGAGCCGCCGCGCCGACCAGGCTTTGAGTCGCCGCCACGGGCCGCCCACTGCTGCTGTCCCGCCGAGCCGCTGCAGCGCTCCTCCCTGCCGCGTTACTCTAGTTTGCACAGATTTTTGAGGAGTCTCCTAGCAAGGTGCTGCTGAAATTTGAGATGGGCTCTAGGCCCATATAGCAATTTCTGAAAAATCTCTAAGGGCCCATGTGGGTTATATGGCACTAGGTGTAGTGGGAAGTTTAGTCCCACCTCGAAAGTGGAAGTGGAGTTGGACCTCCCTATAAGGGTTTCTCTTCTACATGCTATTAGAGCTTGAGAAGAGAAGAGGCCCTCGCGCACTCCTCCTCCGCCGCCCATCACGACGCGCCGCGCTGCGCCGCGGGTTGCGGGATTGAGCCGAGCCGAGCTCACACCTACGCGCTTATTTTTGCCAGCCACTAACGGAGAGCAGGTCTCCAAAACCACGCCCTTCTGGTTCCTGTACGGGGTGAGGGGCGAATAGGTTTTTGGGTGGCGATTACGCGACTGCTCACTTCCGATCGTCTACTTCCTCTACGTCCGCGTCGCCTTCATCATCACCATGTCCACCGACGCCGAACGTGCCGCCGCCAAGAAAGCTGAAGCCGACAAGAAGGCCGCCGAGGATGCCGCTGCTGCCATCAAAGCTGTGGCCTCTGCATGGCCTACTGGAGGGTATAACTCGTTTATCCCGCTCCTACTGTTTTCCGTTTTAGCCATGCTAGTGTTATACGTAGATCTTTCTGCGATTAGCGTAGTATGTGCTAGCTTGACTGAATATCAGTATGCGTTTATTTGTGTCAATGTCATGCTAGTGATTTACTTATGGATTAATTTAATCAAGAAATTGCCTATTTCCTCAACAATCCAAAAACCTATTATGCGTTTATTTGTGTCAATGTCATGCTAGTGATTTACTCGTGGATTAATTTAATCGAGAAATTGCCTATTTCCTCAACAATCCAAAAACCTATTATGTGTAGGAATTTTTCGGCAAGTGGCTTTGCCGCTGCACTGAAACCGGATAAGTTTACCGGTACATACTTTAAGCGTTGGCAGACTAAGACCACGTTATGGCTCACGGCTATGAACGTGTTCTGGGTCACTGGTGTCTCCACGGGAACGATTGCTCCTGAACAGGAGAAGGTGTTCAAGGAGGCTACCGTTGTGTTTCTCGGAGCAGTTCTTAGCGTGATCGGAGATAAACTAGTCGACGCATATTTACATGTGCATGTCGCCAAGGACTTGTGGGAGGCGCTCGAATCTAAATTCGGGGCCGCCGATGCAGGGAGTGAGATGTATGTTATAGAGCAGTTCCACGATTACAAGATGGTTGAAAACCGTCCTGTATTGGAGCAGGCTCATGAGATAATATGCATTGTTAAGGAGCTTGAGCTTCTTAAGTGCGAGTTATCGGGCAAGTTTGTCGCGGGCTGCATAATCGCTAAGCTCCCTAATTCCTGGAGGAACTTTGCCACCACTCTGAAACATCAGAGGCATGAATTCTCTGTAGAGGATGTCATTGGCCATCTGAGTGTTGAGCAGAATTCAAGGGCAATGGACTCGCACGGAAAAGGGGTCGAAGGAACTTCTGTTGCCAACATTGTGAACCAGAGGAACCATAACTCCCACAAGCCCAAGGGAAAGAATGGTGTCCAACACAATACCGACTTTAAGAAGAAGGGTAAGAAGACCTTCAAGAAGAACAAGAAGGACGAGGGCTGCTTTACTTGTGGTTCGGTTGAACATTGGGCCAACAAGTGCCCAAACAAGTACAAGAAGTCAGGACAGGACTCCAAGTCTGTCAACATGATTGTGGGCAACAATGAGAATGGTGCATCTGGGTACGGTAATTTATTTACTGTCTTTTCAGTGTTTCAGCCTACCGATTGGTGGGTGGACACAGGTGCAGGTGTTCATGTGTGTGCTGACATTTCATTGTTCACTTCTTACCAGGTCACAGGTCACGGGTCCGTATTGATGGGGAATGGCGCGAGTGCTTCTGTTCATGGTGTTGCCACGGTCGATCTGAAGTTTACTTCGGGAAGGATCGTGCAGCTGAAGAACGTGCAGCATGTCCCTGCCATCAAGAAGAACCTCGTTAGTGGCTCCCTTCTATGTAGAGAAGGGTTTAAGTTGGTTTTCGAGTCTAATAAATTAGTTGTTACGAAATATGGACTCTTTGTTGGAAAAGGTTATGAGAGCGGAGGGATGTTCCGCCTTTCCCTCGCATATTTTTGTAATAAAGTCCTGAACCATATTCATTCGAATGTTAATGAATCCGAAGTTTGGCATTCACGTCTTTGTCACATTAGTTTCAGTGTTATGACGCGGCTAGCCAAGTTGGATTTAATCCCTAGTTTCACTTTAGCCAAAGGTTCTAAGTGCCTTTCATGTGTGCAAGCTAAGAAACCTCGCAAGCCTCACAAGGCCGCGGAGGAGAGACACTTGGCACCATTAGAACCCATACATTTTTATCTTTGTGAGATGAATGGTGTGTTGACTAAAGGTGGAAAGAAATACTTCATGACATTGATAGATGATTCCACTAGATATTGCTATGTGTATCTGTTAAATACTAAAGATGAGGCTCTACACTACTTTAAAATCTATAAGGCAGAAGTTGAGAATCAACTTGAAAAGAAAATTAAACGAGTCCGATCAGATCGCGGTGGAGAGTACTTCTCAAGTGAGTTTGATTCCTTTTGTGCGGAACACGGCATTATTCATGAGAGGACGCCTCCCTATTCACCCCACTCAAACGGGGTTGCCGAGCAGAAAAACCGTACTCTAACTGATTTGGTTAACGCCATGTTAGATACATCGGGTTTATCCAAGGCATGGTGGGGGGAGGCTATATTGACGGCATGTTACGTCCTGAATAAAGTTCTGACAAAGGATAATGAGATCACTCCCTATGAGAAATGGGCGAAGAGAAGGACAACACTCTCGTACTTGCGCACTTGGGGCTGTTTGGCGAAAGTCAATGTGCCGATCCCCAAAAAGCGTAAGCTTGGACCCAAGACTGTGGACTGCGTTAATTTGGGCTACGCTAAGAACAACGTTGGCTATAGATTTCTACTAGTGAAATCTGAGGTACCTGACCAGAAGGTCGGTACAATTATGGAGTCTAAGGATGCTACATTCTTCGAGGATATTTTTCCTATGAGAGATATGCAAAGCACTTCTAGACAGGAATCTGAGGAGACTCCTGAACCTGCCATCCCTATGGAATATTATGAACAAACACATGATGAAAATCCTAAGGAGGATGACGAGGAAACCCTTGGTAGGGGCAAGAGACAAAGGACTGCAAAGACCTTTGGTGATGATTTCTTCGTGTACCTCGTGGATGATACTCCCACTTCTATTTCAGAAGCGTATGCCTCTCCAGAAGCTGATTACTGGAAGGATGCGGTCCGTAGAGTGATGGACTCCATCATGGCTAACGGGACATGGGAGATCACTGACCGTCCCTATGGTTGCAAACCATTAGGATGTAAGTGGGTGTTCAAGAAGAAGCTTAGGCCCGATGGTACAATTGAAAAGTACAAGGCTAGGCTTGTGGCCAAGGGCTATGACCAGAAAGAAGAGGAAGATTTCTTCGATACTTATTCACCTGTGGCTAGGCTGACCACCATTTGAGTATTACTCTCATTGGCGGCCTCGCATGGTCTTCTCGTCCATCAGATGGATGTTAAGACGGATTTTCTGAATGGAGAGCTAAACGAGGAAATCTACATGCAACAGCCAGATGGCTTTGTGATAGATGGTCAGGAAAGAAAGGTTTGTAGGTTGCTGAAATCTTTATATGGCCTGAAGCAAGCACCTAAGCAATGGCATGATAAGTTTAATACAACTCTGACATCTGTTGGTTTCGTTGTTAATGAGGCTGACAAATGTGTATACTATCGCCATGGTGGGGGCGAAGGAGTTATACTGTGCTTGTATGTTGATGACATACTAATATTTGGAACAAAACTCAAGGTCATTGAGGAGGTCAAATCATTTCTATCTCATAACTTTGAGATGAAAGACCTTGGTGTGGCTGATGTTATCTTGAACATCAAGCTACTGAGAGATAATGAGGGTGGGATTACACTTCTGCAATCCCACTATGTTGAGAAGGTGTTGAGTCGTTTTGGATATTCGGACTGTGCACCATGTCAAACACTATATGATCCTAGCGTGTTGATTCGAAAGTCCAAGGGCACGGCTAAAGATCAATTGAGATACTCTCAAATCATTGGTTCACTGATGTACCTAGCGAGCGCAACGAGGCCTGACATCGCATTTGCTGTGAGCAAATTAAGCCGGTTTGTTTCCAAACCGGGTGATGTACATTGGCATGCTGTTGAAAGAGTTATGCGCTATCTGAAAGGTACTATGAACTATGGACTTCACTATACCGGAGACCCGTCGGTACTTGAAGGGTATAGTGATGCGAATTGGATCTCTGATGCTGATGAGATGAAGGCCACAACTGGGTATATGTTTACTCTTGGAGGCGACGCTGTTTCCTGGAAGTCTTGCAAGCAAACGATCTTAACGAGATCGACAATGGAAGCAGAATTAACAGCATTAGATACATCTGGTGTTGAAGTAGGATGGCTTCGAGATCTTTTGATGGACTTGCCATTGGTTGATAAACCGGTTCCGGCTATCCTTATGAACTATGACAATCAGACTGTCATCACCAAGGTGAAGAGTTCAAAGGACAACATGAAGTCCAACAAACACATAAGAATGAGATTAAAAGCTGTCAGAAAATTAAGAAACTCTGGAGTGATAGCGTTGGACTATGTCCATACGGCTAAGAATCTGGCAGATCCCTTTACGAAAGGGCTATCACATGTTGTGATAGATAATGCATCGAGGGAGATGGGTATGAGACCCACATGAATTGCCATGGTGGTAACCCAACCTATGTGATCGGAGATCCCGTGAAGTAGGACCTGGGAAAACAAGCCAGTGGTGAACTGAGGAGAGTAACTATACTAACCCACTCCGTTGGAGATGCAATACTCTCGATACTGTATGGTAGGATGACTACTGTCTTAATGTGTTCCAAAGCTTATGAAAGCAAGATGCTATCCTACAGAGCGATCTTTGGAGGAACACACCTATATGAGCCCGACTGCTGGTCACAGTCTATGAGATTGGGGTGATCTCTAGTAAGCTCATGAATAGGCCAGGAGTGTGACTTATATGCTCCACCCGAGGGGTCAGCCTTCGGCAGCCTAGTACTAGTAAGACATGTGGTGAAACTTCTTTACGCCAAACTGACAATTCAAGGCATAGTCCATTGTTCAGTTGTGAAGGAGTGTAGCTACTTGCTCTAGGTGAAGTTCAACCTTAACAGGTCTTTACTAAAACACTGGTATATCGAAACAGTAATTGGAACAGAGGACACAATGGGACCTCAAGATCTGGTGGGGGATTGCTGAAATTTGAGATGGGCTCTAGGCCCATATAGCAATTTCTGAAAAATCTCTAAGGGCCCATGTGGGTTATATGGCACTAGGTGTAGTGGGAAGTTTAGTCCCACCCCGGAAGTGGAAGAGGAGTTGGACCTCCTTATAAGGGTTTCTCTTCTACATGCTATTGGAGCTTGAGGAGAGAAGAGGCCCTCGCGCACTCCTCCTCCGCCGCCCGCCTCGCCACGCCATGCCTCGTCACGACGCGCCGCGGGTTGCGGGATTGAGCCGAGCCGAGCTCACACCAACGCGCTTATTTTTGCCAGTCACTAACGGAAAGTTCTCTGACAGCTGGGCTACGATCTGAGATGTCGGATCGTGGGCTGTCACGGACTCGGACGTGGGTCGAGCCCACGTCTCTCCACGCGGCTGCACCTATATAAGTGTGCGGTGTCTCCTAACCCTAGTCGCCACGAACAGATCACATCTGCTCCACGCGCACGCCCACCGTCGTTCCCTTGCTGCTGCTGCCGCTGGTGACTCCATCCCGTCCGCCGCGTACACGGTCGACGGGGAGCAGGTTTCCGAAACCACGCCCTTCTGGTTCCTATACGGGGTGAGGGGCGAATAGGTTTTTGGGCAGCGATTACGCGACTGCTCACTTCCGATCGTCTACTTCCTCTATGTCCGCGTCGCCTTCATCATCACCATGTCCATCAACGCCGAACGTGCCGCCGCCGAGAAAGCTGAAGTCGACAAGAAGGCCGCCGAGGTCGCCACTGCTGCCACCAAAGCCGTGGCCTCTGCATGGCCTACTGGAGGGTATAACTCGTTTATCCCGCTCCTACTGTTTTCCGTTTTAGCCATGCTAGCGTTATACGTAGATCTTTCTGCAATTAGCGTAGTATTTGCTAGCTTGACTGAATATCAGTATGCGTTTATTTGTGTCAATGTCATGCTAGTGATTTACTCGTGGATTAATTTAATCGAGAAATTGCCTATTTCCTCAACAGGTGCTGCACAAGTTGAATACCAAATTCCAAAGGCTCAAGACCAACGACGACACTTGTGCCATCTTAATTAAGAGGGGTCCGAGACTAAGTATTGTTAGTGGTACGGCAAGTTGGCTGCCCCTCGAACAAAAAAGGTGTCAGTACAAAAACAATTCTGAAAAAGCTTCATCCCAACGTCGCTGTTGCCGCCGCGTTAAACCGTCGGGGCCACGTTGAGCTGCCTCTGCTGTGTTGAGCCACCGGGAGTCATCGGTCTGCCTGAACCGCCGAGATTATGTTGAGCCGCCTCTGACGTGGCATACAGATCATCTGTCATTCACAAACATCAGGTGGTATCTATCTAAATTTATCTTATTATACACTTATTGTTTTCTATCAAAGAACAATTATTCTGCCCTGTAACATTTTTACACATGACAATTGTTTATGCCATTATATCGCGGATGCACGTTCGGCTGTGCCGCTCAGCTTCACGGATATGTGTGTCACGGTCCAGTTTGCATCAACACGCCGGCTGACTCGCTCGTCCGCACCGGCTTACAACGCCTCGGCCGACTCATCTGTCTACTTTCGCGGCCGACTCGCTCGTGATTGGTTTTAACTTCACCATATTGATCATCAAATCCGCGGCAGATAATTCTAGCTTAACATATCAAGTGAAATACATTCAATATATTTTTATATTATATATTGCTTTCTTTAAAAGAGCAATTACTCTGGCTTGCAAGTTCTCCAATGCAGGACAAAGTTATATCATCGAGCTGTTGAGTGACTCATACCGGTTTATATCAGGGTCAAATATGGGGAGTCTCAAGCCAACTCGAGTCATCTTAAGACTCGGGGGCTACGATGACATGACTCAGTAAATGACTGACAGTTTAAAGCAAGTCAAGAACTCCGGGTCAGTGAAGGGAAAATAACCCGGTCCCGAAGGTTGCTGTTATATTGATGAAAATTTAAAGGCCGTCAGAAAATTTCCGGCTTGAAAAAAAGGATTCCGGTTTAAAATCCGGTTCAAGGGAAAGCTGTCTCCCACAAGGCTTTGAAGCTCTCAATATCCGGTTTAAGAATTTCTGGTTTAAAAGAATAATCTCTCGCAAGTTCGAGTTCTCAGCAAAAATTAAAGGGACCAAAGAGAGTCTGTAGCAAAAGAACAACTCAAACATAGGTGCCCCTTGGGCACAGCTCACAATATCATTTGGGGGCTTCCTGTTCAAACATAGGTCGTATTCGAACCAAAGAGAACATAGCTGTCGGTACCCTCTTGATCGACACAATGCCAAACCCACTAGGGGCTTCTTGATCGTATTCGAATCATAGCTTAACCCCTTTTGGGTCCGACTTTGATCGTATTCGAATCAGAGTCGTTAAAAAACTCTCAAGGTCATTTGGGGGCTTCCTGTTCAAACATAGGTCGTATTCGAACCAAAGAGAACATAGCTGTCGGTACCCTCTTGATCGGCGCAACACCAAAGCCACTAGGGGCTACATGATCGTATTCGAATCCTAGCTTAACCCCTTTGGTCCGGTTTACTGATCGTATTCGAATCAGAAGCCTCAAATTTTTCTTTCTATTTTGTTTAAGTTTTTTGCAAACAATCTTTGGTTTTGTCTTGAGACCTTTTTTGTTCATATCTGAAGCATATATGTGGTTTCGATTAACCCGGCTTGACTTTGGATGATAAGTCGCCATATATGACAATCATAAACATTTGGAAGTTTTGACTTCTAAAGATTGGGTTATCACCCTTACTACATAGGTATCCTAAACCGGCAGTACGATTCAATATCACAGGAACCGGTTTCCCAAACCGGGTTATATTATTCAAATCTTTAATAGCCAAGATGGCTGGATTTTATTATGGTTATAAATAACCAGTATTATGATTGAGGTTTTCAAAGTTGCTTTAGCGCAATGGATATTATTTTATCGATGGATATGATTTATTTTGCAATGGAAGGAATAGTCCCGAGTCACTGCAGGCTTACGACCCGGCACTTGGGGGCTACATTATTCGAGTTGAGATTACATCAAATATGCAAGTCTCATGTCGCTGCAAGCATGCACCATGACACTTGGGGGCTAATGCAAAGTCATTTTTACTAGCCTTATTGAAGACCCGACTCATCACATCATAATGAGCCGGCCCTTGGGGGCTACCAATTGCTCCTGTCAACAATTCAAGGTACACAAGTCTTAATCCATTATATTGAAGGATCCACTGCTCAGTTGGTAAAGCACAAAGCTCTCAACCTTGTGGACGTGGGTTCAAGCCCCATGATGGGGATTGCATCATATGATGTTACTTTCAATGAAGTATTTATAAAGTCCCGGCTCAATATTATCTTACTGAGCCGGCCCTTGGGAGCTACACGTTGCTATTCAAGTCTACATGATCATATTTATAAAGTCCCTGCTCATTATTACATAATGACCCGGCCCTTGGGGGCTACACTGGTTGAAGCTTTTATGGGCATCAGGCAAATATAAGTCCCAGGTTGCTGCAAGCATGACAACCCGGCACTTGGGGGCTACAGGTATTATGCATATAAAGGAGGAACATCTTCAAAATTCTCAGTTTTTAGTAAACCAGATTGACCCGGTATCTGCAACAATCATGACCCGGTTCTACATCTTTAAGCCGGCTGAATATCAGATGAGTATTTCAAGACCAATATTTTTAAGCATTGGGAGCTAAATCAAATGAATTATTCTTCACAATATTTTTCTGTGAGAAACCAACATCAGCAAATTGATTAAGAAGCTGGTTTACTGACCTGAATTTTCTAGGAGAAGGAAATGACAAGGAATTAAGGACGATCAGATGTCGGCTTACAAGAATTCTTAACCCGGAGCACAATCTGTCAAGTCTGTTCTTGCGTTTATGTTGCAGAATTAGTTTAACATGGATAAATCCAAGCTAAACTGGGGGCTAATGTCGAGGATATACCCCGCGGTATGACCCAGCCGGAGTTATGACCCGGCTAGGACTTGGCGCTTCACCGGTAACCCGCCGGAGGACTGGCGACTCACGGGTCTGGCGGCTCACTGGTCTGCCGACTCACTAGTCCGGCGACTCATTGGTGACCCGGTGGGTGTTTTAGATGGATAACAAGGCCCAAGGCCCAGAAGGCCGGCTCATGCTATGATGGGCCGGTTTACGAGGAAAGGCATAAGGAATATTCCCTTACAAAGGAAGCAAGACTAGAACTCCAATTGTAATAGAGTAATCTTAATCCTACTAGGACTAGTCATGTAACCCGCCCCTTCAACATATATAAGGAGGGGCAGGGTACCCCAAGAGGGACAAGCAATAATCTCTAGGGCTAGACACAACTAGGAGAGCCAGTTTACGGCGATTCCCCCATTAGCATAATGAGACCTAGCCTCAAACAGCATGTAGGGCTATTACCGGATGATGTTTCCCGGGGCCCGAAGCTGTCTAAATCATCGTCTTGTGTTGCGTCTCTCGATTCCGCTCAACCCCTCTCAAGCTACTACATAGATGCGTTGGCCTCACGACTAAGTCCTCACTCTAGGACATCTGCCGTGACAATTCCACGACACTAATAAAACAAATAATCGACATATCTCCTCGGGTCTGTTGATGAAACTAAATGTGAGGAAGTGTTTTCTTCAAATTTGTAGCCCGTAAATTGGTAAACACCGAATTGATGTTTCAGATGTAGACATAATGGTGAAATTTTAGTAGTATCCATCAGTGCTAAACAGATGAGGGGGTGTGCTCTATGTGTATCCTTCAATTGTACATGGAAATGGCATTTACTATGTCCAGGTGAACTTTCTATGTAGTTAGTAGTTGTCCATGTTCCTCATTTTGTCTCGCTGCAACTACAATCTACATTGTCGCTATGCTAAGTAAAAATCTTGGCATTTTGAAGGTAAATTTGGATGAAATAGTCAACCATGGAGTCCATGGGAAGTTCTGATCTAAGCATTGGGTCAACTACGCCAATGGGAGTTGAAGATAATGACAATAGCTTTGCCATGGTAATTTATTTATTGTATTGGTCACAGGCGTACGTCACAAAGTTATTGTCACCTGATGGTTTTCCTGGAAATTATAGGGCATGATCCAGCAGGCCGAAAATGATGGAAATAGCTACACACGCCAACGCGAACTAGAAGTCTTCTGTTTTGTGCAAGTAGATTTTGTCTCACATCCAATGCATGAGATGTAGTTTATTAATTGAACATCTTTTTTTTGATATCCAGGGGTCAAGATATGAGCCCGAGTGTGATGCTAACTTACAACCTGTATTTGGTATGCACTTTAACACCTGGGAGGAAGGTATGACAATCTATAAAATGTATGCTCATGAAGTCGGGTTCTCAGTTCGCACATGGGCAACAAACAAAGATGAACATGGCGTATTGTGGAAGAGGTTTGTTTGTGCTAGGGAGGGTTGGAGGAAGGTGGCTCAGGAAGAGGAAAGGATAAATCCTAAGTGAAAATTCAAGTTAACAAGTTGTGGTTGTGAGGCTATGATTGGATTGACGAGGCAGGATGACGGCAAATATAAGGTCGCACGGTTTGTTCCATCACACACTCACCAACTTATTTCGCCAAGTAAGAGACATCTTATCAAGACAAATAGAGAAGTAAGTCCCTGTTCAGATGTTCTCCATGATCCAGCTTCCTGAAATAACAATGAGAAGCCAGCCGAATAATGCATCTCTGAGAAGCCCACTTCGTGAAGACGAGGATCGGGCCAGTGCAATATCCGCGGAGACGAGGAGCAGCCGAAGCCTATCTTCACGGAAATGAGAAGTTGAAGTTCCTCCGAATTACAAGGGAATGCCACCTCAAAGTGCCTCACAGCCGAAATGTTTTCTCTCGCTCAACGTACCACACACCTAGAAATTACATGGGAGTGCCACCCCGAAGTACCAGACACCCGAAACATTTTCTCTATTTACATGAAACTGCCACCCGGAAGTATCTTCTGGAGCTGCTGTCCAGCCGAACACATTGCTACTCCAGCAAGAAGTTGGAAGTCAGCGAGAAGTTGAGAAGCCAGCTATTTCGGGAAGCTAGCAAGCTTCCGAACGGGCCCTAAGTAGTGAGTTGAGGAGCAAACTACTTGCATGTCATAAGGCAATGGTTGGCACATCCGCAGCATATCGCTTGCTTAGTGTAGAGAAGGGGGTCAGCAAAAATGTGGGTTGCACAAACCATGACCTCCAAAACTCTCACCGTGATTTTAAAAGAGCAATTAAGGGAGCAGATGGACAAATCATAGTAGATATAATGAGAAGTAAGCAAGCTGCCAATTGATGTCTACTACGCAACTTTATTCTTGTAGACTATGTTGGGCCTCCAAGCGTAGATTTTTGTGAAGGAAATATGCCCTAGAGGCAATAATAAAGTTGTTATTTATATTTCCTTATATCATGATAAATGTTTATTATTCATGCTAGAATTGTATTAACCGGAAACTTAGTACATGTGTGAATACATAGACAAACAGAGTTTCACTAGTAAGCCTCTACTTGACTAGCTCGTTGAATCAAAGATAGTTAAGTTTCCTAGCCATAGACATGAGTTGTCATTTGATTAACGGGATCACATCATTAGAGAATGATGTGATTGACTTGACCCATTCCGTTAGCTTACCACTTGATCGTTTAGTTTGTTGCTATTGCTTTCTTCATAACTTATAAATGTTCCTATGACTATGAGATTATGCAACTCCCGAATACCGGAGGAACACTTAGTTTGCTATCAAACGTCACAACGTAACTGGGTGATTATAAAGATGCTCTAAAGGTGTCTTCGATGGTGCTTGTTGAGTTGGCATAGATCGAGATTAGGATTTGTCACTCCGATTGTCGGAGAGGTATCTCTAGGCCCTCTCGGTAATGCAAATCACTATAAGCCTTGCAAGCAATGTAACTAATGAGTTAGTTACGAGATGATGCATTACGGAATGAGTAAAGAGACTTGCCGGTAACGAGATTGAACTAGGTATTGAGATACCGACAATCGAATCTCCGGCAAGTAACATACTGATGACAAAGGGAACAACGTATGTTGTTATGCGGTTTGACCGATAAAGATCTTCGTAGAATATGTAGGAACCAATATGAGCATCCAGGTTCCATTGTTGGTTATTGACTGGAGATGATTCTCAGTCATGTCTACATAGTTCTCGAACCCGTAGGGTCCGCACGCTTAACGTTCGATGACGATCAGTATTATGAGTTTATGTGTTTTGATGTACCGAAGGTTGTTCGGAGTCCCGGATGTGATCACGGACATGACGAGGAGTCTCGAAATGGTCGGGACATAAAGATTGATATATTGGATGACTATATTCGGACACCGGAAGTGTTCCGTAGAAGTTTCGGATAAAATCGGAGTGCCGGAGGGTTATCGGAACCCCCGGGGGAACTAATGGGCCTCGATGGGCCTTAGTGGAGAGAGAGGGGCGGCCAGGGCAGGCCGCGCGCCCCCTCCCCCTTGATTCTAAATTGGACTAGGAAGGGGGGGGCGCCCCCCTTTCCTTCTCCCTCTCTCCCTTTTGGTGGAAACCTACTAGGACTTGGAGTCCTAGTAGGATTCCCCTCTTGGGGGCGCGCCAAGGAGGGTCGGCCGGCCTCCACCCTTGCTCCTCTATATAAGGGGGCAGGGGGCACCCCAAGACACACAAGTTGATTGTTTTAGCCGTGTGCGGTGCCCCCCTCCATAGATTTCCACCTCGGTCATATCGTTGTAGTGCTTAGGCGAAGCCCTGCGTCGGTAACTTCATCATCACCGTCATCACGCCGTCGTGCTGACGAAACTCTCCCTCGACCTCAGCTGGATCTAGAGTTCGTGGGACGTCACCGAGCTGAACGTGTGCAGATCGCGGAGGTGCCGTACTTTTGGTGCCAGGATCCGTCGGATCGTGAAGACGTACGACTACATAAACCGTGTTGTCATAACGCTTCCACTTTCAGTCTACGAGGGTACGTGGACAACACTCTCCCCTCTCGTTGCTATGCATCAACTAGATGGATCTTGCGTGTGCGTAGGATTTTTTTTGAAATTACTACGTTCCCTAACAGTGGCATTCGAGCCAGGTCTATGCGTAGATGTTATCTGCACGAGTAGAACACAAAGAGTTGTGGGCGATAATAGTCATACTGCTTACCAGCATGTCATACTTTGATTTGGCGGTATTGTTGGATGAAGCGGCCCGGACCGACATTATGTGTATGCTTACGCGAGACTGGTTCTACCGACGTGCTTTGCACACAGGTGGCTGGCAGGTGTCAGTTTCTCCAACTTTAGTTGAATCGAGTGTGGCTATGCCCGGTCCTTGTTGAAGGTTAAAACAGCACACTTGACAAAAAATCGTTGTGGTTTTGATGTGTAGGTAAGAACGGTTCTTGCTCAGCCCGTAGCAGCCACGTAAAACTTGCAACAACAAATTAGAGGACGACTAACTTGTTTTTGCAGGGCATGTTGTGATGTGATATGGTCAAGACATGATGCTGAATTTTATTGTATGAGATGATCATGTTTTGTAACAGAGTTATCGGCAACTGGCAGGAGCCATATGGTTGTCACTTTATTGTATGCAATGCAATCACCCTGTAATTGTTTTTTACTTTATCACTAAGCGGTAGCGATAGTCGTAGAAGCAATAGTTGGCGAGACGACAACGATGCTTCGAAGGAGATCAAGGTGTCGCGCCGGTGACGATGGTGATCATGACGGTGCTTTAGAGATGGAGATCAAAGGCACAAGATGATGATGGCCATATCATATCACTTATATTGATTGCATGTGATGTTTATCCTTTATGCACCTTATTTTGCTTAGTTCGACGGTAGCATTATAAGATGATCTCTCACTAAATTTCAAGGTACAAGTGTTCTCCCTGAGTATGCACCGTTCCAAAAGTTCGTCGTGCCGAGACACCACGTGATGATCGGGTGTGATAAGCTCTACATTCACATACAACGGGTGCAAGCCAGTTTTGCACACGCAGAATACTCAGGTTAAACTTGACGAGCCTAGCATATGCAGATATGGCCTCAGAAGACTGAGACCGAAAGGTAGAGCGTGAGTCATATAGTAGATATGATCAACATAGTGATGTTCACCATTGAAAACTACTCCATCTCACGTGATGATCAGACATGGTTTAGTTGATTTGGATCACGTGATCACTTAGATGATTAGAGGGATGTCTATCTAAGTGGGAGTTCTTAAGTAATATGATTAATTGAACTTTAATTTATCATGAACTTAGTACCTGATAGTATTTTGCATGTCTATGTTGTTGTAGATCAATGGCCCGTGCTACTGTTCCTTTGAATTTTAATGCGTTCCTAGAGAAAGCTAAGTTGAAAGATGATGGTAGCAACTACACGGGCTGGGTCCATAACTTGAGGATTATCCTCATTGCTGCACAGAAGAATTACGTCCTGGAAGCACCGCTAGGTGCAAGACCCGCTGCAGGAGCAACGTCGGACGTTGTGAACGCCTGGCAAAGCAAAGCTGATGACTACTCGATAGTTCAGTGTGCCATACTGTACGGCTTAGAACCGGGACTTCAACGACGTTTTGAACGTCATGGAGCATATGAGATGTTCCAGGAGTTGAAGTTAATATCTCAAGCAAATGCACGGATTGAGGGGTATGAAGTGTCCAATAAGTTCTATAGCTGCAAAATGGAGGAGAATTGTTCTGTCAGTGAGCATATACTCAAAATGTCTGGGTATCATAATCACTTGACTTAGCTGGGAGTTAATCTTCCGGTTGATAGTGTCATTGACAGAGTTCTTCAATCACTGCCACCAAGCTACAAAAGCTTTGTGATGAACTATAACATGCAAGGGATGGATAAGACGATTCCCAAGCTCTTCACAATGCTAAAGGCTGCGGAGGTAGAAATCAAGAAGGAGCATCAAGTGTTGATGGTCAACAAGATCACCAGTTTCAAGAAAAAGGGTAAAGGGAAGAAGGGGAACTTCAAGAAGAATGGCAAGCAAGTTGCTGCTCAAGTGAACAAGCCCAAGTCTGGACCTAAGCCTGAGACTGGGTGCTTCTACTGCAACGGGACTGGTCACTAGAAGCGGAACTGCCCTAAGTATTTGGCGGATAAGAAGGATGGCAAGGTGAACAAAGGTATATGTGATATACATGTTATTAATGTGTACCTTACTAATGCTCGCACTAGTGCCTGGGTATTTGATACTGGTTCTGTTGCTAATATTTGCAACTCGAAACAGGGACTACGGATTAAGCGAAGATTGGCCAAGGACGAGGTGACGATGCGCGTGGGAAATGGTTCCAAAGTCGATGTGATCGCCGTCGGCACGCTACCTCTACATCTACCGTCGGGATTAGTTTTAGACCTGAATAATTGTTATTTGGTGCCAGCATTAAGCATGAACATTATATTTTTATTTGATGCGAGACGGTTATTCATTTAAATCCGAGAATAATGGTTATTCTATTTATATGAGTAATATCTTTTATGGTCATGCACCCTTGAAGAGTGGTCTATTTTTATTGAATCTCGATAGTAGTGACACACATATTCATAATATTGAAGCCAAAAGATGCAGAGTTGATACTGATAGTGCAACTTATTTGTGGCACTGCCGTTTGGGTCATATTGGTGTAAAGCGCATGAAGAAACTCCATTCTGATGGACTTTTGGAATCACTTGATTATGAATCACTTGGTACTTGCGAACCATGCCTCATGGGCAAGATGACTAAAACTCCGTTCTCCGGAACAATGGAGCGAGCAACAGATTTATTGGAAATCATACATACTGATGTATGTGGTCCAATGAATATTGAGGCTCGCGGAGGGTATCGTTATTTTCTGACCTTCACAGATGATTTGAGCAGATATGGGTATATCTACTTGATGAAACATAAGTCTGAAACATTGGAAAAGTTCAAAGAATTTCAGAGTGAAGTGGAAAATCATCGTAACAAGAAAATAAAGTTTCTACGATCTGATCATGGAGGAGAATATTTGAGTTACGAGTTTGGTCTTCATATGAAACAATGCGGAATATTTTCGCAACTCACGCCACCCGGAACACCACAGCGTAATGGTGTGTCCGAACATCGTGACCGCACTTTATTAGATATGGTGCGATCTATGATCTCTCTTACTGATTTACCGCTATCGTTTTGGGGTTATGCTTTAGAGACGGCTGCATTCACGTTAAATAGGGCACCAACTAAATCCGTTGAAACGACACCATATGAACTGTGGTTTGGCAAGAAACCCAAACTGTCGTTTCTTAAAGTTTGGGGCTGCGATGCTTATGTGAAAAAGCTTCAACCTGATAAGCTCGAACCCAAATCGGAGAAATGTGTCTTCATAGGATACCCAAAGGAGACTATTGGGTACACCTTCTATCACAGATCCGAAGGCAATACATACGTTGCTAAGAATGGATCCTTTCTAGAGAAGGAGTTTCTCTCGAAAGAAGTGAGTGGGAGGAAAGTAGAACTTGATGAGGTAACTGTACCTGCTCCCTTATTGGAAAGTAGTTCATCACAGAAATCAGTTCCTGTGACTACTACACCAATTAGTGAGGAAGCTAATGATGATGACTTCAGATCAAGTTACTACTGAGCCTCTCGTGGGTCAACCAGAGTAAGATCCGCACCAGAGTGGTACGGTAATCTGGTTCTGGAGGTCATGTTACTTGACCATGACGAACCTACGAACTATGAGGAAGCGATGATGAGCCCAGATTCCGCGAAATGGCTTGAGGCCCTGAAATCTGAGGTGGGATCCATGTATGAGAACAAAGTGTGGACTTTGGTTGACTTGCCCGATGATCAGCAAGCCATAGAGAATAAATGGATCTTCAAGAAGAAGACTCACGCTGACGGTAATATTACTGTTTACAAAGCTCGACTTGTTGCGAAAGGTTTTCGACAAGTTCAAGGAGTTGACTACGATGACACCTTCTCACCCGTAGCGATGCTTAAGTCCGTCCGACTTAGTGTGCTGTCAAACGTCACAACGTAACTGGGTGATTATAAAGATGCTCTACAAGTGTCTCCGATGGTGCTTGTTGAGTTGGCATAGATCGAGATTAGGATTTGTCACTCCGATTGTCGGAGAAGTATCTCTGGGCCCTCTCGGTAATGCACATCACTATAAGCCTTGCAAGCAATGTAACTAATGAGTTAGTTACGAGATGATGTATTACAGAACGAGTAAAGAGACTTGCCGGTAACGAGATTGAACTAGGTATTGAGATACCGACGATCGAATCTCGGGCAAGTAACATAGTGATGACAAAGGGAACAACGTATGTTGTTATGCGGTTTGACCGATAAAGACCTTCGTAGAATATATAGGAACCAATATGAGCATCCAGGTTCTGTTGTTGGTTATTGACCGGAGATGAGTCTCGGTCATGTCTACATAGTTCTCGAACCCGTAGGGTCCGCACGCTTAACGTTCGATGACGATCGGTATTATGAGTTTATGTGTTTTTATGTACCGAAGGTTGTTCGGAGTCCGGGATGTGATCACGGACATGACGAGGAGTCTCGAAATGGTCAGGACATAAAGATTGATATATTGGACGACTATATTCGGACACCGGAAGTGTTCCGGAGAAGTTTCGGATAAAACTGGAGTGCTGGAGGGTTATCGGAACCCTCGGGGGAACTAATGGGCCTCGATGGGCCTTAGTGGAGAGAGAGAGGGGCGGCCAGGGTAGGGGAGGGCTCAGCTTCTCGGCGTCCGGCTGGCTACAGAGTCAAGTCATGGTTGGCTCCTCTCGGCCTTGGCTACATGGACTTGTCCATAAGATTCAGAAGCAGTAGAAGTCGGTGTAACTATGTAAATTGCATTAGGATGGAACGAAATTCAGAAGCAGTAGAAATGTGCCGTTCTTTTCTCTGGAATGAGAAGTACAGAGCTGCACTGTTCCATGGTTAATTACTGGCATGCACGGCTGCAATGGAAATTTTAGGTACCTGATAGTATATTTCTATGAGTACGAGATGATTGGCATCAAATTACTAGGGAGGTTTTGCCCAATTTTTGAATTGTAATCCAAAAATTAGAATTTTACTTTTGTGATATGGATTGTGTGCATGCTTTTGAATTAACTTTGGTTCATTGGCATTGACGATAATTGTACATGTAACCATGAAAAAAATGATGGCTTCTTCAGTCATGTGAATAATTCTGGTCATAAGTTACATCAGGGGTAAAATCGTCTTTTCATGGGTCATCTAACACCGTTAGTACTCAAAATGGATGGAAGTGTTACGAAGGGAATAAAAATTTAGACTTGGCGTTAGATAAGGAAGAAAAAGGATTTCAGTGTCAAATAGGGAACAAAATTTAAAGGCAGTGTTAAATAAGGAATTCTCTCTATGATTTATTACTTTTGTGCAAAATATTTCCCCGCTCATAAGAAACAAGCTACCTTAAAGGAAATATATAATTTTGTGCAAATTGAAGAAGAGAGTCTCCCACAAGCTTGGGGGAGGCTTCTCCAATTACTTAATGCTTTGCCTGATCATCCTCTCAAGAAAAATGAAATACTTGATATCTTTTATAATGGACTAACCGATGCTTCTAGAGACCACCTGGATAGTTGTGCTGGTTGTGTTTTCAGGGAAAGAACTATTGAGCAAGCTGAATTGCTATTGAATAATATATTGAGTAATGAAAATGATTGGACACTTCCTGAACCAACTCCGAAGCCAACCCCGAAGAAAAGGGGTATTCTATTTCTCAGTCCTAAAGATATGCAAGAGGCAAAGAAATCTATTAAAGAAAAAGGTATTGAAGCTGAAGATGTTAAATCTACCACCTATTAAAGAAATACATGGTCTTGATAACCAGACACAGGTAGTAGAGGTAAACTCTCTCTGTAGATTTGATGAAGGTGATATTCCTCATAATAAGTCTGCTAGACAATGCTTGGATGATTTCATTGTTAAACAAGAAAATTTCAATGCTTATGTTAGTAGACAATTGAAACGTAATGCTTACATGCTTGATCACTTGAGTAATTATATGAATCATACTATTAATGATCTTAAGCTTATTAGTAAACATGCTTCCATGGTTACAACTCAAGTAGAACAAGTACGTAAGGCTCAAGATGAATTGCTCAATGAGTTGAATAATAAGAAAAATGATAATGTTGTTAGGGTTATGACTAGAGGTGGTAAGATGACCCAGGAACCTTTGTATCCTAAGGGCCATCCTAAGAGAGTTGAGCAGGATTCTCAGAGAACTAATACTGATGCACCTAGTCCTAGAAATAAAAAGAAAAAGAAAACTGAGAGGACTTTGCATGCTAGTTTCTACCTCTTGAGCACTGCGTTGGTTTTCCCTTGAAGAGGAAAGGGTGATGCAGTAAAGTAGCGTAAGTATTTCCCTCAGTTTTTAAGAACCAAGGTATCAATCCAGTAGGAGACCACGCGCGAGTGCCACACACCTACACAAACAAACAAGAACCTCGCAACCAACATGATAAAGGGGTTGTCAATCCCTTCACGGTCACTTACGAGAGTGAGATCTGATAGATATGATAGGATAATATTTTTGGTATTTTTATGATAAAGAGTAAATAGAGATGCAAAGTAAAATAAACGGCAATAGAAATAACTAAGTGTTGGAACATTAATATGATGTAAAATAGACCCGGGGGCCATAGGTTTCACTAGTGGCTTCTCTCAAGAGCATAAGTATTACGGTGGGTAAACAAATTACTGTCGAGCAATTGATAGAATTGAGCATAGTTATGAGAATATCTAGGTATGATCATGTATATAGGCATCACGTCCGCGACAAGTAGACCGAAACGATTCCGCATCTACTACTATTACTCCACACATCGACCACTATCCAGCATGCATCAAGAGTATTAAGTTCATAAGAACAGAGTAATGCTTTAAGTAAGATGACATGATGTAGAGGGATAAACTCATGCAATATGATATAAACCCCATATTTTTATCCTCGATGGCAACAATACAATAGTGCCTTGCTGCCCCTCCTGTCACTGGGAAAGGACACCACAAGATTGAACGCAAAGCTAAGCACTTCTCCCATTGCAAGAAAGATCAATCTAGTAGGCCAAACCAAACTGAGAATTCGAAGAGACTTGCAAAGATAACCCATCATACATAAATGAATTCAGAGAAGATTCAAATATTGTTCATAGATAAACTTGATCATAAACCCACAATTCGTCGGTCTCGACAAACACACCGCAAAAGAAGATTACATCGAATAGATCTCCACGAGAATCGTGGAGAACTTTGTATTGAGATCCAAAAAGAGAGAAGAAGCCATCTAGCTAATAACTATGGACCCGAAGGTCTGAGGTAAACTACTCACACATCATCGGAGGGGCTATGGTGTTGATGTAGAAGCCCTCCGTGATCAATGCCCCCTCCGGCAAGACGCCGGAAAAGGCCCCAAGATGGGATCTCACGGGTATAGAAGGTTGCGGCGGTGGAATTAGGTTTTCGTGGATGCCTCTGTTGGTTTGGGGGTACGTAGGTATATATATAGGAGGAAGAAGTACGTCGGTGGAGCAACATGGGCCCCACAAGGGTGGAGGGCGCGCCTGGGGGGGGGGGGGTAGGCGCGCCCCCCTGCCTCGTGCTCTCCTCGTTGCTTTCTTTACGTGGACTCCAAGTCCTCTGGATCACGTTTGTTCCGAAAATCACGTTCCCAAAGGTTTCATTCCGTTTGAACTTCGTTTGATATTCTTTTTCTGCGAAACTCTAAAATAGGCAAAAAACTGCAATTTGGGCAGGGCCTCCGGTTAATAGGTTAGTCCCAAAAATAATATAAAAGTGTATAATAAAGCCCATTAAACATCCAAAACAGAATATAATATAGCATGGAACAATAAAAAATTATAGATACGTTGGAGACGTATCAAGCATCCCCAAGCTTAATTCCTGCTCGTCCTCGAGTAGGTAAATGATAAAAACAGAAGTTTTGATGTGGAATGCTACTTAGCATAATTTCAATGTAGTTCTTCTTATTGTGGCACGAATGTTCAAATTCGATATGATTCAAGATAAAAGTTTAATATTGACATAAAAACAATAATACTTCAAGCATGCTAACCAAGCAATTATGTCTTATCAAAATAACATAGCCAAAGCAAGTTATCCCTACAAAATCATATAGTCTGGCTATGCTCCATCTTCCCCACACAAAATATTCATATCATGTACAACCCCGGTTTTAGCCAAGCAATTGGTTCATACTTTTTAACGCGCTTCAGCCTTTTCAACTTTTACGCAATACATGAGCGCAAGCCATGGTTATAGCACTATGGTGGAATAAGGGGTTATGTGGGAAGACAAAAAAGGAGAATGTCTCACATCGACGAGGCTAATCAACGGGCTATGGAGAAGCCCATCAATTGATGTCAATGCAAGGAGTAGGGATTGCCATGCAATGGATGCACTAGAGCTATAAGTGTATGAAATCTCAAACAAAAGAAACTAAGTGGGTGTGCATCCAACTTGCTTGCTCACGAAGATCTCGGGCATTTGAGGAAGCCCATCATTGGAATATACAAGCCAAGTTCTATAATGAAATTTCCCACTAGTATATGAAAGTGACAAAATGAGAGACTCTCTATCATGAAGATCACGGTGCTACTTTGAAGCACAAGTGTGGTAAAAGGATAGTAACATTGTCCCTTCTCTCTTTTTCTCTCATTTTTTTATTTAGGCCTTTTTCTCTTTTTTGGCCTCTTTTTTTTCTTTTTATTTAGTTCGGAGTCTCATCCCGACTTGTGGGGGAATCATAGTCTCCATCATCCTTTCCTCACTTGGGACAATGCTCTAATAATGATGATCATCACACTTTTATTTACGTACAACTCATGAATTACAACTCAATACTTAGAACAAGATATGACTCTATGTGAATGCCTCCGGCGGTGTACCGGGATATGCAATGAATCGAGAGCGACATGTATGAAAGAATTATGAACGGTGGCTTTGCCACAAATACGATGTCAACTACATGATCATGAAAAGCAATATAACAATGATGGAGCGTGTCATGATAAACGAAACGGTGGAAAGTTGCATGGCAATATATCTCGGAATGGCTATGGAAATGCCATAATAGGTAGGTATGGTGGCTGTTTTGAGGAAGGTATAAGGAGGTTTATGTGTGATAGAGTGTATCATGTCACGGGGTTTGGATGCACCGGCGAAGTTTGCACCAACTCTCGAGGTGAGAAAGGGCAATGCACGGTACCGAAGAGGCTAGAAAATTATGGAAAGGTAAGTGTGCGTATAATCCATGGACTCACATTAGTCATAAAGAACTCATATACTTATTGCAAAAATTTATTAGCCCTCGAAGCAAAGTACTACTACGCATGCTCCTAGGGGAAGGTTGGTAGGAGTTAACCATCGCGCGATCCCGACCGCCACACAAAGGATGACAATCAACAAATACCTCATGATCCGACTTTGTTACATAACGGTTCACCATACGTGCATGCTACGGGAATCACAAACTCCAACACAAGTATTTCTCAATTTCACAATTACTCAACTAGCACAACTATGATATTACCACCTTTATATCTCAAAACAATTATCAAGCATTAAATTTCTCATGATATTATAATTAAAGCAAATTTCCATGCTGTTTTAAGACTCTCAAAATAATATAAGTGACGCATGAGAGATCAATAGTTTCTATAAAACAAATCCACCACCGTGCTCTAAAAGATATAAGTGAAGCACTAGAGCAAAAACTATATAGCTCAAAAGATATAAGTGAAGCACATAGAGTATTCTAATAAATTCCGATTTGTGTGTGTCTCTCTCAAAAGGTGTGTACAGAAAGGATGATTGTGGTAAACTAAAAAGAAAAGACTCAAATCATACAAGACGCTCCAAGCAAAACACATATCATGTGGTGAATAAAAATATAGCTCCAAGTAAAGTTACCGATGGAAGTAGACGAAAGAGGGGATGCTTTCCGGGGCATCCCCAAGCTTTGGCTTTTTGGTGTCCTTAGATTATCTTGGGTTCCATGGGCATCCCCAATCTTATTCTATTGCCACTCCTTGTTCCATAATCCATCAAATCTTTTACCCAAAACTTGAAAACTTCACAACACAAAACTTAGCAGAAAATCTCGTGAGCTCGAAAGAAAACAAAATACCACTTCAAGGTACTGTAATGAACTCATTCTTTATTTATATTGGTGTTAAACCTACTGTATTCCAACTTCTCTATAGTTTATAAACTATTTTACTAGCCATAGATTCATCAAAATAAGTAAACAACACACGAAAAACAGAATCTGTCAAAAACAGAACAGTCTGTAGTAATCTGTAACTAACGCAAACTTCTGGAACTCAAAAAATCTACCAAAATAGGAAGACCTAGAAAATTTGTTTATTGATCTGCTGCAATTGGAATCAGTATTTTATCACGTTCTGGTGATTTTTAACAATTGTTTTCGTGAACAGAAAATTTCTGGAATTTTCAGCAAGATCAAATAACTATCATCCAAGAAGATCCTATAGGTTTAACTTGGCACAAACACTAATTGAAACATAAAAAATCTAAACAGAGGCTAGATCAAATATTTATTCCTAAACAGAAGCAAAAAGCAAAAAAAAAACTAAAATAAAATTGGGTTGCCTCCCAACAAGCGCGATCGTTTAACGCCCCTAGCTAGGCATAAAGATTTCAATGATGCTCACATGAAAGACAAGAATTGAAGCACAAAGAGAGCATCATAAAACACGTGACAAACACATCTAAGTCTAACATACTTCCTATGCATATTATAGGCAAAAAAAATATCAAGGCAAGCAAAAACTAGCATATGCAAGGAAGCGGAAAGAAACAAAAGCAATCTCAACATAACGAGAGGTAATTTAGTAACATGAAAATTTCTACAACCATATTTTCCTCTCTCATAATAATTACATGTAGGATCATAAGCAAATTGAACAATATAGCTATCACAAGCTTAACACGATCCACATGTATGCAAAGTTGACACTCTTCCAAACTAGTGGGATTAACATTAGCTAAAGTCATGACCTTTCCAAACCCACTTTTATCAAAAACTTCATAAGATTGATCAAAATCGAAATATGCGGGATCTAAAGTTGACACTCTTCCAAACCCACTTTCAATATTATTGCAAACACTGTTATTAATCTCATATTCATCATGAGGCTTAAATAAATTTTCAAGATCATAAGAAGAATCACCCCAATCATGATCATTGCAACAAGTAGTAGACATAACAAAACTAGCATCCCCAAGCTTGGGGTTTTGCTTATTATTAGCACAATTGACATTAAGAAAATTTATAGTAAAATTATTGCAATCATGCTTTTCATCGAAGGAACTACCAAGTATGGGTGCAATAGCAACGATCTCATGTTTAACGTAAGGAAGTATAGCAAATTCATCTTCATAAATATTGGCATCATGGCCACAAGGATAGCAAGCATCATGTTTATCAAGGGATATTTCAATCAAATCATCGGAATCATAATTATCTATAGATTCGTGCATATCATTATTTTCTTTAGAAGCAACGGTCATTCTTTCAATAAATTCTTTGACATAGACATTATGAGCATAGTTTTCATAGCAATATTCAAGTATGTCAAGATTTTCAGATTCATAAAGAGTAGTATCATACTTTTCAATCAAAGAAGCAACTTCATAAGAACCCTTAAAAGCAACAAATTCTTCAATTTGTTCGATATCATAGTAGCTATAGACACCCTTTGCATAAGAAGATAAGACTTTATTTTCATTAAACTCACATAGGTAGGGAAGGTGTTTTTTAGGGTTCTTAGAGCAACAAGTAATATCACAAAGATTCCAAGCATAACACAGCAATTTGTTTATTTGATTCCATAATAGTTTCCCTTTTTCAAACAAACGGTGACGCACAAAATGAGCATGCTCATCTAAAGATTTCCCATCAACTAGGCTAGTTGGGGTTTCAGCACGAGCGCATAAGGATCGAAGATGATCCAAGTAGAACACTTTAAGTGGATCCATATCAATAGATTTTTAGCAAGCAAAGATGCAAGCAAAAAGAAGGCACATGGTAACGCAAGATTGAACGGAAGAAGGGCAAATAAAACGGTAAGGGCGAAGTGGGGGATAGGAAAATGAGAGGCAAATGGCAAATAATGTAATGCGAGGGAGATGAGTTTGTGATGGGTACTTGGTATGTCTTGACTTGTGCGTAGACTCCCCGACAACGGCGCCAGAAATGGCTCGTTGACGGGAAATCAAATCTTGACCTGACTTGGCGCGAATCTCCCCGGCAACGGCGCCAGAAATCCTTCTTGCTACCTCTTGAGCACTGCGTTGGTTTTCCCCTTAAGAGGAAAGGGTGATGCAGTAAAGTAGCGTAAGTATTTCCCTCAGTTTTTGAGAACCAAGGTATCAGTCAAGTAGGAGACCACGCGCGAGTCCCATGCACCTACACAAACAAACAAGAACCTCGCAACCAACGCGATAAAGGGGTTGTCAATCCCTTCACGGTCACTTAAGAGAGTGAGATATGATAGATATGATAGGATAATATTTTTGGTATTTTTATGATAAAGAGTAAATAGAGATGCAAAGTAAAATAAACGGCAATAGAAATAACTAAGTGTTGGAAGATTAATATGATGTAAAATAGACCCGGGGGCCATAGGTTTCACTAGTGGCTTCTCTCAAGAGCATAAGTATTACAGTGGGTAAACAAATTACTGTCGAGCAATTGATAGAATTGAGCATAGTTATGAGAATATCTAGGTATGATCATGTATATAGGCATCACGTCCGCGACAAGTAGAACGAAACGATTCTGCATCTACTAATATTACTCCACACATCGACCGCTATCTAGCATGCATCTAGAGTATTAAGTTCATAAGAACAGAGTAATGCTTTAAGTAAGATGACATGATGTAGAGGGATAAACTCATGCAATATGATATAAACCCCATCTTTTTATCCTCGATGGCAACAATACAATACGTGCCTTGCTGCCCCTGCTGTCACTGGGAAAGGACACCGCAAGATTGAACCCAAAGCTAAGCACTTCTCCCATTGCAAGAAAGATCAATCTAGTAGGCCAAACCAAACTGATAATTCGAAGAGACTTGCAAAGATAACCAATCATACATAAAGAATTCAGAGAAGATTCAGATATTGTTCATAGATAAACTTGATCATAAACCCACAATTCATCGGTCTTGACAAACACACCGCAAAAGAAGATTACATCGAATAGATCTCCACGAGAATCGTGCAGAACTTTGTATTGAGATCCAAAAAGAGAGAAGAAGCCATCTAGCTAATAACTATGCACTCGAAGGTCTGAGGTAAACTACTCACACATCATCGGAGGGGCTATGGTGTTGATGTAGAAGCCCTCCGTGATCAATGCCCCCTCCGATAGGACGCCGGAAAAGGCCCCAAGATGGGATCTCACGGGTACAGAAGGTTGCGGCGGTGGAATTAGGTTTTCGTGGATGCCTCTGTTGGTTTGGGGGTACGTAGGTATATATAGGAGGAAGAAGTACGTCGGTGGAGCAACATGGGCCCCACGAGGGTGGAGGGCGCACCTGGGGGGGGGGGGGTAAGCGCGCCCCCTGCCTCGTGCTCTCCTTGTTGCTTTTTTTATGTGGACTCCAAGTCCTCTGGATCACATTTGTTCCGAAAATCACATTCCCGAAGGTTTCATTCCGTTTGAACTTCGTTTGATATTCTTTTTCTGCGAAACTCTGAAATAGGCAAAAAAACAGCAATTTGGGCTGGGCCTCCGGTTAATAGGTTAGTCCCAAAAATAATATAAAAGTGTATAATAAAGCCCATTAAACATCCAAAACAGAATATAATATAGCATGGAACAATCAAAAACTATAGATACGTTGGAGACGTATCACTAGTGAACCTGCTATAGACGCACCTGAGAATCCCAATGATATTTCTATTTCTGACGCTGAGAAACAATCTGGTGATGAACATGAACCTAGTGATAATGTTAATAATGATGTTCATGTTGATGCTCAACCTAGTAATGATAATGATGTAGAGATTGAACCTGCTGTTGATCTTGATAACCCACAATCAAAGAATTAACGTTATGATAAGAGAGACTTCGTTGCTAGAAAACATGGTAAAGAAAGAGAACCATGGGTTCAGAAACCTATGCCCTTTCCTCCTAAGCCATCCAAGAAAAAGGATGATGAGGATTTTGAGCGCTTTGCTGAAATGATTAGACCTATCTTTTTGCATATGCGTTTGACTGGCATGCTTAAAATGTCTCCTTATGCCAAGTACATGAAAGATATTGTTACTAATAAAAGAAAGATATCGGAAGCTGAAATTTCCACCATGCTTGCTAATTATACTTTTAAGGGTGGAATACCAAAGAAACTTGGAGATCCAGGAGTACCAACTATACCATGCTCCATTAAAAGAAACTATGTTAAAACTGCTTTATGTGATCTTGGAGCCGGTGTTAGTGTTATGCTTTTCTCTTTGTATCGTAGACTTGATTTGGATAAATTGACACCTACTGAAATATCTTTGCAAATGGCTGATAAATCAACTGCTATACCCATCGGTACTTGCGAGGATGTGCCTGTTGTGGTTGCAAACGTTACTATCTTAACGGACTTTGTTATTCTTGATATTCCCGAGGACGATAGTATGTAGATTATCCATGGTAGACCCTTTTTGAATACTGCAGGGGCTGTTATTGATTGCAACAAAGGCAATGTCACTTTTCATGTTAATGGTAATAAGCATACGGTACACTTTCCGAAGAAATAACCTCAAGTTCATAGTATCAATTCTATTGGAAAATTTTCAACAATTACTATTGGAGGTTTTGAATTCCCTCTTCCTACTGTCAAAAAGAAATATGATATTATTATTTTTGGGGACATGCATATCCCCGTTGAGGTAACCTAGTGTTATTCGAGAATTCTCCAGTTTCATGTCATTCAGAAGAAGTTTGTTAATAAGACTTGATCAACCTTGTTAATGGATTCCTTTTGATGAGCATGAGATGGATGAATTTAGAAGGCACAACTCTCCATACCCATCTTTTACTTTATGTTATTTAGATTAAATAAAGCAAAAATAGTATTTTCTGCCTGTTTTTTGAATTATCCTTGCAATAAAAGATGTCCCAAAAATAAAAGTTCTCCAAATGCCCTGAAAATTTAGTATGATTATTTTTACAACATTTTTAGAATTTCAGGTGCAAAGAACACACCAGGGGGCCTCACTAGCTGGCCACAAGGGTGGAGGCCGCACCCCATGACCTTGTGGGCCCCACGTGGCCCCCTCCACTTATTCCAGCACCCATCCACTCCTTCTTCCTCCAGAAAAAATCACTCCATAGCTCAATCCCGTGTTCTTGCTCATTTTGCTGCCATTTTCGATCTCCTTGCTCAAAGCTCTATTCAAAAAACTGCTTTGGGGGATTGTTCTTCGGTATGTGACTCTTCCAATGGTTCAATTAGTTTTTGTTCTAGTGCTTTATTCATTGCAAATGTTTGCTGCTTTGGTGACCCTGTTCTTGAGCTTGCATGTAAAATTTATATGGTCCAAAGTAGTTTTGACGCATGATATAGCCTCTAGGCACTTGTAGGAGTAGTTGCTATCAATTTTGTTGAGTTTGGTTCACCTTGATTTTGAGTTACTAAAAATTTCAGAAATTTTTTAGCGGAAGAAAATGTCGAGGAGATTGTTGAGAGGCTCCTCGACCGGGGTTCGAAGGAAAAAGAAAATGAGGAGAAGGAAAAGCCCAAGTATAATCTTCCTCGTGCCGCGGAAATTTGGCCGTGCGAATGGCCATGTGATGCATTCTTACAAGCAGCCGGGATTTATGATGATTTCTATCATTTGGCTGGGAATGCAGGCATCACCGACTTCCTCCTTGGCCGGTGTAATCAGTATCTCTTACTCACTATTACTTTCGTGCAAAATTTTCACTTTCATGCTAGGAAATCACCACCCACAGTAGACTTTCACTTATATGATGAGTACAAAGAAATGATGCTTTATGACTTTTGTGTGGTTTGTAAATTACCTTATGAAGGTAGCGCCGAGGAACCACGTCCTAGCGATGTGGAAAGCCTTATTTAGGAAATCACCGTAGGGGAAGGTAGAGGAGTGTTGGGAGCGAGAGTGTCTAGTATACATCTTCCTGCTTTACGCTATTACTCATTATTTGCTGGGAGATGTTTAATTGGCCATGGAGAGTGAAAGTGCAACTATCCCTGGGTGGTTTTGGTAATTCCTAACAACATATAGCTCATTGAACTAATACTCTTTCAAGATGATCATTTCAGAAAGTTTGGTGATTGGCATGGCATGGACTAGAGATGTGGACCGCTCAAAATGCTAAGGACACATATTGGCTCAAGCTCAAGACTCTACATTTTCATTTTAGTGATTCGAGATCACATTGAGTCCATAGGAAAAGCTAATACTATTAAAAGGGGATGAGGTGTTTCTTAATGGCTTGCTTGCTCACAATGCTTAGTGATATGCTCCAAAAGCCCTCAACCACTTTCTCATATCCACATATGTCCCAAACTAAAAAGTCAAACTCGGCCCCACCGATTTGATCTATCCGGCGCCACCGAGTTCATTTGACATAGCCATAGCCAGAAACTCTAATCAGTTCAGTCTCACCGATAGGGATCTCGGTCTCACCGAGATGGGATTGCAAACTCTCTGTTTCCCTTCGTAATGTTTCGGTCCAACCGAGATGAGCGATCGGTCCCACCAAGTTCGCAATGCAAACTCTCTGTTTCCTTTTCGTAACGTTTCGGTCTCACCGAAATGAGTGAATCGGTCCCACCGAGTTTGCCTGACCAACTCTCTGTTTGCCAATTATAGAAATCGGTCTCACCGAGTTGATGTGATCGGTCTCACCGAGATTATGTTATGCCCTAACCCTAATAAAATCGGTCTCACCGAGTTAACATGTCAGTCCCACCGAAAATCCTAACTTTCACATTTTGAACTAAATCGGTCTGACCGAGTTTGAGTATTCGGTCCCACTGAGTTTGGTAAATTGTGTGTAACGGTTAGATTTTGTGTGGAGGCTATATATACCCCTCCACCCACTCTTCATTCATGGAGAGAGCCATCAGAACGTGCCTACACTTCTAGCATTCATTTTTTGAGAGAGAACCACCTAGTCATGTGTTGAGACCAAGATATTCCAATCCAACCACAAGAATCTTGATCTCTAGCCTTCCCCAAGTTGCTTTCCACCCGAATCATCTTTCCATCAAATCTAAATCGGTGAGAGAGAGTTGAGTGTTGGGGAGACTATCATTTGAAGCACAAGAGCAAGGAGTTCAACATCAACACACCATCTATTACCTTTTGGAGAGTGGTGTCTCCTAGATTGGTTAGGTGTCACTTGGGAGCCTTCGTCAAGATTGTGGAGTTGAACCAAGGAGTTTGTAAGGGCAAGGAGATCGCCTACTTCGTGAAGATCTGAAGGAAATATGGCCTAGAGGCAATAATAAAGTTGTTATTTATATTTCCTTATATCCTGATAAATGTTTATTATTCATTTTAGAATTGTATTAACCGGAAACTTGATACATGTGTGAATACATAGACCAAACAAAGTGTCCCTAGTATGCCTCTACTTGACTAGCTCGTTAATCAAAGATGGTTAAGTTTCCTGACCATAGACATGTGTTGTCATTTGATGAACGGGATCACATCATTAGGAGAATGATGTGATGGACAAGACCCATCCATTAGCTTAGCATAATGATCGTATAGTTTTATTGCTATTGCTTTCTTCATGACTTATACATATTCCTCTGACTATGAGATTATGCAACTCCCGAATACCAGAGGAACACTTTGTGTGCTATCGAACGTCACAACGTAACTGGGTGATTATAAAGATGCTCTATAGGTGTCTCCGATGGTGTTTGTTGAGTTGGCATAGATCAAGATTAGGATTTGTCACTCCATGTATCGGAGAGGTATCTCTGGGCCCTCTCGGTAATGCTCATCACTATAAGCCTTGCAAGCAATGTGACTAATAAGTTAGTTGCGGGATGATGCATTACGGAACGAGTAAAGAGACTTGCCGGTAACGAGATTAAACTAGGTATGATGATACCGACGATCGAATCTCGGGCAAGTAACATACCGGTGACAAAGGGAATGACGTATGTTGTTATGCGGTTTGACCGATAAAGATCTTCGTAGAATACGTAGGAGCCAATATGAGCATCCATGTTCCGCTATTGGTTATTGTCCGGAGACGTGTCTCGGTTATGTCTACATAGTTATCGAACCCGTAGGGTCCGCACGCTTAACGTTCGATGACGATTTGTATTATGAGTTATGTGATTTGATGACCGAAGTTTGTTCGGAGTCCCGGATGAGATCACGGACATGAAGAGGAGTCTCGAAATGGTCGAGAGGTAAAGATTCATATATAGAACGATGGTATTTGGACACCGGAAGTGTTCCGGGTGATGCCGGGTCACCGGAAGGGGTTCCGGGCAAACTCCAACAAAGATATGGGCTTAATGGGCCAAGTAAGGGAACACACCAGCCCACAAGGGGCTGGTGCGCCCCCTATAGGGCCAGCCATGTGGGGAGAAAGGGAAAGGAGAGGAGGAAAAGCAAAGTATGAATTAGGACTCCTACTTCCTTCCCCTCCCCCTCCTTCCTTCCCCCCTTGTCCAAATATGGTACGGGGGGCCGAATTGGACTAGGGGCCCAAGTAGGATTCCTCCTACTTGGGGGCGCCCTAGGCTTCCTCCCTCCCTCTCCCTCCTTTATATACGTGGGGAGGGCACCCCTAGAACACAATCAATTGTTCCTAGCCGTGTGCGGTGCCCCCCTCCACAGTTAACACCTCGGTCATATCGTCGTAGTGCTTAGGCGAAGCCCTGCGCCGGTAACTTCATCATCACCGTCGCCACGCCGTTGTGCTGAAGAAACTATCCCTCGGCCTCAACTAGATCAAGAGTACGAGGGACGTCATCGAGCTGAACGTGTGCTGAACACGGAGGTGCCGTATGTTCGTTGCTAGGATCGGTCGGATCGTGAAGAGGTACCACTACATCAACCGCGTTGATAAAATGTTTCCGCTTTCGGTCTACAAGGGTATGTGGACACACTCTCCCCGCTCGTTGCTATGCTTCTCCTAGATAGATCTTGCGTGATCATAGGAATTTTTTTGAAATTTCTACGTTCCCCAACAGTGGCATTAGAGCCAGGTCTATGCGTAGATGTTATATGCACGAGTAGAACACAATGAGTTGTGGGCGATAATAGTCATACTGCTTACCAGCAACATCTTACTTTGATTCGGCGGCATTGTTGGATGAAGCGGCTGAGGGAGTCCTGGATTAAGGGGTCCTCGGGCGTCCGAACCGTATGATGTGGGCCGGACTGATGGGCTATGAAGATACGAGACCGAAGACTCTCTCCCGTGTCCGGATAGGACTCTCCTTGGCGCCTGGATATGAGGATTCCTTTCTCTGTAACCGACTTTGTACAACCCTAGTCCCCTCCGGTTTCTATATAAACCAGAGGGCTTAGTCCGTAGAGGCAAGAACAATCATAATCATACATGCTAGACTTCTAGGGTTGTAGCCATTACGATCTCGAGGTAGATCAACTCTTGTAATACTCATATTCATCAAGATCAATCAAGCAGGAAGTAGGGTATTACCTCCATAGAGAGGGCCCGAACCTGGGTAAACATTGTGTCCCCTGTCTCCTGTTACCATCAACCTTAGACGCATAGTTCGGGACCCCCTACCCGAGATCCGCCGGTTTTGACACCGACATTGGTGCTTTCATTGAGAGTTCCACTACGTCATCTCCAAAAGGTTAGATGGCTCCATCAATCATCTACAACAATGCTGTCCAGGGGGAACTCTTCCTCCCCGGACAGATCTTCGTATTCGGTGGCTTCGCACTGCGGGCCAACTCGCTTGGCCATCTAGAGCAGATCGACAGCTACGCCCCTGGCCATCAGGCCAGATCTAGAAGCTTGAACTACGTCGCTGATATCCGCGGAGACTTGATCTTCGATGGATTCACGCCCACAGCAGCCGCTCCCTGCCACCGCGATGAACACGACTTAAATCTGTCATCGGACCACACCCAGGAGATAGCGCCTGTAACCGCTCTGGCCCTAGATCTGGAGCAGATCGCGCCATCCGAGGACGGGAAGCTCAACCCCGCCACGGAAGCCGTAGACTCAGCGGCGTTGGAGCCGCACACAGACCCAACCCCGGGTGGAATCTGCGCCATCGGAACCTCGGGCTCGTTTCCGGCTACAGGTTCTGAACCACGCGCAACCGCATACGTCGAGCTTGATCAGACATCGATCGTCGAATTCAGCTCCGCGGACATCTTTCGGCACTCACCTTGAGGCGATGTGCTAAACTCATTAAAAACCCTCTCCTTAGCAGGGGACTCACAGCCGAATTATATCCGGTTTGAGCCGGGGGCTGATGACGGGGAATTTTTCTTCCCACCCACCTCCCACTTAATAGCCACTGTCGAAGACTTAATCGACATGCTTGATTACGGCTCCGAAGACATCGACGGTACGGACGACGATGTTGGAGAGGAGCAGGCCGAAAACCAGCCATTTACCGGACGTTGGACGGCCACCTCCTCATATGACGTATACATGGTGGATGCACCCAAAGAGAATAGCGGCGATGACAAGGAAGATCCAGTTGAGGATGAACCTCCTGAGATACAATGAAAGCGCCGACGTCAGCGGCGCCGCTCTAAATCACGCCGCAGAAAAGACAGCAACAGCAGCACAGGAGACGATAACACTCCGGATGGTGCCGAAGACAGAGAAGACCCTGACGAACAAACTGCCAAACAGGATGATCGGGAAGATGGGCAAGTTAGGCCCGATGAACAGGCTATAAACAAAGACTCGGAGGACAACAATTATCTACCACCCTATGAGGATGAGGTGAGCCTCGGTGACGAAGACTTCATCGTACCTGAGGAACCTCTCGAGCAGGAGCGCTTTAAGAGCCGGCTAATCACCACTGCAAGGAGCCTAAAAAGAGGCAGCAGCAGCTTCAAGCTGATTAGGATCTGCTCAATGACAGGTGGACTAATGTCCTGGCAGCCGAAGAATACGGCCCCGAGTGCCCAACCAAAAGTTACCCGAAGCGCAAATATTTACCCCAATTTGATGATGAGGCGTTGGAGCCCGTACCATCAGCGCGTAATGCGGCTGACCGACCACCACGTGGCCGGGATAAAACGGCACCTCAAGACGAACACTAGTCCGTCCCACCTCACTGTAAGGGAAGAGATTAAACGGTTCGGGGTTATACATATGACCTGCGGCAGGACCTAAAGAATAGAACAGGTCAGACCAGATCGATCTACAGATCGCGGGGGCGTGCCCTGATGTGCGGCGCTGGCCATTCGGCCGACATGATAAACATAACCATACCCGGGCCAAAAATCGCAGACAGACTACATCCGAGCTACATCGCGACTTGGCCCGATATAGAGGCCCCGCACACCCTCTCTGCTTCACTGATGAAGTAATGGAGCACGAATTTCTAGAAGGGTTTAAACCCATGAATATCGAATCATATGATGGAACAACGGATCCCGCGGTATGGATTGAAGATTTTCTTCTCCATATCCACATGGCCCGCGGTGATGATCTCCAAGCCATCAAATACCTCCCACTAAAATTAAAGGGACCAGCGCTGCACTGGCTAAACAGCCTTCCAGAGAACTCCGTTGGCAGCTGGGAAGACCTGGAAGACCCCTTTCGCGATAACTTCCAAGGTACATATGTCCGGCCACCAGATGCCGATGACTTAAGTCACATCATCCAGCAGCCCGGAGAGTCAGCCAGGAAACTCTGGATTAGGTTCTTAATTAAAAATATCCAAATTGTCAATTGTCCGGACGCCGAAGCCCTCGCAGCCTTCAAACACAGCGTCCGGGATGAGTGGCTCACCCGCCACCTTGGTCAAGAAAAACCAAAATCCATGGCAGCCCTCACTGCTCTAATGACCCGCTTTTGCGCGGGAGAAGACAGCTGGCTCGCTCGTAGACGCAACAGCGCCAGTGATCTGGGCACTTCCAAAGTCCAAGATGGCAATGGCAAGCCACGACACAATAAACACAAGCGTCACAACGGAAGAACGCAAGACACGGCGGTCAACACCGGATTCAGCGGCTCCAAACCTGGTCAAAGGAAAAAGCCATTCAAGGCAAATAGAGAAGTACCATCCAATCTAGACAGGATACTGGATCGGCCCTGCCAGATTCATGGCACCCCCGACAAACCAGCTACTCACACTAACAGAAGCTACTGGGTATTCAAACAAGCCGGCAAGCTTATTAATGCCGAACACAAGGGGAAGGGGCCGCCCAGTGACAGTGATGACGAAGAGACTCGCCAGCCGGATACCGGGGTTCAGAAGCAATTTCCCCCCAAAGTGAAAACCGTAAACATGGTATACGTGACGCACACCCCTATAGGGAAGAGCAGGAACGCACTACGGGATACATACGCCATAGAGCCAGTCCCCCCAAAATTTAGCCATATCCGTCCCGAAGGTTCGACAACTCCGATCATCGATCCAATTATCGACATGTTCCATCTCACGAAAGTACTTATGGATGGCGGCAGTAGCCTTAATTTACTCTACCAAGACACTGTCCGCAAAATGGGCATCGATCCTTCAAGAATCAAGCCCACCAAAACTACCCTCAAGGGAGCAGTACCCATCGTAGAAGCTCACTGCATAGGCTCCATCACATTGGAAGTCGTTTTCGGTTCGTCGAACAACTTCCGAAGCGAAGGCTTGACCTTTGATATTGCCCCGTTCCGCAGTAGCTACCATGCACTTCTGGGGCATACCGCTTTTGCTCGTTTTAATGCGGTCCCACTCTACGCCCGAGCAAAACTTAAGATGCCCGGTCCACGCAGCATAATAACAATAATAAATGAAAAACGGAACAGTCCCTCAGTACAGAGGATCATACTACGGCTATTACAGCCGAAGTACAAAGCGGCCTCATCAAGCCGCATATCTCATCAGCCATTAAGCCGCCGGTCTCTATTAAATGGAGACCGATCAATTTCAGAGCTGGATTAGCAGTTCGGCCTCCGTCGTTCGCCTCATACACCCGCGAAATTTGTACCGCGTATACATAATTATGTACTTGAAATACCCTGGTCACCGGCGGAGGCACAATACGGACAGGCCTACAAGCACTCCCATAGCCTCCTTTTCTTTTCTAACTATTTTTTATCTTTTATCACAGGTGGCTCAAAGACTGTTCATCTCACGGACTCTTTCAAGTTCGGCTTCGTACACTTACCCAAAGGCTGTTCCTGTTAAGGAGTCCTTTCACCGAGGCAAGGCGGCGCAGACGTGCGACAGGAGGTCCAAATAATTTTGTCGACCGCACTCTCTATTTCGAGCCTGTAAAGTGCCTTCCCCCTCAGCCATCGACCACCGGCATGTCAAATAGCCTGGGTTGTGGCGTTATTATCTATAAAATGACAATTGACATATCAATCAGGTTCCAGTGAACATAATACGCATTTAGTATTCACTTTTTTCTAAAGAACTGAATTTTGCTTCTTCGGTTGTTTCACACACGCACCTCAGCACAAATTGCCAGGGGCTTGATATGGGAACAAATGAGTTGCCGACAAGTCCGAACAGCTTTATAGCGCACTTCGGCGTCACGAGTTTGGCCTTATATGCACCAGCTCCGAATCATGTCTTTGGTCAATAGTTGGGTTGCCCGGCTCCTGTGCTTACTACCTTACGTTCCGATCTATCGGCTAGGGTAGTAAAGGGAGAACTACTATGATTGTGTCCCGGTTTATCCGGATGAGCACCTTAGTAGAGAAAGCCGAAAACTGACTGTCATGATGCGGCGAGAGCTGGTCAACCACTCGATGACTCATCAGAATCTTCGTGATTCCTTCCATATTACACGAAGGACCGTTTTTCAGGTCACCCATGTAACACACTGTATTCGGACAATCGTGTACATACTAGGGGCTATATCGTAGACCCACCATCAAACTCCTATGGCTAAGTGAAAGTGTTAAAACCCTATAGTCCGATTGCCTAGTTCGCCGCATTGACACCTCCTTCACGGACCAAGACGTTGGGTCAAGAGTGATCAAGTGCTTTTCTGAACACCCCCGTATTATATGCGAGGGGGCCGAAGCCGACGACTGGTAAACATTCAGATTATACAAAACAAATGGCCGCATAGGAGGAACCACACCTTTTCAGGCAAAAATATGAAACATAGCCTTAACATATCATAAATATTGTTTTTACAATTTCGATACATTCACTCGAACATCATATCCTTCGAGCACTGACCCTCTACCAAGCGGGCACCCTCTAGGACATCTTCAAAATAATGCTCTGGCACGTGATGGTCCTTGCCCTCGGGTGGACTCTTCGCTGCAATATCGCTGGCCTTCATCTTCGCCCAGTACGTCTTGACGCGGGCAAAGTCCATCCGTGCACCTTCAATGCACATCAACCGCTTCACGGCATCGATACGCGACACCGCATCAACATGTCGTTGCACCAAGCTGAAATAATTATTCGGAATTGGCTTGGCCGGCCATAGCCAGACCACGATGTCCTTCATGGCAGACCCGGACATTTTGTGGAGCTCGGCCCACTGGGCCATTTGTTCGTTCAGCAACAGCGGACACTTTGGCTTGCTGAATTGCGACCAGAAAAGCTTTTTCATTGCACATCCTTCTTGCGCTTGGAAAAACTGCGTCGCATCAGAGGCACTCTTTGGCAAGTCCAAAAATGCGTCTGGAGAACTCCACATTTGATTAAGCGGGGCATACTTCGGATCTCCGAATTTAGTTTGTAATAAGGAGGGCTTACCGGCCGCGATCTCCCCAGCTTGCCGGATCTCCTCCCGAGCCACTCTAGACTCGGACCGGGCCTCTCTCGCCTCTCGTAAGGCCTTGTCGAGATCGGCCGTTTTGGCTTTGTTACCCTTTTCAAGGGATTCGCATCGGACAGCGGGATCCTCCAGCTCGCGCGCCATAATGGATATTCTCTCCTCGCACTGGCGCCGAGCAACATGTTCGGCCTCTAGCTCAACAGCTGCGTTCGTGGCAGCTGCATCGCTCATCCTGACTTGCTCCTTGGCTTGGGCAAGCTCAGCCCGAAGGGTCTCAACCGTGGCCGCGCTATCTGCAGTTACACATGGCTCAGTACACAATTCTCAGCGTTATGCTCATCTTATCATACTCACATATACTGGTGGCCCCAAAAACATACCTTGCACCTCGTCGAGCCGCTTATTAATAAGTGTGATGTCATCATCCGCGGCATCAAGTTTTCGCTTCATACATATAGCTCTGTAGCCTGGGCAGTCGCCATGTATGTAGCAGCCTGTATTCCAATTAATCGGATTATTTCCTGAGCATATCTTTTTTTGATCCTCTGA
The DNA here is from genome assembly GCF_002575655.3 of Aegilops tauschii subsp. strangulata. NCBI lineage: Eukaryota > Viridiplantae > Streptophyta > Magnoliopsida > Poales > Poaceae > Aegilops > Aegilops tauschii. The sequence continues at coordinate 134,789,196 of NC_053036.3, forward strand.
TCGCCTCCCTTTGGGCGACCAATCAGAGTCTCAGGGGCTACTATCTATACACAGGTGCATTTTGTGTACAGAGCACAACGGAAAATATTACAGTACGTACCTCGAAGCCTCTTAGCAGGCCTATGAAGGCTTCATTCAATCTGCTTTTTGCGGACAGAATCCTTTCAGCCACCGTACTCATTAAGGTACGATGTTCCTCTGAGACGGATGCATGTTGCAACATGCCTATCGTTTTATCCGGCGCCTCCGGATTCTAGGGAACGGCTGCGGGAGTGCGGACTCCCTTCGAAGGGGCATGTTTACTCGACTCTATAGTCGTTCCCGGCTGTAAACCGGATAGTCCGAAGCCTTTATGGTTGATCCACGTTGGGGCCGCACACCCTGGACCCTGGGCGACCGAAGTTTCACCTTCGGGCATTGTCTTCATTGTCCCCCGCACCACTTGTTGATCGGGAAGGATCCTCCGGGACGACACCTTGAAGTCGTCCGCCCTATTGGCCGAGGGATCCTGTGGAGGCGTCTCGCTTTTCATCATCTCCGGAAGCAGATCCCCTAAGGAGGAGGACTGTTGAGGAAGACTGCGCACCAGACTGCAAATATATATATTAAATGTTATCCTTTTAGCCTGAAAGGAACGGGATATGCTTGTTCACTTACGACTCGGCTAAAGGCTTGTCCTTGCAGAAGAACTTCGCGACAGCACCGCCTTCCGAACCTGAACCGCCCGAAGGCGACATCCTTCCTCGCATGGGAGCCTTTACCTCCAAACCTTCGGAGGCGCTCCTTTTCTTACCATGGGGAGAAAGGATGTCAGCTTCTCCTTCTCTTTTGCCCTCAAAAGAGGGAGCCCTAACTTCCCCGGACATAGTGTCTGGTGAGCCTTCAGAATGGAGGCCACCTTTGGCCTTCTTGCTCTCCTCATTACCCTCTTTCACCAGCACCTGGTATGGTGCCGGGACCAGCATCCTTGCTAGCACGGGACTAGCTGAGTCTTCGGGAAGAGGGGTCGAACACCTAATTCTGTAACATCCCAAATTTTCAATTTGGAATGTTATACATAGGTCATTCATGCATATCATATTTTTACTGCATTGTTGCTTTGCGATCCTTGAAATTCTAAGCAACTCAAGGACCCACGGAGAGAGTTGGGGATTTCACGTTTTCATATTTGAATTTTATCAAATATCGAAACAAGGATCACTTTGGTTTTAATTATTTTTCCTCTTCGAAAATATTTCATATAAAAATATACGAGAGGAGATAATATGAATTCTCCAAAATAAAAGAAATATTGGAGCCACAATGTTAAAATCAAATAAATAATTTTTTATTTGGATGCTATTGCTATTTATTTGAATTAGGAAAAATATGTGTTTTTCAAAATTGCATTAGAGGCCCAAATAAATGTTCACTTTGTCCACAATATTATTAGAGGACCATGAAAATTTATTTCAGGATTTGTGGACTCCATTTAGTATTTCTTTTATTTGTTTTTCCGTGTCAGGATTTATTAAAAAAATCGCGCGCCGACCTAACGGGCCGTAACCGACCCGGACTGCAGTCGGGGGCAGGCCTTATAAGCCGCCGCCCCGAGGCCCCAGCCCACCAAGCCGCCAGCCCCACGCCCCGAAACCCTAGCCGCCTCGCGCCGCCGCCGCCTCCCGCCGCCGCGCGCCGTCGCCGGAGCCGCGTCGGATCTCGCCGAGCCGCCGCTGTTGACCGTTGACCGGTCGGTTTTCTTCGGTTAACCCCGGTTTTCTTTTTTCAGAAAAATCCTAGATCGGTTTTTTTTATATTAGATCGGTTTTGTTCAGTTTTTTCTTCGGTTTAGTTAAATAGCGGACGTTCATCCGTACGTTCGTTTTAACGAACGCTGTTCGTCAGTTAGTCGCAGACAGCGAACGTTCGTTCATTAGCCTGTTTGTCCAGTTTTATTTCCAGGGTTTTTCCGCGATTATTTTCGATCGTGATTTCTGCCCTGATCTTCATTTTAGTTTACCTTTTCGCCCGTTTATCCAAATCAGATGAAACAAGCGCCTAGATCTTCATCTCGAAGCCCTCGTTCTGTTTAACCAACTTGAACAAGATGTTGGTACTGTAAAATTTGACTTTAGTCCAGATTAGTAAACGAATCTTGTTTCTTTCGTTGTTTGAGTTTTGTTGCTCCGTTTGATTTGATTCTTTTTGCAAACTGGAGTTCTTCAGTTGAACTTTCTGGTTAGATCTTCTTATTTGAGTTTTACCTGTGCATCTTTGCTTGAGTGCTTATGTATGCTATTGTTTGTTTGCGATAGAATTCCCGGAGTGCGAAGCGTGCTACTACGAGTCTCTAGGTTTTGCGGATCGTCAACAAGGCAAGTAACACATTGATCATACTCTTTTCATACCCAGTTTTATGCATTAGTTACATTCCTCAAACACTGCGTGATTAGGATGTGATTAACTTGTGGGTATTGGGAAGTAGATGATGAGGTAGAACCTATTACCTGTTTTATTATCAAACCCTTGGGAGTTACTTCTACGCTGTGCTTGTATTGCTATGCTATGCTCGTAGACGTGGATTGGGTTTGAGTGTATCCATGACAGATGTGAGATTGTTTATTTAATTGTTTAACTTAAGGTGGCTACTTTAATACACATCTAGGTGGATTGTTGGTTTTGGGCACCTGGGGTTATACCAGTGTTGTCCAAGGAGATCCCGGGGTTATACCGTGTGATCCTCCTATGGTCTGCCACCCAGGCTCAAAGGGATCATAAGATTATTCATGCTAGAAACTTCCGTGTGCAGCCACAAGCTATTATGGGCTCTAGCATAGTTGAGTATGTTGCATGACCTCTTCCAGTGGTAGGCTAGCAGATGTAGGGGATGTAGGTTGGTACTGTCTACCCGGGGTTAGAGTTAATGCTTCTGAAAGACTGTGTCTCGGTCATCCATTTCTCAAACACCATGCAGTGCGAGAAATCCAACGGAGGAGATCGAGTCTTGTGGGGAAAAGTGCGCAAACCTCTGCAGAGTGTACAAACTAATCATGGTTAGCCGTGTCCCCGGTTATGGACAACTTGAGTATCTGGTACTTGAATTATTGGATTGATCTCATCACTCTAAACTATTTTTTGGTTGATAATTACTTTTAATTGGGATTGAGATGGGGGTACTATTCTCAATGTTTCAACTACCATGATAGTTAAACAAAATATATTCCTTTGTTGTAGGAAAAAATTGGCTTTTCGCAAAAACAATATAACCATAGAGCCACCACCAGCCATATATGCATGTAGTAATAGCATTTATCTGTTCATTGCTCTACTGTGTTATATTGCCAGCATATTCCATGTGCTGACCCGTTTTCGGGCTGCAACGTATTATGTTGCAGACTTTTCAGACGAGGAGTAAGGTGCGCTAGGGCGTTTGTCATGCACTCAGCTATGCCGTTGGAGTTGATGGACTCACTTTATCTTCCAAGCCTTCCGTTGTTATCTTATTTAGATGGCCTTAAGCCATATTTATTGTAATAAGTTCTCTTTTAGAGACATTCGATGTAATAAGTGTGTGATTGCTACTCTGTTATAAATCCAATCGAGTACTGTGTGTGTCAGCATTACCGATCCAGGGATGGTACTGAACACAGAGATTTGACCGTCTGAGGTCGGATTGCTACAAGATGGTATCAGAGCACACGCTGAATGTAGGACACGACCACTAAGATGAGCCGTAGGTCACTCCTCTCTACTCATTTCTGACTCCTCTCCATTTTCTACTCTTTAGGAGGGCAGACTCAAGGAACAAGTTTGCACAACCGGATGAAGACACACCTTTTGGACAACACTTGAAGGAAGTCACTAGGTACCTGAACATCGGAATACCAAGCTTCACTGGGACCTACACCGCCACTTTACCAGAAGAGGAGCGATGGATGATCCGAGTTCAAGTTCCTGGAAGGACATTCACACCTGTCACTGAGCCCATAGAGTTTTCCTTTGATGCACCCACCTGGAGTCTAGGCAAGAGCATGGCAGCCCACATTACTATGGGACGTATTTATCGGATGTGGGGTTCCGGCAAACCCTTAAGGTTCAAACACTGGGGTGCGCGCGAAGTCTTTCCCTCCTACCGATCTACGCCCTAGCTCGCTAAGATCTCGCGGACGAACTCGACGAACTCACAACACAAAGAGACACGGGATTTATACTAATTTGGGCCATCGTTGTGGTGTAATACCTTACTCCAGTCTGGTGGTGGTGGATTGCCTCTTGGGCTAATGATGAACAGTACAGAGGGAAGAACAACCTCCTGAGGTTGAGGTGTTCTTGTGCTTGGTGACTTAGCGGGTGAGAGCTGGGTGAACTGCTCGATGCCCCTACGGTGGTGGCTAGCTCTACTTATATAGGCCCTGGTCCTCTTCCCAAATATCGAGCGGGAAGGGAGCCAACAACAGCGGGCAAATTTGAAGGGGGACAGCTAGTACAAGCTATCCTGACAAAAGTGGTCTTCGCCTGTGAAAGGTTCTAGTGGTGACGCCATCTTGGGCTCCACGATGACCTCCGTCTTGCCGTCCTCCTGGTCTTGGTCTCGTTGCACCGATATAGCAACCTTTGCCTGATGCCTCGGTACTCCTCGCCTGCGCGTGCTTCCTTAGCACCAATGTGAAGGAAATATGCCCTAGAGGCAATAATAAAGTATTATTTATTTCCTTATATCATGATAAATGTTTATTATTCATGCTAGAATTGTATTAACCGGAAACATAATACATGTGTGAATACATAGACAAACAGAGTGTCACTAGTATGCCTCTACTTGACTAGCTCGTTAATCAAAGATGGTTATGTTTCCTAGCCATAGACATGAGTTGTCATTTGATTAACGGGATCACTTCATTAGGAGAATGACATGATTGACTTGACCCATACCGTTAGCTTAGCACTCGATCGTTTAGTATGTTGCTATTGCTTTCTTCATGACTTATACATGTTCCTATGACTATGAGATTATGCAACTCCCGTTTACCGGAGGAACACTTTGTGTGCTACCAAACGTCACAACATAACTGGGTGATTATAAAGGTGCTCTACAGGTGTCTCCAAAGGTACTTGTTGGTTTGGCGTATTTCGAGATTAGGATTTGTCACTCCGATTGTCGGAGAGGTATCTCTGGGCCCACTCGGTAATGCACACCACTATAAGCCTTGCAAGCATTGTAACTAATGAGTTAGTTGTGGGATGATGTATTACGGAACGAGTAAAGAGACTTGCCGGTAACGAGATTGAACTAGGTATCGAGATACCGACGATCGAATCTCGGGCAAGTAACATACCGATGACAAAGGGAACAACGTATGTTGTTATGCGGTCTGACCGATAAAGATCTTCGTAGAATATGTGGGAACCAATATGAGCATCCAGGTTCCGCTATTGGTTATTGACCGGAGAGGTGTCTCGGTCATGTCTACATAGTTCTCGAACCCGTAGGGTCCGCACGCTTAACGTTACGATGACAGTTATATTATGAGTTTATATGTTTTGATGTACCGAAGGAGTTCGGAGTCCCAGATGAGACCAGGGACTTGACGAGGAGTCTCGAAATGGTCGAGACGTAAAGATCGATATATTGGACGACTATATTCGGACATCGAAAAGGTTCCGAGTGATTCGGGTATTTTTCGGAGTACCGGAGAGTTACGGGAATTCGTATTGGGCCTTAATGGGCAATAAGGGAAAGGAGAGAATGGCCCCAAAGGGTGGCCGCACCCCTCCCCATGGACTAGTCCGAATTGGACTAGGGAGGGGGGGGGGCGCCCCCTTCCTTCTTTCTCCTTCTCCCTTCCCTTTTCCTACTCCAACAAGGAAAGGAGTAATCCTACTCCCGGTGGGAGTAGGACTCCCCCTTGGCGTGCCCTCCTCCTTGGCCGGCGGCCTCCCCCTTGCTCCTTTATATACGGGGGCAGGGGCACCCCATAGACAGACAATTGATCATTGATCTCTTAGCCGTGTGCGGTGCCCCCTCCACCATATTACACCTCGATAATATCGTAGCGGTGCTTAGGCGAAGCCCTGCGTCGGTAGAACATGATCATTGTCACCACGCCGTCGTGCTGACAAAACTCTCCCTCAACACTCGGCTGGATCGGAGTTCGAGGGACGTCATCGAGTTGAACGTGTGCTGAACTCGGAGGTGTCGTGCGTTCGGTACTTGATCGGTCGGATCATGAAGACGTACGACTACATCAACTGCGTTGTGTTAACGCTTCCGCTTTCGGTCTACGAGGGTACGTGGACAACACTCTCCCCTCTCGTTGCTATGCATCACCATGATCTTGCGTGTGTGTAGGAATTTTTTTGAAATTACTACGTTACCCAACAGTGGCATCCGAGCCAGGTTTTATGCGTTGATGCTATGCACGAGTAGAACACAAGTGAGTTGTGGGCGATATAAGTCATACTGCTTACCAGCATGTCATACTTTTGTTCGGTGGTATTGTGAGATGAAGCGGCCCGGACCGACATTAAGCGTACGCTTACGCGAGACTGGTTTCAACGTTGCGAGCACTCGTTGCTTAAAGGTGACTGGCGGGTGTCTGTCTCTCTCACTTTAGTTGAACCGAGTGTGGCTACGCCCGGTCCTTGTGAAGGTTAAAACAGCACCAACTTGACAAACTATCGTTGTGGTTTTGATGCGTAGGTAAGAACGGTTCTTGCTAAGCCCGTAGCAGCCATGTAAAACTTGCAACAACAAAGTAGAGGACGTCTAACTTGTTTTTGCAGGGCATCTTGTGATGTGATATGGTCAAGACATGATGCTATATTTTATTGTATGAGATGATCATGTTTTGTAACCGAGTTATCGGCAACTGGCGGGAGCCATATGGTTGTCGCTTTATTATATGCAATGCAATCACCATGTAATTGTTTTACTTTATCACTAAGCGGTAGCGATAGTCGTAAAAGCAATAGTTGGCGAGACGACAACGACGCTACGATTGAGATCAAGGTGTCACGCCGGTGACGATGGTGATCATGACAGTGCTTCGGAGATGGAGATCACAAGCACAAGATGATGATGGCCATATCATATCACTTATATTGATTGCATGTGATGTTTATCTTTTATGCATCTTATCTTGCTTTGATTGACGGTAGCATTATAAGATGATCTCTCACTAAAATTTCAAGATAAAAGTGTTCTCCCTGAGTATGCACCGTTGCGAAAGTTCTTCGTGCTGAGACACCACGTGATGATCGGGTGTGATAGGCTCTACGTTCAAATACAACGGGTGCAAAATAGTTGCACACGCGGAATACTCAGGTTAAACTTGACGAGCCTAGCATATGCAGATATGGCCTCGGAACACGGAGACCGAAAGGTCGAGCGTGAATCATATAGTAGATATGATCAACATAGTGATGTTCACCATTGAAACTACTCCATCTCACATGATGATCGGACATGGTTTAGTTGATATGGATCACGTGATCACTTAGAGGATTAGAGGGATGTCTATCTAAGTGGGAGTTCTTAAGTAATATGATTAATTGAACTTAAATTTATCATGAACTTAGTCCTGATAGTATTTTTGCAAATTATGTTGTAGATCAATAGCTCGCGTTGTTGCTTCCCTGTGTTTATTCTTGATATGTTCCTAGAGAAAAATTATGTTGAAAGATGTTAGTAGCAAAGAAGCGGATTGGATCCGTGATCTGAGGATTATCCTCATTGCTGCACAGAAGAATTATGTCCTTGATGCACCGCTAGGTTACAGACCCATTGCAGGAGCAGATGCAGACGTTATGAACGTTTGGCTAGCTCAATATGATGACTACTTGATAGTTTAGTGCACCATGCTTAACGGCTTAGAATCGGGACTTCAAAGACGTTTTGTACGTCATGGACCATATGAGATGTTCCAGGAGTTGAAGTTAATATTTCAAGCAAATACCCGAGTTGAGAGATATGAAGTCTCCAACAAGTTCTATAGCTAAAAGATGGAGGAGAATAGCTCAAGCAGTGAGCATGTGCTCAGATTGTCTGGGTACTACAATCGCTTGAATCAAGTGGGAGTTAATCTTCTAGATAAAATAGTGATTGACAGAATTCTCTAGTCACCATCACCAAGTTAGTAGAACTTCGTGATGAACTATAGTATGCAAGGGATGACGAAAGTAATTCCCGAGCTCTTCGTGATGCTGAAATCGACGAAGGTAGAAATCAAGAAAAAATCAAGTGTTGATGGTTGACGAGACCACTAGTTTCTAGAAAAGGGCAAAGGGAAGAAGGGGAACTTCAAGAAGAACGGCAAGCAAGTTGCTGCTCAAGTGAAGAGGCCTAAGTCTGGTCCTAAGCCTGAGACTAAGTGCTTCTACTACAAAGGGACTGGTCACTGGAAGCAGAACTACCCCAAGTATTTGGTGGATAAGAAGGATGGCAAAGTGAACAAAGGTATATTGGATATACATGTTATTGATGTGTACTTACTAGTGTTTATAGCAACCCCTCAGTATTTGATACTGGTTCAGTTGCTAAAGAGTAGTAACTCGAAACGGGAGTTGCAGAATAAACAGAGACTAGTAAAAGGCGAGGTGACGATGTGTGTTGGAAGTAATTCCAAGATTGATATGATCATCATCGCACACTCCCTATACTTTCGGGATTAGTGTTGAAACTAAATAAGTGTTATTTGGTGTTTGCGTTGAGCATGAATATGATTTGATCATGTTTGTTGCAATACGGTTATTCATTTAAATTAGAGAATAATTGTTGTTCAGTTTACATGAATAAAACCTTCTATGGTCATACACCCAATAAAATGGTTTGTTGGATCTCGATCGTAGTGATACACATATTCATAATAATGAAGCCAAAAGATGCAAAGTTAATAATGATAGTGCAACTTATTTGTGGCACTGCCGTTTAGGTCATATTGGTGTAAAGCGCATGAAGAAACTCCATACTGATGGGATTTTGGAATCACTTGATTATGAATCACTTGATGCTTGCGAACCGTGCCTCATGGGCAAGATGACTAAAACGCCGTTCTCCGGAACTATGGAGAGAGCAACAGATTTGTTGGAAATCATACATACAGATGTATGTGGTCCGATGAATATTGAGGCTCGTAGCAGGTATCATTATTTTCTGACCTTCACAGATGATTTGAGCAGATATGGGTATATCTGCTTAATGAAACAGAATTCTGAAACACTTGAAAAAGTTCATATAATTTGAAAGTGAAGTGGAAAATCATCGTAACAAGAAAACAAAGTTTCTATGATCTGATCGTGGAGAAGAGTATTTTGAGTTATGAGTTTGGCCTTTAGTTAAAACAATGTGAAATAGTTTCACTACTCACGCCACCTGGAACACCACAGTGTAATGGTGTGTCCGAACATCGTAACCGTACTTTATTAGATATGGTGCGATATATGATGTCTCTTACTGATCTGCCACTATCGTTTTGGGGTTATGCATTAGAGACAGCTGCATTCACGTTAAATAGGGTACCATCTAAATCCGTTGAGACGACATCTTATGAACTGTGCTTTGGCAAGAAACCAAAGTTGTCGTTTCTTAAAGTTTGGGGTTGCGATGCTTATGTGAAAAAGTTTCATCCTGATAAGCTCAAACCCAAATCGGAGAAATGTGTCTTCATAAGATACCCAAAGGAGACAGTTGGGTACACCTTCTATCACAGATCCGAAGGCAAGACATTCGTTGCTAAGTATGGATCCTTTCTAGAGAAGGAGTTTCTCTCGAAAGAAGTGAGTGGGAGGAAAGTAGAACTTGATGAGGTAATTGTACCTGCTCCCTTATTGGAAAGTAGTTCATCGCAGAAACCAGTTTCTGTGACGCCTATACCAATTAGTGAGGAAGTTAATGATGATGATCATGGAACTTCAGATCAAGTTATTACTGAACCTCGTAGGTCAACCAGAGTAAGATCCGCACCAGAGTGGTACGGTAATCCTGTTCTGGAGGTTATGTTAACTAGACCATGACAAACCTACGAACTATGAAGAAGCGATGGTGAGCCCAGATTCCGCAAAATGGCTTGAGGCCATGAAATCTGAGATGAGATCCATGTATGAGAACAAAGTATGGACTTTGATTGACTTGCCCAATGATCGGCAAGCCATTAAGATTAAATGGATCTTCAAGAGGAAGACGGACGCTGATAGTAGTGTTACTATCTACAAAGCTAGAATTGTCGCAAAAGGGTTTCGACAAGTTTAAGGTGTTGACTACGATGAGAGTTTCTCACTCGTATCTATGCTTAAGTCTGTCCGAATCATGTTAGCAATTGCCGCATTTTATGAAATCTGGCAAATGGATAAACAAAACTGCATTCCTTAATGGATTTATAAAAGAAGAGTTGTATATGATGCAACCAGAAGGTTTTGTCAATCCTAAAGATGCTAACAAAATATGCAAGCTCCAGCGATCCATCTATGGACTGGTGCAAGTATCTCGGAGTTGGAATATACGCTTTGATAAGTTTATCAAAGGATATAGTTTTATACAGACTTGCGGTGAAGCCTGTATTTACAAGAAAGTGAGTGGGAGCACTACAACATTTCTGATAAGTATATGTGAATGACATATTGTTGATCGAAAATAATGTAGAATTATTCTCAAAGCATAAAGGAGTGTTTGAAAGGAGTTTTTCAAAGAAAGACCTCGGTGAAGCTGCTTACATATTGAGCATCAAGATCTATAGAGATAGGTCAAGATGCTTGATAAGTTTTTTTCAATGAGTACATACCTTAACAAGATTTTGAAGTGGTTCAAAATGGAACAGTCAAAGAAAGAGTTTCTTACCTGTGTTACAAGGTGTGAAATTGAGTAAGACTCAAAGCCCGACCACGGCAGAAGATAGAAAAAGAATGAAAGTCATTCCCTATGCCTCGGCCATAGGTTCTATAAAGTATGCCATGCTGTGTATCAGATCTATTGTATACCCTACACTGATTTTGGCAAGGGAGTACAATAGTGATCTAGGAGTAGATCACTGGACAGCGGTCAAAATTATCCTTACTGGAATAAGGATATGTTTCTCGATTATGGAAGTGACAAAAGGTTCGTCGTAAAGGGTTACGTCGATGCAAGTTTTGACACTAATCTAGATGACTCTAAGTCTCGGCCTAGATACATATTGAAAGTGTGAGCAATTAGCTAGAGTAGCTCCGTGCAGAGCATTGTAGACATAGAAATTTGCAAAATACTTACGGATCTGAATGTGACAGACCCGTTGACTAAAATTATCTCATAATCAAAACATGATCACACCTTAGTACTCTTTGGGTGTTAATCACATAGCGATGTGAACTAGATTATTGACTCTAGTAAACCCTTTGGGTGTTGGTCACATGACGATGTGAACTATGGGTGTTAATCACATGGTGATGTGAACTATTGATATTAAATCACATGGCGATGTGAACTAGATTATTGACTCTAGTGCAAGTGGGAGACTGAAGGAAATATGCCCTAGAGGTAATAATAAAGTATTATTTATTTCCTTATATCATGATAAATGTTTATTATTCATGCTAGAATTGTATTAACCGGAAACATAATACATGTGTGAATACATAGACAAACAGAGTGTCACTAGTATGCCTCTACTTGACTAGCTCGTTAATCAAAGATGGTTATGTTTCCTAGCCATAGACATGAGTTGTCATTTGATTAACGGGATCACTTCATTAGGAGAATGACGTGATTGACTTGACCCATTCCGTTAGCTTAGCACTCGATCGTTTAGTATGTTGCTATTGCTTTCTTCATGACTTATACATGTTCCTATGACTATGAGATTATGCACCTCCCGTTTACCGGAGGAACACTTTGTGTGCTACCAAACGGCACAACGTAACTGGGTGATTATAAAGGTGCTCTATAGGTGTCTCCAAAGGTACTTGTTGGGTTGGCGTATTGCGAGATTAGGATTTGTCACTCCGATTGTCGGAGAGGTATCTCTGGGCCCACTCGGTAATGCACGTCGCTATAAGCCTTGCAAGCATTGTAACTAATGAGTTAGTTGCGGGATGATGTATTACGGAACGAGTAAAGAGACTTGCCGGTAACGATATTGAACTAGGTATCAAGATACCGACGATCGAATCTCGGGCAAGTAACATACCGATGACAAAGGGAACAACGTATGTTGTTATGCAGTCTGACCGATAAAGATCTTCGTAGAATATGTGGGAACCAATATGAGCATCCAGGTTCCGCTATTGGTTATTGACCGGAGAGGTGTCTCGGTCATGTCTACATAGTTCTCGAACCCGTAGGGTCCGCACGCTTAACGTTACGATGACAGTTATATTATGAGTTTATATGTTTTGATGTACCGAAGGAGTTCGGAGTCCCGGATGAGATCAGGGACTTGACGAGGAGTCTCGAAATGGTCGAGACGTAAAGATCGATATATTGGACGACTATATTCGGACAACGGAAAGGTTCCGAGTGATTCGGGTATTTTTCGGAGTACCGGAGAGTTACGGGAATTCGTATTGGGCCTTAATGGGCCATACGGGAAAGGAGAGAAAGGCCCCAAAGGGTGGCCGCACCCCTCCCCATGGACTAGTCCGAATTGGACTAGGGAGGGGGGGCGCCCCCTTCCTTCTTTCTCCTTCTCCCTTCCCTTTTCCTACTCCAACAAGGAAAGGAGGAATCCTACTCCCGGTGGGAGTAGGACTCCCCCCTTGGCGCGCCCTCCTCCTTGGCCGGCGGCCTCCCCCTTGCTCCTTTATATACGGGGGCAGGGGGGCACCCTATAGACAGACAAATGATCATTGATCTCTTAGCCGTGTGCGGTGCCCCCCTCCACCATATTACACCTCGATAATATCGTAGCGGTGCTTAGGCGAAGCCCTGCGTCGATAGAACATCATCATTGTCACCACGCCGTCGTGCTGACGAAACTCTCCCTCAACACTCGGCTGGATCGGAGTTCGAGGGACGTCATCGAGCTGAACGTGTGCTGAACTCGGAGGTGCCGTGCGTTCGCTACTTGATCGGTCGGATCGTGAAGACGTACGGCTACATCAACCGCGTTGTGTTAACGCTTCCGCTTTCGGTCTATGAGGGTACGTGGACAACACTCTCCCCTCTCATTGCTATGCATCACCATGATCTTGCGTGTGCGTAGGAATTTTTTTGAAATTACTACGTTACCCAACAATGGCATCCGAACCAGGTTTTATGCGTTGATGCTATGCACGAGTAGAACACAAGTGAGTTGTGGGCGATATAAGTCATACTGCTTACCAGCATGTCATACTTTGGTTCGGCGGTATTGTGAGATGAAGCGGCCCGGACCGACATTACGCGTACGCTTACGCGAGACTGGTTTCAACGTTGCGAGCACTCGTTGCTTAAAGGTGACTGGCGGGTGTCTGTCTCTCTCACTTTAGTTGAACCGAGTGTGGCTACGCCCGGTCCTTGCGAAGGTTAAACCAGCACCAACTTGACAAACTATCGTTGTGGTTTTGATGCGTAGGTAAGAACGGTTCTTGCTAAGCCCGTAGCAGCCACGTAAAACTTGCAACAACAAAGTAGAGGACGTCTAACTTGTTTTTGCAGCCAGGACCACATGAGGTTTCAGGAAGGGGCTTCCTCTTGCGACGCGGCAAACGGTGCTCATGGTCCTATCGGGTGTCCCTCTGCCGGATGAGATGCCCAGGAATAACTGCCTGTTGTACCGCTGCGAGAACAAAGCTGTATTTGCCGCGAGCATGCCTTCCTTTGACGAGTGGGGGCTGCGCCCAATCAGCCTGGTGGGGTCCCGCGAGAACCCCGTCGTCGTGGTTCCCTTGTTCGCCGCTGGTGCCGAGCTCGCCCCTGGTGAAGGTGCGGGAGGGCGAGCTCCGGCGGGGGCCGGTGACTCGAGTGCTGAGGAGCACATGCCGGGTGGTGATCCTGGGGCGTCGTCCTCGGGGGCCTGCGACCCCCCTCCTGAGGCATCGGTCACCGAGGAGACGCGGCATGCGGCTCCCGAGGCCAAGGCTGCAGGAGCCTCAGGAGGTTGTGGTGAGACGGTGCCCGGTTGTTCGCCGCAACCGGGCACCCCTGAAGACACCCTTCCAAGATCTTCTTCGGCCCAGCCGCGCACCGGCCGTCACGTCCAGCGCTTCGGTCGTCTTTGTGTGGACTTCGAGGAGCTCCGCAAGAGGAAAGGATCCCCTAGCGGCAGCAATATCTTCGGGCTGTTGAAGCGTCGAAAGTACATCGCCATTGACGTGTAAGTATCTTATTGTCATGGCTTCTTGCATGTAGTCTCCTTATCCTGACGTCTATCCTTCAGGGCTCCTTCCATTGAAGCTATTGTGTCTTCTGAGAAGCGGCCTCCTCCTTCACCGGCTCCCCCATCGGCCTTGAGCGTTCCTAGTCTGCTTGCCGCCCCTGGAGCAGGGTCGGTCGGGGGAGCGTTTCCGCCTTCATGGCGTGCTGAGCCCGCGGCTTGGCCACCCCTCCCCCACGGTTTGGCGTGGAGCTTGGCGGGCGTGCCCAAAACTCCTCCTTTGCTCATGGACAGCAGCTGGTTGGCTTCGATCTTCGGCTCCTCTTCAAGCAGCGAGCCCCGATCGGCTCGGGCTCCTCGCGAGGACTGGCTGATGTCTGGTGCGGCGTCAGCCCCCAGCCCCCTGTCGGGAGGTGGCGCGCCACTTGGCGCCCCACCCGCTGCCCCGGAGGTGGAGGACGAGGTGGGCCGAGCGTTTGGCTCGAGCGCGGGCAGAGCATAGTTCGTCACGAGCTCTTCCAGGAGGCGATGGGTGCGATGAGTCAACTTGGTGAAGAGCTCGCGGGTGTCGACTCGTGCCTCGAGGCTGAAGGTCTTCGGCTGGTGGAGGAGCGGCACAAGCTGAGGGTGGCTATCAACCTCGGTCGCTATCAGCGCGACCTTGAGAATGAGAAGGCTGAGGCGTCCCTCAAGATCGCCCATGAAGCTTGCTCGCGAGCCTTGGAAGAGGCTCGCGAGGCTGACCGCCGTCGCGATGCTGCGGAGGAGCGCGCGTGGGAGCTCCAGGCCTGGAGCGCATCCCTTGAGCAGCAGGTGGAGGCGCGCAGGGCCGCTCTTGCATCGCTGAGGGGACGCCTGCGGAGGAAGAGGAGGTCCGGAAGTGCTATGAGGCGCTGGCCCTAGAAGCCGTGGAGCGGAGCCTCGAGCTCGAGCAACTGGAGACGAGGGAGCGTCAAGTTGCTCAAGCAGAAGATGCCGTCGGGGCTCGCGAGGCCAGAGTCGAGGAGGAGGTCAGTCGCCAGGTGGCCGAGGTTCGCGCAGACCTGGAGGGTAGATACGACCTGAAGCTGAAGCTCGCGGGTACGGAGGATGCGGGCAGGGCCGCTGCCCTCAGGCCCAGGTTGGATGAGGCTGAGAGGCGCGCGGAAGCCACGGCCGCCGCCCTGGTTACGGCGTAGGCGGACATGGCCTCCGCCCGTGCCGAGCTGCGTTCCCTTCGGAGGCGGGTTGATGACGCTGAGGCCGTCGCACCGCAAAACACGGAGGAAGTGCTCCTACGACGAACGCTGGAGCGCGAGCATGCCCCTATGCTTCAGGATCTCCGGAACAGGGCCAATATCGCCCTGGGCCATATTTGCGACGTGGATGTGCCGGCCCCTCACTCGAATGACTACGCCAGCCACCTAACCTTCTTCACCGAGGTGGTGACGCGCCTGGAGGCTCGATCTGCCAGAGCTCGCCAGCTTGTGGAGGAAAGGGGGCGTCGCCTGCTTGAGCGCGCTTTCTCCCGTGTCTTCAGCCACCTTCTGAATGCCGACGCCAACTTCGATTTTGACGCCGCCATCGCCCCCGTACCCACGGCCGTCCGGGGTGACCTGGTGCGTTGGGTTGAGGACAATGTGGACGCTTTGGTCAGGGCCTTCACTTCGGAGGATGACGCGGTGGTGGTCGTCGCAGACGAAGGCGACGTGGTTGACAACGGCGCCGGGGGCGTCGCCGACGGCGTCGACGATGCCGACGAAGACGATGACGACGCGAGTGACGCGTCCGCGGGTGATGTAGCGAGTGACATTTCTAGCTGATCCCATGTTCTCCTATCGTTTCACCCTGTACACAAAACTCGGGCGTGGCCCTTGGAAGACTTGTAAGAGCATTTTGAGAGGGGGAGCCCCTCATGTAAGTAAATTGAAGTTTTTACTTTCCCATACGATGTGAGTATGTGTCCTCGTGAACCTGTGAATCCGGGGGCGAGTTTTCCATCGTGGTTTACCTTAGCCAGCGCTAGCTTCGAGCTGGGTCGTGAAGCGACGAGTTTCTGAGAATCCTGCGGAGCTTATCGCCCTGTCTGAGGGGGCCCCGCAAGGGGTGAGCACCAGCCGCAGCGCTGGCGCGTGCTTGACGAGTGTGTGCTTCGTGCGGTCCAGCTCGCGAGGAGCTCGCGAGGGAAAGGCAATGGACGTGAGTCCCAGACAAAACGAGATCCAGAAGGCAAGAAATTGCACGAACGAGGAAAGGCAGCCCCGCACGCATCGATAAAAATTCGGCTTCAACTTAAATCCAGATCCAGAAAGCAAAGCTACAAAAAGAGAGATCCAAAGCAAAAGGCCGCGTCCGGCACCTAGTCTAGTCTTCCGGTCTTCAAGTCTTCTCACCAGCACGGAGCTAAGTGCTGCCACTAGGCGTGGGAGGGAGCCCCAGGGCCTGAGGCCGGCGCTCCTGAGACTCCGGGGCGTATACAGCCCCAACTCATTATTACGTGAGAGTGTCACGGGCGGCGAGCATCACAGGCACTGGGCCTTCTTCACAGGTACCGGCCTTGCTTCATATCGCTAGACAAGGGCTGGGCCTTGCGCCACCCTTAACCTCCATTGAGCCGACCAGTCGCCAGGACGACACAGAAGATGGAAAGAGGACGCCAGCGGTGCCCTCAGCGACCACATGTCCTCTGCCGGGGGAAGGGTTGTCGAAGCCTCCCCGGCAGAGGGCCTACCTCCGGGTGTCCCCTGGCTTTGCGCGCCGTGGGGAGGGGCCTGGCTCCCGACCCCTCTCCTGCATCCCCCAACGCGATCCCCCTGCCGGCAGGGAAGCCGCCGAGCTGGGGCCGCCGGCCGTTGTGGTGATCTGTTCCTCCTGCGACTCATGGTTAGCGTAAGCTTGCTCCTGAGGGATTAGAGGTACCCTGTAGTGGTCGTTGCACACGCGGTCGTGGTGGTTCCCCGGCGGCTCCTGGAAGGCTTCAACTCCTAACGGCCCCTCTTCCCAATCTTCTCCAACGAACGAGACGGGGTCGCCCTCCGGTGTGTACTCCTGGTCCGTCATGCAGGGCACGTAGGCTTCTAGGGCTGTTACCCCGAACACCTCGCCGTAGTGCCCCACACTCCATGTTGCCCGGCCCAACGTGGCATCCTGACGGTAGTAGCGTGGCATCTCGCCGGGACCATGGGGGGCGACGCTTGTGCCCGTGCTTGTTGCGGGCGGTGCGGGGGCGGCGGGGCCTCCAGCGCCGCCGGCCGCGCTGGTGTCGACGAAGCCCCCATGCGCGCCCGCCGGCGCGTGGGTGCGGTGAGGCCCGCCATGAGTTCCCGCAATGGCCTGTGAAGGGAGTCGATAGCAGAAAGGCGACGCTCCCGAGGCCGCAGCGTCAAGCAGCTCAGCAACGCGTTCCAGCAGCGAGTCCCGACCGCTCTCCATCAGCCGGCACCGCAGCAGCTCCCTTGCCACGGTGAGTGCCGCCCGCATGATTGCCTTCTCTCGCCGCGAGTGCGGCGCCGTCGTCGTGGCGTGGCTTGCTGCCCTTGCAGCGGCTCGTACCTGTCGTGGGGTGGGGGTGGATGACGCCTGGCCGCGCCGCCCGTGCCCCACAGCGTTGGACGACACCCGCGCCGCCTGGAGCGCGGGGTCGAGGTCTTCATGGGCGGGTGTCGTCGCCCGGGCTAGCCAGGCCGCCCAGCGGTCGGAGTCAGCTCTTGGGTCGCCGGACATCTTGATCGCGGAGCGTCGGCAAGTTGACTGGCGGAGAAGAAGCTCCGGCGCACCCCTACCTGGTGCGCCAAATGTCGGATGTGGGGTTCCGTAAAACCCTTAAGGTTCGAACACCGGGGTGCGCGTGAAGTCTTTCCCTCCTACCGATCTACGCCCCAGCTCGCTAAGACCTCACGGACGAACTCGACGAACTCACAACACAAAGAGACACGGGATTTATACTGATTCGGGCCACCGTTGTGGTGTAATACCCTACTCCAGTGTGGTGGTGGTGGATTGCCTCTTGGGCTGATGATGAACAGTACAGAGGGAAGAACAGCCTCCTGAGGTTGAGGTGTTCTTGTGCTTGGTGACTTAGCGGGTGAGAGCTGGGTGAACTGCTCGATGCCCCTACGGTGGTGGCTAGCTCTACTTATATAGGCCCTAGTCCTCTTCCCAAATATCGAGCGGGAAGGGAGCCAACAACGACGGGAAAATTTGAAGGGGGACAGCTAGTACAAGCTATCCTGACAAAAGTGGTCTTCGCCTGCGAAAGGTTCTGGTGGTGACGCCATCTTGGGCTCCACGATGACCTCCGTTTTGCCGTCCTCCTGGTCTTGGTCTCGTTGCACCGATATAGCAACCTTTGCCTGATGCCTCGGTACTCCTCGCCTGCGCCTGCTTCCTTAGCACCAAATAGAAAACAAGGACGCTGTGCGCAGGCGCCCGCCTGGCGCCGATCGTCACGGCTCACGTCACGAGAGCCTCGTGAGGTTTGCCCCGCCTTGATATCTCCGCTCCTCATGAGCCTGCTTGACTAGGCCACTCCTGAGGAGGTCTTGCGTCGTCCGCCTCGCGAGGCTTGGCCCCTCGAGAGGGTCTTGGATGCCTTGTTGATGAAGATGGGCCGTACGGCCTGCTGGCTTAGCCACGCTGTGGGCCGTAGGCAGGAAAGTCTGGGACCCCCGTTCCCAGAACACCGACAGTTTTGGAGAAGTCTACAAAGAGGAGCTGAAGGACACTATTTATCAGATATGTGGGCGCCGAGATGAGCAATGGAAGATAGTCGGCACCAGGAGGGACAGGTCCATTGCAGCGTTCATCCAGGAGCTAAACCAGCACATTCGTCGGCAGGAGAATCAGATGTGCGCAGGCATGATAGACCTAAAGAAGGCAATGACCAGGATTTCAGAGCTAGAAGAGGAACTCAAGTCTACACGCCATGGATATGAGGAGGAAATGACGATATTCGTGGAGAAGAATGACGACTTGACAAGGAAGCTAGGATTTTTTATGGGTGACCCCGCGCCAGGAGGAGATGACGACGAACCTAAGGAAATACGTTTTGAAGACTACATCATCATCGACGACACCGACTCCGACCCCGATGATAGTGATGGTGATTATGAAGACGAAGCTGGAGCGGACATCATGGAGTCTTCCATCGATCAATACTTCTAGATGACCACCATATGACTAGTAGCATCCCCCTGTATATAGTAGTAATTCGATCACTTTTGTAACGATAGTTCTAGACCGATTGTATGCCCTTGCTTGATTGATTGAGCGATATGATATGATTGTGTTTGTCTCATGTGCATATGGGTAGTGTCTTCTCACTAGACCTCATTCTATTCTAATCTCTCCCCTCTAAACCCATCAGATGCCTCCGAGACGTGATACCGGATTTGTCTTCCCACCAGAGATCACCCAGTTGATCCAGCAGCAGAATGCCTTGATGCAGATATTAGTCCAGAACCAAGGCAACAACAACAACAACCCGCCACCACCACCTCCAGTTGACAACTTAGCCCGTTTTCTGAGGTTGCAGCCGCCGGTGTTTTCCAGTAGCACCGAGCCAATAGTTGCGGATGACTGGCTACGCAGGATTGGAAGGGAGTTGACCACCGCCGGTTGCACAGATGCAGAGAAGGTGCCTTTTGCCGCACATCAGTTAGATGGACCAGCAGCCTCATGGTGGGAGAATTACACAGCCACCTTCCCTATAGCCAACATCACTTGGGATCAGTTCCAGCAAGCATTTCGCACTGCACATGTCTCAACTGGAGCTATGAACATGAAGAAGCATGAGTTTCGCAACTTACGCCAGGGAAACCGTACTGTGGCTCAGTACGTAGATGAGTTTAGTAAATTAGCTCGCTATGCCCCTAATGATGTGGCCACAGATGCCGTGAAGCACGAGAAGTTTATGGATGGGTTGAATGATGAGATGAGCATGCAGTTGATGGTAGCGACATTCGCTAACAATCAGGAGTTGGTAGACAGGGCTCTTATGATTGAAGGGAAGCAGCAGCAATTTGAGAGCCGCAAAAGGAAGTATGGACAAGGGAAGTACAATTCAGGAGCTCAGCAGAAGCCTCGATTTACCCTGAACTCGGGAGGATTTACCCATAACCATGGAGGCCACACTCACAACGGAGGAAGTACGCATAACCATAGTGGCCCCAAGAATGGAAACAGGAATGGAGCAGGCAGGAATCAGAACCGCTCTAACCCAGTGATACGTCTCCAACGTATCTATAATTTTTGATTGTTCCATGCTATATTATATTCTGTTTTCGATGTTTAATGGGCTTTATTATACACTTCTATATTATTTTTGGGACTAACCTATTAACCGGAGGCCCAGCCCAAATTGCAGTTTTTTGCCTATTTCAGTGTTTCGCAGAAAAATAATATCAAACGGAGTCCAAACGGAATGAAACCTTTGGGAACGTGATTTTCGGAACAAACGTGATCCGGAGGACTTGGAGTCTACGTAAAGCAATCAACGTGGAGAGCACGAGGCAGGGGGCGCATCTACCCCCCTAGGCGCGCCCTCCACCCTCGTGGGGCCCACGTTGCTCCACCGACATACTTCTTCCTCCTATATATACCTACGTACCCCCAAACCATCAGAAGCATCCACGAAAACCTAGTTCCACCGCCGCAACCTTATGTACCCGTGAGATCCCATCTTGGGGCCTTTTCCGGCGCTCCGCCGGAGGGGGCATTGATCACGGAGGGCTTCTACATCAACACCATAGCCTCTCCGATGATGTGTGAGTAGTTTACCTCAGACCTTCGGGTCCATAGTTATTAGCTAGATGGCTTCTTCTCTCTCTTTGGATCTCAATACAAAGTTCTCCTTGATTCGCCTGGAGATCTATTTGATGTAACTCTTCTTTTGCGGTGTGTTTGTCGAGACCGATGAATTGTGGGTTTATGATCAAGATTATCTATGAACAATATTTGAATCTTCTCTGAATTCTTTTATGTATGATTGGTTATCTTTGCAAGTCTCTTCGAATTATCAGTTTGGTTTGGCCTACTAGATTGATCTTTCTTGCAATGGGAGAAGTGCTTAGCTTTGTGTTCAATCTTGCGGTGTCCTTTCCCAGTGACAGCAGGGGCAGCAAGGCACGTATTGTATTGTTGCCATCGAGGATACCAAGATGGGGTTTATATCATATTGCATGAGTTTATCCCTCTACATCATGTCATCTTGCTTAAAGCGTTACTCCGTTCTTATGAACTTAATACTATAGATGCATGCTGGATAGCGGTCGATGTGTGGAGTAATAGTAGTAGATGCAGAATCGTTTCGGTCTACTTGTTACGGACGTGATGCCTATATACATGAGCATACCTAGATATTCTCATAACTATGCTCAATTCTATCAATTGCTCGACAGTAATTTGTTCACCCACCGTAATACTTATGTTCTTGAGAGAAGCCACTAGTGAAACCTATGGCCCCCGGGTCTATTCTCCATCATATTAATCTTCCAACACTTAGCTATTTTTATTGCCGTTTATTTTACTTTGCATCTTTATCATAAAAATACTAAAAATATTATCTTATCATATCTATCAGATCTCACTCTCGTAAGTGACCGTGAAGGGATTGACAACCCCTTTTTCGCGTTGGTTGCGAGGTTCTTATTTGTTTGTGTAGGTGCGCGGGACTTGTGCGTGATCTCCTACTGGATTGATACCTTGGTTCTCAAAAACGGAGGGAAATACTTACGCTACTTTACTGCATCACCCTTTCCTCTTCAAGGAAAAACCAACGCAGTGCTCAAGAGGTAGCACCCAGCCACCCCCGCCAAGAAGGATCAAAGTCACATTACCTGTTTCAAGTGCGGGAAGACTGGGCACTACGCCAATGATTGTCCAGAATTGTAGAACGGAAATGGCAATGGAAGCGCTGGGAAGAAGCCCAACCTTTTCAACAGGGGACAAGTGAACCACGTGAACATGGAGGAGGTTGAAGAGCAGCCTGATGCAGTTATCGGTAAGTTTTTGGTTAAGTCATTTACCGCTCTTGTTCTATTTGATACTGGTGCATCACATTCATAAATTTCAAGGGGATTTGTGGACAAGTTTAAGTTACCCACCGTAGCCCTTAGGACACCCTTGTTAGTAAGCTCACCAGGTGCAGAGTATATGGCCAGCCGATGGTGCGATCGGATACCCTTAACCATTGGTAGCCATGTTTTCCCCTCAGACCTAATAATTTTGGAGTCACAAGGATTGGATGTGATACTGGGAATGGATTGGTTATCGAAGTATGGAGGAAATATTGACTGTGCTAGTAGGTCTATTCTACTCACCACCCCAGAGGGAAAAAGGATCAAGTATGTATCCAGGCATGCGCCGAGGAGAACCCAAGTAAATTCTCTCTCAGGAGTGGTTCAGGAGGAAGTGCCGGTAGTGAAGGATTACCCAGATGTATTTCCAGAGGAGTTACTAGGCATGCCGCCAGATCGAGATATTGAGTTTTTGATAGAGCTATTGCCAGGCACCGGACCAATATCGAAGAGACCATACCGGATGCCCGCAAATGATCTGGAGGAGATTAAGAAGCAGATTAAGGAGTTATTGGAGAAAGGTTACATTCGACGAAGCTCGTCACCATGGGGAGCCCCAGTGGTCTTGGTTGAGAAAAAGGATGGATCATTAAGAATGGCTGTTGATTATCGTGCGTTGAATGAAGTGACAATCAAGAACAAGTACCCACTACCGATGATCAATGATCTGTTTGACCAACTGCAAGGAGCTAAAGTGTTTTTGAAGATCGATCTACAATCAGGATACCACCAGCTGAAGATTCGAGAACAGGATATACCTAAGACAGCCTTTACCACAAGGTACGGGCTATATGAGTATACGGTGATGTCATTTGGATTGACTAATGCCCCTTCCTATTTCATGAGTATGATGAACAAGGTATTCATGGAGTTCTTGGATAAGTTTGTTGTGGTGTTCATTGATGATATTCTGGTATACTCGAAGAATGAAGAGGAACACAAGGAGCATTTGCGTTTAGTTCTTGAGAAGCTCAGGGAACATCAGTTATATGCCAAGTTCAGCAAGTGTGAGTTTTGGTTGAAGGAAGTTGGATTCCTTGGACATGTTATATCAGGTGAGGGTATAGTAGTGGATCCCACCAAGGTCCAGTCTGTCACTGAGTGGTTGGCACCCACCTCAGTTGGAGAGATCCGCAGTTTTCTGGGACTAGTGGGATACTACCAGAGATTCATTGAAGAAAGATACCAAGTTCCATTAGACTGAAGAATGTGAAGCAAGTTTCCAGGAGTTGAAGAAACGTTTGGTGACAGCCCCAGTGCTGATTTTGCCAGATATACGCAAGGATTTCCAAGTGTATTGCGACGCATCTTGCTCAGGACTTGGAGGAGTACTTATGCAGGACGGAAGGGTTGTTTCATATGCCTCACGATAGCTTCGACCGCATGAGTTGAATTATGCCACGCATGATTTGGAGTTAGCAGCCGTAGTGCATGCGCTCAAGACCTGGAGACATTTCCTTATTGGAAACCGTTGTGATGTGTACACGGATCACAATAGTTTGAAGTACATTTTCACGCAGAAGGAGCTGAACCTCAGGCAGAGGAGATGGTTGGAGCTTATAAAGGATTATGATATGAAGTTGCATTATCACCCAGGAAAGGCCAATGTCGTAGCAGACGCTTTGAGTCGAAAGAGTTATTCCAATACGCTCGTGAGCGGAGGATTACCAAAGGAGTTAGCCGAGGATCTCAGGGAGCTTCATTTGGAGATAGTTCCTAGAGGTTTTGTTGCAGTGATGGAGGTTCAATCTACATTATGGGGAAAGATTCGAGAAGCTCAGAAGGATGATAAAGAAATTGCAGAGATAAAGGAGAGAATGAGCAAAGGAAAAGCCAAGGGTTTTTGTGAGGATGAGCACGTCACCTTGTGGTTCGAGGACCGTGTATATGTTCCCAATAATACCAAGATCAGGAAGTTGATACTTCAGGAAGCTCATGACTCGCCATACTCGATACACCCCGGAAACACCAAGATTAATTTGTATTTGAAGGAACTTTTCTGGTGGACTGGAATGAAGAAGGATATTGCCGAGTATGTAGCCGTATGTGATGTATGTCAGAGAGTGAAGGCAGAACATCAGAAGCCAGCAGGGTTACTGCAACCTATGCCGATACCCAAATGGAAGTGGGACAAGCTTGGCATGGATTTCATCACCGGATTGCCCAGGACCCGATCAGGTTATGATTCTATCTGGGTAGTAGTGGATCGCCTGACCAAAGTAGCTCACTTTATCCCAGTGAAGACCACCTATACAAGTGCGAAGTTAGCCAATATATATATGACCAGGATCGTATGTCTGCACGGAGTTCCGGGGACCATCGTATCAGACAGAGGAACACAGTTTACTTCAAAGTTTTGGCACCAGTTGCATCAGACTTTGGGTACCAGGCTAGAGTTCAGTACAACTTTTCATCCGCGGACAGATGGACAGACCGAGAGAGTCAATCAGATTCTGGAGGACATGTTGAGAGCTTGTGCGCTAGATTACGGATCTAGTTGGGATGACAATTTGCCATACGCCGAGTTCTCATACAACAATAGCTACCAGGCCAGTTTGAAGATGGCACCTTTCGAAGCTTTGTATGGAAGGAGGTGCAGAACACCATTGATGTGGGATGAAGTAGGAGACCGTCAGTTGTTTGGTCCGGATTTGATTAAAGAGTCAGAAGAGAAGGTTAAGCTGATTCGAGATAGACTGAAGGTAGCTCAGTCCAGGCAGAAGAGTTATGCAGACTCAAAACGCAAGGAGGTAGTCTATGAAATCGGAGACAGAGCATATCTCCATGCGTCACCTCTGCGAGGAGTTAAAGGTTTTGGAGTAAAGGGAAAGTTAGCCCCGAGATTTGTAGGACCATATCGAGTTTTGGAACGTATGGGAGAGGTAGCCTACAAGTTGGAGTTACCCAAAGGACTGTCAGGAGTTCATGATGTGTTTCATGTTTCCCAGTTGAAGAAGTCTCATGCTGAAATGGCCGATATCCCTCTGAGAGATACAGTGCCCCTAGAAGCAATTCAGTTGGATAGTGATCTAACCTATGAGGAGAAACCAGTCAAGATTCTCGAGTTTGCCAGCTGAGTTACACGCAGCAAGGTTATCAAGTTTTGCAAAGTTCAGTGGAGCCACCATACCGAGGATGAAGCCACGTGGAAACGAGAGGATGATCTACGCAAAGACCACCCACACCTATTTTCTAGCCAACCTGAATCTCGAGGACGAGATTCATCTTAAGGGGGGTAGGTTTGTAACATCCCAAATTTTCAATTTGGAATGTTATACATAGGTCATTCATGCATATCATATTTTGACTGCATTGTTGCTTTGCGATCCTCGAAATTCTAAGCAACTCAAGGACCCACGGAGAGAGTTGGGGATTTCACGTTTTCACGTTTTCATCATTGAATTTTATCAAATATCGAAACAAGGATCACTTTGGTTTTAATTATTTTTCCTCTTCGAAAATATTTCATATTAAAATATACGAGAGGAGATAATATGACTTCTCCAAAATAAAAGAAATATTGGAGTAAAAATGTTAAAATCAAATAAATAATTTTTTATTTGGATTTTATTGCTATTTATTTGAATTAGGAAAAATATGTGTTTTTCAAAATTGCAATAGAGGCCCAAATAAATGTTCACTTTGTCCGCAATATTATTAGAGGACCGTGAAAATACATTTCATGATTTTTGGACTCCGTTTAGTATTTCTTTTATTTGTTTTTCCGTGTCAGGATTTATTAAAAAAAACGCGCGCCGACCTAACGGGCCGTAACCGACCCGGACTCTAGCCGGGGGCAGGCCTTATAAGCCGCCGCCCCGAGGCCCCAGCCCACCAAGCCGCTAGCTTCGCGCCCCGAAACCCTAGCCGCCTCGCGCCGTCGCCGCCTCCCGTCGCCGGAGCCGCCGTCGCCGTGTCGGAACTTGCCGAGCCGCCGCCGTTGACCGGTCGGTTTTCTTCGGTCAACCCCGGTTTTCTTATTTCAGAAAAACCCTAGATCGGTTTTTTTATTTTAGATCGATTTTGTTCGTTTTTTTCTTCGGTTTAGTTAAATAGTGGACGTTCGTCCGTACGTTCGTTTTAACGAACGCTGTTCGTCAGTTAGTCACAGACAGCGAACGTTCGTTCGTTAGCCTGTTCGTCTCGTTTTATTTTCCAGGGGTTTTCCGTGATTATTTTCGATCGCGTTTTCTGCCCTGATCTTCGTTTTAGTTTATCTTTTCGCCCGTTTATCCAAATCAGGTGAAACAAGCGTCTAGATCTTCGTGTCGAAGCCCTCTTTCCGTTTAACCAACTTGAACAAGATTTTGGTACTGTAAAATTCGACTTTAGTCCAGATTAGTAAACGAATCTTGTTTCTTTCGTTGTTTGAGTTTCGTTGCTCCGTTTGATTTGATTCTTTTTGCAAACCGGAGTTCTTCAGTTGAACTTTCTGGTTAGATATTCTTATTTGTGTTTTACCCGTGCATCTTTGCTTGAGTGCTTATGTATGCTATTGTTTGTTTGCGATAGAATTCCCGGAGTGCGAAGCGTGCTACTACGAGTCTCTAGGTTTTGCGGATCGTCGGCAAGGCAAGTAACACATTGATCATACTCTTTCCATACCCAGTTTTTTGCATTAGTTACAATCCTCAAACACTGCATGATTAGGATGTGATTAACTTGTGGGTATTGGGAAGTAGATGATGAGGTAGAACCTATTACTTGTTTTATTATCAAACCCTTGGGAGTTACTTCTACGTTGTGCTTATATTGCTATGCTATGCTCGTAGACGTGGATTGGGTTTGAGTGCATCCATGACAGATGTGAGATTGTTTATTTAATGGTTTAACTTAAGGTGGCAACTTTAATACACATCTGGGTGGATTGTTGGTTTTGGGCACCTGGGGTTACACCAGTGTTGTCCAAGGAGATCCCGGGGTTATACCGTGTGATCCTCCTATGGTCCGCCACCCAGGCTCAAAGGGATCATAAGATTATTCATGCTAGAAACTTCCGTGTGCAGCCACAAGCTATTATGGGCTCTAGCATAGTTGAGTATGGTGCATGACCTCTTCCAGTGGTAGGCTAGCAGATGTAGGGGATGTAGGTTGGTACTGTCTACCCGGGGTTAGAGTTAATGCTTCTAAAAGACTGTGTCTCGGTCATCCGTTTCTCAAACACCATGCAGTGCGAGAAATCCAATGGAGGAGATCGAGTCTTGTGGGGAAAAGTGCGCAAACCTCTGCAGAGTGTACAAACTAATCATGGTTAGCCATGTCCCCGGTTATGGACAACTTGAGTATCTGGTACTTGAATTATTGGATTGATCTCATCACTCTAAACTATTTTGTTGGGTTGATAATTACTTTTAATTGGGATTGAGATGGGGGTACCATTCTCAATGTTTCAACTACCATGATAGTTAAATAAAATATATTCCTTTGTTGTAGGAAAAAATTGGCTTTTCGCAAAACAATATAACCATAGAGCCTCCACCATCCATATATGCATGTAGTAATAGCATTTATCTGTTCATTGCTCTACTGTGTTATATTGCCAGCATATTCCATGTGCTGACCCGTTTTTAGGCTGCAACGTATTATGTTGCAGACTTTTCAAACGAGGAGTAAGGTGCGCTAGGTCGTTTGTCATGCACTCAGCTATGCCGTTGGAGTTGATGGACTCACTTTATCTTCCAAGCCTTCCGCTGTTATCTTATTTAGATGGCCTTAAGCCATATTTATTGTAATAAGTTCTCTTTTGGAGACATTCAATGTAATAAGTGTGTGATTGCTACTCTGTTATAAATCCAATCGAGTACTGTGTGTGTCAGCATTACCGATCCAGGGATGACACTGAACACAGAGATTTGACCGTCTGAGGTCGGATCGCTACAAATTCGCTCCGCCTTCTTTATCCAGCCCTGGAAGAAGATTGTTTTCTCAGTGTCTTATTATGGGATATTTAACTAAGCTGTGTTCGGGAGTCGAGTGCTTACCGAGGTATCCGGATGGTTGCAGTCAAGGCCGATGTCCTCTGTGGTATCCGGCCACTGCTTTTTTGTCCCAAAGAATAATTTCCACATTCTTTTGTGCGTCGTGCCAAAGAAGTGTTGAAGGGTTCATGGTCCTTCTGGATTAAACTCCCACATACGGAGGGACCATCGCTGGCACGGGAGGACCCGGCGGACTAGCATTACTTGAATCACGTCGATGAGATTGGTGTCCTTCTCAAGGAGACTCCGGATGCGGCTCTGTAGAGTCTGCACTTCGTCGATTGATCCCCAGTCCAACCCCTTATTAATCCATGAAGCGAGCTGAATTGGAGGGCCAGATCGGAATGCAGGTGTAGCTGCCCACTTGGTACCACGGGGTTCAATGATGTAAAACCACTCCCACTGCCATAAGTTGGAAGATTCTGTGAAGGATCCTTTTAGCCAAGAAGCGTTGATGAGTTTGCTCACTGTAGCACCACCGCACTCCGCTTGCTTCCTCTCGATCACCTTCGGCTTCACATTAAAGGTCTTGAGCCATAAGCCAAAGTGTGGGGGAATACGGAGAAAGGCCTTGCACATGACGGTGAACGCCGAGACGTGAAGAAAGGAGTCCGGAGCTAGATCATGAAAATCTAGCCCATAATAGAACATGAGCCCTCAGACGAAGGGATGGAGATAGAACCCTAGCCCCCGGAGGAAGTGGGGGATGAATACGACCCTCTCGCCGGATCTGGGAGTAGGAATAACCTGCCCTTGAGCAAGTAGCCTGTGGGGGATTTCCGCGGTCAGGTATCTTGCCGCCCGGAGCTTCTCAATATCCCCCTCTGTGACAGAGGAAGCCACACACCGGCCTTGAGGGCTGGGTCCGGACATGACTGGAAAGCTCGAAGCAATTAAATTGAACCTTGGGTGCTGGAACTCGAGGTGGGAAAGGATGAGGAAAGGGTCGGCGTAGAGGAGAAAGACAGGCCTTGATCCCTTTATAAAGGCGATGGATATCGAACGCCTCCTCCTAGACCTTGAAACCTGCCTATTCCTAAGGAATCATGCCAACGGAACGGTTGGGTTCCCACGCCCGTATTGATGAGAAACCCGCAATAAGGGGACACGATATCTGCTTCGACAAGACGTGCCAATAAAACCGCGTCTCGAAACATGGAGCGACGGGTCAAAAAACGGTTCGAAATAATAACCGGGTGGTGACGTGATGTCACGCTGCAAAAAATTGTCAGTAGATTGGACTCGTGAAGTATTATACTCTCTGTTGTGGTGTGTGGTATTTTGTTTTTGCAGAGCCGGACAAGATTCTTGTGTTCGAAGACTATTTCGGAGTATTCGGAGAAGGAACCCGCCTTACAATGTCGAAGACAATTTGCGCGCCGGACACCTCGCCATTAAAGCCTGGTTCAGGGGCTACTGAGGGAGTCCTGGATTAAGGGGTCCTCGGGCGTCCGGACTGTATGATGTGGGCCGGACTGATGGGCTATGAAGATACGAGACCGAAGACTCTCTCCTGTGTTCGGATAGGACTCTCCTTGGCGTGGAAGGCAAGCTTGGCATCTGGATATGAAGATTCCTTTCTCTGTAACCGACTTTGTACAACCCTACTCCCCTCCGGTGTCTATATAAACCGGAGGGCTTAGTTCGTAGAGGCAAGAACAATCATAATCATACAGGCTAGACTTCTAGGGTTTTAGCCATTACGATCTCGAGGTAGATCAACTCTTGTAATACTCATATTCATCAAGATCAATCAAGCAAGAAGTAGGGTATTACCTCCATAGAGAGGGCCCGAACCTAGGTAAACATTGTGTCCCCTGTCTCCTGTTACCATCAACCTTAGACGCACAGTTCGGGACCCCCTACCCGAGATCCGCCGGTTTTGACACCGACAGCGACCAGGACCGACATTACATGACCGTGTTCATGAGATTGGTTCTACCGACGTGCTTCGCACATAGGTGGCTAACGGGTGTCTGTTTCTCCAACTTTAGTTGAATCAAGTTTGACTACGCCCGGTCCTTGTTGAAGGTTAAAACAACACACTTGACGAAAATTCGTTGTGGTTTTGATGCGTAGTAAGAACGGTTCTTGCTAGAAGCCCGTAGCAGCCACGTAAAACTTGCAACAACAAAGTAGAGGACGTCTAACTTGTTTTTGCAGGGCATGTTGTGATGGGATATGGTCAAGACGTGATGATATATAAATTTTTGTATGAGATGATCATGTTTTGTAAAAGTTATGGGCAACTTGCAGGAGCCTTATGGTTGTCGCTTTATTGTATGAAATGCAATCGCCATGAAATTGCTTTACTTTATCACTAAGCGGTAGCGATAGTCGTAGAAGCAATAGTTGGCGAGACGACAACGATGCTACGATGGAGATCAAGGTGTCGCACCGGTGACGATGGAGATCATGATGATGCTTCGGTGATGGAGATCATGAGCACAAGATGATGGTGGCCATATCATGTCACATATTTTGATTGCATGTGATGTTTATCCTTTATGCATCTTATTTTTCTTAGTACGGAGGTAGCATTATAAGATGATCCCTCACTAAATTTCAAGGTATAAGTGTTCTCCCTGAGTATGCACCGTTGCTACAGTTCATCATGCCGAGACACCACGTGATGATCGGGTGTGATAAGCTCTACGTTCACATACAACGGGTACAAGCCAGTTTTACACACGCAGAATACTCGGGTTAAACTTGACGAGCCTAGCATATGCAGATATGGCCTCGGAACACTGGAGACTGAAAGGTCAAGCGTGAATCATATAGAAGATATGATCAACACAGAGATGTTCACCATTGAAAGCTACTCCATCTCACGTGATGATCAGACATGGTTTAGTTGATTTGGATCACGTGATCATTTAGATGACTAGAGGGATGTCTATCTAAGTGGGAGTTCTTAAGTAATATGATTAATTGAACTTTAATTTATCATGAACTTAGTACCTGATAGTTTTTGCATATCTATGTTGTAGATCAATAGCTCGCGTATAGCTTCCCCGTTTTATTTTGATATGTTCCTAGAGAAAACTAAGTTGAAAGATGATAGAAGCAATAATGCGGACTGGGTCCGTGATCTGAGGATTATCCTCATTGCTGCACAGAAGAATTATGTCCTTGATGCACCGCTAGGTGACGGACCTATTGCGGAGCAGATGTTGACGTTATGAACATTTAGCAAAGCTCGGTGTGATGACTACTTGATAGTTTAGTGCGCCATGCTTTACGGCTTTAGAACCGGGACTTCAAAAATGTTTTGAACGACATAGAGCATATAAGATGTTCTAAGAGCTGAAATTGGTATTTCAGACTCACGCCCGAGTCAAGAGCTATGAGACCTCTGACAAGTACTTTGCCTACAAGATGGAGGAGAATAGCTCAACTAGTGAGCATGTGCTCAGAATTTTTGGGTACTACAATCACTTGAATCAAGTGGGAGTTAATCTTCCAGATAAGATAGTGATGGACAGAGTTCTCTAGTCACTATCACCAAGCTACAAAAGCTTCATGATGAACTATAATATGCAAGGGATGGATAAGACAATTCCCGAGCTCTTCGCAACGCTAAAAGCTGCGGAGGTAGAAATAAAGAAGGAGCATCAAGTGGTGATGGTCAACAAGACCACCAGTTTCAAGAAGAAGGGAAAAAGGAAAGAAAGGGAACTTCAAGAAGAATGGCAAGCAAGTTGCCACTCCCATGAAGAAACCCAAAGCTAGACCCAGGCCTGAAACTGAGTGCTTCTACTGCAAAGGAAATGGTCACTGGAAGTGGAACTGCCCTAGATACTTGGTGGATAAGAAGGAAGGCAAAGTGAACAAAGCTATATTTGATATACATGTTATTGATGTGTACTTTACTAGTGTTTATATGAACCCCTCGGTATTTGATACTGGTTCAGTTGCTAAGAGTAGTAACACGAAAACAGGAGTTGCAAGATAAACAGAGACTAGTTAAGGACGAGGTGACGATGTGTATTGGAAATGATTTCAAGGTTGATAAGATCACCATCACACACTCCTTTTACCTTCGGGATTAGTGTTGAGCCTAAAATAAATGTTATTTGGTGTTTGCGTTGAGCATGAATATGATTGGATCATGTTTATTGCAATACGGTTATTCATTTAAGTCAAAGAATAATTGTTGTTCTGTTTACATGAATAAAACCTTCTATGGTCATACACTTAATATAAATGGCTTATTGAATCTCGATCGTAGTGATACACATATTCATAATATTGAAGCCAAAAGATGCAAGGTTAATAATGATAGTGCAACCTATTTGTGGCACTGCCGTTTAGGTTATATTGGTGTAAAGCGCATGAAGAAACTCCATGCTGATGGGATTTTGGAATCACTTGATTATGAATCACCTGATGCTTGCGAACCATGCCTCATGGGCAAGATGACTAAGACTCCGTTCTCCGAAACAATGGAGCGAGCAACTAAGTTTTTTGGAAATAATACATACTGATGTATGCGGTCCGATGAGTGTTGAGGCTCACAGCGGGTATCGTTATTTTCTGACGTTCACAGATGATTTGAGTAGATATGGGTATATCTACTTGATGAAATATAAGTCTGGAACATTTGAAAAAGTTCAAAGAATTTCAGAGTGAAGTGGAAAATCATCGTAACAAGAAAATAAAGTTTCTACGATCTGATCGTGGAGGTGAATATTTGAGTTATGAGTTTGGTCTTCATTTGAACAATGTGGAATAGTTTCACAACTCATGCCACCTGGAACACCACAACATAATGGTGTGTCCGAATGTCGTAACCATACTTTATTAGATATGGTGTGATGTATGATGTCTCTTACCAATTTACCACTATCGTTTTGGGGTTATGCATTAGAGACAGCTGCATTCACGTTAAATAAGGTCACCATCTAAATCCGTTGAGACGACACCGTATGAACTATGGTTTGGAAAGAAACCTAAGCTGTCGTTTCTTAAAGTTTGGGGCTACGATGCTTATGTGAAAAAGCTTCAACCTGATAAGCTCGAACCAAATCAGAGAAATGTGTCTTCATAGGATACACAAAGGAGACTGTTGGGTATACCTTCTATCACAGATCCGAAGGCAAGATATTCGTTGCTAAGAAAGGATTCTTTCTAGAGAAGGAGTTTCTCTCGAAAGAAGTGAGTGGGAGGAAAGTAGAACTTGATGAGGTAATTGTACCTTCTCCAGAATTGGAAGGTGGTTCATCACAGAAATCAGTTCCAGTGATGCCTACACCAATTAGTGAGGAAGTTAATGATGATGATCATGAAGCTTCAGATCAAGTTACTACCGAACCTCGTAGGTCAACCAGAGTACGTTCCGCACCAGAGTGGTACGGTAATCCTGTTCTAGAAGTCATGTTACTAGACCATGACGAAGCTACGAACTATGAGGAAGCGATGATGAGCCCAGATTCCGCGAAATGGCTTGAGGCCATGAAATCTGAGATAGGATCCATGTATGAGAACAAAGTGTGGACTTTGGTTGACTTGCCTGATGATCGGAGAGCCATGAAGAATAAATGGATTTTCAAGAGGAAGATGGACGCTGGTGGTAGTGTTACTATCTACAAAGCTCGACTTGTCGCAAAAGGTTTTTGACAATTTCAAGGTGTTGACTGCAATAAGATTTTCTCACTCTTAGCGATGCTTAAGTCTATCCAAATCATGTTAGCAATTGCCGCATTTTATGATTATGAAATTTGGCAAATGGATGTCAAAACTGCATTCCTTAATGGATTTCTTAAGAAGAGTTGTATATGATGCAACTAGAAGGTTTTGTCGATCCTAAGGGTGCTAACAAAGTGTGCAAGCTCCAGCGATCAATTTATGGACTGGTGCAAGCCTCTCGGAGTTGGAATATACGCTTTGATAGTGTGATCAAAGCATATGGTTTTATACAGACTTTTGGGAAGCATGTATTTACAAGAAAGTGAGTGGGAGCACTACAAAATTTCTGATAAGTATATGTGAGTGACATATTGTTGATCGGAAATAATGTAGAATTTTCTAGAAAGCATAAAGGCGTGTTTGAAAGGAGTTTTTCAAAGAAAGACCTCGGTGAAGCTACTTACATATTGAGCATCAAGATCTATGGAGATAGATCAAGACGCTTGATAAGTTTTTTTCAATGAGTACATACCTTGACAACATTTTGAAGTAGTTCAAAATGGAACAGTCAAAGAAGGAGTTCTTGCCTGTGTTGCAAGGTGTGAAGTTGAGTAAAGACTCAGAACCCGACCACGGCAGAAAATAGAAAGAGAATGAAAAGTCATTCCCTATGCCTCAGTCATAGGTACTATAAAATATGCTATGCTATGTACCAGACCTATTGTGTATCTCACCATGGGTTTGGCAAGGGGGTACGATATTGATCTAGGAGTGGATCACTTGACAGCGGTCAAAATTACCCTTAGAAGACTACGGAGATATTTCTCGGTTATGGAGGTGATAAAGAGTTCGTCGTAAAGAGTTACGTCGATGCAAGCTTTCACACAGATCTGGATGACTCTAAGCTCAATCTGGATACATATTGAAAGTGGGAGCAATTAGCTAGAGTAGCTCCGTGCAGAGCATTATAGACATAGAAAATTTGCAAAATACATACGGCTCTGAATGTGACCAACCCATTGACTAAGCTTCTCTCACAAGCAAAACATGATCACACCTTAGTACTCTTTGGGAGTTAATCACATAGCGATGTGAACTAGATTATTGACTCTAGTAAAACCCTTTGGGTATTAGTCACATGGCGATGTGAATTAATCACATGGTGATGTGAACTATTGGTGTTAAATCACATGGCGATGTGAACTAGATTATTGACTCTAGTGCAAGTGGGAGACTGAAGGAAATATGCCCTAGAGGCAATAATAAAGTTGTTATTTATATTTCCTTATATCATGATAAATGTTTATTATTCATGCTAGAATTGTATTAACCGGAAACTTGATACATGTGTGAATACATAGACAAAACAAAGTGTCCCTAGTATGCCTCTACTAGACTAGCTCGTTAATCAAAGATGGTTAAATTTCCTGACCATAGACATGTGTTGTCATTTGATGAACGAGATCACATAATTAGGAGAATGATGTGATGGACAAGACCCATCCATTAGCTTAGCATAATGATTGTATAGTTTTATTGCTATTGCTTTCTTCATGACTTATACATATTCCTCTAACTATGAGATTATGCAACTCCCGAGTACCGGAGGAACACTTTGTGTGCTATCAAACATCACAACGTATCTGGGTGATTATAAAGATGCTCTACAGGTGTCTCTGATGGTGTTTGTTGAGTTGGCATAGATCAAGATTAGGATTTGTCACTCCGTGTATCGGAGAGGTATCTCTGGGCCCTCTCGGTAATGCTCATCACTATAAGCCTTGCAAGCAATGTGACCAATGAGTTATTTGTGGGATGATGCATTATGGAACGAGTAAGAGACTTGCCGGTAATGAGATTAAACTAGGTATGATGATACCGACGATCGAATCTCGGGCAAGTAACATACCGATGACAAAGGGAATGACGTATGTTGTTATGCGGTTTGACCGATAAAGATCTTCGTAGAATATGTAGGAGCCAATATGAGCATCCAGGTTCCGCTATTGGTTATTGTCCGGAGATGTGTATCGGTCATGTCTACATAGTTCTCGAACCCGTAGGGTCCGCACGCTTAACGTTCGATGATGATTTGTATTATGAGTTATGTGATTTGAGGCCTGAAGTTTGTTCGGAGTCCCGGATGAGATCACGGACATGAAGAGGAGTCTCGAAATGGTTGAGAGGTAAAGATTCCTATATAGGACGATGGTATTTGGACACCGGAAGTGTTCTGGGTGATGCCGGGTCACCGTAAGGGGTTCCGGGCAAACCCGACAAAGATATGGGCTTAATGGGCCAAGTAAGGGGAACACACCAGCCCACAAGGGGCTGGTGCGCCCCCTATAGGGCCAGACACGTGGGGAGAAAGGGAAAGGAGAGGAGGAAAAGGAAAGTATGAATTAGGACTCCTACTTCCTTCCCCTCCCCCCTCCTTCCTTTCCCCCTTGTCCAAATATGGTAGGGGGGCCGAATTGGACTAGGGGCCCAAGTAGGATTCCTCCTACTTGGGCGCACCCTAGGCTTCCTCCCTCCCTCTCCCTCCTTTATATATGTGGGGAGGGCACCCCTGGAACACACATCAATTGTTCCCGTGTGCGGCGCCCCCTCCACAGTCAACACCTAGGTCATATTGTCGTAGTGCTTAGGCGAAGCCCTGCGCCGGTAACTTCATCATCACCGTCGCCACGCCGTCGTGCTGACGAAACTCTCCCTTGGCCTCAATTGGATCAAGAGTACGAGGGACGTCATCGAGCTGAACGTGTGCTGAACACGGAGGTGTCGTACGTTCGGTGCTAGGATCGGTCGGATCGTGAAGACGTACGACTACATCAACCGCGTTGATAAAACGCTTCCGCTTTCGGTCTACGAGGGTATGTGGACACACTCTCCCCGCTCGTTGCTATGCTTCTCCTAGATAGATCTTGCGTGATCGTAGGAATTTTTTGAAATTACTACGTTCCCCAACAAGGTCTACCCTAGTGAGGCAAGTCCTTCGTGGGTGATGGCCATGGTGGGATAGACAAGGTTGCTTCTTCGTGGACCCTTCGTGGGTGGAGCCCTCCGTGGACTCGCGCAGCCGTTACCCTTTGTGGGTTGAAGTCACCATCAACGTGGATGTACGATAGCACCACCTATCAAAACCACGTCAAAAATCTCCGTGTCTACATTGTGTTTGCTCCATCCAAACTCCTCCCCTTTACCTTCATATGCAATGATTTACATTCTGCTTCTATACTCTTAGATTTGCATGTGTAGGTTCATTGCTTGACTTGTGATAAGTTGCTAAAATCTGCCAAGACTTAAAATTGGGAAAAGGCTAGATTTTTATTTGGTCAAGTAGTCTAATCACCCCCCCTTCTAGACATACTTTCGATCCTACAGAGAGAGTGGAGGCCATAGTGCCCCTGACCTCGCCATTTTGCGCCACACTTTACATAGAGATAGAACTTACAGTTTAGGCGCTATGGTTGCTAGACGGTTGAGTATGAACCGTACAAAGGGTCCTATTTTTGGAGGCATCTTTGCCTCCCGCCTTGCTAAACACTTTGAGATACCCATTAGGCATTATGAAAAAGAGGAGAAACTACTACCCACTATATATTTAGATTATGACAGCATGGTAGCACATAAGTTTATTCGACATGATGAGGAAAAGAGAATTATTTATAACCTGGTATTTAGCGAGAATACTTTTCAGATTATTACCTTGCCTGCACCTGTTCTGTTCGATATGCATTCAGGCAGGTACATTGTTTTGCCCGCGGACATTCGTGCATACTGCGAGGGGACACGATCCCCACCTCGTGAGCCAGATCCATACCAGGAGTCTATTTATCAGTGGGATCCACATGAGCTCGCTAACCAGTGGAACCCCCAGGATCCTCCTCAGTACACCGGAGAGAACTACTTTGATCCGTGGGCATAGACCAACTTAGGCCAAAAGCCTAAGCTTGGGGGAGTACGTATTTCTCACCGACATTACATTCATGTTCGCACACTCATTTCAGTTGTCGGTGTTCATACTTTTTCATTTTATTATCCATGTTAGTTTATTACTTTTTTTGGCTTTCTTCTTGTGTGTTTGAAAAACCTTAAGAAAAAACAAAAAAAATTAGTTGTAGTTAGTTTACCTTCTATGCATGCTTAGTAGTAATATTAAAAGAAAACCCCAAAAGATTTCTCGTTCTTCTTTTTGCTTGTTGGGAGCTTTCCTCCGTAAATAGTTTTTCTCATTCTTGTTCTTCTTTCATAAAAAAAACAAAAAGTCCAAAAATATTTCAGTGTGTTTCTTTGAAAT
Organism: Aegilops tauschii subsp. strangulata; assembly: GCF_002575655.3. Taxonomy (NCBI): domain Eukaryota; kingdom Viridiplantae; phylum Streptophyta; class Magnoliopsida; order Poales; family Poaceae; genus Aegilops; species Aegilops tauschii. The sequence goes on from NC_053036.3 coordinate 134,827,399, forward strand.
TCTTTTCTTTTCTTTGGGGGTCGAGAGGAGAAGACCACGGTGAAAATGTTGAGTGGCTCTCGTGCATTATTGTTGATCTAACAAAGAGCTCATATTACCTTGTCTTCTCCTTTGAATAAGTGTTTGCAGATTCCAGCTTAGTCCAATGCACGAGCACTATTATTATTATCCACACCGTTCGGTCGTGCGAGTGAAAGGCAATAATGACGATATATGATGAAATGATTGAGATGAGGAAAATCTGCTATGAACTCGACCTATCTTGTTTTTGTGGATATGATTAGCTCATCGTTCCTGATTCAGCCTATTATGAATGAAACATATTTGCAATGACAATTAGAGACTATAGTTACTCATGCCATGCTTAATCAGCTAGGAGTTTATAATGGTTTACCTTGCGTGCCAACATGGAAATTAAAATGGTTGTGATGTAGTATGATAGGATGGTATCCTCCTTTGAATTATTCGAGTGGCTTGACTCGGCACATGTTCACGCATGTAGTTGAAACAAAATTAACATAGCCTCTACGATATTTATGTTCATGGTGATTTATGTCCTACTCATGCTTGCACTCAATGTTGGTTAATCTCAATGCATGTTTATGACTGTTGTCGCTCTGTAGTTGGTCGCTTCCCAGTCTTTTTCTAGCCTTCACTTGTACTAAGCGGGAATACTGCTTATGCATCCACTTCCATAAACCCCAAAGTTGTTCCATATGAGTCCACCATACCTTCCTATATGCGGTATCTCCCTGCCGTTCTAAGTAAATTTGCAAGTGCCACACTCTAAACCTTCAAATGATAATCTGTTTTGTATGCTCGAATAGCTCATGTACCAACTAGAGCTGTCAATATCTTCCATGCTAGGTGGGTTATTCTCACGATGAGTGGACTCCGCTCATTATTCATGAGAAAATGGTCGATAACCGGGATGCCCAGTCCCATGCTCAAAGCAAATCAAATCAAAATAATTGCAAACAAAACTCCCCCAGGATTGTTGTTAGTTGGACGGTACCCGTTGTTTCGGACCAGCCGTGGAGTGTGCTTGTTGGTGGTGGGGGAGTATAAACTTTACCATTCTGTTTGGGAACCGCCTATAATGTATGTAGCATGGAAGATACTGATATCTCTAAGTTGTTATGTTGACAATGAAAGCATGCCTCTCAAAATATTATTCAATCTCTATTTCAAAAACTCGAGCTCTGGCACCTCTGCAAATCCCTGCTTCCCTCTGCGAAGGGCCTATCTATTTACTTTTATTGCTGAGTCATCATCCTCTTATAAAAAGCACCAGTTAGAGAGCACCACTATCATTTGTATGCATTGTTATTAATTTATATTGAGTATGACTGTGGTTGGATCTCTTTTACCATGAATTACAATGTCTAGTCAGTCCTTGATCTTCAGGGTGCTCTGCATTTATGTTTTGCGGTCTCAGAAAGTGCTAGCGAGATACCATCTTGTTATATCATATCATGATTGTTTTGAGAAAAGTGTTGTCATCCGAGATTTATTATTATTGCTTGCTAGTTGATTAAGCCATGGATATGAGTAAATGTGAGACCTAAATGTTATTGTGAATATGGTTAGTTCATAATCTTTGCTGAAAACCTGAATGCTGGCTTTACATATTTGCAACAACAAGATCAAACAGAGTTTGTAAAAGTTTTTTCTTATCACTTTCAGTTTATCAACTGAATTGCTTGAGGACAAGCAAAGGTTTAAGCTTGGGGGAGTTGATACGTCTCCAACGTATCCACTTTTCCAAACTCTTTTGACCTTGTTTTGGACTCTAACTTGCATGATTTGAATGGAACTAACCCGGACTGACGCTGTTTTTAGCAGAATTGCCATGGTGTTATTTTTGTGCAGAATAAAAAGTTCTCGGAATGACCTAAAAAACAACGGAGATTATTTTTGGAATTAATAAAAAATATTGGCGAAAGAATCAGCACCAGGGGGGCCACACCCTAGCCACAAGGGTGGGGGCGCGCCCTCCGACCTTGCGGGCTCCCTAGACCTCCACCGACCTCAACTCCAACTGCATATATTCACTTTCGGGGAGGAAAAAATCAGAGAGAAGGATTCATCGCGTTTTACGATACAGAGCCGCCGCCAAGCCCTGTTCTTCCTCGGGAGGGCAAATCTGGAGTCCATTTGGGGCTCCTGTCGTGGAATTTTCACGGCAGATGTCCTAGTGTGAGGACTTAGTCGTGAGGCCAATGCATCTATGTGGTAGCTTGAGAGGGGTTGATCGGAATCGAGAGACGCAACACAAGACAAGGGTTTAGACAGCTTCGGGCCCCAGGAAATATCATACGGTAATAACCCTACATGCCGTTTGTGACTAGATCTCATTATCATCACAAGGGAGTCGCCGTAAACCGGCTCTCCTAGTTGTGTCTAACCTTAAGATTATTTTTCCCTGGCCCTCTTGGGGTGCCCTGCCCCTCCTTATATAAGTTGAAGGGGCGGGTTACATGTAGAGTCCAACTCGGATTAAGACTTAAACTATTCTAACTTCTCTTCACGGGTTTCTATCCATGGGCTTCTCACCATGGGCTTCTTAACGTCTTGGGCTTCTTAACAGCCAGCTTACAATCTGGCTTACGGTCTGGCTTACGATCTGCCGGCTTACAATCTGCTAGCTTAACATCTGGCTTTAACATATGCCAGCTTAACATCTGGCTTAACATCTACCGGCTTAACATCTGGCTTTAACATCTGCCAGCTTAACATCTGGCTTAACATCTATCGGCTTAACATCTGGCTTAACATCTTCCGGCTTAATGTCTGGCTTAACATCTGCCGGCTTATAATCTGCCGGGTCACCAATGAAATACCAAGTCCCGGCCAGGTCATATCTCTGGCCGGGTTATACCGCGGGGTATATCCCCGACATTAGCCCCCAATTTAATTTGGATTTATCCATGTTAAACTGATCCTGCATCATAAACACAAGAACAAATTTGACAGGTTGTGCTCTGAGTTAAATATTCTTGTAAGCCGGCACCTGATCATTCTTAAGTTCTTGTCATTTCCTTCTTCAATAGGCCAGCTTCATACTCAATTTGCTAACGTTGGTTTCTCATAGAAATATTATGAAGAATAATTCATTTGATTCAGCTCCCAACGCTTAAAAAATATTGGTCTTGAAATACTCATCTGATTTTCAGTCGGCTTGAAGATGCAAATCTTGCCAAATTATGATTACCAAAATTGCCGGGTTATAAACAGATGATGCCGAGTCATAATTGTTGCCAACACCGGGTCATAATTGTTGCAGACACTGGGTTAATCTGGTTTGCTCAAAACTAAGAATTTGAAGATTTTTCTGCCTTATATCCGTATTACCTGTAGCCCCCAAGTCTTGAGCAGAGCAAAGTGGTGACTTAAGACTTGCTTCAACATAAATATTACCACCTGGGACTAGTCAAAACTGAATATTCCACATATGTAGCCCCCAAGTGCCGGGTTGTCATGCTTGCAGCAACCTGGGACTTGAAATTGCCTTATGCTCATAAAAACTTCAACCAGTGTAACCCCCAAGGGCCGGCTTAGTAAGATAATACTGAGCTGGGACTTTATATAAACTTTATTAAAAATAACATCATATGATGCAACCCCCATCATGGGCTTGAACCCACGTCCACAAGGTTAAGAGCTTTGTGCTTTACCAACTGAGCAGTGGACCCTTCAATATAATGGAATAAGGCTTGTGTACCTTGAGTTTTTAACAGGAGCCATTAGTAGCCCCCAAGGGTCGGCTCATTATGATGTGATGAGTCGGGTCTTCAATAAGGCCAGTAAAAATGACTTTGCATTAGCCCCCAAGTGCCATGGTGCATGCTGGCAGTGACATGGGACTTGCATATCTGACATAATCTCCACTTGAATAATGTAGCCCCCAAGTGTCGGGTCGTAAGCCTGCAGTGACTCGGGACTATTCCCTCCATTGTAGAATAAATCATATCCATTGATAAAATAATAGCCATTGCGCTGAAGCGACTTTGAAAACCTTAATCATAATATTGGTTATTGATAATCATAATAAAAATCCAGCCATGTTGGCTATTAAAGATTTGAATAATATAACCACGTATGAAAACCTTAATCATTCAATATCATCATGACAATCCAGCCAAGTTTGGCTATTAAAGATGTGAATACCTTATCGGTTGACAAGTAAATCCGGAGTTTAAATACTTAGCGGCTCTTGGCCGATGGCAACTTAATGCGCATTCATTGTAAGCTGGAATTTTTATAACCTGGCGGCTTATAGCCTTTGTGAAAATCCAGAATGGATAATCCTTTTGAAACGTCAATTTTGATGATGAGCTTGAACTTAATCATTTATATAAGCCATAGTTCTGCAAATCCTGCACAGAGTTTAAACAATATATGCCCTGGCGACTTAACGTCTAAAGCTAGGGCCGGTTTAATCACAACCTTATATAATCATAACAAAATATCATACCTGTGATATTTGCTCATACTGCCGGCTTATCATACCAATGCAGTATGGGTGATAACCCAAAACTTAGAAGACGAATAATTCCAAGTACTTAATACCATAATATGCTGTCGGGTCACCATAAACCTATGTTTGAGCTGTGCTATGCAACCAGACTCTCTTTGGTCTGTGTAACCCAGTCATTAATCCGCCAAGTAGGTCAGAGCTATGCTCATGTGAAGTTACAATACTGGCTTGATAGGCGAAATCCCGAGGTAATCAGAGCTGTGCTCTCATGAAATTATTATATTGGCTTGGTAGCCGAAATATCAAGGTAATCAGAGTTGTGCTCTCATGAAATTATCATATTGGCTTGGTAGCCGAATTATCAAGGTAACCAGAGCTGTGCTCTTATGAATTTATCATATTGGCTTGGTAGACGAGTTACCAGGATAACCAAAGCTATGCTCTTATGAATTTTCATATTGGCTTGGTAGCCGAATTACCAAGATAACTAGAGTTGTGCTCTTATGACATTATCATATTGGCTTGATAGCCGAATTACCAAGATCAAATGGGTAGTAACGCTATGTTCTCTTTGGTGAATACACCTATGTTTGAACAGGAAGCCCCCAAGTGACATATTCGGTCAAGAGGGTAGTAACGCTATGATTCGAATACGATCAGGAAGCCCCCAAGTGACCATAATTGTGGCGTTGCACCGGATCAAAAGGCTAGTAACACTATGTTCTCTTTGGTGAATACACCTATGTTTGAATAGGAAGCCCCCAAGTGACCAATGATATAATAAGCCAATAAGGCAGGATACCCATGTTTGAACCGCGCACCATGACAGCAAGTTCTCTTCAGCAACCTTTGATTTTTCTGAGAACTTGAACTTGCGAAAGATGAATTCTTTTTGAACCGGACTTGTAAACCGGAATATGAGAGCTTCAAAGCTTTATGGGAGAGAGATGTCTCTTGAGCCGGATTTTAAACCGGAATCTTCATTTTGAGCCGGAAACTTTTTGACGGCCTTTTCAATTTCATCAATATAATAGCAGCCCCCGAGACCGGGTTATCTTCCCTCCATTGACCCAGCGTTCTTGACTTGCTTTAAACTGTCAGTCATTTACTGAGTCATGTCATCGTAGCCCCCGAGTCTCAAGGCGATTCGAGGAGTTGGCTTGAGATTCTCCATAATTGACCGTGATATAAACCGGCATGAGTCATTCAACAGCTTAATGATATAATAGTCCCTTTTGCAGTAGACAACTTGTCCTGCATTGGAGAAATTTGCAAGCCAGAGTAATTGCTCTTTTAAAGAAAGCAATATATAACATAAAGATATACTGGATGGATCTCACCTGATATGTCAGGCCAGAAATTATCCGCCGCGGAGTTGATGATCACCTGGTGAAGCTGAAATCAATCACGGCATCGAAAGCAGACAGATGAGCCGGCCGTGGCGTTGTAAGCCAGCGCGGACGGGCGAGTCAATCGCAGACGCGGTAAGCCGTGCGGACAGGTGAGTCAATTGTGTCATGTTGATGTAAATCGGGTCGTAGAAACGGCGGTTTGCACATATATTCCTCGAACATCATGGCACAGTCAGATGCTAGCGCATGATAATGGTGGCGCGGGCTATATATCCATGACACGATCATCGCAGTTGCAATGAACAATTGTCCTGAATGCCAGATGATTTTTGTGTGGTCTAGAAATCAACTTATATATGGAGGCCCAACAATAGCGTGGATGGGCATGTCACTACCGCCAGTAACAATAGATGACCCTGAGCTTTTTGAACCGAAACTTTTTGATAATCCGGCCGGAACTTTTTGAACTGGAACCTCTTGATAACCTGGCCTGAACTTTTTGAGCCAGAGCTTTTTGAACCGGAACTTTTTGATAATCCAGAACTTTTTGAGCCGGAACTTTTTGAGCCAGAATTTTTTGTTAATCCGGCCGGAACTTTTTGAGCGGGAACCTCTTGATAACCCGGTCTGAACTTTTTGAGCCAGAGCTTTTTGAACTGGAACTTTTTGAACTGGAACTTTTTGATAATCCGGAACTTTTTGAGCCGAAACTTTTTGATAATCCGGAACTTTTTTAGTTGGAACCTCTTGATAACCCGTCCGGAACCTTTTTTTTTTGAACCGGAATTTTTCTGTAACCTAAGTCGGAACTCTTTAGCGACTCGGACGGAACCTTTAGGCGATTCGGCTCGAACCCTTTGGCGATTTGGATAGAACTTTTCTCTTGGTGACTCGGACGGAACCTTTCGTCGAAACGGTCGGAACTTTTCAATAATCCAGCTAGAACTTTCCAATGAGCCGGCGGAACCTTTCAATGAGCCTGACGGAACTTTTCGGCGAGCCGGCCGAAACTCTCCAACGAGCCGGCCGAAACTCTTCAATAAGCTGGGCAGAACTTCTCGATCCCTGGAATAGTGCCCTCCAAGATCTCAACACCACCATGCGCGAGCCCCACGGTGGGCGCCAACTATCGTGGAATTGTCACGGCAGATGTCCTAGTGTGAGGACTTAGTCGTGAGGCCAACGCATCTATGTGGTAGCTTGATAGGGGTTGATCGAAATCGAGAGACGCAACACAAGACAAGGGTTTAGACAGCTTCGGGCCCGGGAAATATCATCCGGTAATAACCATACATGTTGTTTGTGACTAGGTCTCATTATCATCTCGAGGGAGTCACCGTAAACCGGCTCTTCTAGTTGTGTCTAACCTTAAGATTATTTTTCCCTGACCCTCTTGGGGTGCCATGCCCCTCCTTATATAAGTTGAAGGGGCGGGTTACATGTAGAGTCCAACTCGGATTAAGACTTCAACTATTCTAACTTCTCTTCATGGGCTTCTTAACATCTTGGGCTTATTAACATCTCGGCTTATTAATCCCAGGCGACTCTGTCTGCTGGGTTATGACTGTCTGCCGGGTTATGACTGTCTGCCGGTTTACCACCTGGTTTAACTGTCTGCCGGTTTATCACCTGGTTTAACTGTCTGCCGGTTTACCACCTGCCGGTTTACCATCTGTCTTAAACATCTGTCTTAACTGTCTGCCTTAACCATCTGTCTTAACTCTCTGCCGGTTTACCAAGTCCCAGCCGGGTTATAATTCCGGCCGGGTCATACCGCGGGGTATATCCCCGACAGCTCCGGAGAGGGGAATCCGTCGCCATCGTCATCATCGACCATCCTCCATCACCAATTCCATGATGCTCACTGCCGTGCATGAGTAATTCCATCATAGGCTTGCTGGACCGTGATGGGTTGGATGAGATTTACCATGTAATCGAGTTAGTTTTGTTAGGGTTTGATCCCTAGTATCCACTATGTTCTAAGATTGATGTTGCTATGACTTTGCTATGCTTAATGCTTGTCACTAGGGCCCGAGTGCCATGATTTCAGATCTGAACCTATTATGTTTTCATGAATATGTTTGTGTTCTTGATACGATATTTCAAGTTATAGTCACCTACTACGTGTTATGATCCGGCAACCCCGGAGTAACAATAGTCGGCACCACTCCCGGTGATGACCGTAGTTTGAGGAGTTCATGTATTAACTAAGTGCTAATGCTTTGGTCCGGTACTCTATTCAAAGGAGGCCTTAATATCCCTTAGTTTCCATTAGGACCCCGCTGCCACGGGAGGGTAGGACAAAAGATGTCATGCAAGTTCTTTTCCATAAGCACGTATGACTATATTCGGAATACATGCCTACATTATATTGATGAACTGGAGCTAGTTCTGTGTCACCTTATGTTATAAACTTTGCATGATGAATGCCATCCAACATAATTATCCATCATTGATCCATTCCCTATGAGCTCGTTTCATATTGATCTTTGCTCTGTTACTTTTCCGTTGCCACTGTTACAATTGCTACAAAACTGCTACTGTACTTTTGAAACCGTTACCGTTACTTCCATACTACTTTGCTACTAAACACTTTGCTACATATATCAAGTCTTTCAGGTGTGGTTGAATTGACAACTCAACTGCTAATACTTGAGAATATTCTTTGGCTCCCCTTGTGTTGAATCAATAAATTTGGGTTGAATACTCTACCCTCGAAAACTGTTGCGAGCCCCTATACTTGTGGATTATCACATACCCTCAGCACCGAGGGTGAACTACTCCATCCTCATCATAGTGTCCGCCGGGATTATGAAGATGGCCTCCGGTGGTGATTTCCCCCTCCGGCAATGTGCCGGAACAGGTCTCGATTGGTTTTTCGTGGCTACAGAGGCTTGCGGCGGCAGAACTTCTCATCTAGGGTTCTTTCTGGGGTTTTGGGTATTTATAGGAATTTTTGGCATCGGTCTCATGTCAAGGGGGTGCCCAAGGGGCCCACAAGCTCGGGGGGCGCGCCCTAGGGGGGTGGGCACGCCCCCCAGGCTTGTGGCTCCCTCGTCCACTTCCTGGCCCAACTCCGGTGCTTCGGGGGTCTCTTTTGGTCCATAAAAAATCACCATAATTTTTCAGCCCATTTCGAGAACTTTTATTTTTGCACAAAAAACGACACCATGGTAGTTCTGCTGAAAACAACGTCAGTCCAGGTTAGTTCTAACTAAATCATACCAAAACCATATAAAATTGTTGTAAACATGGCATGAGTACTTCATAAATTATAGATACGTTGGAGACGTATCAACATCCCCAAGCTTAATTCCTGCTCGTCCTCGAGGAGGTAAATGATAAAAGAAATAATTTATGAAGTGTGAATGCTAGAAAGTGCACAAGTTTGATCAATGATAATTCCAATCACTTTTTCTAGCACCTTATATATCATAAATAGTAGCTCATCTCATAAAACTTCTCATGACCAAGTAGCAAGCTATTTACATGTTAAAGCATAGACCATAAACTTTCTTGAAAACTAACAAACTATGTTATCAGTCATCAAACAATTGCAATTCATATTATTTTCAGGAAGGGTCTATGTAAGAGCTTTGATTTAGCAAATTCCATATACTCAACTATCATATAGTCTTCCATGATTGCTGACACTCAAAGCATATTTTTAGAACAAATAGCATCCATCGAACACAGAGAAAGATAGGGGCTTAACATTTCACCTCCAAACTTATTTATCATAGAGATAATTGTCAACAATAATAACTCATGATCAAATATATTTGGGTGGCCATATATGCTTGGATCTTTCCCCATCACATGATACTTACCAACTAGAGAATAATTGGGGTTGAAATGAGAGGAATACTACTGACTCTTGCATAAAAGTAAAAGATAGGCCCTTTGCAGAGGGAAGCAGGATTTGGAGAGGTGCCAGAGCTCGAAGCTTTTAAAATAGAGATGAATATAATTTTGAGAGGTATGCTTTCATTGTCAACGTAATGACCGAGAGTTCCCAATATCTTCCATGCTAGACACATTATAGACGGTTCCTAAATAGAAAGGGTAAAGTTTTTACTCCCCCTCCACCAACAACACAAGCCATGGCTAGCCAAATCCTCGGTTGCCCTCCATACCAACAACATCCGGGGGACTTTTGTTTCATTATTATATTTTGATTTTGATTTTGATCATAGGACTGGGCATCCCAATTACCAGCCACTTTCTCGTGAATGACAAGCGAATAAACACTCATTGTGAGAATGACCCACCTAGCATGGAAGATACTGAACGCCCCCTGTTTCTTCATGAGCGATTTGGGCATACAAAACAGATTATTATTTGAAGATTTAGAGTTTGGCACATGCAAATTTACTTGGAACGGCAGGTAAATACCGCATATAGGTAGATATGGTGGACTCACATGGAATAACTTTGGGTTTAAGGAAGTGGATGCACAAGCAGTATTAGCAAAAGATCGTAAGCAAGCACCACATGTTGGAGAATCCATAACAATATAACTTCTATACAAATATACTCTAACATAACTCATTACGTTGTATTCCTTGTCCAACTTCAACTAATTTGCTCAAGTTTGAAAATAATTAATGGGGCTCACAATCATAGAAGATGTCCAAGATAGTATATTTATATGTGAAATCTCTCTTGCTTCAATATTCTTTCATGAATTGTTCAAGTGACCAATGCTGTGTTTGCTAACTTTCAAATAACTTTTACCACCTATACTTCTTATATGTGAAGTCATTACTCCCCATGGGATAAGCATATGAAACATATATATTTCAGATTTATGATATTCAGTTCATTCAACCACTTACTCATAGGATATAAGTGAAGCACGAGAGTAAATGACAAACTACTCCAAAAAGATATAAGTGAAGATCAATGAGTAGTTAAATAATTAAGTAGCTATGTGAAGGCTCTCTCTTATTTAAATTTCAGATCTAAGTACTTTATTCAAACATCAAGCAAAACAAATAAAATTACATTCCAAGAATAGCACATCTCATGTGAAGAAGCAAAAACTTAGGCTCAACCAAAACTGACCGATCATTGTTGAAGAAGAAAGGTGGGATGCCAACCGGGGCATCCCCAAGCTTAGATGCTTGAGACTTCTTAAAATATTAACTAGGGATGTCTTGGGCATCCCCAAGCTTGAGAACTTGTGTCTCCTTAACTCTTCCCATATCACGGTTTCCCGAAATCTTAAAAACTTCATCCACACAAAACTCAACAAGAACTCGTGAGATAAGTTAGTATAAATCAATGCAAAACCTTATCATTTCCCTAATGTAAAAAATCACTAAAATTATAATTTGACATTTCATACTAAATGCCTTCGCATATTTAATACTCCCATCATCAAATAGAATCATTAAACAAGCAAACATATGCAAAACAATGCAAACATAACGGCAATCTGTCTAAACAGGACAGTCTATAAAGAATGCAAGAAGATTCATACTTCTATAACTCCAAAAATTATGAAAAATTACCACACTATAGAAAATTTGTTGTATATTATTGTTTAAAATTTTCAAGATTTTATCACTTTCTGACTTTCTGTTTTCAAACAGCAACCTGTAGACTTGCAAAATAAGCATGGTAAAGGCTATACTTGACATTTTCATTGAAATGAAAGATGAAAAACATTATTAAAAATAAAATCAATCAAATCTAATCAAAAGAAAATTACGCTCAAGCAAAACACATATAATGTGACGAGTAAAAATATAGCTCCAAGTGTGGTTACCGATATTGTTGGAGATGAAAGAGGGGATGCCTTCCGGGGCATCCCCAAGCTTTGTTGCTTGGCTATTACTTGAATATTACCTTGGGGTGCCTTGGGCATCCCCAAGCTAAGGGTCTCGCCACTCCTTATTCTCCTCATGTCGATATCTCACCAAAAACTTGAAAACTTCAATCACACAAAACTTAACGAAACTTCGTGAGATGGGTTAGTATAGTAAAACAAACCATTCACTTTGGTACTGTCAAAGACAAGATTCATAATTGTTTCCACATAATTCCTACTTTACTCCATCATTTCCACAATTTATATCGCTTAATATAAGCTATGGAAACACTGAAACAAGCAAACTATGCATTGAAAATAGAATCTATCAAAAATAGAACAATCTGTAATGATCTGAACAACGACCATACTTCTGTAGATCCAAAAATTCTGAAAAATTAGGACAACATAGGGAATTTGTATATCAACCATGTGTAAAACATTCAGAGCAAAAGCACATTTATGTGAATTTACAAAATTCCAGAACTGGGCGCAAAAGTTTCTGTTTTTTCAAAGAATCAAGTCAACTATCATCCACACTATCCTAAAGGCTTTACTTGGCACTTTATTGAAACAAAAGCTATAAAACATGATTACTACATTATCCTAATCATGCGAACACACAAAAATAGTAGGGGTCAATATTGGGTTGTCTCCCAACAAGCGCTTTTCTTTAATGCCTTTTTAGCTAGGCATGATGATTTCAATGATGCTCACATAAAAGATAAGAATTGAAACATAATGGGAGCATCATGAAGCATATGACTAGCACAATTAAGTCTAACCCACTTCCTATGCATAGGGATTTTGTGAGCAAACAATTTATGGGAGCAAGAATCAACTAGCATAGGAAGGCAAAACAAGCATAACTTCAAGATTTTCAACACATAGAGAGGAAACTCGATATTATTGCAATATGTAGAAGCATATGTTCCTCTCTCGTAATAATTTTCAGAAGCATCATGAATGAATTCAACAATATAACTATCACATAAAACATTCTTTTCATGATTCATAAGCATAGAAATTTTATTACTCTCCACATAAGCAAATTTATTCTCGTCAATAGTGGTGGGAGCAAACTCAACAAAATAACTACCATGTGATATTTGATTGACATAATAAAATTGAACATTAAAATCATGATGAAAAGTTTCATGGTTATCATATTCTTTATAGCATACATGTCATCACAATAATCATCATAGATAGCAACTTTGTTCTCATAATAATCATTTGAAACCTCTTCCAAAATAGTGGATTCCTCGCTAAATAAAGTCATGCCCTCTCCTAATCCACATTCACCATTGTAATCATCATAAATAGGAGTCATGCTAATATCATAATAAACTCTCTCATCAAAGCTTGGGGGACTAAAAATATCATCTTCATCAGACATAGCATCCCCAAGCTTATGGTTTTCATATCATTAGCATCATGAATATTCAAATAATTCATACTAACAACATTGCAATAATGCTCATCATTTAAAGATTTTATGCCCAACATTTTATTGACTTCTTCTTCTAACACTTTGGCACAATTTTCCGATCCATCGTTTTCAAGAAAGATATTATAAAGATGAATAATATGAGGCAACCTCAATTCCATTTTTTTGTAGTTTTATTTTATAAAACCAAACTAGTGATAAAACAAGAAACTAAAAGATTCAATTGCAAGATCTAAATATATACCTTCAAGCATTCACCTCCCCGGCAACGGCGCCAGAAAAGAAGCTTGATGTCTACCACGCAACCTTCTTCTTGTAGACTCATGTTGGGCCTCTAAGCGTAGAGTTTTGTAGGACAGTAGCAATTTCCCTCAAGTGGATGACCTAAGGTTTATCAATCCATGGGAGGCATAGGATGAAGATGGTCTCTCTCAAACAACCATGCAACCGAATAACAAAGAGCCTCTTGTGTCCCCAATACAATGGTAAATTGCATAGGTGCACTAGTTCAGCGAAGAGATGGTGATACAAGTTTAATATGGATAATAGATATAGGTTTTTGTAATCTAAAAATATAAAAAGAGCAAAGTAACAAGTATTTAAAATGAGCAAAAAATGGTATCGCGATTCTTGAAAACAAGGCCTAGGGTTCATACTTTCACTAGTGCAAAATCTCTCAACAATGATAACATAATTGGATCATATAACAATCCCTCAATGTGCAACAAAGAATCACTCAAAAGTTTCTACCGGAGAACATAGGAAGAAAATGTGCATCAACCCCTATGCATAGGTTACCCCAATGTCACCTCGGGAATCCACGAGTTGAGTGCCAAAACATACATCAAGTGAATCAATATAATACCCCATTGTCACCACAGGTGAAAGATCGTGGATGTCGCCTAGAGGGGGGGTGAATAGGCGCTTTAAAATAATTACGGTTTAGGCTTGAACAAATGCGGAATAAACCTAGCGGTTAATTTGACAAGCATAAAACCTACAACAACTAGGCTCACCTATGTGCACCAACAACTTATGCTAAGCAAGATAAACAACTAAGTGATAGCAAGATATATGACAAGAAACAATATGGCTATCACAAAGTAAAGTGCATAAGTAAAGGGTTCGGGTAAGAGATAACCGAGGCACGCAGAGATGACGATGTATCCCGAAGTTCACACCCTTGCGGATGCTAATCTCCGTTTGGAGCGGTGTGGAGGCACAATGCTCCCCAAGAAGCCACTAGGGCCACCGTAATCTCCTCACGCCCTCGCACAATGCAAGATGTCGTGATTCCACTAAGGGACCCTTGAGGGCGGTCACCGAACCCGTACAAATGGCAACCCTTGGGGGCGGTCACCGAACCCGTACACTTTGGCAACCCTTGGGGGCGGTCACCGGTACCCGTCAAATTGCTCGGGGCGATCTCCACAACCTAATTGGAGACCCCGACGCTTGCCCGGAGCTTTACACCACAATGATTGAGCTCCGAACACCACCAACCGTCTAGGGCGCCCAAGCACACAAGAGGAACAAGCTCAAGGGCACCAAGCACCCAAGAGTAATAAGCTTCTCAACTTGTAACTTCCACGTATCACCATGGAGAACTCAAACCGATGCACCAAATGCAATGGCAAGGGCACACGGAGTGCCCAAGTCCTTCTCTCTCAAATCCCACCGAAGCAACTAATGCTAGGGAGGAAAAAGAGAGGAAGAACAAGAACGAGAACACCAAGAACTCCAAGATCTAGATCCAATGGGTTCCCCTCACATAGAGGAGAAAGTGATTGGTGGAAATGTGGATCTAGATCTCCTCTCTCTTTTCCCTCAAAAACTAGCAAGAATCCATGGAGGGATTGGGAGTTAGCAAGCTCGAAGAAGGTCAACAATGGGGGAAGAACACGAGCTCAAGAGATAAGGTTCATTGGGGAAGAAGACCCCCTTTTTATAGGAGGGGGAAAATCCAACGGTTATGTGCTCAGTCCGCGCACGAGCGGTACTACTGCTCAGGGGAGCGGTACTACCGCCCGGGCGGTAGAACATAGACAGCGGAGCAAAACAGAGGGCGAGGCAGAGCCGTATGAGCGGCACTACCGCTGGAGCCAGCGGTACTACCGTCGGTCGCGGCGGTACTGCCGCTTGGCCCAGCGGTACTAGGGGCGGTGGTAGCCGCGGTACTACCGCACACGAGCGGTACTACCGCTCCTACTGCTGCTACTACTGCCGCTGAACCCGACACGAGAAAACCGCGTCTCGAGTCGAGGCGGTACCAGCGCGGAACCGGAGCCGTACTACCGCTTATGGCCATAGGCGATACTACCGCTGTGGGACGGCGGTACTACCGCTTGTGGCGATATGCGGTACTGCCGCTCCGGTCCAGCGGTACTACCGCTGGTGCCAACCTTATGCCAAGTCCACGAAAACAAGAATACTCCACGGGAAACCAAAACTGCCATAACTTCTGCGTATGAGCTCTGAATTGAGCAAACTCAAGCTTGTTGGAAACAAGACGATGAGTAGCATCAAAACAGCGACTGGTTATAGTAAGAAGAGGCAAGGAAGGTATGGCAACAAAATAGAGGAGTGAAACCTCCAACCGAGAAGAACCGGCATAACCTTCCAACATCGAAAACATCATAGAAGATGCGAGTGAACTCCGTTTTCGATGAACTCGAGCTTGTCATCAAGATGACCATAAGCTCCAAAACTCACAAAGAGAAGAACCAAACAAGAACCAATAAAGATGATGCAAGGATGCAATGGTTTGAGCTCTCTATGAACGATACGATCAAGCTACTCATCGAGAGCCCCCCTTGATAGTACGGCAATCGATCCTATAACCCGGTCTCCCAACTACCATCATGAGACCGGTAAAATAGAAAACCTATCAAGAGCAAACCTTTGCCTGATCTTGACTCCCTAAAGATGGACCACCTTTCTTGATTGCGTTGGCTCGATGAAGACTAGTTGATTGCTCCCCCATACTCCACTATGGGTGAGCCACCCTTCCGCACATCTTCACAAGTCCATTGTCACCACAATGGCTTCAAGCATTTGATCTCTTCGTGATGCTTTACTTGAACTTGCCCGCTTTACTTGAACTTGCACACCGCAGCCTAACCCCACAAAGAACTCTCACAAAGACCATGGGTTAGTACACAAAGCGTAATTGCCAATGCTTACCATACCATGGGATCGCTTGATCCCTCGGTACATCTTGTGCGCTTTGTGTGTTGATCAACTTGATTCACTCTTGACTTAGTCTTGATCAACCTTGACTCTTTCCAACTCTCTTCATTTGGATGATGTCTTGAAGGTAAACATGAATGATCACACAATCTTCTTCTTCAAGACATGCTTGCAATAAGCTCAACTCTCACATGACCAATCTTTGGATAATTCCTTAATAACACCTTGTTCACCACATAAACTCCTTGAAACCAACACATGGACTTGAAGAAATGCCTACGGACAAATCCTTCAAATATAACTCAAGGCAACCATTAGTCCATAGAGATTGTCATCAATTACCAAAACCAAACATGGGGGCACCGCATGTTCTTTCAACAGGTATCCATATGCAAGACATACATCAAGTGTTCCCAAATCCAATATTCAATCCAACATAACGAAACCTCAAAGAGAAAGACTCAATCATCACAAGAAGGTAGAGAGGGAAGAACACCATAAGATCCAAATATATTAACAAAGCTCGCGGTACATGAAGATTGTGCCAAATTAAGAACATGAGAGAGAGGGATGAAACACATAGCTACTAGTACATACCCTCAGCCCCGAGGGTGAACTACTCCCTCCTCATCATAGTGGCCACCGGGATGATGAAGATGGCCTCCGGTGATGATTTCCCCCTCCGGCAGGGTGATGGAATGGGGTCCCGATTGGTTTTTCATGGCTACAGAGGCTGGCGGCGGCGGAACTTCTCATCTAGGGTTCTTTCTGGGGTTTTGGGTATTTATAGGATTTTTTGGCGTTGGTCTCACATCAAGGGGGTGCCCAAGGGGCCCACAAGCTCGATGGATGCGCCGTAGGGGGGTGGGCCTGCCCCCAGGCTTGTGGCTCCCTCGCCGACTTCCTGGCCCAGCTCCGGTGCTTCGGGGGTCTCTTTTGGTCCATAAAAATCACCTTAAATTTTCAACCCATTCCGAGAACTTTTATTTCTGCACAAAAAATGACACCACAATAGTTCTGCTGAAAACAACGTCAGTCCAGGTTAGTTCTAATCAAATCATACCAAAAACATATAAAATTGTTGTAAACATGGCATGAATACTTCATAAATTATAGATACGTTGGAGATGTATCAATATCAAGTGACTCAATAGAATACCACGTTGTCACCACAGGTATCCACATGCAAGACATACATCAAGTGGTCTCAAATCCAAAATATTCTATCTGATAACAATGAAACCTCAAGGAGCAATACTCAGTTCATCACAACAAAGATAGAGAGGGAAGAACACCATATGACTCCCGCATATTAACAAATCTCATGGTACATCAAGATCGTTTACTAGCAAGATCATGAGAGAGAGAGAGAGATCAAACACATAGCTACTGGTACATACCCTCATCCCCAGGGGTGAACTACTCCCTCCTCGTCATGGTGGCAGCGGGGATGATGAAGATGGCCTTCGGTGATGGCTTTCCCCCTCCGGTAGGGTGCCGAAAAAGGCCTCCAGATGAGATCGCTTCGGAACAGAGGCTTGCGGCGGTGGAAAAACTCATCTAGGTTAACTTTTGGGGGTTTCTGAATATATAGAATTTTTCAGCATTGGAATCACGCCAGGAAGTGCCACAGAGGAGCCACAAGACAACAGGGCGCGGGCAGAGGGGGTGGGCGTGCCCCCTTGTCTTGTGGGGCCCCTGTGGGTCTTCTGGTACTTCCTCCAAGCTTCCCGGGTCTCTTTCCTTATAAAAATCATCAATAAGTTTCATCGCGTTTGGACTTCGTTTGGTATAGATTTTCTAGAAAACCAAAAACAAGCAGAAAACAACAACTAGCACTAGGCACTAAGTCAATGTGTTAATCCATAAAAATGATATAAAAGTGCATCAAAACCATATAAAATTATTGTAAACATGGCATGAATATTTAATAAATTATAGATTGGAGACGCATCACCAATCCAGCATTCTACTTTGATTACCAAGTCGATGAGAATGACAAACTTATAAATATTTTCTGGGCGGATAACATATGCAGAAAGAACTACTCATTGTTTGGTGAAGTTGTGTCTTTTGACTCGACATATCGCTTTAATATGTATAACTTGGTATTTGCCCCTTTCATAGGAGTTAATAACCACAAATCTTGTGTCATGTTTGGTGCTACTTTATTATGGAATGAGAAGAAAGAATCTTATATATGGTTGTTCAAGACTTTCTTGAAAGCAATGTCTGGGGTTGCGCCTAAGCTCATCATGACCGATGAAGACCAAAGCATGAGAATAGGGATAGAATAGATTTTTTGAAACACTATACATAGGCTTTGTATGTGGCACATCCTCATGAAGCTTACTGAAGAAGTTGGTGCGACCATGAAAAATAATCTAGATTTCCATGAATGGTTTATGTCATGTACTTTTCCTGCAACCATGTATTATCTGCTAGCCCAAAGTCGAATATTATTGAAGACCATTGTGACTCAAACTCACATGGTGTCTCTGATGCCCAAACACAAGTCACGCAACTCATGGATTCCGGCATATTTTATGGAGACCCACCTTGGCGGAATCTTGCGTACTACATCAAGATCTGAGAGTGAGAATGCATTCTCCAGACACTTCGCCAACCGAAATCTTGCTTTGGTTGAGTTTTGGGTCAGGTTTCAAACAACTCTAGAGGAACAATGATAAAAAGAATTGCAAGAAGACAATGTCAACCTTCATACAGTGCCTATGCTTGAGAGTTGTTGGAGTATCGAGAGTCGTGGTCGAGATGTGTATACTCGTGAGGTTTTTGTTGAATTTCAACATCATGTGGTGGCTGCAAGGGATTATGTCATGTTAAATCAATCGTGCAGGTTGGTGAGGTTCGGTCCATTGGTATTAGCAGCAAGAGTGGCAAGGTTAGAGTAGTTAGTTTCAACACCAGTACTAAGGCAGCACATTGTTCTTGTAGGATGTTTGAATCACTAGGTATCATCTGCCGTCACATCATTGTTGTCCTAAAGAATGAGGGGTTTAGGGAAATTCCTAGTCAATATGTGCTGCACAGGTGGACTAAAATGGCTGCACGTCAGCTATCCTATGACGCCAACGGACATGAGCTAGAAGGGCCATCTACATACCTTTCACCTACCATAAGGAAGTTGTACTCGGAAACATGTTCAAATTTTAGTTTGGAACTTCATGCAGCGAAGCATTGTGAGGAGAAAATGAGATATTTTCACAAAGTTGTTGGTGATGCCTTCACACACTTGGATAGATGATTCTAGTTAGGAGCAAAGTAAAGTTCAAGAATTTGAGTCCTTCGTTGGAACATCATTCCCAAGTGTGGTCAGTATTCATCCACCAGATGTAGCGAACACAAAAGGGAGTGGCAAGAGATTGAAAAGGGGTTTTGAGTAGATCATGAACCAAAAGAAAAAGAGGTAAACTAAGCAACCTTGAAAAAATGTCAATGTCCTTTGTAACATTGTATTAATGTTCTTTTGTTGTTAGCATGCAAAAGGTCGCAGATAAGTAGGTATGTTGGTTTCACTGATATGATGTCTGAGTAATTACTCTAAGTCATTTTGTGTAAACTTGGGACAATCGATCAATGAAGTGTGATGGATGATGGCATTGCTCAGTTGGCTACCATCTTGCTGGAAAATGGTAGTGATATTTTTAGTATATGAGGTTCTTGATTCGTGGTATGTTTGAGTGCTCACATTTGCAAGTGTCATGCTGATGCGTGCATACGCATATGTTTGGTTGATCCAGTTATACGCACATGTCTGGTTTAGCCAACTATATATAATTGTTCTATGTCTATTATAAGTGTGTATTGTATGTATCTGAGGCACTACAAACCTGAAAAAGGTAATAGCTCTGTGAAATGACAACTCGTCGTATTTGGGTAAATCTTGTCAGTATGTAATTTATAAATTTGCCAAAGATCGCCATTTTTGGGTTTTACCACCTATTCTATTTTCATATTTGTTGTATAAAAATATGATTCATAATACTACTTGTCTTATTTCCAGGAATATTTGTCGCGGGATGGGTGTCATGGAGCACCGGGAGTGATGAATATTCTGACATGACCCATGCCTGCATTTCTCTGGATAATGTAATATAATGTGTATAGTACCCGAGAGCATTGACAGGGTGTGCTCTTGTACCTAACAAATTTGATAAGTTTGTGCTCTGCAAAAATTTATTTTCTACTTCAGTAACAACCGAGTAGCTGGTTTAAGTAAAGATTGTTTCTCTCTCTGCTCTATAGCTTTACTTCTCTAATGTTGTGCAGTGGGAGGTTAATCGAATTGTGCCTATGTACATGGTGATCAAGCTTAACAATTGCTTGGTGGTCTAATCAAGTCCGGGAATAATCGCCTGACTTCTTAGGCGGACACAAAGAGTGGCCATGGGTTCTGCAAGTCTACTACCTTCTTTTTACTTTTGGCAAGGGATTCTTTTGCTTACCGTGGACCGACAAAAGCTGCGATCTGGCTAATTTGCAAAATGAAATTCATATATTCTGTTAAAAAGGTGACATTTGTTCCCAAAACAGGGTGGAACCCTGGCTTCATTTAATTAAAATGAAACCACATCATAGCCAGTTACAAATCTGTTCATTGACATCTGTCTATGGCAGTTGAGAGAAAGCAAAAATAGAGTACAAAATTGAAGTTCCAAACGTTCCAGCCCATACAAAATCTAAACAGAAACTACATGTTTTAAACTTCTAGGAAGGTGTCCATAGCTCCACATCACTCCATAAGGGCATCATCCACGGACAACATGAATCAAGGTATGCTTATGTATGGCAATAGATTGAGCACCATGCAGCTCCCCTCTTCATATGAACAAGACATATTGGCTTGCTCAAAGAGACAATTCAGATGCAACTAGAACACTAGCTTGTCACAACAAGCATTTTTTTCTAGAGAGGAACTTGGAGCTGAACATGCAGATCATACATGAAAAAAGGAACATCTTTTTTCATATGCACATCCAAAATGAAAAGGTCAACAAAATGATCTGGTTGGACAAGAATAAACCTTATGCTGAATAGAATTTCAATGATACTAGTTAAGATCCCTAAAAAAGATATTGGTTAAGATTTGTACATATGAAAACATGGCTATCACTCCTAAAATCATTAGTGAGTGTTGATTGCAAAAGAAATTGTCCTTACTTGCTGCCATTGGTTCGAGCTTTTCTTCATCTTAATATTTTTTTCTTCATTTCTACAAGCTGTTATGCTACAGAAAAATTTAAAAGAAGCAGCGTATAACTAACCTAAATTTGTTATGGATCAATTTAATTGAAGAATCATCTAATTAGATCGAGTGCACAATTACAATTATAGTTCACATATCCGCAAAAAAAACAATTATAGTTCACATGTAGTACTAGCACATTTCTACAGATTAAAAACTAGTATTGCTCAACTGTTCATGCCATAGCAAATACAGAAAGAATCAATATGGGAAGGCCGGAAGGCTCGTAGGGGAAAAAAAAACCAATTCCACTGTAGGAAGAGTAGGAATATTTTGAGCCTTTCCTTTTTCACTGCCCAACGGAATAAAATCTACTACTGACGAATTAAGCACCTCGGCCGAATCGGAGTGTGAAGCAGCGGTGCCGGCGGCCATGCCAAATCAGAAGCATGCAGCGCCAAGTCCTAACGAGCATCTTCGTGTGGACGGATATATGATGGCTCGCATTGGAGGGATATATGATGACTGCCACCAGGATGGGAGTTGTGCGGAAGAGAGCTCGCAGGTCGCAACGTTGAGGACTATTCAGGCATTTCTGCAATTCGGCAAGGTCCAAATGCAAAATGTACCAGCAACCCATCTTGTGATAATCCGCTCCATCTATTTCGGATCCAATGGTCCAGAAACTACTGGTGCATTCGGTGCACAGGATACGTTGTCCGAGTCTCGTTCGATGCCCCCTCCTGAAAGAGATCGTGGCTAGGTTTTCTGGCCACATCGGCCGCCGCCGCCGTCCCAACGCGGATCACCTCGTCGGATCTCAGTCGTTCGCCGCCTTGCCCTCACGCCGGCCGCCTGTCACCTCGGCCCAACTCCGGTCGTCTGCCGCCTCCCCTCTGTCCTCTGCAGCCTCGACCCAACGCCGACCTCTCAGACCTCGAGTAGCAGGACACCTCCCCAACGCCGGAGCACGCCGGCCTCCCTACCTCCCGGAGCGTGTCGCCTACCTTCTCGTGCATCAATGGCGTCGGCTGGGCTGAGCACGCCGGCCTCTCTACCTCCCGGAGCGTGCCGCCTATCTTTTCAAAGAAAATAAAAAATGTTGCTTGCCTGGACTAGTGGCGTGACGACATGATTATTTTGCGTTCTATTATTTTATTTATCTATGAGCAAGAAAGTGACAGAAATATTATTATGAAATATTTACATTATTAGAGAACAAATCATTCACTATTGCTAAAAGAAATCATTTAAACAATCTATTACAACAGAATCAACAAGTTACACACATCTCAGGACTTTGAGTGTTTGACAAAAAACTACCAGTTTAGGGGTTCGCGTCCCACAGAACTACCACTTTTTTAAAAGTGGCCGAAAACTACCAAAAATACGTAAAAACGTGACTAAAAACTACCAGGTTGACTGAATGGTTGTTTTGACCGTTTTAACAGCGATTCTGACGTGAGTGGCCCACTTGCCAGGCGGGCGGCCCGCCTAACGGCTAACGGCGCGCGCGCGGGGCCGTTAGAGCCGCTCGTCGGTCGCACCTGGTCGGGACCAGGTCATAACCTGGCCGACCGGGCCGCTCGTCCCCACCAGCTCTCTCTCCCCCCGAGCTCACCTAGTCCTAGCCGTCGCCAGCCATGGCGGCTGTGGATGCAAACTCCGGCGGCGATTCAGGCATACCTCCGGGCGGCAGCGCGGCGCAGCAGCCTTCTCAGTCCGAATCTAATCCTTCCGCTGGCGGCGCGCAGCAGAGGTTGGATTGGTCGGCGCCGGCGCGACCACCGTCGACGACAAGAAGCAGAGCTCAAGGTCGGCGGAAGCTTTCTCGTTCTGCGGGCGGCGGCAGGTACGGCATAGTTTTTTGCATGGTTGTGAGATTCAGAGATTCAGAGAATCAGTAAATTAATCTAGTTTTTTGCATGGTTAGATTCAGTTATGGTGACCTTGGAAATTGTTAGTATTGTGCATACTTTGTTGTGTAAGAAACTGAAAAAAGCAGTTTGACAGAAACTCAATATTGTGCCTAGTTAGGTTCAGTTATCCTGTTTTCAGTTAATAAAGGTATTTCATTTTATAATTTTCAGAATTGATGACCCAAAGTGGTCAATTTGGTTCCATTTCAATGCCAGAGAATCTGTGGTTCGAAATTTATACCAATCAGACATATCATATTTGACAATGCTTTCTCTTATTGGGAGTGAGGGCTTTGTGGCTGATGGTTATATGTACTATGTATTTGATGAGGAGAAAGGATTAGAAGGTTTAGATAAAATATGCTGTGAAGATGATGTGCAGCAGATGTTGGCACACTCTCATAATGAAAAGTTTCTGAACATAAGAGTAGTGGGAGCTCTTGAGGAATGTAATGCAGATGAAAATCATGAAAACAGAGATAGTTATTTTGCTGAACATTGCATTAAGACTCAACAAAGTTGCACTAAGGTGGTGGATATAAGCATGGACAGAAAGGAAGAGCTGAAGAAAGGCATGGTGCAGAGAGAGGCTGACCTTAACCATTTTGAAGGTGACACTGATGTGTCTGAATTTGTTTCTGATGATGAAGCTGCAAATTCAGGTTCAGATGGGAACAATGTGGATTTTCAGTCAGAGTATTCCTCTGAAGATGAAGCTGCAAAACAAGATACAGCAGTGGTACAGAAACTGAAGGTAGTGAGAAAACCTGGTCCAACTAGTAGATCCCACCATGAGGTTGAGAAAATGGAGAAAGCAGATTGGTTCCCTGAAGCAGATGAAAAATGTTTCCCTGGTGATTATGGCATCAGTGATGAAGAAGATGAGCCTGAAGGATCCTATAAACTACCAAGTGGTAGGAAGAGAAGGAATAAGAAGTTGAAAGACAGGATATGGTATGATCACAAACTTCAAGGACCAGTAGAATAGTTCTGTAAGGGCTTGTGCTTCACCACTGTGTATGAGTTCAGAGATGCACTTAGGGATTTTCACATTAGGACTTTGAGAAATTTTCAATACCACAGAAATGCCCCAGATAGGATTATTGTTTGGTGCTCATAGAGAGCCGCCCAGGGATGTGATTTTTATATATGTGCCTCTAAGTTAGCTCATGAAAAAACATTCTGCATCAAGAAGTGTGATATGTTGCACACTTGTGGAGCATGTGCAGAGTCCACAAAGGTTACTACTAAGTGGATGTCAAGGTCAGTAGAGGCAGCATTGAGAGAAGACATTAGATCTCCTGTGGATGCATTAATTAAGAAGACCAAGACTAAGTTTTCAGTGGATGTATCAAGAAGTGTGGCATATAGGGCAAGGAGGAAGGCTGTTGATGTAGTTCAAGGTGACCACAAGCAGCAGTACTTGAGGCTCAGGGATTATCTTCAAGCAGTTCTTGACACAAACCCAGGTAGCAGGTGTATAGTAACAACATTTGAAGATCCCGAGAACCCAGCACCTACTCCTAGATTCAAGTATATGTTCTATTGTTTAGCAGCTTCAAAGGAAGGTTTCCTTAATGGCTGCAGACCATTTATAGGTCTTGATGGATGCTTCATCAAGTTAACCACTGGACAGCAAATTCTTGCAGCCACAGGAAGGGATGGAAACAACAATATATATCCTATAGCTTTTGGTGTGGTTGACAAGGAAGATGGTGAAAGTTGGAATTGGTTTTTAACTCAATTGAGATGTTGCATTGGCAGTGGCAACAAATTTGGAACATACACTATCATGTCTGACAGGCAAAAGGTTGGGAAGAATTTCATTGAGCAATTTATGTTATTACTTTTTTTAATTATTTCATTTTTTTCAATTGTATTAATAATTTGTGAATGTGCAGGGCTTGCTTAAGGCAATAAATGAGGTATTCCCTGATTCACCTCAAAGGTATTGTCTTAGGCACATATATGCAAATTTTCAATCTGCTGGACTTAGAGGCCAGGAACTAAAGAAGTGTATTGACAAGGCTAGCTACTCCTACACTAAACATGGGCATGAACTAGGCATGGCAGAGCTGAAAGCACAGTCTGAGGATGCTTGGAAATGGCTCAAAAAAATTGAGGTCTCTACTTGGGCTAGGTTTGCTATGGATCATACTTTCAAAACAGATTTAGTTGTGAACAATCTAAGTGAAGTCTTCAACAAGATGATACTGGATGTTAGGGCCAAACCAATAAGGACAATGTTTGAAGGGATTAGGACCAAGCAAATGATCAAGAGGCAACAAACTAGGGAGAAGTTACAGATTAGCAGGTGGACAATCACACCAACCTACTTAGAGATTTTAGAAGAGAACAAGCAGTATGCCAAGTATTGTCAGGCTGACATAGCTGGTCCAACAATTTGGCAAGTTACTAGCAAAGAAAAACAGTATTGTGTGGACATGGAAGGGTATACATGTGACTGCAAGAGATGGAACATGACTGGTGTACCTTGCAGTCATGGCATATCTGTACTGACAAAGCAAAAGCTGCATCCTGAGGACTATGTCAATGACTTTTTCAAGAAGCCACTTTATTTGGAGACATACAAAGAAATTATATACCCTGTTCCTGGTCCAGATTTCTGGCCTCACACAAACACTCCAGACATTGAACCTCCTGTGTTCAAAGAAAAGGCAGTCAGAAAACAAACTGCAAGGAGGAAAGGAGAGTTTGAAGTTCCTGCCCCAAGAGACACCAGTAGGATGGGAACAATTACCTGTGAAAATTGTGGGTTGGACGGACACAAGTATACAAGTTGCAATAAGACTCTTAGGCCTAAACTGCAAATGAGGAAAAACAAACACCAGGTAATTATCAAGCATCAGAGCAATGTTTCCTTTTACATAGTCTAATCTAAGTTAAGTTGGACCTTTAATGTAGGAAAATAGGGCAGTCTATGCACCTGCTCCATATGCTCCAGTACAAACTCCAAGAGCACCAGCCCCTAGTGCAAGAGCACCAGCTCCTACTGCATCAGCACCAGCACCACATGCAAGAGCACCAGCTCCTGCTGCATCTGCACCAGCTCCTACTACAACAGCTAAAAGTGGGTAGGCCTGCAGGTGGAGGGAGAGGCAAGGGATTCAGTGCACCAAGATCTGTTGCTGCAACTTCAGATGTTTTGGCTGGTAACAAAAGGAAGAGGTTTGCAAGCAGCAGATTGAGGGATTATTTGTATGCCAGTGGTAACTGACACTATAAAAAGGTAGAACTTCTCTCTTTGAACCTGTTTGAATTAGTTTAGAACCTGTTTCACTTTGTTTTGAACATGTCTGTACTTTTCTGCATGAGTATGTCTGAATTTGTGTGAACCTGACCGAACCTGACTGTACTTCTATCAAATTTGTGGTGTAACGTGGGCCTGATGGTGGGCTTCCGTGTTGGACCTAACTAACCCACCAAG
Source organism: Aegilops tauschii subsp. strangulata (assembly GCF_002575655.3). Classification (NCBI taxonomy): domain Eukaryota; kingdom Viridiplantae; phylum Streptophyta; class Magnoliopsida; order Poales; family Poaceae; genus Aegilops; species Aegilops tauschii. The sequence goes on from NC_053036.3 coordinate 134,854,258, forward strand.
CCTGCCACACTGTCTACATAATAGAGGCCACCAGACACCACTGGATCCCTGCGCCTCATTCCCCTTGACCAAAACCTAGCCGCCACTGATGGATCCACAGTTAGGAGAGGTAGTTGATGAACAAGACGAGGTTGCTAGGGCTGAAAGGAGGGCCAACCGTCGAGCACAGGTACAGGAGCGACGCCAGAGGATTGCTGCCATGATTATGGCGGAACGCAACCAGAATGACGTGAAGCAGTTCAAGGAGGTGTTCCTAGAAGGAACCAACATCACATATGAACTAATCATCTGGTGGGCCAGAGACAGGGCATCTTTCCATCGATTCCAAGCAACAAGGAAGAGATGGACTCAGATCATGGCTGCAGCAGAAGGAAGACAAGATTGGGATTAGTTCAACGCGGTAGTTTCTGACTAAATTGTGGTGTTTCTGAATGTGCTTGTCTTGTGCTCAATATTGCCCTGAATCTTGTTCTTACTCTTGCTTTGAATCTTGTCTTGTTCTGAACTTTATGATTGCAGTGAAGGATGCAGTTCGGGAGATGCACCAACCGTGATGAAGACGATGCAATGTGGCTGCCTGAATCTATGTTAAAGACTATGCTTATTTTCTGAACTATCTATGTTTGGGTTGTTGGAAAATCTATGATAAAGACTATGCTTATTTTCTAAGAAATGTATCCATGGCACAATATTTTTAAGTCTAAACTTATGCCTGAATCCATCTATCTGCATTTATCTGAATGTTTCTATACTTGGGCTTTGCTGAAATGTGATTTTTTGGTCACTCTAATTTTTGAAATACTTTGCCATCAACTACTCCATTGTTTGAGCACACAAGTTCCAAGTTGCTGGGTTTCAACAAAGACTTTAATTGCAACACAACTACCACCATTTCTCATCACTCAATCTACCACTTCCCCACTGTCACACTCCACCGCACTTCCTCCACTCCAACATTTAAGTAGCCCAACAACTCACTCTATCTCTTCTCACTCTACCTCTCTCTCGAAAACCTCACTCCACCTACATCCATGGCTGGTTCTTCCTCTACGCCAGACCAATGGCTGAACCCCTTCCCCACCGGCAAGGGCTGGGTTGCCATGCTTTTTGGGTCGGCTCGCGGTGACGAAGACCTCTTCCTCGACTACATGAAGATTGCCATGAGATACAGCAGTGCACAAGGGCTCGTGGATGCATCAAAAGAGGTGAGGAAGAAGGCGACGACTAAGGAGAAGCAGCGCATGGACCAGCGCTATGCAACCCAAGGTAAGGGTATCATGCCCATCAACATGTTGCTGTGGGCAATGAAGGAGGCGGACTCCGGCGATGCTGGGCAGAGGGAACGGTGGGCAGCCCACCGTTATATCCCTCCAGCACAAGCTACAACTCCAACTACTATGGGCAATGACGACGAGGACCTGCAGATCATCGCCCCACCAGCACTGCTGGCTCGCCGACGTCCTCCTCCCATCATCGTCATCGATGGAGACGAAGAGGAGGTGCCAGAGCTGCCACCTACCACTCAAGTCAAGCAAGAGGTGCGACGGTCAGGTCGCATAGCAGGGCAGGGGCCTAACAATCTGAAACTGTAAGTTTCAGATTCAGTTACAGCAGTTATCGCCAGATCTATGTGAGATTCAGTTCTGTCAGTTTAGTTCTATCAGTTTATCAGGGTGTTTGCAATCTCAGTGAGATTCAGTTCTGTCAGTTTAAGTGTCTTTGAACAATTTCAGTGTCCATGTCCTATCTATGTAAGACTAAATGCTATCTATGGGAGACTAGATGTCTTCCAAACTTCTCTGAATTTGTCTGAACCTTTGATGAAGCAATTTATGAAGTAAACAGATCTCAGCAAGAACTTATGATACAACACACACAAATAAACTACATCAGACTTAGATAATTTAGTTCTTAACTTAACTTAGCACCAGTTCTCAGCATCAGGATAATATTTGGGCAGTACAGATCAGGGCAAACACCACCCCCACACCAACCAAAATGATCTGAACCCATTACAGTTCTTAGGTAGTTCAAAGGTAGTTCATAGGTAGATCAGGGCATATTTGCATCAGACTGATCATTCCTAGGCCAAATATATATATAGGCCTCATATATACTTACCATCCAGAGCTGCCACTTCACTCCTCCATCACAACTTCCTTTATCTTGTCCAGCTTTTCCTTGCACCCATGACCAACCTTAAGGAGCTCAGCAATGACATTCTCCAGCTTCTTCTTCTCTTCTTTAAGGAGATCTTTCTCCACCTCTAGCTCCTTCATGGCCTTCCTTGTGTTTTGGATTATATCAGCTTGACTCTGAAGGATGCACCTTTGTTCTTTCTTGAGCTTAAGCTTCTCCATTTGAAGCTCAATCTTTGCCTGCTCCTCAAGTTGCTTCTTCTTCTCCTTCAGTTCATTGATTGCCTGGCTTGTGCAATCCATGTCATGAGATTTGATTCCGTCCTGAAAATCAAACAACTTGGACACATCATCCACCAGCTGGCTATACTGATTGGCCAGAGAATCAAGCTCCTTCTGCAGTTTTGCAACCTCTATCCCATGAGCCTCATTATCCTGGGCTCTACCAAGGTTCTGCCCATGATACATATCCCAGAGCTTGCTTAAGCACCTTTGCAGAATTACAGGCCAGGGGGCATCTACCCACTCCAGAACACCACAGTTCACACCATCCTAAAAATCAATTTAAATTTACAGTGAACAAGGAAATTCAGAATAACAAATCATAAACAATAATGATATAAGCTACACTAGCTAGTTAGTTCTATACTAAAAATACAATACATCAATATGTTTCATATGTTTCCAGTGCTCTTTACTACAAGTACAGTATTCAGACATACCAATGTTTTCAGACTTAAGGAAAATTCAGAAAAATAACAACTAAACAGTTTGTTTCCACTACATAGCAGAAATTCAAGCTAATCAAATCCACACCAACTTGGTCCATTACCTCTGTAGCACATCCTATGAATCTCCTGCCAGTGTCAGTGCCTTCAAATGCCACAAACTTGCCCGCCCTCTGCCTGTGCAGGATGCACCTTCTGTTAGATTCAGTCACAAGCCCACAGAAACTAGGGTCTATCACAGTGTCAGGAGTTTGCTGCAAATGCAAAAGCATATCTATATCAAGAACAACTCACATATATCAACTTAAATAGAAAAATCTCAAATATCTTCAAACCCTAACCCTAACCCTAGAACAGAACAGACAGGAGAGGGAGAGGATAGACTGAGCTGACTTACAAAGTACTCCATCTGCATGCTGCCGAACTCGCTCATGTACTCGTCATCGTCGTCCGACGTCTCGTTGCTGTTCGGCCACGACGGCATGGTCGCGGCGTCGCCGGAGCGCGAGAAGAAGAAACAGAAGCAGAGGAGAGGAGAGCAGAGAGGAGTGGAGTGAGCTCGGGGAGAGTGAGAGAGCTGGTGGGGACGAGCGGCCCGGTCGGCCAGGTTATGACCTGGTCCCGACCAGGTGCGACCGACGAGCGGCTCTAACGGCCCCGCGCGCGCCGTTAGCCGTTAGGCGGGCCGCCAGCCTGGCACGTGGGCCACTCAAGTCAGAATCGCGGTTAAAACGGTCAAAACAACCATTCAGTCAACCTGGTAGTTTTTAGTCACGTTTTTACGTATTTTTGGTAGTTTTCGGCCACTTTTAAAAAAGTGGTAGTTCTGTGGGACGCGAACCCCTAAACTGGTAGTTTTTTGTCAAACACTCCAGGACTTTAGGCGCATTTCAGCCTTTTCACTAGATCAAAGCCGAATCCACCGCTACTTTGCCAAACGGCTAACCTTCACTGCAGCTGATTCCTTAGCGAATCAGCTTTGCCACCACAGTGAATCCACAGCTGATTCTGTGCAAGCCGAAGCCCAAACAAACACGGCCATAATGTGATCACTATAGTGCATTCAGTTAGTAGCAGCACTGAGGTATCATAGTGCAGTTTCAGATTATGCGGAGTTCCATACTATTTCTTTTTGTAATTTATTATATTGAACTTGTTCTGGTTGCAGCAAAATTAACTTCACTCACCTTGTTTACGACTAGGATCTGGAACCTCCCAACTCACAGATACAATGCTGAACACTCCATTTATTTTTTTGTATCAATACTTCCATACATATTTGCAATGGCTTGAGTAATCGTCTGTGGGAAAGAGCAACCGGAGAAGTATAAAGCTGTTGCTCGTCGTTAGTGCTGAACGCGGCATATTTTGCGAAGTAATAGGGGGAAATGCATTCCATATGATCCAACGATGGAATGGTACAAGTCTAGAATTGACTATGTGGATAATAGAATTGAATTAAAGCGCTTCTTCTTGAACAAAGACTTATGGGTTTAAGTCAGCTCATTTCTTTAGTTGTATCAAAATTTGAGGGAATGTTCATTTCTCTGTGAAGCACACGACACAGATGTGGAATAATAGAGCTGAAGTTGCAGGATACAGCTGGATGCAACCTAAGGCATGGGGCATTGGCTGCAAAATTCAATAGATCAGATGAAACAGTTGGCTGGTATTTCAGGCTAGTCATCCATGTCATAGTTGAGCTGAGAAATGAGCTTACATGCCCTGCCCACCTACTTTGGGGACCCCTACTAAAATTATCAAAGTCGGCGAATTTGGTGTTTGTGCATACCTGATAGATCTACCCCTTGTAAATTGTCATGGGCCACTTGACAGGAAACCTGTATTTGTGACCTTTGTTTTAGTAGACATGTGTTAGGTTTTAGGAGCTGTGACCCACATTTTGCGTACTTTTTTTGGTAAAAGAACAGCTGCTTCAGTGTTGCAAAGATACTGAGAAGTAATAAGCGTGGTGCTGATCTCGCAAGAAGCTCGAGGAGGAATGAAAGAATCGATGATGTCACAAGGGACTCGAAGAATATTAGAACCAACTTATTCCACAAGAAGCTCGGCGAAGAAAATTAGGATTTGCAATGAAGGAGAGCGAACTGAGTTGTTGATTTCAGGTCTGCTGGTCCTTTCTCTTTTCCTCACATGTTTCTTATAGCTTTATCTGAGCACTCATGGTTGTGCTGTATCACATTATTTTAACTAGGTGACTTGCACCGGAACGCAAATCAAGGTGTCCCAGTTGAGCTCAGCGAACAAGTTGCATCAAATTTGTCAAAAAGAGTTGTTTCAGTTGCTCTGTTCGATGGTGATTATATGTGCAGTTATACTCTTCTTACTTTTCCAAATATATATCTAAGCATTGCTAATTTAAAGGATTCTATTACGATTTTGTGTATAGGACAAACAGTGTTATTTGCATGCTCGGGCATACCTGTAGAATGTCTGGGGAATGTTACAAGGTTTGTGACTTCAGCAAGATTGGCTAAAGCTTTCAACGATAAAAAGAAAGACCATGATGATTTGAAGGTGGTGCTGCTAATTATCCTTTTTTTCCTTTTACATAAGATAATCGTGACCATTGTTTACTTTTTCCTTCTTTGTCGCTATAGGTGTTAGTGCGCCATGAAGACAAAGTCGTCACTGGGTTTTTGGATAAATATGATTCATATCTCAACATTGCTGCTGTCAACGTCATGGACATGCCTGATCTTCACACCGTACCTTCCAGTCAACATGTGAAATTTCTGCCCCATAGTGCAGTAGTAGCTGTAGGCTGTGACATCGATGGCAACTTAGTATCCACAGGAGGGATGCTGACTGACGACAATTCATGCGGATCTTGGTTATTGTTGTCTACTTGTAAAATCTCTGAGGTACACTTGCATTGCATACAAGTATTTTAATCTGTTTCTGTAACTACATGCAGTAAAGTATACCTCGGAGGAAATAAAATGATGTTTTTGCTATGCATCTCTTGTTTGATTTCCCTTTATTGCCTATAACTTTTTTGGGTGTTAGGTCTGCGAAGGTGGGCCACTTTTTGATTTTGATGGGAACTTTGTTGGCATAAACCTTTGTTTGGGTACGGAAGCAACCCTTTTCCTGCCAAGGATCATAGTTCTTCCATGGTGCATGTGTTGTGGACCCCTGGAAAATATTAAATTTCCCGCACCATCAAATTCTTCAAAGGCAGCAGTCAGGTATGTCATACATTTCGAATGGGAGACCTATCTCCTCCTGTGTGCGATTTAATAAGGTTAGCTGTTCTGTATGCCGAACAACTTACGATGCTTATGGATTTTGCAATAATCTCGATCTTTTGGAGTTGTTTCTTTCTCAGAGTTTCAATGTTTAATGTTCCTGTACCAAGATATTTTCTGTACTATTTCCTCCGTTTCTAAATATAAGTCTTTGTAGAGATTCCACTAGGTGGACTACATACGGAGCAAAATGAATGAATCTACACTTAAAATGCATCTATATACATCCGTATGTGGTTCATAGTGAAATCTCTACAAAGACTTATATTTAGGAACGGAGTAGTATTTATCTTGTTTAGTCATATTTTCTTGTTTCAATGTTGAAGCCAATGTATTTATCTAGTTTAAGTAAAGAAGGATATTTTTGTCCAGATTTAATGTGCACACTAGAATGGTTTATGATGTCTCCTCACTGTGGGTTTAATTATATTTGCTCAATCTGTTGTTGTCTTGAAATACTTGAATCCATACTTCTTTAGGTCCTCTTGTCTCTATATTGCTCTTTTCCTACAATACATTCATGTAGATGTTACATACTCCCTCCGTCCCAAAATTCTTGTCTTAAATTTGTCTAGATACGGATGTATCTAATACTAGAACGTGACTTGATACATCGGTATCTAGACAAATCTAAGACAAGAATTTTGGGACGGAGAGAGTACTAATTAAGCGCTGACTCGATCCATTGTACTTTTGGGTTAGTACTCATGTTGACATTCATCCACAGAGATGGTCTCGACAAGAATCAGTTTGGGGATCTAGAATCCTTGGGTTATCCCAAGCCTTTAAATGGTGAGTGGCCTGTAAATATTGCGACAAGTTATGGGTTGCGCTCTTATACGATTCTTCTGTACAACTAACAAAACTGTTGACCTTGTATCTTCAACCAGATGGCATGATCTTGGTTAACACTTTTGAAGAGCCTTTCGGCGATGAATGTGGTGAAGGTGTTTGGAGTGAACTAAGTGAAACAACTTGTGACATATTAAAGAGAAATATTGTAGCACTCGCTTCATTCTGTGGTGATTCTACAGTACTGTGATGTTTACTACTGTTTCATATTTGTATTGGATCAGAACTGATGATGAAAACTATGACATGCAGAAGGGAAGAGGATTTTTGCATGCACGGGTCTTTTTATTGAATGGAAGGGGTTTACAGCAATCTTGACTTCAGCGAGCTTGCTTAGAGAACCTGGTTGTGAAGATCAGAAGATTGTTAAAAACTTGAGGGTTGGTGCTTCTAATTATTCAGCGACCCCTATTATTTTTGCGCGGCGTTTAAGCGACAACTGTGCGATTTGCAGATTGAAGTGTTGCTTCCAAACAAAGGTCGCGCGGAAGGGAAATTACAACATGTTAGTTTACATTACAATGTCGCTCTGGTCAGCGTCAAGGATTTTTGTGCTAGCCAACCAGCAGTGAAAGTTGAACATCGGTGGCCTGATTCTGGTAAAGTACTAGCTGTCGGGTGCTGCTTCAGTTCCGGCAGACTGATGGCTGCAAGAGGGCAAAAGTATGGCAGGCCGAATGTCCAATTTGATTGCAAATATCTTGGATACTCTACTTGCAAAATCACCAAGGTATGGCTGTTATTTTTCTTACCTACTTCTACACGGTTGAACTAAATAGTTCCATCAGATATATGAGTTAAGCTACCATATATGTTTGGCGTTAGCAATGACGACAAATTTTTCTCCATGTCTCCTTGTTAGGCTGGGATTGGAGGTCCCCTTGCTGATCTTGATGGGAAATTTGTGGGCATGAACTTCTATGACAAGTATGTAGGTCACACACCGTACCTGTCATGGCGGGAGATTGTCCCTCTCCTGGAATATTTTGAGACAAAAGGGTATGGTCTAGATCTCATTTTGGGTATTCAAGTGCCTGTGGTGTGTTGTATTTAGGTTTCAGTTTACGTGTCTTATAGTCTTATCTTACTGAAGCATGCATAAACCTCAATTCGATATATTCTTTGTTGTCTGTCATAGGCCTGTTGCTGAAGGCGGTGATTATGGTAATCCATCCGATAAGCCTGACTGGACAAAGGAAGGAGATAACAGTGTTTCCTGTAATAGGTATCCTGATGCATCTCATTAATATCAACTCAAATATTTAGCATTAATTTGTGGATCACATTACATTGTGGGAAAATTACTGAACCACAGCTGGTTTGTACCGAGTCCACGTTGGTATGATCCTGACGTTCTGGAAAAGGTCGAGCGTGAAGCTTTATCAATAGTCCCCCGCTATCTACCTTATGACTGTATATCTGAATCTGATTCTGAATCTGAATGAAGTTGACTATCACTGTACATGTAGAAGCCGTCCTATGTTAGTTTATGAACCTATTTGAGTTGACCTGTAACATTAAAAATGGTGTAATGTGTGCTGTAATAGCACATGGATTTTGCCACTTGTTTGTTTGACTTGTTAATTTCTTCACAATATCCAGTGCGACTTGTTATTTTGCCACATGGATTTTATCCATTCTCTAGTCCTGTAATAGTATGGTATGTGCATTGTGCTTGACTAGTTGACTTCTTAATTTGTCACAATATCTAGTGCGACTTGGGCTGTACGGTGTGCTGTAATAGCACATGGATTTTGCCACTTGTTTGCTTCAGCTACACTGTTTGATGGTTGTAATGCCCCGATGATGATACTGATGCTTTGTGGTTATGCAAGGCACAACGTAGAGTATGACACGCTCGCACTCATAGCATGATTCAACCACTCTAATACGCACTCCCTTCGTCTCATAATATAAGAGTGTTTTTTACACTAGTGAGAGAGGTGCCTAGTTGAATTGATTTTGTCAACGGTTTACCGACAAAGTTTTCAATATCTTCCAAGCACATTAATGACGGTTCCCATGCTTTTACAGTCCCCCTCCTCCGTACCAATGGCAAGCCGAACCCACATTTGCTTTCAACTTTTCTGGGGGAGTGTCCTTTATAAAAAAAAATTGTTTAGGACTGGGCATCTCTATTACTAGCCTCCCTCAAATTTGATGAGTGAATAAACTCTCATTGGTGAGTAAAACACACTTAGCATGAAAGATATTGACTACCCCATCGCTCCATGAGCGGTATTGATACACAAAACAAATTTTCATTTGAAGGTTTTAGAGATGGCACATACAAATTTACTTGGAACGGCAAGGTAATACCATATATAGGTAGATATGATGGACATTTTCTGGCATGAAACTGGATTTAAGGATTTTGGATGCACAAACAATATTCCCGTTTAGTACAGAAATTTTGGCTAGCAAAGATTATAAATAAACACCACATCTTGGAGGATCCATAACAACTTAACTTCTATGCAAATGCACACAAACATAGCTTATTATGTTGTCTTCCTTGTCTAATATCAACTTGTTTGATCAAGTTTGAAAATAATTAATGTGTATTCACAATCATAAAAGATGTCCAAGATAATATATTTGTATGTGAAATTTCTCTTTCTTATACTAATCTTTCGTGAATTGCTTGTTTGACCAATATTGTGATTTTTAAATTTCAATAGATTTTACTTTCTAAACCCAATGTGTAAGTACTACTAAACATATGGAACATTATAATTTATATTTATGATATTCAATTCATTCAACAATTCACTCTTAGGATATAAGCGAAGCACAAGAGTGAATGACAAACTACTCCAAAATATATAAGTGAAGAACAAAGAGTTGTTAATCAATTAGGTAGCTATGTAAAGACTCTCTCCAATAATTTTTTTCCAGATCTAGTGATTTTATTAAACAACAAACAAAACCAACATAAAAGGACACTTCAAAAATAGCACATATCATGTGAACAAATAAAAACTTAGGCTCAACCGAGACTAATCGATAGTTGTTGATGAAGAGAGGTGGGGTTCCTATCAGAGCATCCTCAAGCTTAGATGCTTGAGACTTCTTGGAATATTAACTTGGGGAGCCTTGGGCATCCCCAAGCTTGAGCTCTTGTGTCTCCTTAATTCTTCTCATATCACGGCTTCCCCTAAGTCTTAGAAACTACATCCACACAAAACTTAATAAGAACTCATGAGATTAGTTAGTATAAATCGATTCAAAACGTTAACATTCTCTACTATAATAAATTACTAAAATTATAAGTAAACATTGCATACTAAATGCCTCTGCCCATTTAACACTCATATCCACTAATAGAAACATTAAACAAGAAAACATATGCAGACAATGCAAATATAACAACAATCTGTCTAAACAGAACAGTCTACAAATTATGAATATGAATCCATACTTATTTAACTCAAAAATATGAAAATCTACCACGCAATAGAAAATTTATCATAGCTTATTGTGTAAAAAATTCATGAATTAATCATGTTCTGACTATTCAGGATATAACAGAAAACTTTCTGTTTTCAAACAACAACTCATAAACTTGCAAACTGAGCATGCTAAAGGCTATACTTGACACTTCTATTAAAATAAAATATACAGAACATGATTCGAAATAACACCAAGCAAATACAAATAAAATAAAATAACGATCCAAGAAAAACTCATATCATGCAACGAATAAAAATATAGTTTCAAGTGGGGTCTATCGACAGTGTTGAAGACGAAAGAGGGGATGCCTTCTGGGGCATCCCCAAGCTTAGAAGCTTGAGTCTTCCTTGAATATTACATTGGGGTGCCTTGGGCATCCCCAAGCTTAGGATCTTGCCACTCCTTATTCTCCCCATATTGATATCTCACCCAAAACTTGAAAACTTCAATCACACAAAACTTAACGAAACTTCGTGAGATGGATTAGTATGATAAAGAGAAAATCATTCACTTTGGTACTGTCAAGACAAGATTCATAATTGTTCCCACATAATGTCTACTGTATTATATCATTTCCACACTCTATATCACCTAATATAAGCTATGGAAACACTAAAATGAGAAAACTATGCAAACGAAACAGAATCTATAAAAAACAGAACAGTCTGTAATGATACGAACTAAAAACCATACTTCTGCAATTCTAAAAATTCTAAAAAGTTAGGAAAACGTAGGAAATTTGTACCTCTATACTATGTAAAATTTCAGACCAAGATCGTGTTCCAGTAAAAATGTAAATTCAAATATTGGGTGCGAAAATTTCTGTTTTTGCACAGAATCAATTCAACTAGTACCCAAACCCCTATATCTGGGGAAGTTTTCGCCTTGAGGTTTACCCATTTGCCTGAAAATGACCCTCTGGTAATCAGGTACATGGCACGTGTAATATTTTGGGTTCTCACCGTGTACAGTTACGTGGTAGACGTAGATCACTGACCAAAATTTTGTTAATGTGTGTAGTGCTTCTTTTGGTGCGGTTAGCGATTTTGGGAGCCTGTGGGCCAGCCCATTGACTTGGTTGCGTAAGGTTTCTTCGGTGGGTTGCGCTGCATGCGGGATTGACTACCGTTTGGCTGTTTGATTTTTTCCTCTCCTTTCCTGTAGACACGTGTGTGCGTGCGTGTTGCCTCACTCAATCTCTTGAGATATTTGTGTCGAGAAGTCTCGAGCCCAATCTCCGCCATCGCCTCGCCGCCCATTGCGCATATAAAAGGGAGAGAATTCCTTATTTGGCCCTTTATTAAAATCCGGTTCCCTTTTTGGCCCTAAAAATTTTATTTTTCCTTTTTTGACTCAACAACTTCATTTTCTTCCTTCCTCGACACTTCATATTGAAATTGAAGATGTTATTTGAATTAAAAATTGTTACACAGATATGCTAAATAGCAGATTTTGTTTCATTCGGTAATATATTCCAGTTCATATTGCCATTGCTTTTGACTTCTAGTTCACAATTTTGGTCACAAAATACATCAGGGGTAAAATGAACTTTCATGTCGTATTTAACGGTGTTAGTTGTCAAAACTAACGGAAATGTCATAAAGGGAACAACATGAAGTTTGAGTGTCAAAAAAGGAAGATTTTTCTTTTGGACGCGTCTAGCCAGCGCATGGCCGCCTAGGATGCTTAGCGAGCAGTCTGCCACTTTAGGTAATTTATTGTCTCCCCTTCTAATTAGAATAGTCATCAAGTAGTCCCTTTTCCTGCTACGTATTAAATGCCAGCAGTATACATCTTCTCCTGTGCATGTATATGCATGTGCATGTGTTTGTTCACATTTATTTTGTGATTTTAAAATTTTAAAAAGGCACAACTTTCAATACGCGTGTCGAAATTTAGATCCGTTTTCACCGTTGAAACCCTCGCGACGTGCTCTTCAAAAATAGATCCCACATGGGGATGTTTCGATGAACTAGTCTTCCTACCAACTAAACAACAATATGTGTGCAACTAGACTACATGCCGCGCCAACTGAGCATATGTGTGTGTCAATAGTCCTTCTGCCGACTAAATATCAATGTGTGTGCAACTAGACTACATTGCCGCGCCAACTAAGCATATATGTGTGCCAATAGTCTTGCCAACTGAACATCAATATGTGTGCAACTAGACTACATTGCCGCGCCAACTGAGTATATGTGTGTAACTAGTCCTGCCAACTAAGTATCAATGTGTGTACAACTAGACTACATTGCCGCGTCAATTGCGCATATGTGTGTGCAACTAGTGTCCTGCCAACTAAACATCAATATGTGTGCAACTAGACTAAATTACAAGCCAATTGAGCATATGTGTGTGCAACTAGTCCTTCTGGCAACTAAACATCAATGTGTGTGCAACTAGACTACAAAGTTGGTTTAAAAAAGTTGCACCATGTAGTACTAAATTTGCACAATGCAGCACTTTAGTTGCACCATATATCACCAAAGTTGGAATCAAACTTTTTTTGCCGAAACATACCCATGCGGGATCTAGTTTCGAAGATCTTGTCGTGATGAATCCAACGGTGAAAACGGATCTGAATTCCGATGTGTGGTTGAAAAGATATGACTTTTTAAAAATTTAAGAGGCCAAAATAAAATGTTCGTGAATTTGTTTCCCAGATTAGTCTGTACGCATTTAATACTAACAAAAAAATATCCACTAGCTGACAAAAAAAAGACACATGTGAGTAACAAGCCGGCCGCCCGTTCCTACGAAAAAGTGTGAGTGCACTTTTAAGATTTGAGGTTTTCTTTTTAGGGCCAAAAAGGGAACCAAATTTTAAGAGAGGGCCAAATAAGGAATTCTCTCTATAAAAGGACCCCGGGCGGGCTCTCGCCTCATCTTCTCACCATCTCCATCTGGCCCTCCTCTCCCCGGAAGCCATGCAGATGCCATGACTACGGAGGTCAGCCCATCCAGCCTGCCGGTGCCCCGCGCTACCGGATCCCTCCCCGACGTCGTCGTTCGAGGCACCGCCACGGTGCCATCCCGTTTCTGCCGCCACAGCCATCTCCACGACGCTGTGGAAGACCTCCTCTCGGAGATCCACGTTGAAGGATGGGACGAGCTGCCGCTGCCTGGTTTCCCCGTGTGCGCCGCCTGCATCCCGTTCACTGCCGTAGCGCTAGCATCGGTGTGCTTCGTTGCCCTCCACCACACTTCCGGTTGCCACCATGCCACCGACGACGATCCCATGGTGGTGACGACGTGTAGCCTATCCTTGTTGCGTGCCCGACGCCGACGTTGATGGTCACCGCCAGGACGCATCCAATCGGCAGGCGGTGCCAGCGGTGGCTGAAGTTGGAGGCGGGAGCCGCGGAGGAGGGAAAGGGACAGGGAAGAGTGCAGAGATGGCGCCTCTCAATTACAGTTTTTTTTGCACGGTGAGGCTCTCGATCAGGCTCTATCGCCTCCGTGCTCGAATTCTCTCTCGGTTGGTGGATAGTAGCAAAGAGAAAGAAGAAGAAGGAAGCATCGGAGAGGTCTGACAGACAGTGCCAGCCAGAGGACCGCGGTCGTGGCGACCCGTAGCCTTACCTCAAGCGGAGCGCCTGGGATTCTTCTTCTGCTCGCTGGCCAGCTGCAGCCTGAAATGGTGCCCTCCTCTCCCTGTCGGTTCCTTCCTCCTTTCATCGGGCACGGTGTGTTGGACATGTTACATGTGCGGTCGCCGGTCGGCGGCCAGGGAGCTCTTATGCACGGCAGGACAGGCGTCGTGTGCCCTTTGACCACGCAAAGAGCGCAACCAGTGGGAGGCAAGTTAGTGGGAGATGGACAGGGACGGGCCTGCGTGCCTGTGTTTGTCCTCCCGGGGACAAGGTACACCGCGGTGCAAGTCATGCATGCTTCACCCCTTCCGGCCCATCTCGACGGCGCTACACTATAGTACCAGCAAGTCGCGACGAGACCGGCAACGCCTCCGCATGCGGGCAGCGCGCTTTCAAGGTCCACTTGCAGTTCGCTGCAGGCACCATCACCGAGTGTACGTGCTCTCCGTCAACAAGAGTACGAACAACAACATGTACACTAGGCCGCTGCGCTGTTCGTCCTTCAAGGTTAGCTGCAGGATTATCCGGCAAAACCAGTCATGTACTCACGAGCTACTTCCATCTGAAGGACATACTGTTGTTTGCGAGCCGTGTGCTGTTAGCTCTCTCTCTCTCTATCGATGTATTTCTTTGGTACGTACGTGTTTCATGCATGCAGCTGACGTGCTACTCTGGTTGACTTCTTCTGTTTGAAGCATGAGAGAAATCAAATTCCTATGTACTGTGAGCCTTCCAATTTGCACAAATTATCTATGCATCTTTTGATGTACTTGAGGTGCAGGAATCTACAAGCAAATTTCATAATGGAGAGAGAAGTATTAGTTAATAACATGCAGAGCTCCATTGAATCAGAAACTGAGTGTTCAAGCAAGAAAAGGCCAAATCATTGGAGGGGAGGGAGATCAACTGCGCTTTCAGGTGGCATTATTATTATTCGAGTAAAAGTGTGGACATAATACTAATTTAGTGTTTAAGGTTTTTGCAGATTGAGCTTTTGCGGTATCATGAATTTTCACTATTTTGATGATGTGGTGACCGCATGAGGCACAATCATATTTATTTTTGTATTAGGATTTTTTTGAAGGAATGAAAACAGAGATGCAAAGAATATTTCTGCATATATTTTTTGGAAGATGATTTAGGCTACCTATCCTCATCTGATGAGCATGGAATCTATTGAACTAAGCGGACATAAATTACAGATAGTTTGGTGCTCCCTTTCTCTGCATTTTTGTGGCTCTCTATATTATTTTTGTATTAAGCTGATATACACAACTCTGTTAAGCTACTTTAGGACATGACAAGATACATCTTTCAAATTTCATGCCAGACTTTATTATTTTGCGCCGGTAATTCAATTTATTTTCTTAACTAGGCTGCTTACATAACGGTGAAAGGGTGCATTAATTTATGTTTCACAGTTTATTTTATCCATGCAAAACTCCATGTGTTATTATGATTTGAGTTGAGGAGGTTTTTCTCTATCATCAATTCGAAAACTTAAGTGAAAAAATTATATTGATTCCAGTTTGAGTTGATCCAATCTCTATATTGAGAAGCTATCATGAGGTTGACCTTAGATCGATGGTTGTCTTGAAATAGTCCTTAGTAATTACCTTCGTGTTCGGTCCCATTAAACAAACCAAGTAAGCATATCTATTTGCATGCCCCTGCAAACCAGAAAGAGATGATGTCAAACTAGAAACCAATCAAC
The DNA here is from genome assembly GCF_002575655.3 of Aegilops tauschii subsp. strangulata. Taxonomy (NCBI): domain Eukaryota; kingdom Viridiplantae; phylum Streptophyta; class Magnoliopsida; order Poales; family Poaceae; genus Aegilops; species Aegilops tauschii. The sequence goes on from NC_053036.3 coordinate 134,870,008, forward strand.
AGTCAAAAATTTAACACATGAGTCTTCCTTTTATCACGTATGTAATTTGAACATAAAGTATTAACAAAGTTCTGTATAATTTCATCATAGACACAAATCCGGAAAGTGATCGAACACGGATGCTATGAATTATTGAAGAATCAAAATTTTATCATGCAATATCAATATGTATTCCCTTTATCTACAATGCATTGATTCTTTTTATGCACTAATGATTTTATCTATGAAAGATTTCATTATCTGTACCAATATGATGTTTATTTATACATTGCAACATAAAAAGTAAAGTTGAATAAGCAACAATTGAATAATTAATCAAATAGTTAATAGTTAAAGTTTAATATAACCATATGCAGAATTTATCGCATAGTGTATCAACAGGCGCGGCGTGTTGTATACAATGCCAATAGGTAGACCTTATTAGTAATATGTATTAGCGTGTAAACTTTCGTTCAGTATGTATCATGCATAGCTACAATAAATGTCCCCTTTTCCATCTTCTTTTACTGGACTCATTAGATATATTCTTTCTGGGTTTTAGCCATGGACGATTCTATTGTTACAAATATAAAAATGCACTTTACGATCCGTATAAATACAATGTAATGATGGGCGCGGCGTGCCGCCGCGCGGGCTATGCTAGTATCCACACTATACCAAATACTTTACTTGGCACATTATTGCAACAGAAGATATTAAACATGATTTCCACAGTACCTTAATCATGTGAACACACAAAAACAGTGAGGATAAATATTGAGTTGCCTCCCAACAAGCGCTTTTCTTTAATGCCTTTTAGCTAGGCATCGGTAATTTTAATGATGCTCACATATAAGCAAAAAATTGAAACACAATTGGTGCATGGTGAACAATATAACAAACACATTTAAGCCTAACCCACTTCCTATGCATAGGAATTTATAAGCAAACAATTTATTGAAGCAATAATTAACTAGTATAGGAAGGCAAAACAAGTGTAACTTCAAAACTTTCGACACCTAGAGAGGAAACTTAATATTATTGAGATACCTACAAGCATATGTTCCTCTCTCATAATAAAAATCAGTGGCATCATGTCACTTAAAGCATTCTTTTCATGATCCATGTGCACAGGAAATTTATTACTCTCCACACAACCAAATTTATTCTCATCAACAATAGTGGGAGCAAATTCAATGAAATAACTATCATGTGGTACTTGATTGATATGACCCAATTGAACACTAAAATCATGATGACAAGTTTCATGGTTATTGAAACTTAATATATTCTCTTTATAGCATACATGTCATCACAATAATCATCATAGATAACAACTTTGTTGTCATAATCAATTGAATCCTCTTTCAAAGTAGTGGAATCATCACTAAATAAAGTCATGACCTCTCCAAAAATCCACTTTTATCAATATTGTAGTAATAAGATTCAACACCTTCCAAAATAGTGGGATCATTACCTAAAGTTGACACTCTTTGAAACCTACTATTATCATTGTAATCATCATAAATAGGAGGCATGCTATCATCATAATAAATTTGCTCATCAAAAGTAGGGGGACTAAAAGTATCATCTTCATCAGACATAGCATCCCCAAGCTTATAGCTTTGGATATCATTAGCATCATGGATATTCAAAGAATTCATACTAATATCATTGCAATCATTCTTAACATTCACACCAAACATTGTGTTAAATTCTTCTTTTAACACTTCATAGCAATTATCGAAATCCATGTTTTCAAGAAAAACCTTATAAAGATAAACAATCTGGCACAACTTCACTTCCATTTTATTTTTTGTAGTTTTGTTTTATAATCCAAACTAGTGAAAACAAGAAACTAAAAGATTCAATTGCATGATCTAAAGATATACCTTCAAGTAATCACCTCCCCGGCAACGGCACCGGAAATAGCTTGATGTCTACTACACAATTTTATTCTTATAGACTCTGTTGGGCCATGATAGGTAGGTATGGTGGCTGTTTTGGGGAAGGATATAATGAGGCTTATGTGTGATAGAGTGTATCATATCACGGGATTTGGTTGCATCAGCGAAGTTCGCACCAACTCTCGAGGTGAAACTGGGCAATGCACGGTACCGGAGAGGCTGGCAATATGTGGATAGGTGGGAGTGCCATATTAGTCCATGAACTCACATTAGTCATAAATAACACATATACTTATTGTGAAAGTTTTATTAGCCCTCGAAGCAAAGTACTACTCGCATGCCCTTAGGGTTGGTAGGAGCTAACCATTGCGCATGACGCGCCCCCAATTCGAACAACACAAAGGATTTCAACGAGGAATAGATATGCTCCAAGATCCCCGTCATGCCATGTCAGACACTTAAATGAGTAATACATAACAAGCTTTAATATCAATATTTTTACTAACCAATGATTATGAACTAATACTCTTTCATATTACTACTCAATATAATTAAATCACACGTTTCATATTCAGTGATCTACATGAAAGTTTTTATTATATCACTCTTATATACCTATCATTCTTGGACTAGTCTCATAAACCGTGCACATTACCACTTCCTATTAGGACTCTCAAAAAGATTTAAGTGAACCATGAGAGTGCAAATCATTTCTATGAAATGTGCCTACCACCATGCTCTAAAGATATAAGTGAAACACATGAGCAACTGTCTGACTCAAAAGATATAAGTGAAGCACATAGAGTATTCTAACAAATCATGATGAATGTGTGTCTCTCTCAAAAGGTGTGTATAGCAAAAAATTATTGTGGCAAACTAACAACCAAGAAAAATAAAACTATGGCACAAGACGCTCCAAGTAAAACTTATATCATGTGATGAATAAAAATATAGCTCCAAGTAACATAGCAATGAATTGTGGACGAAAGAGGGGATGTCATCCCGGGGTATCCCCAAGCTTAGACGCTTGGGTCTTCCTTGCATATTACCTTGCGTGCCTTGGGCATCCCCAATCTTAGGATCTTTTCGCTCCTTATTCCTTCATCCATCGTGATCTCACCTAAAACTTGAAAACTTTAGCACACAAAACTCAACAAAAACTTCGTGAGATCCGTTAGTATAATCGGTAAACCATAAACTTAGGTACTGTTATAAACCAATTCATAATTGTTCTTGCATAATACCTACTGTATTCTAACTTCTCCATGACTTATACCCCCCAATATAATCCATAGCATCATCAAAATAAGCACACTATGCAATAAAAACAGAATATGTCTAAAACAGAACAGTTTGTAATGATCTGAACAAAAACCATACTACTGGAACTCAAACAATTCTAAAAAATAGGAAAACGTAGACAATTTGTATCTTAATATTGTGTAAAAATTCCACACAAAGACCACGTTCCAGTAAAAAAATAGAAATTCCAGCACTGGGCGCAAAAGTTTCTGTTTTTGCCCAGAATCAATAACTATCATCCAAATCATACCAAAGGCATTACATGGCACAAAAACTTAATTAAAAGATAAAAACACAATCATTACAGTAGCAATAATCATGCCATCACATCAAAACTAAAAATAAAAATTTCAATAAAGATAAATATTGGGTTGCCTCCCAACAAGCGCTATTGTTTTATGCCCCTAGCTAGGCATAATGCATAGTTTCAAGTATTATCATCTTTCACATCCAATTCCTCAATTACACATCCCTACTTCCTAGGAGTCTTAGCAAACATGTTTTTAATAGTGACACTCCTAGGAACAAAATTGAGGAATTTGTTTTGTCATAGGTTCCTTTATCATTTCAATAAAGTTGGGGTGCACGCTAATCATTTTCGAATCCTCCTTCTCCTTACTAGATGAATCACCTTTGTTTTTAGGAACATATGTAAGCTTAGAATTATTATTGGTAGGAGTCCTCTCAATGGTTTTAACGAAGAAAAGGCCGAACCCAAATTATTAATGATTGCTTCCAGTTTATCAATTCTAACAGGACTTTGTTCTATTCTCTCCGTGATAATTGGTTCCTTTTCCTTTAACATTTTTAATGTGGTTCCCACTGAAGAGCTTAATTTAGTAACTTGATTATGGACCTTCTTGTCTAGATTTTCAATAAGTTTAACAATTGGCATTTTATTCTCAATAATTTCTAACCTTCGCATAGCTTGTTCCATAGTCAATGTTGTTTCATTTGTAGTAATAGGTGGTGATCCTACTAAATTTCACATAGCATTGAAAGCGTCTATAGGGTGACTGCTTAGAAAATTCCTTCAAGTAATAGTATCAAGCACAAATCTGTACCAAGTAGTAACACCCACATAATAACTGCGAATGAGAACCATAGTGGATTGCTTACGAGTTGATCTATTTTGAGCATCGCAAATCCTATACCGGACATCTTTTAAACTTTATCCTCCGCTTTTTTTAAATAAAGCAGTTCATTTTAAGGGGTACAACCAACAAGCGAAGAACTAGCCATAGCAACAAGCAAACAAAGCACACAAGATAATTTTAATTTTTTTAGAAAAGAGGATGGTGATGAAAAGGAGAAGGCAAGTAAAAGTAAATAAAATGTAGAACAAGTAAATGATAATGTGTATGAAGGGACCTTCAGTTGTTTGATGAAGTCTCCCTAGCAACGGCGCCATAAATTCTTTCTACTACTTGTGGGCTGTGTTGAGATTTTCCTTGAAGAGGAAGGGTGAAGCAATATAGTAGTGGATAGTATTTCCCTTGGTAGAGAACTGATACGTCCATTTTGCATCATGCTTTTATATTGATATTTATTGCATTATGGGCTGTTATTACACATTATAGCACAATACTCATGACTTTTTCTCTCTTATTTTACAAGGTTTTATACAAAGAGGGAGAATGCCGGCAGCTGGAATTCTGGACCGGAAAGGAGCAAATCTGAGAGACCTATTCTGCACAACTCCAAAAGTCCTGAAAATTTACGGAGAATTATTTTGAAATATATAAAAAATATTGGGCGAAGAAAGTACCAGATGTTGGAGATATGCCCTAGAGGCAATCATGTATGATGGTATTTCCTATGTTTTTATGAATAAAGATAGTCCTTGGACATTATCAATGATGTGTACCAGCAAGTACGTGACTTGTTTGTGGGTCTATGCATTGTATGATGACTATCCTAAAAGGTCCCTAGTCGAAAGGGCTATGTGGACGCGCAGCCGACTAGGCTAGCATATGACACGGTCGATGGCTTGGTCTCACTAGCCATGGAGCATTGGATGCTAACCGGATAATATGGACTTGGAAGGATCTGGTCGGATTCGACATAGTCGGATCTGAGTCGAGATAAGGTCCAAGTCGGACAAACCCAACTATGAGACGCTGCGATATGTCATCTGTGAGTCTCTAGTACAACATACGTTCTATGTCCGAAGACCTGAGCTGGCACATGTACTCGAGATGGTGATAGACCTACTTTGGGCCAACCAAACGCTACTCTATGACTGGGTAGTTACAAAGGTAGGTTTCGGGCTTGTCCAGACCCATGCTGCGAGACATGGTCGAGCAAGATGGGATTTGCCCCTCCGATCAGGAAAGATATACTTTGGGCCCTTCGTGTGATCCGACCAGGATAAGCATGGCCATGCGACAAGGATTATGCGATAATTCAGTTTGTGGTCGGCATCACTAGAACGAGAAAGAGGTCGGGCTAGCACAAGGATGACAGACTCGCCTTGTGCCCGACGACATATATCGTGTGACAAAAGGAATGGAAGTGTGATGTACAGGTTCGCCAACCGGCTTCATTGTCTACTTGGTGGTCGGCACGCCTTGCTAGAGGCCGCTACCAGCCGAATAGGTCGGAGGTGATCCGACCTGCGACTAAGCCGACTTGAACCTAAGGGGTCAAGCGCTTAAGGGAAGGAACCCGTGAGGCCGAATCGGACTCCACGAGTCAGATGTGATCCTACTCGGACTCGGATCCCGGCCGAATAGATTTTGGGCTTTAGGGTCCGTGCGAGGCCCAAGTGTTGAGCCCGCGACGGACGCCTATATAAAGTGGAGGTGCGGCACACTCCTTCGGTTGATTGCTTCAGCGCTGTCACTAGCGTTTGCATGTGTAACGAATAGACAGCTCCACTCGCCGCCGGTTGTGTGATCGGACCTAGCAGTCCGCCGCACGACGTTCCTCCTGCACGCGCGGATACCGTTAGAGGCGGTGTACTTGCGCCGCTCCGGCGAACCGGCATGAGGGATCCGACGACCGGCTGATTGAGGGAGATCGGACGAGGAGGAGACGAACCACGCGGACGCGCTGCCCCAACTCTTCTTCAGCTGCATGGCACTGCGCGTCTAGTGGTAACGATCTGTGATCCATTCCCGTAGCATGTTCCTGGTTGTTCTGCGCGTAGGAAAAATTTAATTTGCAGTCGACGCACCCTACCGTAGAACCCAACACCAGAGGGGACCAACCAGGCAGCCACAAGGGTGGGGGGCGCGCCCTACCCCCCTAGGCGCGCCCCCCTGCCTTGTGGGCCACCTGGCAGGCCTCCGATGCCCGTCTTCTGCTATATGATGTGTTTTGACCTGGAAAAAATCAAGAGGAAGCTTTCAGGACGAAGCGCCGCCGTCTTGAGGCGGAACCTGGGCAGAAGCAATCTAGGGCTCCGACGGAGCTGTTCTGTCGGGGAAACTTCCCTCCCGGAGGGGGAAATTGAAGCCACCGTCATCACCAACAATCCTCTCATCGAGAGGGGGTCAATATCCATCAACATCTTCACCAGCACCATCTCTTCTCAAACCCTAGTTCATCTATTGTATCCGATGTATGTCTCAAAACCTCAGATTGGTACCTGTGGGTTGCTAGTAGTGTTGATTACTCCTTGTAGTTGACGCTCGTTGGTTTATTCGGTGGAAGATCATATGTTCAGATCCTTAATGATAATTATTACTCCACTGATTATGAATATGAATATGTTTTGTGAGTAGTTACGTTTGTTCCTGAGGACATGGGAGAAGTCTTAGTATAAGTAATCATGTGAATTTGGTATTCGTTCGACATTTTGATGAGATGTATGTTGTCTCTCCTCTAGTGGTGTTATGTGAACGTCAACTACATGACACTTCACCACTGTTTGGGCCTAGGGGAAGGCATTGGGAAGTAATAAGTAGATGATGGGTTGCTAGAGTGACAGAAGCTTAAACCCTAGTTTATGTGTTGCTTCATAAGGGGCTGATTTGGATCCACATGTTTCATGCTATGGTTAGATTTATCTTGATTCAAATTTCGTAGTTGCGGATGCTTGTGAGAGGGGTTAATCATAAGTGGGAGGCTTGTCCAAGTAAGGAAAACACCCAAGCACCGGTGCACCCACATATCAAATTATCAAAGTAACAAACGCGAATCATATGAGCATGATGAAAACTAGGTTGACAATAATTCCCATGTGTCCTCGAGAGCGCTTTGCTTTATATAAGAGTTCGTCCAGGCTTGTCCTTTGTTACAAAAAAGATTGGGCCACCTTGCTGCACCTTAGTTACTTTTGTTACTTGTTACCCGTTACGAATTATCTTATCACACAACTATCCGTTACTGATAATTTCAGTGCTTGCAGAGAATACCTTGCTGAAAACTGCTTGTCATTTCCTTCTGCTCCTCATTGGGTTTGACACTCTTACTTATCAAAAGGACTACGATAGATCCCCTATACTTGTGGGTCATCAAGACTCTTTTATGGCGCCGTTGCTGGGGAGTGAAGCACCTTGGGTGAGTGGAATTTGGTAAGGAAACATTTATATTACGTGCTGAAATTTACGGTCACTTGTCACTATGGAAAATAATACTTTGACGGGCTTGTTCGGGGTATCTTCACCTAGACCAGTAGAGCAAAGAGTTTCTCCTCAACCTACTGAACCTACTGAAAATATTTATTATGAAATTCCTTCGGGTATGATAGAAAAACTGCTGGCTAATCCTTATGTAGGAGATGGAAAATTACATCATGATATGCATCTAATCTATGTGGACGAAGTTTGTGGATTATTTAAGCTTGCATGTTTGCCCAAGGATTATGTCAAGAATAAGGTCTTCCCTTTATCTTTGAAGGGAAAGGCATGGACATGGTGTAGGCTATGTGATCATATTGGATCTTGGAACTACAACCGATTGAAATTGGAATTTCATCAGAAGTTTTATCCTATGCATCTGGTTCATCATGATCGGAATTATATATATATATTTGCCTCGTGAAGGAGAAAGTATAGCTCAAGCTTGGGGGAGGCTTAAGTCAATGTTATATTCATGCCCAATCATGAGCTCTCAAGAGAAATTATTATTCAGAATTTTTATGCTCGGCTTTCCCGTAATGATCAATCCATGCTTAATACTTCTTGTATTGGTTCTTTTATGAAGAAGACTATTGAATTCAAATGGGATTTATTGGAAAGAATTAAATGCAACTCCGAAGATTGGGAACTCGACGAAGGTAATGAGTCAGGTATAAACCTTAAGTTTGACTGTGTTAAATCTTTCATGGATACCGATGCTTTTCGTGAATTTAGCATTAAATATGGACTTGACTCTGAGATAGTAGCTTCTTTCTGTGAATCTTTTTCAACTCATGTTGATCTCCCTAAGGAGAAGTGGTTTAAATATCTCCTCCCATTGAAGTAAAAGTAATAGAACCTAATAGAGTTGAAGAAGAAATTGTTACTTATAATGTTGATCCTATTATTCCTACTACTTATATTGAGAAACCACCTTTTACTGATAGGATAAAAGATCATGCTAAAGCTTCAGCTGTTGTTCGTAAGAGTTATACTAGAACACCTACAACCCCTTAACAAATTAAAGTTGAACCTAGTATTGCCATGGTTAACGATCTCTTGGTTGATAATATTGATGGGCATGTTAGTTATTTCTGTGATGAAGCTGCTAGAATTGCTAAACCCGATATTAAAGATAAACATAGACCTATAGTTGGCATGCCTGTTGTTTCTGTTAAAATAGGAGATCATTGTTATCATGGCTTATGTGATGTGAGTGCAATTCCTTTTACTTTATATCAAGAAATTATGAATGATATTGCACCTGCTGAGATGGAAGATATGTATGTTACTATTAAGCTTGCCGATAGAGATACTATATCACCAATTGGGATTGTTAGAGATGTTGAATTTTTGTGTGGGAAAATAAAATACCATACTGATTTTCTTGTTCTTGGTTCCCCACAAGAATAATTTTTGTCCCATTATATTTGGTAGACCTTTCTTGAACACTGTTAATGCTAAGATAGACTGTGAGAAAGAAATTGTTACTGTAAGCTTTGGGGAATGTGTCTCATGATTTTAATTTCTCTAAATTTCGTAGACAACCCCATGATAAAGAATTTCCTAGTAAGGATGAAATTATTGGTCTTGCTTCTATTGTCGTGCCTCCTACTGATCCTTTAGAACAATATTTGCTAGACCGTGAAAATGATATGTTTATGAATGAAAGAAAGGAATTAGATGAAATATTCTTTAACCAAATGCATCTTTTGAAACACAATTTACCTATTGAAATCCTTGGAGATCCTCCTCCACTTAAGGGTGATCCCGTGTTTGAACTTAAACAATTACCTTATACTTTGAAATATGCTTATCTTGATGAAAAGAAGATATATCCTGTTATTATTAGTGCTAACCTTTCAGAATATGAAGAAAAGAAATTATTGAAAACTCTGAAAAGGCACCGTGCCGCTATTGGATATACTCTTGATGATCTTAAGGGCATTAGTCCCACTCTATGTCAGCACAAAATTAATATGGAGCCTGATGCTAAACCAGTTGTTGATCATCAACGACGGTTTAATCCTAAGATGAAAGAAGTAGTAAGAAATGAAATACTAAAGCTCCTAGAGGCAGGTATAATTTATCATATTGCTGATAGTAGATGGGTAAGTCATGTTCATTGTGTCCATAAGAAGGGAGGTATTACTGTTGTTCCTAATGATAAGAATGAATTGATTCCACAAAGAATTGTTACAGGTTATATAATGGTAATTGATTTTCCCAAATTAAACAAAGCTACTACAAAAGATCATTACCCACTACCTTTTATTAATCAAATGCTAGAAAGGCTATCCAAACATACATATTTTTGCTTTCTAGATGGTTATTCTGGTTTTTCTCAAATACCGGTGTCAAAAGATGATCAGGAAAAAACCACTTTTACTTGCCCTTTCGGTACTTTTGCTTCTAGACGTATGCCTTTTGGTTTATGAAATGCATATGCTACCTTTCAAAGATGTATGACTGATATATTCTCTGACTTTTGTGAAAATATTGTTGAGGTTTTCTTGGATGATTTCTCCGTTTGCGGAACTTCTTTTGATGATTGCTTAAGAAAACTTGATCGAGTTTTGCAGATATGTGAAGAAACAAATCTTGTTTTGAATTGGGAGAAGTGCCACTTTATGGTTAATGAAGTTATTGTCTTGGGGCATAAATTTTTGAAAGAGGTATTGAAGTTGATAAAGCTAAAGTAGATGCTATTGAAAAGATGCCGTGTCCTAAAGATATCAAAGGTATACGAAGTTTCCTTGGTCATGCTAGTTTCTATAGGAGGTTTATTAAAGACTTCTCTAAAATTTCTAGGCCTCTCACTAATCTCTTGCAAAAGGATGTTCCTTTTGTTTTTGATGATGATTGTGTAGAAGCATTTGAAGTACTTAAGAAAGCCTTGATTTCTGCACCTATTGTTCAACCACCTGATTGGAATTTACCCTTTGAAATTATGTGTGATGCTAGTGATTATGCTGTTGGTGTCGTTCTAGGGCAAAGAGTCGATAAGAAATTGAATGTTATTCATTATGCTAGTAAAACTCTAGACAGTGCCCAGAGAAATTATGCTACTACTGAAAAAGAATTTTTAGCTGTTGTTTTTGCATGTGACAAGTTCAGATCTTATATTGTTGATTCCAAAGTAACTGTTCACACTGATCATGCCTCTATTAAATATCTTATGGAAAAGAAAGATGGTAAACCTAGACTTATTAGATGGGTTCTTTTGCTGCAAGAATTTGATTTGCATATTATTGATAGAAAGGGAGCTGAGAACCCCGTTGCAGACAACTTATCTAGGTTAGAAAATGTTCTTGATGACCCACTGCCTATTGATGATAGCTTTCCTGATGAGCAATTAGCTGGCATCAATGCTTCTCGTAATACTCCATGGTATGCTAATTATGCTAATTACATTGTTGCTAAATTTTTACCACCTAGTTTCACATACCAGCAAAAGAAAAAGTTTTTCTATGATTTAAGGCATTACTTTTGGGACGACCCACGCCTTTATAAAGAAGGAGTAGATGGTGTTATTATACGTTGTGTACTTGAGCATGAACAGGAACAGATCCTACGCAAGTGCCACTCTGAGGCTTACGAAAGACACCATGCTGGAGATAGAACTGCACACAAGGTATTGCAATCTGGTTTTTATTGTCCTACTCTCTTCAAGGATGCTCGTAAGTATGTCTTGTCTTGTGATGAATGCCAGAGAATTGGCAATATTAGCAGATGCCAGGAAATGCCTATGAATTATTCACTTGTTATTCAACCATTTGATGTTTGGGGCTTTGATTATATGGGACATTTTCCTTCCTCTAATGGGTATACACATATTTTAGTTGCTGTTAATTACGTTACTAAGTGGGTACAAGCTATTCCAACTAGTAGTGTTGATCATAACACTTCTATTCAGATGCTTAAAGAAGTTATTTTTCTGAGGTTTGTAGTCCCTAGATATTTTATGACTGATGGTGGTTCACATTTTATTCATGGTGCTTTCTGTAAAATGCTTGCTAAATATGATGTCAACCATAGAATTGCATCTCCATACCACCCTCAGTCTAGTGGTCAAGTAGAATTGACCAATAGAGAGATTAAATTGATTTTGCAAAAGACTGTTAATAGATCTAGAAAGAATTGGTCTAAGAAACTTGATGATGCATTATGGGCATATAGAACTGCTTATAAAAACCCTATGGGTATGTCTCCATATAAAATGTTTATATATGGAAAAGCATGTCACTTGCCTCTTGAACTAGAACATAAGGCTTATTGGGAAATCAAAGAACTCAACTATGATTTCAAACTTGCCGGTGAGAAGAGGTTATTTGACATTAGATCACTTGATGAATGGAGAACCCAAGCCTATGAGAATGCCAAGTTGTTTAAAGAAAAGGTTCAAAGATGGCATGATAAAAGGATACAAAAGCATGAGTTTAATGTGGTGATCATGTTTTGCTATACAACTCTCGTTTAAGATTTTTTTAGGAAAGCTTCTCTCTAAATGGGAATGCCCTTATATTATTGAGGAGGTTTATCATTCTGGTGCCATCAAGATCAACAACGTCGAAGGCACTAACCCGAAGGTGGTAAATGGTCAAAGAATCAAACATTATATTTCAGGTACTCCCATAAATGTTGAGACAAATATTATTAATACCATAACACCGAGGAGTACATAAGGGATACTTTCCAAAACGTTTTAGACTCTAAAAGGAATAGGTTTGTGGTACGGTAAGTAAACCGACTCCAAAACTGTTCTAATGGTAATTTTTCTCCGTTTTGGAATATTAAAAAATAGGAAACTTAAAAGTAGTCCGAAGAGTGCATGAGGAAGCAGCAAGGCAGGGGGCGCGCTCTACCCCCCTAGGCGCGCCCCTCTGCCTTGTGGCCACCTCGTGTGCCCTCAGGGATCTGTTTTCTTGTACAATACTTCTTTTGGTTGGTAAAAATTCATTATATAATCTCCCGAAGGTTTTGACCTCCGTACCCTGACATATCTGAAAATATGTCGTCTCAAGATTCGGAGGGAGAAAGCTACGTTGCTGATTTCATCGCTAACCCAAAGGTCTATGGGGAGGTGGAACATTACGGCTGGACTACGGAGGAGGAGGAGGACTCCAACATGGAAAGAACAAGGGAAGATAGTTCTGATGAAGAGGACGATCCACTACCTCAACCTGGCGATATGCATGTGGAGTTCAAGAAGTCAAGCCTTCCTAAGGTCCAATCTATCCCACTACGTTTTGCACAGGACAGCGAGGCGGCATTGTGCAAAAAGATAATGAAACTCGAGCTCGAGAATGAGGATCTGAGGGAGGAAAATTTTAGCCTCTAACGCAAGCTGGAGAAGAAGAATGCAACAACTTCATCATCATCACCTCAGAAGAAAGAGATCTAAATACATGGGTATGGGCACTCCCCTTGGCAACTTCCAAGCTTGGGGGAGGTGTCCCGGTATAGTATCACCATCACACCTTTACCTTTATCATTTTTCTTATTTCGATCCTTTTGGTTATATCTTGATCTAGTAGAATAAAGTTTTTAGTATGATCTAGCTTTGAGTTTTGCTTCGAGATCTATCTATGTAATCGAGTCCGTGAGTTATATAATAAAGAGTAGTTTTGAGTTGAGGGCTTTGCTTTCTTGCTATGATCTTGAGGGAATAAAATAAGGGAAATAATAAAAAGAAATAAAAAGATCATATGATGATCTTATGGAGAGTGATGACTTCACATATAAAGAGTATGATGAATAAAATTTGTTGAGAGTTGAAAATATAGTTTTTGTCATTGTTGCAATTAATAGGAAGTAATAAAGAAAGAGAGGTTTCACATATAAATATACTATCCTGGACAACTTTTGTGATTGTGAGCACTCATTAAAATATAACATGTTAAAAAGTTGATGTTGGACAAGGAAAACAACATGATGGGTTATGTTTTCTTATATCCGAATACAAATTGTATTGTCATGGATCCTCCAACATGTTGAGCTTACTTTTCCCTCTTTTGCTAGCCAAATCCTTTGCACCAAGTAGAGATACTACTTGTGCATACAAACAGCCCTTAAACCAGTTTTGCCATGAGAGTCCACCATACCTACCTATGGATTGAGTAAGATCCTTCAAGTAAGTTGTCATCGGTGCAAGCAATAAAAATTGCTCTCTAAATATGTATGATCTTTTAGTGTGGAGAAAATAAGCTTTATACGAACTTGTGATATGGAAGAAATAAAAGCGACAAACTGCATAATAAAGTTGTTTATCACAAGCGGCAATATAAAGTGATGTTCTTTTGCATTAAGATTTTGTGGATCCAACCATAAAAGCGCATGACAACCTCTGCTTCCCTCTGCGAAGGGCCTATCTTTTACTTTAATCTTCTACCCTTATACAAGGGTCATGGTGATCTTCACCTTCCCTTTTTAAACTTTTTCTTTTTGGCAAGCAGTATGTGTTGGAGAAAGATCCATATATATATATCCACTCGGATGTAGGTTATCATAAAGTATTATTGTTGACATTACCCTTGAGGTAAAAGGTTGGGAGGCGAAATTATAAGCCCCTATCTTTCTCTGTGTCCGACTGAAGCTTTGAACTCATAAGTATCGCGTGAGTGTTAGCAATTTGAAAGACTAAATGATAGTTGAGTATGTCACTACAAAAAAAATACACTTCCGTGATGATACGTGTTTGTCACAGTAGGTCGCGTTTTTTGTCATGCATGTACATCCATGACAAATTTATGACAGAATCAAGATAGTCATACCTGTGCTGTCGTAGAAGTGTTCCATGACATTGCCAAAATTATCATCACGGAAGTGTCCACTTCCATGACGATAAATCACGCGTCACAGAAGTGCTTTCGTCAAGGGTGACCGACACGTGGCATCCACTGTAACGGAACACCGTTAAGCTATCGGGTCGGATTTTGGATCCGATAACCCGTTAACAGCCACGACCAATGACGATTTTCCACGTGTAAAATTCTCATTGGCTGACGGATCCACGCGTCAGCTCTGCGTTGGCACAAGTGTCACTCATCCAACGGTCGAGATGGGCCTATGATATGTTGACACGTGGACCGGCCAAAAGTGGCCCACAAAGTTTAAATGGGCCGGCCCAACCGAAGGCCCATAAGATTTAGCGGACCATAATGGGCCGGCCCAGCTAAAGGCCCACAAAATTTAGCGGACCATAATGGGCCAGCCCAGCTAAAGGCCCACACGATTTTGCAGACCATAATGGGCCGGCCCAGCTAAAGGCCCACAAGATTTTGCGGACCACAATGGGCCGGCCCAGCTAAAGGCCCACAAGATTCTGCAGACCATAATGGGCCGGCCCAGCTAAAGGCCCAACATTCTCTGTCAAATCGGCCCGTCAACGGCCTGTCCTAAACTTGTCATCAACGCGGCCCATGGTCACTTCTGGCCCGTTAACAGTCCGCTAAGTAATTGGGCCGAATTACGGCCCGGTGTATTTCCGGCCTGTTAAAGGTCCGGCTTCATTTGGGCCCATTTACAGGCCATCAAAACTTTCGGCCCATAAACGACCGTGAAGGATTTGGGTCATATTCGGCCATGTCTGACATTCGGCCTGTTAGAGGCCCACTATAGCTTTGGGCCACTTTCGGCCTGTTGTCATTTTCGGCCTGTTAACACCGGACGTAAACCATGGGCCATATGTGGCCCAACGTCATATCGGGCCCATTAACGGCCCATATAAAAATGACGATAATCTAGCCCGACCGAAGTTCCGGCCTGTTAAAGGCCCATGTATTAGGTCGGCGCATTTACGGCCCGTCCGAATTTCGGCCTGTCAAAGATCCGCATCGTAAATGGGCCACCATTTCGGCCTGCTAAGTCCAGTGGGTTATTTGGCACAATCAGGGCCCAATCTCACTTTTGGTCTATTAAAGGCCCATGTTTTTTATGGGCTCGAGATATTTACACCTGTAAACGGCCTATTTTTACTGAGGGCCCAAATTATGTTTAGGCTTGTTAAAGGCCCACTATGGGCACAGGCCTACCAGAAAAATATGAAAGCTTATGCTGATTTAGGCCTAGATATTTTTAGTGGGCTACATGCCAATTTCGGCCCGTAATCGTTTTTAGCCCAATTGGAATGGGCCCGACGAATGTTGGCATGTTGGGCTCCTAGGAAGCTTTCGGCCGAATACATTACTAAGATAAACGTACACTATACAAAAATTGCGTCGTAATTACTGCAGCCTGAGGCAGCATCATAAATGTTGTATCACAACAAAATAAATTCCAACCATACAACAAAAGGCCTGTTGGCATAAAGTTTACAGTCCTTCCAGATAAAAGCACCATCAGATGTATAGAAGCACAGATCATTTGACCTGAGTGCTAATGTTTCAGGCTGTAGAATCTGATGGAGCAGCACGATCTCCACCTTTTTTCCGCCATTGCTCTTGAACAACGAAGCGAATGTCTGATAGTCTGGTTTCAAAACCATTCATATCTTGACGACATTTCTCAACCACTATTCTTGTTTTCGAAACAACGTCCATTAGGGATTGGACTTGTGTCTGGAGCACAGATATATCACTCTGTCTAGCAGGAAGATTTTGTTCAGTAGGCGATTTGGACGAGGTTACCTTGACAACCAACCCAGAATTACGTAGGAAGGTGCTTTTTGCACGGTTAGTGGAGAGATACTGACGCACTGCAGCAAGAGGTGACATTGTGCCTGTAGTAGCCTCGTCACCTTCAGGTGGTTGTGGCTGTTCAATCATTTGTTCCATAGCTTCCTGAAAGTTTGAACTTGTAGATTAGTGTACCAGATAAGTTACTAATGAGACAAAAACAAACAAAGTAGGTTAAACATTTATACATAACTTATTTTGGTGAACTACTGTAATACATTAGCCTGTATTGTAGTGCCAACTACATAATAAAATCACTTTCGGAACATATGTCCATGTAGCATGCCTACTGTATTGTCTATTTCCTCACATTCATTGACATCTAAGGATAAAGAGACATGGTTTAAAGTAGGATGAACATAGTATGACATCATTCATATCATGGGCAAACAGATATAAAACAAACAAGCTATTTTATCATTGTGTGCGCACGTGAACATAACAACTAGATTACAGATCAAGACCAAAAGAATATCCTTCATCTCTTTTAAACCATGAAGGTGAAATGATACGTTAAGCCAACTGTGAATAAAAGTGAACAGAGTAACTGAGATTGGCTGCAAACCAAGTAGTTAAATGAACACATCACAGTACCAATCAGTTCAAGGCAGGAGGAGTAAGGACTTACAACAGTGGCTTGAACTGGTGTGCTCATGCCCTTCATCTTGCTGGTGTGGCAATCCTTGAAGATTTGCACTGCATTCGGTTCAGGTTCTTTTTGGTCCGCGCGGGCTTTCCTCTGTATTTGGAACAAGTCAATATAGATACGATAATATGGCACAAAAAAGAAGGAAGTAGCAGCTATTTACAAGAGCCTCGCAGTGTGCAATATAGCTACGAGATCCTGTTGTCTGTTGGAATTTCACTTTAGAACGGTTGGTTTTGTTCTTCAAACATTTAGCCTAGAAGAAGATACACTTGTAAGGCACATACATAAATACAAGTTCAATATGTGGTCTGATCAAATACATATAGCCTACCTGATACTTTGGATCAGACCAGTGTTTAATGAGGGCTGTCTAGTCTTCATCTGTAATATATTCCACTGGAGATGTTTGGGCGATTTCATTGTTAGCCTTGCCTTCAAAGTGAGATTTTCTAAGGTGGTACCGATACTGTCGCAGAGCAGACTGAAAAACATGAGTGCATGCTTGTTTAGTTGCATCATCTTTCGGATCCAACTTGAACCTCATCTGTTGAAAAAAGAATGTGAGTCTTATTAGGAGGAAGCTAGAAAGTATGGGACAAAAGCAAGACAATATTACTAATTGAGATGAATAACATTACTTACGGATAAATGGTCAAGGAAGGTGTTAAACTGGGTATTGTCTTTCTCATTCCTGTACTAGATCCACGTTGGGAGGATACGTGCATGACACCTAACGGCAACGGCTGCCTCTGATACTAACTTGGCTGACTCTGTAGCATCACGTGGCCTTTTTAAACCTGCCTCAAAATGGATCTCCATTCTTCCTCCTTTAGATTTTGTTAATCTGTCAAGCATTATCCCTGATGTCTGTTTCCGCTTGCGCCGTGGTGCTAGTTCAACAACGAATATGGAAAGTGTTAGTGTACATCAAACTATGAGAGTACATATAAAGGAGCATGCAACTTCAACTTGACTCGGTCAGGTACCGTCTTGGTGTTGATGCTCATGAGGTTCATCTGATCTTGCCAAGTCCTGTTGTGTCAGCAGTGCTTCGGAAGTAGTGTTAGGTGTGAAGGCAGCTTGGGAACTGGCCAGTTCCGGAGCAAACGAACGAGTAACTGGTTGAGATGCTGGTACAGTTCAAGCGGATGCTGCAGCTGGTGGAGCAGGTGATACTGTGTTTGTAGATTTAGCTGGTGGACTTGGACCTTCTACTGCACTATAAGTACCAGCAGAATCTCGACGGCAGAACCTTTTCCGTTTCACCCGACGAGTAACAGCACTCCCTACTATATTATTTTCCTTGCTCTTTTTTGTCTTTGCCATGTCAAGCTGTACCCACAACACAAAAGAATAAAATCACTCTTCAGAACTCATTGATGCATGATACAGACAAGCAATACTTTGATGTAAGACAACCGTATGAGGATGGAATATGTAAGAAAAACAGGACGGCATGACATATTCACAGCTACGATGTGCAAACTAAGCAGAAGGATTTTCAAGAAAATAGAAGTAATGCAAGCTAAACACCATATGAAAGATGCAACCAATATTACTCTGCCAAGTTAAAAGTGTCTTGTCATAAGTGGCAATTCGAAAAATTAGAAGCAGTACAACGTAGAAATCAATGCAAGATGCAACCACTATCAAACTGCCATGTTAAAAGCGTCCAATCATGAGTGACTGATGCGGGATACACAACAACAGTACTTTGATGTAAGAACATGGTATGATAGATAGATGCAGTGTATTCTAGACACAGAAAGCCATGTCATATGCACATGTATAACGTATGAACTCAGCACGTGCAACTTAATCAAAATAGAAGAAATACAGGCTAGACAACATATGCAACATGAAACCAATTATCGCACTGTCAACTTAGAGCAAGCACCTGCTTTGGTGGAGTATGGGAGATGAACTCATCATGTAGACTTGCGACTTCAACTTCATTAGCAGTAGCAGTGGCAAATCTAGAGAGTCTCTGTTTGCGTCGGTCCGGAGGACCACCAACATCCCCTAACTTACTCTTTTCCTTCCTATTTTCTGATATTGCCTTATGAAGTCAAAACCACAAGAAGATGAATAAAATTAGCTCTGCATAACTGGTTGATGCATGATACAGACGAACACTACTTTGATGTAAGGCAATCGCAGGATAGGAGGATGGAATATATACAAAAAAATAGCGTTTCATATTCACACATACGATAGGAGGATGGAATATGTATGAAAAAACAGTAAGCGGAAGGCATTTCAACAAAATTAGAAGAAATGAAAGCTAGGCACCATATGAACATGCAACCAACATCACTCTATGAGGTAAAAAGTGTCTTGTCGTAAGTGCCATTTCAAGAAATTAGAAGCAGTACAAGCTAGAAGACAATGCAAGATGCAACCTACATCACAGTCCCAAGTTAAATGTGTCTTATGGGTAAGCGATCGTTGCAGGTATAAGTTGTAAGCTACGCAGATGCAATTCAACATAATCAGAAGCAATACAAACTAGACATCATACGGAAAACGCAACCACGTATAACAGTTCCAAGTAAGAGCAAGCACCTGTGATGGTGGAGTAGGGGAGATGTGCTCATCATGTACACGTATGTTCTAGAAACAGGAACACGTGTCATATTCACAGGCATTATGTGTAAAGTAAGCAGATGCAATTCAAGTTAGAAGCAATACAAGCTAGACATCATACGCAACATGCAACCACATATAATAGTGTCAAGTTAGAGCAAGCACCTGTGATGGTGGAGTAGGGGAGATGTGCTCATCATCTACACAGCTACGTTGACTGTCCAGCCTTGTGTTATCTTGCGAATCTTGTTGGGAGGATGGCGGAGTAGAATATGTAGAGACCCCCTGTTTGAGTTGCTCCGAAGGACCACCATCATCCACTGCCGGACTGATTTCCTTCAGCTGTAATGATTTTGCATTGTGAAGTCAAACCGATAAGAAAAAGGAATAAAATTCGCTCTTCAGAACTCATTCATGCATGATACTGACGAACACTACTCGGATGAAAGGCAAACACATGATGCGAGGATGGAATATGTATGAAAAACAGGATGGTGTGACATATTCACACCTATGATGTGGTAACTAAGCAGAAGGCATTTCAACAAATTAGAAGCACTGCAATCTAGACACCATATGAAAGATGCAACCAATATCACTCTACCAAGTTGAAACTGTATGGCGTTTCAACAAATTAGAAGCAGTACATGCTAGAAATCATATGCAAGACACAACCAATATCACAGTGGCGACTTAAAGGTGCCTTATCATAAGTGACTGATGCAGGATATGCAAGAATAGTAGTCTGATGTAGAAACAGGAACACATGTCATATTCACAGGCATTATGTGTAAACTAAGCAGATGCAATTCAACAAAGTTAGAAGCAATACAAGCTAGACATCATACGCAACATGCAACCACATATAATAGTGCCAAGTTAGAGCAAGCACCTGTGATGGTGGAGTAGGGGAGATGTGCTCATTATCTACACAACTACGTTGACTGTCTAGCCTTGTGTTGTCTTGCGAATCTTGTTGGGAGGATGGCGGAGTAGAATCTGTAGAGAACCTCCATTTCAGTTGCTCGGAAGGACCACCATCATCCAATGCCTTGCCAATTTCCTTCAGCTTTATTGATTTTGCATTGTGAGGTCATACCGACAAGAAAAAGGAATATCATTCGCTCTTCAGAACTCATTCATGCATGATACTAACGAACACTACTCTGATGAAAGGCAAAGTCATGATACGAGGATGGAATATGTACGAAAAAATGGACGGCTTGACATATTCACACCTATGATGTGGTAACTAAGCAGAAGGCACTTCAACAAATTAGAAACACTGCAAGACACCATATGGAAGGTGCAATCAATATCACTCTGCCAAGTTAAAACTGTCTCGTCATAGGTGGCGTTCATCAAACTAGAAGCAATACATGCTAGAAATCATATTCAAGACGCAAACCAATATCACACTACCAACTTAAAGGTGTCCCATCATAAGTGACTGATGCAGGATACACAAGAAGAGTAGTTTCATGTAAGAACATGGTGTGATAGACAGATATAGTATGTACCAAAAACAGGAAAGCGTGTCATATTCACATGTATCATGTGTAAGCTAAGCAGATGCAGTTTACACTAATTAGGAGCAATACGAGTTAGACACCATATGCAACATGCAACCAGATATCACACTGCCAAGTTAGAGCAAGCACCTTGGATGGTGGAGTAGGGGAGCGGAGACTTGGACCTTGTAATGCACTATCAGTACAAGGAGAATCGGTACAGATGCTCCTTTTACGTTGCTGCAGAGGACCACCATCATCGCCTTCCTTACTCTTTTCCTTCCTCGTTCTTGATTTTGCCTTGTCAAGTCAAACCCACAAGAAAAAGGAATAAAATTTGCTCTTCAGAACTCATTGATGCATGATACTGACGAACACTACTTTCATGTAAGGCAGCCGCATGATAGGAGGATGGAATATGTATGAAAAACAGGACGGCGTGACATATTGACATGTATGATGTATAAAGTGTAAACTAAGCACAAGGTGCTTGAACTTGTTAGAATCGATGCAAGCTAGAAACCATATGAAAGATGAAACCAATATCACTCTGCCAAATTAAAAGGGTGCCCTAACAAATGTATTTGACCAAATTAGAAGCAATACATGGCAACAGGCTAGAAATAATATGCAATATGCAACGAATAAAGGTGACTCATCGTAAGTGATTGATGCAGGATACAGAAGAGAGGTAGTTTCATGTAAGAACAAGGTTAACACATAGATGTAGTGTGTACCAAAAATAGGAAGGCATGTCATATTCACAGGTATAGTGTGTAAGCAGATGCAATTTACCCTAATTAGAAGCATTACAAGCTAGACACCGTATGCAACATGCAACCACATATCACACTGCGAAGTTAGAGCAAGCACCTGTGATGGTGGAGAAGGGGAAGTGCGGTCTTCAGGTACAGAGCTACCTTCAGTATCTTCATTTAGGCTTGTTGTTTCTTGAGAATCATGTGGAGAGGATGAAATTGCATTCTTTATAAGAGTATTGCGTCTCATATTAACCCACGCGCGTGATTGTCTCATCATAAGTGATAGACGCAGGATACACAAGAACAGTAGTTTGATGTAAGAACATGATGTGATAGGCAGATGTAGTATGTACCAAAAACAGGAAGGCGTGTCATATTCACATGTATAATGTGTAAGCTAAGGAGATGCAATTTAACAAATTAGGAGCATTGATGAGGGATACACAAGAAATGTAGTTTGATGTAAGAACATGGTTAATAGAAAGACGTAGTATGTACCAAAAACAGGAAGGCATGTTATATTCACAGGTATAATGTGTTAACTAAGCAGATGCAATTTACCCTAATTAGAAGCATTACAAGGTAGACACCATATGCAACATGCAACCACATATCACACTGCCAAGTAAGAGCAAGCACCTGCGATGGTGGTGTGGGGGAATTGCGGTGATCAACTAGAGAGCTACGTTGACTATCTTCATTTAGCCTTGCTGTTTCTTGAGAATCATGTGGGGAGGATGACACTGCACTCCTTAAACGAGTACGGCGTCTCACAGTAACCCACTCGGGTGACTGTCTCATCATAAGTGATTGACGAGGGATACAAAAGAGCATTAGTTTGATGTACGAACATGGTTAATAGACATATGTAGCATGTATCAAAAACAGGAAGGCATGTCTTTATCAAAGGTATAATGTGTAAAGTAAGCAGATGCAATTAAACCAATTGGAAGCAATACAAGCTAGACACCATATGCAACATGCAACCACATTTGACAGCGCGAAGTTAAAGCAAGCACCTGGGATGGTTGTGTGTGGCAATTGAGATCATCAACTGCAGAGCTACGTTTACTATCTCCAACTGCTGACACTGCACCCATTAGAGCGCTAAAACGCTTAGTGCTTATCTTCGAATTACACTGGAGCGACTTTTGTCTTTTCTTTTCTGCATTCATCAACACTGCGTCAGAGTCTGAAATACCCATGCATAAAAAAACAATAGTGTGAGTATGGGTGAAGTGTGTGCACAATTAGTACAGTGTAAAGGTAGCAGATAGCAGGTCGGTGACAAATAAATGACGGGAGACATATGATAGCTCTACAACATGCATGGCACACTAAATTACTATAGGATTCTATGAAAATAACACTCGACTGAAAGCAAATAGGTCAGTCCATTTTTTCTGCACCGTCCGATGTACAAAGAACGGGCAGATCGCCTTCATCTACCTCCAGCCAGTCAGTGTTGACGATCTTCCTCGAAACGCCAGCGACCACCGGCCCAGTATTCCTCCCCTGTCTGCGCCCTCCCCTCGACCTCACCGCACCGCCGTGCTTGGCACCGCCCCCCCCCGGCCATCCATTCAAGCCCCGCCGACCTCCAGATCGGGCGCAAGCAGCTCCTGCGCCCCACACCCCTATGATAGACACCGATGCGCTGCTTCCCCGGGGAACAGGAGGACTAGGTGCTCCACGCGCCTAAGCGGGTGCTGCTTCTTTTAATTGCGGTTCGACTGACCCTGAATTGAAATCCAGGCGGGCTACTGACCTCTAGCAAAGGTGAAATAGTAAAAGGGAGGAAACCTTGTGCATTTAGTATCACGAAGAAGATGCAGTAAGAAGCGCTCAACTAGTTTCTTTCGTGGGATGAATACGGTGTGAGCGGAGACATAAGATTTGCACGAATATGGGAAGAGGAGTACCTCTTTCTGCTGGCAGTGCTGTGTCCTTCTTCTGTTTTTCCGACGATCTTCTTGTTGTTCGCTGGAAACCAGAAGTTGTGGAGGACGGTGCAGCCTTGGACGAACCCATGGCCAAGTTGTTGAGTGTGGTGCGGTGGCCGTCTGTCGGCGGCGGGGAAGCAGATCCGAGGCGGCGAACGACGGCGTAGCGGGAACAGCTCTGGTGCGGTGGACGGTTGCGACAGTGGAGCCGCAGCAGTGAGGCACAGGACGGCGTGGTCGGAGTGGTTCTGGTACGGTGCACATCGGCGTCAGCGTCGTGGAGGCAGCTCTGCCTCGGCTTCAGCTGCTAAGTCCTTGAGGGCATTGCGGTTGCGGTTGCGTTGGACGACGACGTCGGGGTACCGGCTCCGGCGTGATGGAGGAGGGCGGCGGTGGATTGGCCGCTATGGGGTGGAGGACGGAGGAGGCTGGGGTTTCGCGGCTGGTGGAGAGGGTGTTTTCGCGCCCACGGAGTATGAATGGGGAAACGGAGGGAGGCGGGGAACTAAGGGGGAACAATGTTTCGGTTTGAGACGCGCTTGTTTGAAATTTGGGGAAAGTTACAAACTTTGCCCCCATCTAAAATTTCGGACATATTGCGGGTTGGGGGTAGGACAGTCATGTCAGGTGTCCCAAATGTGGGCGGGATAGATTTCGGCCGAGCGCATGGGTAGGCGCCCATGGCGTATGAATGCTTCTCGGAGGCGGTTGAGACTGGCATCTTGGTGAAGTTACAAACCTACCCCGGTTTAGACCTTTGGACATCGGGCCGATAGGCTACACGGGCCAGAGTCAGGACAGTAATTTCCTACCACCAAAACATTAGTCTCGCACGGTTTCAGGTGACCAGAGGCCTATTTGGCGCTTCGTTCAATATTTGGGAGCAGAAGCATTAACGTTTTCGATTCTCTTGAATTGAACTTTCAGGATTTGTCAAACTTCACAAATCTTTACTCTTGAAAATCCTAAAGCTACGATTATTTTGGAATGGAGGGGGTACATTTGAATATACATTGTACATGAGTATATATTAAAAAATATGCAACTTACCTCAGTTCATGCATGGTTCTAGATATAATCTCCTTGGTTGCAAAAAAAAAGTTAGATATGCGTATGAATATATATAGCATGTTCAAACTCACAACAAAGATTGATGCCCCCTTTTACATCTGATTTACAAATGCCATTATCTCGGGTTCAAATAGATGAATGCACTTCCTATGAATTCGAATCTTCGAAACCCCCTTTATGTTGAATTCGACATGTATTCTATTTCGTAGCTAGCAATTTGGAATGTATCCATGCAAGTGACAAATGTATAAAGTGCTTCACACTAACAACATGGAGTGCACTAATTAATGTTTATATATGAATTGCAAAAGCATCCATTGCCTGTATTTCAAACCGCTCTCACTCTATGGATCGATAATATGAAATAAACACATGCACATGCTAGAATTCAATAGAGTATGGGTGTCTGATAGACCGATTTTCGTCCATACGCAATTTGCAAAATTCATGATCTCATCCAAAAATAATAATGCCATTTATATTTTAATTTAATGCGTAGAACCGCCTTTTACACGTAGATGCACTATGCCTCGCCCCGTTCTCACAAACGCGTTATATATCTCTCTATCTAACGCATAAGTGCACACACTTTATAGGCATCTACATTTCTCTTTCACACATGCTCACAATCTCTCTCAGGGTGTCGGGGTGTCTCACGCACATGCTCTCTCTGTTTCTCTCTCTCTCTCTTTCTGACTACTATGTACCACTCTTTTCACTAATCTCAGTTGGAAAACACTATTTCTCTCACATGCATATATACACATGCACGATCTCTACTAGCCCTCTATACACACATATATGTGCCTACGTGTCTCCCGCACGCACATTATCTTTAGGCCTCTCTCGCACACATTGCCCCCCCGACACACCTCTCTCTTAGTAGTTGGCAGATATGATTTCATCATATCATTCGGTAGGATACCCCTGGCTGTTAGGCTGGATGGTAATACGAGGCAAAGTTTTACCCTAGTTCGAATCGGACCCTTGCAGTTGAAGAAAGAGCCTACTCCTGGTACTGTATATTAGTGATAGGGGTGTGTACAAAGTACACATGAATACCAGGCATTGTGCGTGTGTGTATACTATCGACGAACTAGCCCCCAAGCTTGTATAACTTCCTAAGGGCCTAGGGTTACAAATCATATATAGTCGGCTTATCACCAGTGGGGATAGATTCCTCCGCGACTTTGGTAGCTTCGTGTTGTACGCCGAGTCCTCCACATGGGTCTTCGTATAACACGTCTCGGTCCAACCTATATGTGGCGCAGGATGGAACCGACCCATGAGTCTTCATGTTGACCCACCACAACTAGAAATGATGTGCCCACCAGACCACACACGCAATCGGCCACTAAGAAAATAAGCATATACAATAGTACAACGGTATCTAGCTCACGATACGTCTCCATATTTTGTTGATGACACCGACGGACTTTGCATTTGATGCGTGCTCTGTATTTTGTTGACGACACTTACGGTCATTATATTTGAAGCGAAAGCACGATATGGTCACTGGACTTCAGAATAAGCTCGTCACGGTCACCACATACATATTGTCGTGCTAACCAACATGTGGTTGGATGGTTAGAGGACAGTGGTTTCTCGAGCCCACCAAGGTTAAAGTCCCGGTGCTCGCATTTATCTTGTGTTAATTTCAGTATTTTCCGGCGATGTACGTTTAGTGGGAGGAGACATTCCACTCGACTACGAGGCACCTATGGTGACTTCGTAAAATCTCAAGATCATATATGCTGGCCCACTCTCTCGAAGGTGCTCATAGGGGTAGGGTTCGCGTGTGTGCGCTTATAGCGGTGAGTGCTTGCGCGTATATATGAGCCCTTGCGTCTGTACCGTGTTAAACAAATACATATCATGATTATATGGTCACTGGCTCACCCGTACAACTCCGTATTTTGTTGATGACACAATCAATTGACCAGTCAAACGTTCCACGCGGCAACTAGTGTTGCACCATCGGGGCGCGAAACCGTGGGGCCCACTTGTCAGCCCGTATATGAAAGAAAGAAATGGTAGTTTGAGTCTGTACTGTGTTAATAAAATAGGAGTACATTTTAGGGTGATCATACGGTCACTGGCTCACCATACAGCTCCGTAATTTGTTGATAACACGATCAATTGACCAGTCAAACGGTCCACGTTCAGCAGCGCACATAACCATAGGGCCCACCCGTCAGCGCGTATATGAAGGACGGAAATGGTAATAAATTAGTGGTCGGTGGGTATTCAAAGTCGTGAGACCTCTGGTTGGCATTCACCGGCGGTTGGGGGGGCGTTCATTGGGCGGTGGGGTGGGGATCCCCGGAGAAAAAGCTCGGAGGGGGGGAGGGGGGCTAGAGGGATGGCCGGTGCGGCGGCAGACCGGCGGTGGGTTGTGGTTTCGGGGAGGGCGGGCCGGCCGCGGGCGGCGGGGGCTGGCGGTTTGGCCGGTGGTGGCTGGCGGCTCAGGGGGGTGGAGTTTGATGATAAACCGGAGGCCCTTGATTTCGTATCCAACGGCTGGAAAATCTAATGACCAGAGATGAAAAAGTCAGTCGACTGACGTGTAGCCTCACCCTGCACGTACACATGCACGCACGCAAGACACGCACGCATGTAGGCGTGCAACACTGACACGTACACACACACGCATGCTGGCGTGCAACACTGACACGACACATGCACTCACGAACACACGCACGTACGCACCCATGCATGCAACACTGAAACGTACCCTTGCACGCACGCAACACTCGCACGCCTGCATGCACACAGCACACGACACAAGACACACGCTCAACCTATACGTGCATGCACCCTTTGTTAAGGACATGGATTGTTACGGGTATTAATCAATCTTATCTGTGATAAGCAGAACATTGATGTTTGCAGCGGTCTTTATGAATCACAACGTATCGAATGGGCTATCAACATAGTAGGCTTATCTACATGAAAAAGATGACGTCACACTCAATGAACAATCATCGGTTTATGAAATGCCCGCTTCTAACCGCCCTGGCCCAGCAAAGGTTCCTCTGCTGTGCGCTGCCTGCGTTGGGTCACTGACATGCAGGCCATGCACCCAAAGAGCCCACACGTCAGTGGAAGAACGGCGCGGTGTCCTAGGTTAGAGTCGAGGGCGCCACTCGCGGCACGCCCGGCTGAACACGCCTCCGTGCCGCATTCAAACGCCTCCATGAAACCCGCCCGTGTGGAAGCCGAGAAACCCACTCTGGACACACGTCCGTTCATGACCGGGCCGGCGTTAAACGCAACGCCGGCCGAGCTCCTCCCGTCCGCCGTCTATTTAATCTCCTATTTAAAGGAGGCCAAATGCCGGCCAAGAATCGCACACCTCCGCCGCTCCCCTATCTCCTCCACCATTTTGTCCACTCTTACAATGGCTTACGAAGAGTAGTTATTCCACATCCAAGCCGGCTGGGTAGCCCGCCGGATACGAGCTATGCAGCTCGCTGATCCACCTCCCTCCCCTCGCCCGACGGAGCCAGTTGCCGCCCCAAGCCGACGCGCGGTTCAGCAACTCGCTGCTCCAGGCCAGCTCGACGCGGAGCAGCGCACTGGCGTCGTTGCTGCTGTCCACGCCGCCGCCTCGTACCGCGTCTCCCGTTTCTGTGGCCGAGACTCCCATGCCGGCGGTCGTGCCATGCAAGCAGCGACAGAAGCCGGGTGCGCGGAGAGCGACGAGTCGGTGGCCAGCGCCTCCGCGTCCGCCGCCATCATCAAGGAGAAGTAGAACACGGGAGGCCGCCGCCGCTTGGGTCCCATGAAGGCCACCGTGGAGGCGACGCCGGCGTACACAACAGGTGTCTTGCTAGATCCTTTTGTTCCGAGGACCTTCGTCGACCCCCCATGGGCTCCATGGAAGAGGGGAATGTTAGGATGAACTCGAGCTGGTGCCGGCCATGGCGAAGTAGTGGCCGGTGAGGAACTTGAACCGGTGCCGGCCACCATCATCTTCGGCACCAGCCAATGATATCAGTTGGGCAGTGGGGAAGCGAGCCGTCCTTCGCGCTGAAGCATATACCTCCAGGGCTCCCGACAGTCCGGTGATCGTGCTGCCGGACATGAGGAACACAAATCAATCGGCGGGCGACCATTTAGGCCAGGTATTATATACCTGTGCTGTCCAGAACTAGCACCGCATAGTTCATTTGAATGTAATGAAATCCGTCATGTTTGTATGAAAATCCGGTATTTTATATGATTTCCGTCGTTGTTTATATGAAATATCAGTTTGTCTATGTGTTTGCGTGAATTTCGTCTGGTTGGTTGAGTTGCTGTCATAATGTGTGCGGCTATGGTTGGATGGCGTAATTTGCGGGTCGCCGGTCGGTCTGCGGGCGGCTCGGGCGGCGTTGTGGGACAAAAAAACACAGCTCGTGCGAGCTCGTCTCCAACGTGCACGCTGGAGGATGCATGACAGCATGAGCACCCGAGCCATTCCTCGTTCATCGGTGGCAAAAGTACCGGTGGACAAAAGGGTTGCCAATATTTTGGCTACCCCGGGCAAGATCCAAACAACCCCTGCCAACAGATTCAAATCCCTCGTTCACCGTGGAATTTTGCCATGTGTTGTTTTCATGGACTAGCAAGATGCCCGTGCATTGCACGGAACATCAAGATGCATTTTTTTACAAACTCCCGCATGCATGCAAGGGATAATTAATGTCCTCCTTTGCTAGTACCACGAGGCAAACACCATTAATATTGCATCGATTAGTGTTAGTGGCCTTGTATATCTGCAAATTGTAATTTTGATAGTGGCCCCTTGTATATAAAAATGGAGGGAGAAAGATGAGAGATAAGGTGAGGAGGAGTGGGGCGTGGTGGTGACTGGTGGTCGGACTAGGCGGAGGCATGGGGATGGACGACGCATTATGTCTAGGTTTGTATCTCCCTCACACACACCCACGTAGGTGGGGGACGTGCACGAAGAGAAGAGGTGAACAAACGGCGCACGTACTCCCGTCTCTTTCCCAACCACACCCGCGCGGGTACACGGTGGAGCTCATTTCTGTACGAAAAAGGCAGCCCACGTGGTAATTTGGCACGTGTACTGGTTGTCCACTTGGTGGAGGGAGGATCATCTACCACAGGTGAACAAACAAATTCTGACTTGACGCGTTATGTTAAATTAAAAAAACAGGCAAACCATGTGGGGCCTACCTTAGAGGCAAGGCTCTATACACTGGAGTACTTTTGATGTGTCCCGTCAACTCGCAGAACGAGGAGAAGCTTGCTTAGTACGCCGTCTCCCCCGCTCACGGGCGCGGTGGCTCGCAGGATGAGGTGAAGCTTGCTTACGAGTAGTAGTAGTAGTAGTACTGTACGCCTTTACGCCCGCTCCCTCGCCCACGCGCGCGGTGGCTCGTAGCACGAGGAGAAAATTTTACTACTCCCTCCGTTTACTCCTCGTCCCTACTACGTACTTTGGTTAGTACTCCCTCCATTTACTTATACAAGGCCACTATAAAAAAATACATTTTGCATCTATACAAGGCCACAAATAGTAATCGAGACAAAAGTTACTACTCCCTCCTTTCCAGTTTATGGCTCAATTTCAAAATCTCTCCAACCAAGGTAGACGGTGAGTGGTCGAATTAATTTCGTAGTTTGCACAAGTAATTAGTACGCTCGTTTTTCTCAAGAAGTTATGTTTACCGAGGCATTAATTAGAACGAATGCATGAATGACCACTAAATTTCCATGAACTTGTACATGCATTGGTTAGTTTCCTCTTGACACTGCTTGCGTCCGGTTATCTAACGCACCTCGAAATCCAACATGTAATGGTACTACTACTAGTATAGTAGAATTGAGACTTATCAAACGGAAAAATGAATGTTTTTTAGATGAGCCCTATAAACCCTAGTGGGTACGTACTCCGTAAAAACAGATTTTTCCAAAACTAAGTCGCTCCCTTTCATGAATTCTGTAGTACACTCCTCCGTCGACGCTCCCTTTCATGAATTCTGTACTTCCTGTCGCCAACATGTGGGACATATAGCAACCGGGTCGACGTGTCAAGCACCAAATAATAGTGCAGAACAGCAGGGGGGACGCACCCCACTCATACCGACCCAGTAGTAGTAATGAGCAATGAGACGTCAAATCACAATGCCGCACCTTCCCAGACGGACGAAGCAACCATTATTTCACACTTCGGTTCGCCATCATCTCAAACCACGTAGTATTGCTTCTGCCTCAAGAGGGACACGCGCATCGCGTTGGTACATCATGACACGTGGGACCGCATGACATGCCATGCTCCCCCGCCGATCGCTCGGTAAAATCACCTCATTTTTACTATACTTCCTCCGTATCGGTTTACTACATGGCATGCACATCGTTCTAGGTTGAGAATTTAACTAGCTATATATGTGATGAACAGTACTCTAGCCTTTTAAAAAATGTATACTTTTGTACAGTAGTACTATCGATGGATTGCGCCATGGAGCAAAAATTGAAATTAGAAAAAAGTGGTACATATAGAGAGCGCTCGTCGCCAAATTATGCATATAGTACTATTAAAAAAGCTAGTACGTGCTTAATTGGGGTGCTAAATTCTATTAAAGAAATACTAGTAGTATGTACATACTGAAGAGTTAAAGTAACGAGAAGAAACATAACATAGTTCTGCTGGGGGCTCAGCACAACACACCCCTCAAATTAAACTAAGCACACCTGAAATTAAACTATGCAACTAATCCGGTAGACACTGCATTAGAAGTTTAGAACCACCATGAGGAACGACACTGCCACCTTACTCGGAGTCCTCGTCCACGTCCTCGACTTCGTCCTTGTCCCTCTTCCTCTTGGTCGATACTTCTTTGCTTGAACCGCACACTTGGCTGTTGCTCTTCATCCAACCCTTGTAGGTATTGAAACAAAGGTAGCCATCCATTGCAGCATAGTGGATGTGGTCTATATCTAGTACATTCCACTGCCATGCATGACGATGAAACGTGTAATGAGGTTTCTCCAGTTTACGGTACGAAGGACGAACCATGGCTCCTGCCAGGGTCAGCATTGAAGGCTGACGAGAGGGCACCAGCCGATCCTTCTGGAGGTCGAAGGAGTTGCCTACAACGAGGCCTATCCGACCCAGGACTTCCTTGTCGTTCTTAAAGTCTACAGTAACGAATTTCACTGTTTTGTCCTTGAGGATGTTCTTAAAATCCTGGCACTCAACGTCGGCATGGCATATGTGGTAGACCAAGCAAACTTTATGTACGCAAACCTGGATCACGGCGGGCTTCTTCCTCTCTTCGTCCTTTAGATCCTTCTCTCGTTCCAGGACTGTGGTGTACTCAACATCTAGCCCAGCGACCCACTCATCATCTGAGTTTTCGAACATGCGTCTGAAGCGAGAAAGGCATCCTTTCACCGTCGCGGAAGAATGGGTGTAGATGACGTCGAACTCATTGCCGGTGATGGTTCTAACCTTGTACTCACTGCCGATCGTGGAGATTTGGGACACCATGGATTTGGGAGGAGGGTTAGGATTAGTGGAACTGCCGTAATGTGAATTGACGGGACGACTAGGAGCGAACCGCCGTAGTATTGAAGGACGTGCGGGGACGAGTATGAGCGAACTGCCAGCGTGCGAACGGCTGGGTAGTGGCTTTCCATTCTCCCATGATACGGGCTTCCGAGCGCCCTT
Source organism: Aegilops tauschii subsp. strangulata (assembly GCF_002575655.3). NCBI lineage: Eukaryota > Viridiplantae > Streptophyta > Magnoliopsida > Poales > Poaceae > Aegilops > Aegilops tauschii. Next base: position 134,902,641 of record NC_053036.3, read on the forward strand.
GGATCTGAGATCGAACGGTTGCATGGCGTGATTCTAGACCTATGGGTGAATATCCTATCCTGGAGGGTTATTCTGCAAATTTTCAGCAACTTAGCATGCGACTGTTTGATCTCAGATCCAAGGGCTGCCAGCAGCCCGTATCATGGTCGCGCCTACCACGACCGTCGCGTCGCTCGTGCGGTCGCGCCCTTGGATATTTAACACGGTGCGTTAGGCTATCTGATGTTGGCATGTCATACATAGTCATCACTTAGTCACTCATACTACAACAAGGTTGACTATAAGTGTAATTTTTTTTACTCCTCTCTATCTCTTTCTTCGTACTCCCTCCGTCCCATAATATAAGAACATTTTTGACACTAGTGTAGTGCCAAAAATGTTCTTATATTATGGGACACAGGGAGTACTAGTATTTATTGCATTTGCCAAGGAGTGACCTCTTCCAATGAAATGGTGTTGCTAAGTTTGCTTCATTGAATTAGCTATAGACTCAAAATTGTCTTTTCACCTAGGTACACGCGCTTAGCACCGTTTCTTCCTTGGGTCACCAAACTAGTCTCTCTCTTCTTGATTAACTTGCCACATCAGACTTTATGCCTATGTGGCAAGCTTAAGCACCTGTAGGAGCAAGTAAAAGTAAGTACAATAGTGCGCTTTACATGGCATTTTTGCATATGTGGAGGAAAGAGAGGCAAGGAAAAAGTGGAGAAGTGGGCTCTCATGCAAGAGCCAGCCTCTACTACATGGTGGAGCATTGGGAGAGGCACGTGTATGGAGGTGGTCAGGAATCGGGAGACTCATGCCGGTCGTAGCGCCGCAGTTAAAATGATAATGGCAAGTCAAATCACGGGGCCCCACCTGTCCAGCAGTAACTCGCTGTCAAATCACAAAGCCCTATGTTTGCAGCAGCCTACTCCCTCGTCTTCTCGCGTCTCTGTCGAACCGACTAGGCATAACTGCCCCGCCTACTGCGCAGGAAAAGCCCCGCCCTCGACTTTTTAATACAACTACATCCGCTTAAGAATCTAATGATATACTTTTTGTGACATAGTAACTCATATTTAGTTAGTCAAATGGATGACCTAGAACTACGTGCAGGCCCTATAAACCGAGATGCCTAAAAATAAAAAAAATCAAGACGGAGAGGGTAGTTCAGCACGTATCTTTTTAGATCAATATAGTCGGGATTCACCAAGGAGCAAAACCAAGTGGTAGGCTGCTCCTGCCGTGTTGGCGTAGCAACTCAAGCAGGGTCAGTTCGCACACGAAATGGCGACACACTTAACAGGACCCCTTTGGCCGACATGTGGCTCATCCATCGTCTTGTTCCACGTGCGATACACCAAATTACTGTTCGGAGCAGTGGTTGGGATTGGAGGCACCCCGGTCGTAGCGCCACAGTAGTAGAAAATGAGCGATGAGGGGTCAAATCACAAAGCCCCACCTTTCCCGCATTAAGCTGGACGGACGAAGCAACCATCATTTCACTCTAGGGCGCAAGAGCATAAAGAAAATAGAAAACAATGATGCGTGCGGCAGCTACCTAGGGCACCCTAGGGTAGGGGTCTCCACTACAGATCCTTTTTTTTGAAAGCGCCTCCACTACAAATCGGCTTCTCCCTCGTCCTCTTGAAGAAAACCGATGATGAGTGCGGCGGTAGGGTTTGTAGGAGTACTACGGCGTGCGGGGCCACGTCGTAGTAAACGGGTTTGAGTCGACACCTTAAATATGTGTGGGCCGCTTGGTTTTATGGGAACGAGGCAACATTTTGGGTTCAGGGACCAGTGGAGATATAGTACGTACAAAAAATTGTGGACGTAGGTTCGACCGAAAGGTAATGATGCATGGGCCCTGCATTTTGATATACCCAGGGCCGCGTGAAATTTGCTACTCTACTCAAAACTAGTAAGGTACACATGTATTGAACGCATGAGATTTCGAAACCAAATTACGAATAAATACACACTATAGCATGTAAAGCTTTGAGTCATATATGCATGATGTAGATGTTCGTTTAGTTCTTATAGTTCATCTCATTCAAAATCTATTAGTTTTATAAAAATGTTAAGATTCATGGGGTTGTACATTGTAAATCATAAAGTAAAAAACAAATAATGGCAATTCATTAGAAAAAAATAATCAATTATGATACAGAAGATTCTAGAACAAAGGAGAAGTGCTTGTGTTTTGAGGTTTGTGCATTATGCTTAAGTTCAACCATGGAGTCTTCTAAATTGTACATGTGGCAGATCTGGTGGAATGTTGATGATATCCAACGGCCAGTAGTGCTTGGATTTGCCTATATCTGCACTGTCGGGTTAGCTTCATCCAGCGACCATCTTTCAAAGTTATTGGCACACTATATAGTTCTTGTGCCATAGTTGCATGTTTTGGAAAAAAGCTACTAGTTGGTTGTACTATCTATTTAGGAATAGAAGATGTATACATGGAAGTTGTAGGGAAAGAGATGACATGGAGCATCTCAATTCCTATGAGTAGGGATTGGAAAAGAGATGTCATTTGGTTCACATCATAGGAACTTTTCTATTGAATCTAGAGATGACATGTATCTCAATTCCTATGAGGAGGGATCAGAAAAGAGATGTAATTTGGTTCATATAATAGGAACTTTTCTATTGAATATACGCTAATGTTTATTTTCCTTTGAAATTAAGGGAGTATAGGAATCCATTCATATGAACCAAGTGGCTCTAAAGCTATAGAAATGATATCATGTTTATTTCCTTTGAAATGTGGAGTATATGAATCTATTCCTATGAACCAATTGGCTCTAAAGGAAAAAATCCTATAAAAATCATATCATATAGAGTTCCTGTTATATTCCTCGATACTAAAGGATGCTTGAAATTGCTGCGGGTGATACGATGGTCTTTCTTTGTAGACTCCTCACCCATCTTTATAGTTACCTCTCAAGATGAATGAAATGATATATACATGGTATTCTACATGTGCAATTTGGTACACGAAAACTCGGTAAAAGTTTGCGAGGTTCGAATTTTCAATAAAGCTATATGCACTGCATTTCGGAACGGAGGGAGCATACGGCAGTTGCTAACACTCACGTGGAAGATTTGTGTGTAGGAGGAGTGGCTGTTCTGTTAAATGACATGGCAAAACTGACACTGTCGGATGCCGATCTAACGGTTCTTACGGCGTTTGTCAGCAAAAAGGCTTGTGGCGAACGTTTGTCAGATGATGATTTACGGACACATGCATTGCATTGATACGTGCCCCCCTCTCTCTCACGCACACGCACCCTCAGGAGTCACGACTCTCCCGAGTCCTCTCGCAGACTCGCACGTCGCACCCACCGTCTATCTGCAGGTAGACGTCACGCACATATGTGCTCTTCACACCCTACCCTCAGAACTTCTAAAAAACAAAAGACGGCGCACACATTTTATTTTAGCTCACACGTCACACACTTATACTATTACTCTTGCGGCGAACATTATTTGGGCATAGTATATTGTACTCTCACGAAGAGAAGCGGCGCACGCACGCACTAGTTCTCTCATACCCACTCGCGGGTACACGTAGGAGCGCATTTTTTTGAAGCTGGTACAACAAAATCACTCCACTATATATAAAAGCAGGAGCCTTAGCGCTTGCTTTACTAGGGTTCCTCTCGTTCACTCTCTCATGCTCTCCAGATCTAAGCAACACATAGGCGGCCACACTCTCTCTCAGCTCACGGCTGGTCACAGATCCGGCCGGACAACCTCGACCGGGGCTGGGGTGTAGGTGCATCGTTCACGCTGTCGTCGGCGGCGAGGGAGGAGACCAACGGCTGCCCGCGTGTCCCGATCGGCGGCCGTGCCGTTCTCTCCGAGAGACCGCCGGCTCGGGAGGGCCTCCGACCCCTTCTTCCTCCCTGCGGTATTGTGGCCAAGATGCGGCCTCCCGACGCCGTCTTTGCCACATGCCAACGACCCTCAGGTATATATTCCTTCGAAACCTGCCTTGCTCTACTGCCCCAGCTCCCTTCATGTGGATCCTTTTCTACTTCCGTCCGCTGTTCCAAAACCACCTAGACATCTACTATTATTAGAAGTAAAGCTAGTTCATATAGTCGACTCAAAGCGTTGGTTCAAACAGGGAAGAAAGTGGGAAAGCTGTAGCATGAATCTAGGACTTAGTTCTAAGAGGAAACGGGGGAAACTAGTAATATCTGTCACTGTTTAAATAACTGTATTTCGTATTTGCGCAAACAGGGATGTCTGTCTCCGTATCGTTTCTATCCACGCAACCAAAAGCACACACCTCAGTTTTAGTACAACTACGCAAAATGAGATGGCTATCCCTCGTTGCCGTCGTCTAACCTCCCGTCTTCAAGGTATCCCTACATTGGTACTAGTAACTAAGGTAGAATGACCAACGCAATCTAAAAGAAGCTGATTCGTATGTTTTACTTCCTGATTGCAGTGCAGGGACGAGCGAAAACAACTGCATCCTAGTCCGGAATGCACTTTCTACCAGTTCATCCATGGACCGAGGACTAGCTGGCATGGCTGCATGACGGTTTTTTGGACAGGTGCGTGGACAAGAGGCATTGTGGTCTGCTTATTTCTGCAAATAGCGGTGCTTAAATTTAGTTGAATGCACAAGCATTTCAGCTGGTCAGTACACTGCATGGTTCAGTTTAGCATTCCAACTGAGACCACAATTATAATTGGTTATTCTGGAATGAGAGAACCTAACCCTGAATGGTGGCAACAAGAAAAAACCAGAGTGAACTCCAGGAAATTTAAGCCTGCCGGGAGGCCCTTTGTTCAGAGAAGCCTTGCTTGTTTTTTCCTGATTTGTAAAACTTCTCACAACTTTGTCTTTTGCTGTGAACTAGTATATGTTTGTTATGTTCTATGAATCATTGAGATGTATAAAATTGCTTAACTTATGCTTTTCAAGTTTTTTTATGAAGACGAGTTTAATGTGAGTGTTCCACATGAGCGCTGGACTAGTGTGTGAACGTTTGGAATTTATTACATTGTGGCCTCAATTAACTGCATGAACCACTGTAACAAGATACATAGTTGATTATATGCCAGACAGCAGATTGTTGATTGTTAGCTGGTCGACAGCCTAGTGTTGAAGCGAGCTGAGCCAATGTGCCGTGTTTTGCACAACTGCTTACAAGTGGGGTAGCACCAACAGTGTTTACAAGTACTTATGTATATGTCGGCGCACGGTTCTCGAACGAGTGCTCTATTTCATCAAAACACACACTGCTCGTATGATAAACCGTGACAACTTATGTCTTACCATGCCATATTCATGAAAAAACTAGTGAGGACGCATCTGTTTCGGCAACAATTACGATGGTTCTCACATGATTCACGGGCACACAAAAGTAGCAGCAGTTCCCATAGACGGATTCAAACAGAGTACTAGCCCCAGAGGGGTCGATAACAGGCAAGGTTCGGATAATTAGACACAATCCAAATTACTATTAAACACTAGCTGGGGCAACTATTTCATGCCTCGATCTAATTTGGGCTGGACACAAGACGGACCTTGCCATGAACATCATCGAGGACGTCCCGCAGCAGCTCAATCCTATGAACCATCATGAAGACAACCTTGTGGCCTTGCCACTGATAAACTTGTTTTTGGAGGCATGCCACGTCATCTTTCTGCGTAAGCTTGACAAGAACAGTATGCCTCACAAACGAAGGAGTAGCTTTGAACTTCTTGTGCTTCAGTACACCCTGGACAACACGCCTGACAACAGTGAGGCTGGAATACAACTCTTCATTGGTATAACCGCAAATGGCTTCCAGGATCCAACAGCCTAAGAACTCTGTTTTCCCAGTGCGTATATTTAGGTCGTCCGCCTCATAGCGAGTGACATGTACAACCACACAATCCTTGTCTGCATCAGGGCTCTAATTGAAACAGAAACAAATTCTGAATTACTTTTCAGTATAAGAAACACAAGTTATTTAAACCACTATGTATAGCATGGCATCGAAGCTAATAAAATTTTGCATTATTAATCACCACATACTTCCTTTTCTAAAAAAAATCACCACATACTTAGATGAAAAACCACAATCGAGATCGGCAAAGAAGGAAATCACCTTGGGCAACTCAGCGCGGGGGGGGGGGGGGGTGACACATCCTCGAAGGGGGGAAACTGCTCCTGCAGTGCCACGGGGGCTGTAACCTCAAACGGGGCGTTGACCATCTCAGTAGTGGCCGTGAGCGTATCTGGGGTCTGCTCGGTGGTTGCCTCCATCTTCTTGGAGCTCTCTGTCTCGTGGGGATCAGACTCCCGCGTCTGCTCCAATATCGGCAGATCTTTGCCTGGTTCTCCTTGGTCCATCAAGTAACTGACGAATACTAGGAGACCACTGAAAGGAAAACACAATCACAATGACAATGAAACAGAAAAGAGAGTGAGGATCAGTTACTGCTTTGCAAAATTTCTTTTTTTTCTCTGAACGAAAATATACCAACATCACGGATCCGCTTACCTTCCCTTCGTTCGGAGAGAAGAACAGTGGCAGATGCGAGTGTTGCCTTTCTTGAAGACGGTGAGGGAGAAGGATAGTCCGAGGGAGAAGGGGATTCAGCGAAGAGTGAAATGATGGTTGCTTCGTCCATCAAACTTAGACTGCGGGGAGGTGGGGTTTTGTGGTACAACGGCTCGTTACTGCCGCGCTACGACCGGGGTGACTCTCCGCCTGCATACTGCCTTCTAATTTGGTGGATGGCATTTGGGCCCGCGCGCTGCATGGCCCGCATGTCGGTGAACAAAAGTATAACGACATTTAGTAGAGGGAGACGTTTCAATGACCTAGGAGGAGCCAGAAGCGGTAGAGTGTCTCCACTGTACTAGTAGTAATTGTTTTTCTGGGTAGCTGTAGAGTGTCTCCACTGTACTAGTAGTAATTGTTTCTCTGGGCCCAAGACAAAACAGCCCATCCACACTAGTAAATAGTAAAATCAATTCAAAAGCCCATCCACACTGGGTGCTCTTCTTCCTCCTCGCTCCCACCCACCTCACATCAGCTCACTCCACTCGTACCCCCAAATTCCTCACCTCACTCCTACAGAAAACCCCAGCTCCCCTTCTTCCTCACTCCTACAGAAAACCCCCAGTTCCCCTTCTTCTTCGCTCACACTACAACTAGGCTCGTCATTCGTTACTCTGCTCAAATCCGTGAGCGCGACGCGACGCCCTCGAGGAAAATGGAGTCGGCTGACCCTAGCGCCAAGAAGATGAGGCTCCCGCCAGCGGCGACGCCTGTTGTAGATCCCGCACCCGACAGGGCGGGGAGAAGCGGCGACCCCGCCCCCACCGGATCCCAGGAACCCGTAGAATCTCGGGTGGACCGCATCGGCGATCTCCCGGATGCTGTCCTTGGGGAGATCATCTCGCTTCTCCCCACCAAGGATTGCTGCCACACCCAAGTCCTCTCAATTCGGTGGCGCCCTCTATGGCGCGCCGTGCCCCTTAATCTCGACTATCATCAGCTATCTCTCTTCAATGATTTTGAAATCCCCAGAGCCATCATCTCCTCCCACCAGGGATCCGTTCAAAGCCTCTGCATTCCGTCATGCTACCTGAGCAAGCATACCATGCCCTGCACGGTGGACGCCTGGCTGAAATCCCCTGAATTCAAAGAACTACAGCTGCTTGAGTTCTACTATTCCCCTGGAAATCACATACCACATACCGAACGCCATGAACTTGTGCCCTCAGCACCGATGTCCATCTCGCGGTTTTCGTCCTCTCTCCACACCGCCACCTTTGCGCTCTGCTACCTGCCAGACAATCTGGTACTAAACCTTCGACTCCCATTTCTCAAGAAACTTTCACTTGTGCGGGTTCGTATATCGGAGGACTCATTGCATAGCATCATCCGCTCCAGTTGCCCTGCGCTGGAGTGCTTGGTGCTTGTTTTCACAGTTAGAATCGGTTGTCTCCAAATAAAGTCGCCTAACCTTGTAAGAATTGGAATTTCTTTTGACGGAAGGCAACTCATCATCCAAGATGCCCCTTCACTTCAAAGGTTGATCCTTGATTCTAGTTATTCACCGTTGCAAATAACCGTCCTCTCTGCGCCTAAACTGGAGACCTTGGGTGTAATACATGATCTCTCTGCTCATTTCAATATGGTGTTTGGCTCCACAGTTCTTCAGGTACTTTATATTATCATCTACACTTGTAACCATAAGCTGCATTTTAAATTTCTGCGCATAATTTATATATCATCTTGGAGTACACATTTTGTACTAATATTATGTTCTATGCTCAATGAAGAGTTTCTCCATGGATGGCCTATCAATGGTGCTGGATTCTGTCAAGATCTTATATATCCAAATGAATAGTTTGATCTGAACAAGATTATTGGCTTGCTGCAATGCTTTCCATGTCTGGAGAAGTTGTATATAAAGGTGATAATTTCACGCACATTGGAAGCCCGCATATAGTGTACTAGAATTAACCGTTCAGCTGTTGCTCTTTCGACACTCTTCTTTTAGACCTTAACTGTTTTCAATCTTCATGTCTATTTAGGCAACAGGACGGGGTAAGAAAGTTATAACCAATCGGTGGATTCGTAAGCATCAGGATTTTCTCACTTCTCATGAGATTCGATTGAAGACAATAACGCTAGAACGATATGTAGCCAACCGTGCAAACACAAGATTTGTCACATTCTTCCTGCTGAATGCGAGGTTACTATTGTCCATCAGGCTTAAGTTTATCAGTAGCATGGTTTTGATGGATGGGTATGTCGAAGAGCAAAAAAAGGAGTTTCAGGTGGGCAAAAGAGCTTCTGAACGTGCCGGGCTTCTATTTACAACATATTGTGGTCATAATCCAGTAAATTTTACGACCTAGGATGTTCATTCTATGGACCTGACCGATCCATTTGACTGTGACTGCCGAAAACAGTGCTGGAGTTAGATGTTGTTGCCCTTTTCAATCTGTTTTTTTGTAAACCTGATGAACAATTAACCCTCGTGCTTTTGTACAGTTTGTAAGCTGGAGTTAGATGTTCCTGCCCTTTTCAACTCAGCTATGACTGTCATATTTTCTTTGAAACAAGGCAAATGACTTGCCATTCGTTTAGTTTAGAGTGAAATATTGTAACAAATCCCAACCAAGGGAAATAACATCACTCTCGCCGGCTCCTTGAGCTCACTGTGCATTACAGAAGCCAAGTGATTAGCCCCCACCAGCACCCACAAACTTATTTCGAACTAGCACATCAAATGGGCTATAAATTTTCATAGGAAAGGCTGCATGACCGTGACAGATTTGGATTCTGACATTTGGGACCCGCGAGGAAATAGCCTATCCAAGGTGGTGTCGACTTACTAGCTAGTCAACAAACGATTCTGCCTACCAGCCGTTGGATTGACATCCAACATCTATCGTGTATCTTCTATCTCTTGTCTTCTTCTTCCTCCAGCCGCCCAAACCAAACCACCTCGTTGGCTCCGCCTGCTCCCGCCTCCCATGGCTGGCCGCGCCTCCGCCGCCCTACCGTACGTACCCTCCAACGTTGGCCAGTCCCTCCCTCTATTCCCCCACACGTCCTGTTATTCTCTGGCGACGTCAGCCCCAACACGCACCCGCGCCTGAACCAGTCAACCCTCGTACTCCCCTCCGCCTGCGACTGGACCGACGCATCTTCAACGGCTCCTGTTCGTTCCGTCCGAGGCGTTATCGTTGTCCTCCGCCTTGCGGCCTTGGTTCGCTCGCCGTGCGTGGTGCACCGCCCTCTTGCGTTGTCAACGTCGTCAACAACCGAGAGGAACAAGGAGATGACTGTACGTGGAGAGGATGACAGTAGGGACCCACCAGCAGCATGGTAGTACGCAAGCAAGTGCCTCTATAGTACAAGCCCAAAATATGGTTCCTCCTAATGGTTGGACATCTGGGGCTCACGCCATTGTCAACGTAGTCAATAAACGAGAGAATTACACTACGAGCGGCTGACACCAGGGACCCAGCAAGTCGTGCAGTTTTTTTTGAGGAACAAGCAGTTGTTATTTATACTAGTTTTAGCGACGGATCAAGGTAACAACGGGGTTGTGCGGGGGCTGTGGCCCGTCTAGCCAGGCTTTTATTTATGTTTACCACATCATGAGCCCAGTTGTGTTTTTTTCTTGCTGAAAATGGCTAGCCCAGTTCTATTTTTTTAAAGAAATACCCAAACAAGGCCTACTTGCTTTATCGGCCCTGTTGGGCTGCAAAACTTTCAAGACGAGGAGAGTTTCATTCGGTTTGCCCAGAAATGGGCTGTACATTTTTAAAACACATCAAACCGGGAATTAGTTTCAATTTTTTTCATTACAAGATCTTAAATTCCTTGATTTTTATGCGTGGACAATTATTTGGATTTTATATTTATATAAATTATTTTTCAAAATAGTTTGAATGTGAATCGATATTTCTGGATTAAAAACAGTTGGCCGCACCGAAATATGCAAAATTTCATATACTTTTTAACCGTGGCCACAGTATGGGGTGTAATGCTAACAAAAAGAAGATGGGCTCCAAAAAAATTCTTAAGAATTAGCAAATGGGCTGTACATTATTAGAAATAATGGTAGATGGGTTGTATGCTGTTTTCCACAGATTTGAGGCTGACTTGTGCGCCTACTACAGGTTGACGTGTATGCTTTCATAAAAAAGGTTGACGCACACGCAACGCCCTGTCAACTTAGTCAACACACGAGAGCAGTGACTGTTGGATGTCCATCCAACGGCTGTCGTGCTTCTTCAATCTCTGCTCTTCATGCTCCAGCCGCTCAAACAAGCGCCAGCGGGACTGCCTGCTCCCTCCTATCGCGGCCAGCTATGCTGCCGCGCAGGCCTCACGGCCCCACCGTACTCCCATTGCTAGCCTAGCCATCCCTCTACTCACCCACACATGCTGTTATTCTCCGGCGACGACAGACAAACCAGTAAACCCTCATACTCCTCCGCGTGGGAAACAACTGCCGAGTATTCCCTGGCTCCATGTCATTCCCTTCCTAGGCCTCGCCGTCGTCCACCGCCCTGGTGCTCTCGGCGCGGCCTGGTCAACATGGTCAATGAACGACATCCATTGGAAGTGGACTGTACGTGGAGAGGCTGACAGCTGGGTCCACGGCCGCACGCAAGGAAATGCCTCCTTATTACGCGCAAAATAATGATTCCTCCACCTGACAGCTAGGACCCATAGGAAGGGCCTATGTATTTCGCGAAAAAACGTTCCCCCCGCTGACAGGTCGGACCCACCAGCTATATCTTCGTACGCAAGGAAGTGCCTCCTTATTACGCCCAAAAAATGAATACCCCCCTGCTAGCTGGGACCCACCATATTGTTTGGCTGACTTGTGGGCCTACTAAGTTGACGGGGACGGAGGGCTTGTCAACTTAGTCAATACTCCAGTGACCGTATGATGTCCATCCAACGACCATAGTGCTTCTTCAACCTCTGGTCTTCTTGCTCCAGCCGTCCAAAGCAGCGCCGGTCGTGCCGCCTGCTCCTGCCTCCCATGGCCGGCTGTGCTACCGCGGAGGCCTCACCGCCCCGATACTACACCCACCACTGGCCAGGCCATCCCTCCACTCACCCACACCCCCTGTTATTTTGCGGCGACGGCAGCCTCACACCGCAACCGAACCAGTGAACGCTCGTACTCCTCTCCGCGTGGGCATCCACTGCCGCGTCTTGCGTGGCTCCGCGTCGTCCCCTTCCTAGGCCTCGCCGTCGTCCACCGCCGTGGTGCTCTCGGTGCTGCGTGGTCAATGTGGTCAACGACCGACTTCCATCGGAAGAGTATTGTATGTGGAGAGGCTGACAGCTGGGTCCACGGCAGCCGCAAGGAAGTGCCTCCTTATTACGCGGAAAATAATTATTCCTCCACCTGACAGCGGGGACCCACCGGACGGGCCACCAGTATTTTGCGAAAAAATTGTTTCCCCCTGACTACTGGGACCCACCGGACGGGCCACCGTATTTTGCGAAAAAAACGTTCACCCCGCTGTCAGCTCGGACCCACCCGAAGTGCCTCCTTATTACGCACAAAAAAAAGAATACTCCCCTGGCTAGCTGGGACCCACCTTGGTGGGAGGCTGACTTGTGGGCCTACTAAGTTGACGGGGACGAAGGTCTTTATGAACTTAGTCAATATGAATGATTCTAGCTCCAGTGACCGTACGATGTCCATCCAACGGCCGTAGTGCTTCTTCAACCTCTGGTCTTCTTGCTCCAGCCGCCCAAAGCAGCGCCGGTCGTGCCGCATGCTCCTGCCTCCCGTGGCCGGCTGTGCTGCCGCAGAGGCCTCACCGCCCCTACTATTCCCACCGCTGGCCAGGCCCTGCGGCGACGGTAGCCTCACACCGCAGCCGAACCAGTGAACCCTCGTACTCCTCTCCGCACGGGCTTCCACTGCCGCGTCTTCCCTGGCTCCGCGTAGTCCCCTTCCTAGGCCTCGCCGTCGTCCACCGCCGTGGTGCTCTCCGCGTGGCATGGTCAACGTTGTCAAGGAACGACTTCCATCGGAAGAGTACTGTACGTGGAGAGGCTGACAGCTGGGTCCACGGCCACAGCCCAGTTTTTTGTGATTTGCCAAGTAAGTCGCTTTGTCAGGCCTGTTGGGCTGCAAATCTTTCAAGACGAGGAGAGCTTTCATTCGGCTGGCCGAGAAAATGGCCCATCAGTAATGAGAAATGGGCTGTACATTTTTAAAACACATCAAACCGGCAATTAGTTTCAAATATCTTTTTTTCCATTTCAAGATTTTAAATTACATTAATTTTTATGCGTGGAGAATTTGTTGGATTTTATATTGATATACATTTATTTTTAAAATCAGTTTGAATGTGAGTCGAAATTTCGGGATTAAAAACAGTTCGGACCGCACCGAAATATGCAAAATTTCGTATAATTTTTTAACCATGGCCACAATATGGGCTGTAATGCTAACAAAAAGAATATGGGCTCCAAAAAAAACCTTAAGAATTAGCAAATGGGCTGTAAATTATTAGAAATAATGGCAGATGGGATGTATGCTGTTTTCCACAGATTTGAGGCTTTGCTAAAAAAAGGTTGATGCACAAGCACTGACTGTTGGATGTCCATCCAACGGCCGTCGGGCTTCTTCAATCTCTGCTCTTCCTGCTCCAGCCGCTCAAATAAGCACCGGCGGGACTGCCTGCTCCCTCCTTCCCGCGGCCGGCTGTGCTGCCGCGCAGGCCTCACCGCCCCACCGTACTCCCATCGCTGTCCTAGCCATCCCTCTACTTACCCACACCTGCTGTTATTCTCCGGCGATGGCAGACGAACCAGTAAACCCTTGTACAGTTGTACTCCCCTCCGCGTGGGAAACAACTGCCGAGTCTTCCCTACCTCCATGTCGTCCCCTTCCTAGGCCTCGCCGTCGTCCACCGCCGTGGTGCTCTCGGCGCGGCGTGGTCAATGTGGTCAACGACCGACTTCCCTCAGAAGAGTACTGTGCGTGGAGACGCTGACAGCTGGGTCCACGGCCGCAGCAAGGAAGTGCCTCCTTATTACGCGCAAAATAATTATTCCTCCACCTGACAGCGGGGACCCATCGGATGGGCCATCGTATTTCACGAAAAAACGTTTCCCCCCTGACTGCTGGGACCCACCAGCTACACCTTCGCACGCAAGGAAGTGCGTCCGGGCAAAAAAACAAAACGATTCGCCCGCCTGACTGCTGGGACCCACCAGCTACATCTTCGCACGCAAGGAAGTGCCTGACAGTCGGGACCCACCTGGTCGAAGCGTACGTAGCGTTGTCATTCTGGTCGCGAACGTGTACGTACATATATACTGGTGGATGTAGAGGCGCGCACGTGTCGTAGTAGAGGCGCGCACGTAGCATGTACACGTACGTACAGCGGCCAGGATGCAAGAAAGAAAAATTGGCCACGTATGTGTACATACGGGCGGGGTCTCGAACGCCGACTCGCGCATACGTACGGCGAGGGCTCGTTGACATGGCTGGGTCGGAACGGAGAAACAGTGTCATCGTCGTGTTCATGGGGAGGCAACGGAATGCGTCGTGTTCATGGGGAGGCAACGGAATGCGTCATGTTCATCGGGAGGCAACGGAACGCGTGGGAGCAAACTGGCTGGGTCGGAACGGAATGCGTGGTCGTGTTCATCGGGAGGGCTTGGACGGAACAGGCGATGGAAACGAGGCCTGGTGTACCGCGGAACGGAGGAAACGGCCTTGTGTTCGACCGGCCACGTTCGAAACGGGATCCTGTTCATCGGGAGGGGTCTGGCGTACCGCAAAACGGACGAAACGGACCTCCTATGGTCGAAACGGGGGTCCTGTTGATTGGGAGGGGTGTGGCGTACCGCAAAATGGTAACGCAAAATGGACGAAACGGATCTCCTACGGTCGAAACGGGGGTCCTGTTGATCGGGAGGGGTGTGGCGTACCGCAAAATGGACGAAACGAACCTCCTACGGTCGAAAGGGGGGTCGTGTTCATCGGGAGGGGTGTGGCGTACCGCAAAACGGGACTCCACGGGATACTGTTCATCTCCACCGTTGACCTCCTCCAGCCTCCACGGGCTCCTGTTCATCCAGCCTCCACCGCGCGCTACACCACCGGCTACTGTTCAACCACCCCTCGACCGTCTACTGTTCATCCAGCCCTCCACACCACGGGGTCCTGTTCAACCACCCCTCCACCGTCTACTGTTCATCCGCCCCCCACACCACGGGGTCCTGTTCATCCAGAGGCAACGCCACCGCTCACTGTTCATCCACCCCCCCCGCCCCCGCAACGCTCACTGTTCATCCAATCAATCGGCTTCAGTTAGCAGCAGTAGCGAAGGAATCGCTTGATCGGGTTCAGTTAACAGCCATCAATCGATCGCTCGGGTTCAGTAACGCATAGCCTGCAGTGCAATCGCTCGGGTTCAGTTAGAGCCCAACGCCTCGCTCGGGTTCAGTTAGAGCCAATGCCTCGCACACGCGCGCGTACGTGTATGAGAGATATGCGCATCGCTCGGCCCCGACCTCCCACCGTAACCGGGAACACCCCAAAATTTTCCTCCCCCTCGCTTCTACCACGGTTTTTTCCATCATGGACGGCCCAAAGAATGTCATGCAGCTGCGTCTCCGGCCCGCCCAGGACGAAAAGCCCATTTTCTGTCATGATTTTTTGTCATAGAAGTAGGAGCCCACCACATCTATGATGATACCGGGTTTTGTCACAATTATCGTCATAGAAGTGTCATATGTATGACAGAAAAAAATTCGTTCGGCCCAAAATGTCATGGATGTGTCTTTTTTTTGTAGTGTGTGGACTTGCTGAAAAGATCTTGTATTGACTCTTTCTGATGTTATGATAAATTCCAATTGCTTCAATGACTCAGATCATAGTTTGTTAGTTTTCAATGAAGTTTTTGATTCATACTTTACCCTGTTAACGAATTGTTACTTTGGCATAAGAAATTATATGACAATATTTTTAAGATTATCATGATGCCCTCATGTCCATAGTTTATTTTATCGATAGCTCTATCTCTAAACATGTGGACATATTTTTCTATTTCGGCTTTCTCTTGAGGACAAGCGAGGTCCAAGCTCGGGGGAGTTGATACGTCCATTTTGCATCATGCTTTTATATTCATATTTATTGCATTATGGGCTGTTATTACACATTATAGCACAATACTTATGCCTTTTCTCTCTTATTTTACAAGGTTTTATACTAAGAGGGAGAATGCCGGCAGCTAGAATTCTGGACCGGAAAGGAGCAAATATGAGAGACCTATACTGCACAACTCCAAAAGTCCTGAAAATTTACGGAGAATTATTTTGGAATATATAAAAAATATTGGGCGAAGAAAGTACCAGAGGGGACCCACCAGGCAGCCACAATAGTGGGGGGAGCACCCCCTGCCTTGTGGGCCATGATAACCCACAAGTATAGGGGGTCTCAATAGTTTTCGAGGGTAGAGTATTCAACCCAAATTTATAGATTCGACACAAGGGGAGCCAAAGAATATTTGCAAGTATTAGCAGCTGAGTTGTCAATTCAACCACACCTGGAGATTAATTATCTGTAGCAACGTGATCAGTAGCAAAGTGATATGATAGTTTTGATAATAGTAGCAGCAGCAATGGTAACGGTAACAGTGATAGCAGTAGTTTTGTAGCAAGTGCAACGATAACGATAGCAGTAGTAACTTAGCAAGAACAATATAAGATAAATTCGTAGGCATTGGATCGGTAATTTGTTGGATGATATTCATGATGTGACAATCATAACCTAGTGCGATACGACACTAGCTTCAGTTCTTAAATATAATGTAGGCATGTGTTCCGTAAATAGCCATACGTGCTTATGGAAAGAACTTGCATGGCATCTTTTGTCCTACCCTCTCATGGCAGTGGGGTCCAATTGGAAACTAAGGGATATTAAGGCCTCCTTTTAATAGAGAACCAGAATAAAGCATTAATACATGGTGAATACATGAACTCCTCAAACTACGGTCATCACCGGGAGTGGTCCCGACTATTGTCACTCCGGGATTGCCGGATCATGACACGTAGTAGGTGACTATAACTTGCAAGATCGGATCTAGAACATGGATACAATTGAGATAATATAAATGGTTCAGATCTGAAATCATGGCACCCGGGCCCAAAGTGACAAGCATTAAGCATGGCAAAGTCATAGCAACATCAATCTCAGAATATAGTGGATACTAGGGATCAAGCCCTAACAAAACTAACTAGATTACATGATGAATCTCATCCAACACCTCACCGACCAGCGAGCCTACGAAGGAATTACTCACTCCCGATGGGGAGCATCATGGAATTGGCGATGGAGAAGGGTTGGTGATGACGAAGAACGAAGATCCCCCTCTCCGGAGCCCCAAACGGACTCCAGATCTGACCTCCCGATGAAGAATAGGAGGTGATGGCGGCTCTGTCTCATGGATCGCGATAATTCTTTCTCCCTGTTTTTTTCTCGAAAAATAGGATTTTATAGCATCGGATTTAGGGTCTGCGGGGTCACTAGGTGGGGACAACCCACCTGGGCGTGCCTGGGGGGCAGGTGCGCCCTGGGGAGTTGTGCCCACCCAGGTGCCCCCATCAGGTGACTCTTGGCTCCAGAAATTCTCTTTTATTGTATAAAAATTCCTCGCAAACTTTTGTTCCATTTCGAGAACTTTTATTTCTGCACAAAAACAACACCATGGTAGTTCTGCTAAAAACAGCATCAGTCTAGGGTTAGTTTCATTCAAATCATGCAAATTAGAGTCCAAAACAAGAGGAAAAGCGTTAGGAAAAGTAGATACGTTGGAGACGTATCAACTCCCCGAAGCTTAAACCTTTGTTTGTCCTCAAGCAATTCAGTTGATAAACTGAAAGTGAAAAAGAAAAACTTCTACAAACTCTTTTGCTCTTGTTTGCATAAATAAGCTTAAACATCACCCTGGTTTTCAGCCAACATTATAACTAACCATGCCGACAATAACTCTTAAAAATTATATTAACTCATACCAATGACATAATCAGCTAGCAAGCAATAATAAGATATCTCAAACAGCAACACGTTATCAAAACAACCATGATATAATATGACAATAGTGGTATCTCGCGAGCCCTTTCTGAGACCGCAAAACATAAATGCAGAACACCTCCAAAGTTCAAGTAGCGACTAAACATTGTAATTCATGGTAGAAAAGATCCAGTAATAATGCACCCAACATTAGCTACACACAATGCATCAGCATGACAGCAGTTCTCTCAGGTTCTGGCGCTTATTTTAGAAGGTGATGACACAACATAAAAGTAAATAGAAAGTCCCTTCATAGAGGGAAGCAGTGATTTGCAGCGGTGCTAGAGCTCAAGTTTTTAAAACAGAGGAAAATGATATTTTGAGACATGCACCCTTCTTGTTTACTTCACGACCATCAGTTATCAATATCTTCCATGCTAAGCACGCTAGTGGTGGTTCCCAAGTGATAAAAGTAAAGGTTTACTCCCCCTCCACCATCAATCACACTCCACGGCTTGTCCGAAACAACGGGTGCGGTCCATACCAACAACAGTCCCGGGGGAGTATTGTTTAATTATTGCATTTTGAGTTCGGGACTAGGAATCCCTATTACCGGCCATTTCTCGTGTGATGGTGAGTGAATAAACGCTCAACCTGAGAATAACTCGCTTAACATGGAAGATACCGACCACCTCCTGTTGTTGGGGAACGTGTATTTCAAAAAATTTACCTACGATCACGCAGGATCTATCTGGGAGAAGCATAGCAACGAGCGGGGAGAGTGTTGTCCACGTACCCTCGTAGACCGAAAGCGGAAGCGTTGTGACAACGCGGTTGATGTAGTCGTACGTCTTCACTATCCGACCGATCGTAGTACCGAAAGTACGGCACCTCCGCGATTTGCACACGTTCAGCTCGATGACGTCCCACGAACTCTAGATCCAGCTGAGTGTCGAGGGAGAGCTTCATCAGCACGACGGTGTGATGACGGTGATGATGAAGTTACCGACGCAGGGCTTCGCCTAAGCGCTGCAACGATATGACCGTGGTGGAAATCTGTGGAGGGGGCACCGCACACAGCTAACACAAACAACTTGTGTGTTCTAGGGTGCCCCCTGCCCCCGTATATAAAGGAGCAAGGGGGAGGCCAGCCGGCCCTTGGGGCGCGCCAAGGAGGGGAGGAATCCTCCAACTAGTAGGAGTAGGATTCATCCTTTCCTAGTCCTAGTAGGAGGGGGAAGGAAGGAGGAGAGGGAGAAGGAAAAGGGGGGCGCCGCCCCCTTCCCAGGTCCAATTCAGACCAAAGGGGGAGGGGCGCACGGCATGCGCTAGCCGCCCCTCTCTCTCTCCACTAAGGCCCATGTGGCCCATTAGTTCCCCGGGGGGGGGGGGGGGGTTCCGGTAACCCTTCGGCACTCCGGTTTTATCCGAAACTTCCCGAAACTCTTCCGGTGTCCGAGTATAGTCGTCCAATATATGACGGTGCATACTCAGGGAGAACACTTGTACCTTGAAATTTAGTGAGAGATCATCTTGTAATGCTACTGCCAAACTAAGCAAAATAAGATGCATAAATGACAAACATCACATGCAATCAATATAAGTGATATGGCCATCATCATCTTGTGCCTTTGATCTCCATCTCCAAAGCACCGTCATGATCACCATCGTCGCCGGCGCGACACCTTGATCTCCATCGTAGCATCGTTGTCGTCTTGCCGACTATTGCTTCTACGACTATCGCTACCGCTTAGTGATAAAGTAAAAACAATTACAGGGCGATTGCATTGCATACAATAAAGCGACAACCATATGGCTCCTGCCAGTTGCCGATAACTCTGCTACAAAACATGATCATCTCATACAATAAAATTTAGCATCATGTCTTGACCATATCACATCACAACATTCCCTGCAAAAACAAGTTAGACGTCCTCTACTTTGATGTTGCAAGTTTTACGTGGCTGCTACGGGCTTAGCAAGAACCGTTCTTACCTACGCATCAAAACCACAACGATTTTTCGTCAAGTGTGCTACCTTCAACAAGGATCGGGCGTAGTCACACTCGATGCAACTAAAGTTGGAGAAACTAACACCCGCCAACCACCTGTGTGTAAAGCACGTTGGTAGAACCAGTCTCGCGTAAGCGTATGCGTAATGTCGGTCCGGGCCGCTTCATCCAACAATACCGCCGAATCAAAGTATGACATGCTGGTAAGCAGTATGACTATTATCGCCCACAACTCTTTGTGTTCTACTCGTGCATATAACATCTACGCATAGACCTGGCTCGGATGCCACTGTTGGGGAACATAGTATTTCAAAAAAATTACCTACGATCACGCAAGATCTATCTAGGAGAAGCATAGCAACGAGCGGGGAGAGTGTTGTCCACGTACCCTCGTAGACCGAAAGCGGAAGCGTTATGATAACGCGGTTAATGTAGTCGTACGTCTTCACTATCCGACCGATCCTAGTACCGAAAGTACGGCACCTCCGTGATCTGCACACGTTCAGCTCGGTGACGTCCCACGAACTCTAGATCTAGCCAAGTGTCGAGGGAGATCTTCGTCAGCACGACGGCATGATGACGGTGATGATGAAGTTACCGACGCAGGGCTTCGCCTAAGCGCTGCAACAATATGACCGAGGTGGAAATATGTGGAGGGGGGCACCGCACGCAGCTAAACAAACAACTTGTGTGTTATAGGGTGCCCCCTGCCCCCGTATATAAAGGAGCAAGGGGGGAGGCCGGCCGGCCCTTGGGGCGCGCCAAGGAGGGGAGGAATCCTCCTCCTAGTAGGAGTAGGATTCATCCTTTCCTAGTCCTAGTAGGAGGGGGAAGGAAGGAGGAGAGGGAGAAGGAAAAGGGGGGGCGCCGCCCCCTTCCCTAGTCCAATTCGGACCCAAGGGGGAGGGGGCTCACGGCCTGCCCTAGCCGCCCCTCTCTCTACACTAAGGCCCATTAGTTCCCCGGGGGGGGGGGGTTCCGGTAACCCTTCGGCACTCCGGTTTTATCCGAAACTCCCCGGAACTCTTCCGGTGTCCGAATATAGTCATCCAATATATTAATCTTTATGTCTCGACCATTTCGAGACTCATCGTCATGTCCGTGATCACATCCGGGACTTCGAACAACCTTCGATTCATCAAAACACATAAACTCATAATACCGATCGTCACCGAACGTTAACCGTGCGGACCCTACGGGTTCGAGAACTATGTAGACATGACCGAGACTCGTCTCCGGTCAATAACCAATAGCGGAACCTAGATGCTCATATTGGTTCCTACATATTCTACGAAGATCTTTATCGGTCAAACCGCATAACAACATATGTTGTTCTCTTTGTCATCGGTATGTTACTTGCCAGAGATTCGATCGTCGGTATCTCAATACCTAGTTCAATCTCGTTACTGGCAAGTCTCTTTACTCGTTTCCGTAATGCATCATCCCGCAACTAACTCATTTGTCAGATTGCTTGCAAGGCTTATAGTGATGTGCATTACCGAGAGGGCCCAGAGATACCTCTCCGACAATCGGAGTGACAAATCCTAATCTTGATCTATGCCAACTCAACAAACACCATCGGAGACACCTATAGAGCATCTTTATAATCACCCAGTTACTTTGTGACATTTGATAGCACACAAAGTGTTCCTCCGGTATTCGGGAGTTGCATAATCTCATAGTCATAGGAACATGTATAAGTCATGAAGAAAGCAATAGCAACAAACTAAACAATCAAGTGCTAAGCTAACGGGATGGGTCAAGTCAATCACATCATTCTCTAATGATGTGATCCAGTTAATCAAATGACAACTCATGTCTATGGCTAGGAAACTTAACCATCTTTGATACAACGAGCTAGTCAAGTAGAGGCATACTAGTGACACTCTGTTTGTCTATGTATTCACACATGTACTAAGTTTCCGTTTAATACAGTTCTAGAATGAATAATAAACATTTATCATGATATAAGGAAATATAAATAACAACTTTATTATTGCCTCTAGGGCATATTTCCTTCACTTGTCGTTCCATGAATGATCCAGGCACACAAAAAGGATATTTATTTGAAGTTTTTAGAGGTGGCACATGCAAATTTACTTAGGACGGCAGGGTAATACCGCATATAGGTAGGTATGGTGGACTCATTTGGAATAACTTTGGTTCAAGGTTTTTGATGTACAAGCAGAATTCCCACTTAGTACAGGCGAAGGCTAGCAAACAGGTTGAGAAGCGGCCAGCTAGAGAGCAACAACGGTGATGAACATGCATTATGCATAAGTAACATTGCACACAAGCATCAGTAGGATATGAACACCATGAACATAAATATCATAGAGGCTATCACTGGTACAACGAGGTGGTATACAAACGGTTTTTAACCCCTTTCCGCGACGGCATTTGGAACCGTCGCCAAGTGAGTGTGGGCGATAGGGGGGTCCTTCCCACACGACCCAGAAACCATCGGGGATATGCCCTCCTGGCACACACGCTCGGCAAAATGAGGTCGTGTGCAACCGGCGAGCGCTCAAATACAGAAATACGTACAATAGAGCTAAAAAATACAATTATACAGGCAAAATTGTTTCCGGTTGCAAGTACATCCCACACAGTCAGTCCCCGCTAAACGTTTCTGTTTGTATGTACATCCCACACAGTCGCTCCAAGGAAAACGTTTCCGTTCACAGGTACATCACACACAATTTTCCCTATTAAATCGTTTGTGATAGCGTTATCATTGCACCCAATATTAAAAATTTTATTGTTTGCGTTATTGAATGCATCACACACGGTGCGTAGAAGATACTGTGTGGCAAAGGCTATCCATCACACACAGTTTTTATGTGGTAAACGTTTGCGCAAGGTGGCCTAACAAAAATAGTTTTCAAGAGAAGGTCGTGTGTGATTGTTCGTTGAT
Organism: Aegilops tauschii subsp. strangulata; assembly: GCF_002575655.3. Taxonomy (NCBI): domain Eukaryota; kingdom Viridiplantae; phylum Streptophyta; class Magnoliopsida; order Poales; family Poaceae; genus Aegilops; species Aegilops tauschii. The sequence continues at coordinate 134,925,099 of NC_053036.3, forward strand.
CCAACACGGTTTATTCCTAGAAACTGTGTCCGTTGCCTGAGGTCATCGCCCACGGTATTTTCTCAATAACCGTTTGCAATAGCAAAACCCAATTAGCAGGCTAATTCGCCATTAGCAGGCTAATTGCCCTATTATTAATAATCCATTTATTAATCTAATTGACATTCATATTAAGCACGTAATATATTTCATTTCCATATTAAGGAAGTAGGATTTCATAATTGAAATACATCATAGTACAACATGATATAGCTTCAGCACTCAGCTACTCCATTACACAACTGCACCAGCACCAAGTTTCACATGCAATATGTAGAACCTTTTGAAATTAGCATCATGGACGGTACATAGACAGATGCATCTCATCTGGAAAACTGCTGAAGCAGAAGGCGAATATTGAGCATTCATTCATGTTGAAGGTCATTGCAACTTTAGGCCAGTGCCTATGGATGATTGACCGTCTGTCCTTCGTCCTCTTCAGGAACACTTCAATATTGAACCGTGGGTGTTATATGAAATCCTTCCTCGCCTCTTGACCATAGAGGTGGTTTCAGAGGTAATCATCAGTGAACTGCTTTGGAAAGGCTTGAAAACAAGGATGTGCATAAATATCTTCTCTACATTGGAAATTGGGCAAAGGAATAAAAAAAGGCAAGGTATAATAGTTAGTACCATCTTGTAGTGAACAGATGTCTTCTTCATTGTGCAGACAAAGATCTTTATCCTAACAATCTTTCTGAGTTTCTTGACTTGATTCATATTCATGAACAACTCATTTCCCCATATGCAAAAAGGGTCGAACAGTGGGTCAAAACCTCTAACAGCAGGACCTACATGTGCAAGACCAAATTGTTAAAAACCTAAATATTAGAATGGTTCCTATAATTGCACAATAATGTGCTATTAGACAACGGACCATGCACGTGCTAACCTCGATTGTAAACCTCAGTGCTTCCCACTGTTTCCCTGCAACACATATAAGGTAGTTAGTCATTAGGTTAAGTAAGGGTTCACATGCTATCAGTAAAATATGTTGGTGAAAAATAAGCACATTGCAGATTCATCATATTAATTCAAGCCACATGGAAAACCCAATTATCCAAACCAAGCATTATTAAGAACTAGGAAATATGGCACTTGTATATGTTTGTCATGTATTAAGTGCAGCCAAATTCGATTTATTCCTCACATGCACAACAATACAAAATTCTACCCACGACAATTGGACATCGCATTGCAGAATTTAACCAAGCGGTTAACTAAACACCACAACAAATGAACCAAACATTAACTGAGCACCACATTGCACCATATAGCATACTCCTAATAGAAGATCAAACAGTTAACCAAACCAAGCATGCTTAACAACTTGGAAATATAGCAATTGTATTTGTTTCTCATGTATTTACGACAGCCAAATTCAATTTATTCCTCACATGGTATACAATAACAGAATTCACCCACAACAATTGAACATCGCATTGCAGAATTGAACCAAACAGTTAACTAAAGACCACAACAAATGAACCAAACGTTAACTAAGCACCACATTGCACAATATAACATACTCCTAGTAGAAGATCAGACAGTTAACCAAACCATGCTTAACAACTTGGAAATATACCAATTTGTATTTGTTTCTCATGTATTTAGTACAGCGAAATTCGATTTACTTCTCACATGGTACACAATAACAGAATGCACCCACAACTATTGAACATCGCATTGCAGAATTGACCCAAACAGTTAACTAAACACAACAACACAAATGAACCAAACGTTAATTGAGCACCACATTGCACAATGTATAACCTAACCAAGCATGCTTGACAACTTAGAAATATAGCAATTGTATTCGTTTCTCATGTATTTTGTAAAGATAAATTAGATTTATTTCTCACATGGAAGACAATACAAAATTGCAGCCTAAAGAATTGAACATCACATTTGCAGAATTGAACCAAACAGTTAACTGAAGATGACAACTAATTAACCAAACAATTAATAAGTGAGCACCACACTGCACGACATATAGAACATATACACTAGAGCAACAGATTGCATGGTAAAATTAGATAGCACAATTCACTAGAATTTGTTAAGGAAAGGCAGGAGCAGCACACGCAACGGGTAAACCGAGGATGCTTAACCGGCGTAGGTAGCAAATGGCAAGGTGCTCCTCCAAGATCTGGGGGTCGCCACGAATGGCAGCCATCGCGACCTCATCCGCGCGTGCGGCCGCGATTTGCTTCTCCGCTGCCAAATGCTCCTTGAGCTCCTGGCTATACTTCATGCACCATGGCTTAGGGCGGCGCTTATTTGGTGGAGGGGTCGGTGATTTGGGTGGAAGGTGTCGCGGCGGCAGTCGGGCCATGTGGGATGTGGAAGGAGGAGGAGGATGGGGGTCGGGTGTGGATTACCTGCCTGGATAAGCGAGGCCGAGCAGCGTGAAGGAGGGTCGCCGGCGAGGAGGCGGCGCTGCAAGCAAGGAGTGGAGGTTTCAACTTGGAAAGGAAGGCGAAAACAGTGGAAATGTGGCTTTTGGTAAGGGGGAGGGGGCGGGGAGGTAGATATTTCCGCGGAAGCTGAAAAATTGGAATCGCTTCAGCGAAAAAACTGGCACGCAAAGTGTCATCAGACACAGTCCCTTATTCAGAACTGTGTACGATATGTGAACATCACAAACGATTCAGGTAGCTTAACCCGTGTGTGATGATTTTGAACATCAAAACTTTTGGTTCGAAGTTCCCTGGTTACAGTGGTCATCCATGTCATTCCATAATTTGGGTACACAAAGGAGACTACAGCACACCCACACTTCTTAATCGAGCAAGTTTAGCAATTAAACAGAGCTAGCTGGGCTAAACATTACTCTAACAAATTGAAGACCGGCGCTCTTAATTAAACAAAACAAAGAGTACTACTACGGCTAGTGCTCGTCGATCTCCGCCGCCGCCTCCATTCCCAGCTCGCGCCCGACGGTCTCTTAGGGAAGGGGCTCCATGCACTACAAAAAAATACACTTCCGTGATGATACGTGTTTGTCACAGTAGGTCACGTTTTCTGTCATGCATGTACATCCATGATGATTTTATGAAAGAATCAAGATAGTCATACCTGTGCTATCGTAGAAATGTTCCCTGACATTACCAAAATTATCATCACGGAAGTGTCCACTTCCATGACGATAAATCACGCGTCATAGAAGTGCTTTCGTCAAGGGTGACCAACACGTGGCATCCACCGTAAAAGTTCGCCGTTAAGCTATCGGGTTCCGGTTTGGATCCGATAACCCGTTAACAACCCGGACCAATTGGGATTTTCCACGTGTAAAATTCTCATTGGCCGGCGGAACCACGTGTTGGCTCACCGTTGGGACAGATGTCATTAACTCATTGGACAGGCGGCGCCTATGATAGGTTGACACGTGGCACGGCCCAATAGTGGCCCATTCCGGTGAAAAAGGCCGACCCAGTAAGAATTAGTAGGCCGGCCCATATAAGGCCTACTAGTGTCAGGTCCCTTTAAGCCCACGACCCATACGAGATGTGCAAATTCGGCCCGTCAACGGCCCGTTAATGATTTGACACCATTGCAGCCCATCGTCAGTTCGAGCCCGTTAACAGCCCGCTATATATTTGGGCTCAATACCGGGCCAATGTGGTTTTGGCCTGTTAACGGCCCATTCAAGGGATGGGCCAATTTTCAGGATGTACATCTTTCGGCCTTTTAGCGACCCATTTAAGTGTTTGGCCAATTTCCGGCCCGGTGTGTCTTTTAGCCTATTGACGGCCCATAAATGAGTTGGGCCATTTGCAGTCGGACCTGAGATTTGGCCTTTTAACGGCCCATGCTCTTCATGGTCCAATACCAGCCCGGTTTCTCTTTCGGCCTGCTAAAGGCCCACAAGACAGTTGGGCCATTTACAGTATGACCTGACTTTCGACATCTTAGCGGCCCATGCTCTTCATGGTCCAGTACGAGCCCGCTGTCTCTTTTGGCCTGCTAAAGGCCCATAGTATAGTTGGGTCATATTTAGCCCGACCTTAGTATCGGCCTGTAAACGGCCCGTGAACTCAAATGGGCCCACCTATTGCCCGCTTCGATGTCGGCCTGTTAACGACCCGGGAGGTAAGGGGGCCGACCATTAACTTTCGGCCTGGTAATGGCCCATTAACTTAATGGGCCGACTAAAGTTTGTACATGTCTTTAGGCCCAATTAGATAATCTAAGCCCATTACGACGAGGAATTATGCACAGGACCAAAACAGATCAAGCAAAGGTATGGCATACAGGGAAAAACGTTACACATCTAGCATATATTACAGGAAATTACATCCACTGGGCAATCAAAGATTGATGCCAGTGCAAATAAATGAACATAACCTAACGATCTACAACGTCACAATCTGCAACCTCAGCACGGATGACGCCGATAAGAATGTGGGCAAGTTCTTGCTGTTTTGCTACACTTTCTTTGAAAACATTGATCAGTTGTTATTGCGCACGAATGTGCACCTCTGATTCCTCCACCATTTCCATCATTGCTTCAGCCATTAATTGGTTCAGAAACGTACATTTTTTCCGTTGCATTCGAGATAGAGGAAACTGAACAGATTCAGATGGCGATTTTGGCAGGCTTGTATTATTGATAGTGGAGAGTGTCTGGACCACTACATTATAACATAAATTAGGAGGGGAACTGGACAGTTTAATCAAGAGTTATTGCCATATTACCTGGGCTAGATTTATTGGAAAGAAACAATGGGGTTGCCTTGCTGTTTTCAGAGTTTGTCTTCTTATCTTCAGCAGCCTTTACCAAATTAACACACTAGCATTGCTATCATTGGCCAGGTCAGATAATAGGAAAGCAACATTGACACAACGAACGTTTGGGCAACCAGACCACACCAGCCTACACCAAATTAACACAATATGGCACAACTATCATCAGCCGGGTAAGGTAACACGAAAGCAATATTGACACAATGAATGAATGGCAACCAGAGCAGCACTACAATTCAGTAATGTGCATGATATGAGATAGTACACTCATGCAACTCAGTATGCAAAACTACCAGGCAGTTTTCCTTAAAAAATCAAGATTGTCGCCTTTAACATTTTGCTACAACTAATTTTAGATCAGATAAAGGTTGGATTCATGCTGATTAACAAAATACATGCTGATGTAAAAATATAGTGATATACAACAGGTACTTACATCAGCATTGGAGCACAGAGAATTCCCGCAAGATACTTTCCTCGAATACGATCCCAATGGAGGAAGTCTTCTATCGTTTAACCTTATTTTCTAATAGAGAGATGGGTAAGAAACATGTTGAAAATATGATCAGAATGCTATAAAATTTATGATGCAAAGATACGCACACACTTCTTAGAATGGAGTTGACATATTTTTGTTGGACTGGAGCGGACTAGTTCTTTGGCCACTGGAATCTGCTTATTATCAGTGGGAGTTGGGTTTCTCTGTGCTGGAGCAGTATCTATGAAAACTGGAGTTGGTTTATTATCTCCTGGTGTTTGGATCTTTTGCAAAGACCTGATTTGTAACCCTTCAGATTCTAACATAGCCGTCTTCCCCTTGCATGCCTTATACAGAAGAATGGTGCTTCAATTATAAAACATGCTACATCAGAGATGGAACAGGTACTGAAGAATAGAAAGGCATGACATATTGACATGTATTCCCTCCATCCGGAAATAAATGGATGGGTCTAGGCGTATTTCAATTCTACATACATCCAGTTTTATCCACTTCTGCGACATGTAATCCGGATGGAGGGAGTATGATGTAAGAGCTAGGGATACGACAGGACAACAGTGTAAGAAAACACTACTTGAATGTTAAACTGTATGCTAGTGGAATACATACAGAAAAACACTAAGGCAACATATGCGTGTATGATTGGGAAACTAAGATGGCATTGCAAGCAACCACTAGAACAACACTTCAATGTAAAAAAACAACATGGTATGGTAGACAGGTGAAGTACATACTGATGAATAACAATGCATAAGATATTCAGAAGCATGATGTCCAAACTAAGCAGATGGCATTGCGATAGAGTAGAATGACAGTACTTGAATTTGAAAACATGTTATCATGAATGGAATATGTACTGAAAAACAGGAAGGCATGCCATATTTACATGCATGATCAGCAGGCTAAGCACAAGGCATTGCAACAGAGTAGATGCACTCCAGGACATTATATGCATGTTGTACCCATATCAAGGGCCAAGTTAGAGCAAGGACCTTGCGGGGTGAATAGGATTCATCATCTTTCTGCAAGTCTCGTGAAGAACTGCCTTTACATGTTCCATCATATTGTGTATCATTGACGTCAAGTTTGTTGGCCGTTACATTGCTCCGTGAGGTTCTTGTGGATAAATCAGTGTGTGCAATTATATCTGACATGCATGGAAAACAACTAGTAGTTAGATTTATGTAATGAGTGCCTGTAGGATATGACATAAATAGTAGGACTGGGGTTAACTAGCAGCAACTGGTCTCAAAAACTAAAGGCAGAACACAGATGAAAGCTACAAAATATGTATCGTTTGCACTCGAGATTAACTAGATGGCAGATAAAAGTATTAAAGAACAACATAGGTAATACTAGAAGTGGTATAATACTATAATCACCAGCCTGTGGGACAGCATTGGCTCATGGATGATAACTATGGAACAACGTTACCTAAAGAACAAGTCTCTTAGCTGAACTATGGAACAGCGTTAACTCCTGAACAAGACCCGTAAGAGATCAGCATGAATATACAGTGAAATGTGATAATCTATTTTCCATGCTTAGATGAGTAACAAAGCCATAAATGTTGCACACAAGTAAGATGAGGGTACAACCTATCTGGCCGCCATCCATAGGAGTGAGCATCATGTGTTGACTTGTCGATGGCCCTGTAGTTGTTGTGGATGTCCATGTTGGGCACGCGCATTCGATGCAGGGAATTGTTGAGTGGGGACTATAGCTCCCTTCTGGTGTATGCTTCCCATGTTGGAGCAGCTACGGTGAGTCGGAAGACGGTGTGGCTGAAGATGCAGAAAACACATAATGTTAAGAACGACACATCTCTCTGATCTGAAGAAATACCCTAAGAGATCAATAGCAAGGTACGAGAGTGGTCACACGTCTGTTGACTGAAGACTAAATTGGGGTCACACGATTTTATTTTATTTTGGTACTGTCCGATCTACGCCGGATGGCTTGATGGCCGTCTTGTGCCTCCTGGCTGACACTGTTCAGAATCTTCCCCGAAGAGCCAGCGACCACCGGCAGAGCAGCCTGCCTCCGTCGTCCGTGGCCCCGACCAAAACCCCACTCCCCGCCCCACCGCACTGCCATGGTTGCGCCGCCCCTGGGCCAATCCACAAAGACTCACCGTCATCCAGATCCGGCGGTGGCAGTACCTTCAACCCACGCAACTCTAAGGTAGCCATCTAAGCGCTGCTTCCACGGCGAACTTGCGCCCCCGCACCCTTACGTTAGACACCAGCCAACCGGCAGCCTAGGAGCTCCGCCGCCTCGAGGGGTGCTGCTTCCCATTGGGAATCGATTGGCCCAGAATAAAAATTTAGACAACTGAAGCCTAAATAAAGTGATTTGAGATGAGGGTGTGACCTATCTGGCGGCCCGGTGAAGTAGGCAGCTCCAGCTGCCGACACGGTGAGGCCGGTGCGGTTGCTACCGGCGGTAGGGAAGCAGAGATGTCGCAACGGTCGACGGCTACGGGGAAGCAGCGCTAGGGCTCTGGACGGATCCGAAGTTGGAGCCACTCTGGCGCCTTGAACAACGGCGGGGGTGAATCGGCTCCGGTACGGTTCATGCGGCCATCATCGAGGTAGCTCCAGCAGCAGGGAGTAAGGGGCACATGGCCCAGTGCACGACGGCAAATGGATAGCGTCTCCGGCATTAGGGAGGAGGGCGGCTGTGAATTTGGTGCGATGGGGGCGCCATGGAGGAGGGGTTGCGGTTTCGCCACTACTAGGAAAAGGCCTACTAGTGGCGCACCAGTTTTGCCTACTAATGGCGGTGCGCCACTAGTACCACGCCACTAGTATTAAATACTAATGGCGCACCACTGGTGCGCCATTAGTATCTGGTATACTAATGGCGCACCACGGAGTGCGCCATTAGTATAGGAGCAGGTGCGCCATTAGTATGGCCTCCCAGGGGCCATATATACCCATGGGCTTTGCCATACTAATGGCGCACTACGGGGTGATGCGCCATTAGTATCCTTTGGCATACTAATGGCGCACGTTGGGGTGATGCGCCATTAGTATGTATATTAGGGATTTTTTTTCTTTTCTGATATTTGCACAGATTACAAAATATATTATTGGACAGAGTATAGACAGCACCACACAGCAACAGCAGATTCAGCGAATACAATAGAAGATTAGTCTCCGAATACAATTCATCATATTAGTCTCCGAATTCAAAAGACCGAACAAAGATAGAACATTACAAGTCTCAAGACCGCGAGTAGCGAGTTTGTCTTCACATTACAAGTCGATATCGATCATCTAAACTACCATCACATAGAAGAGAGTTGTGGTCATCACGATGAGCATCATCGCGATGAAACTGGTCTTCATCCGCTTCCTCCGGCGCTCCCTTCTCTCTCCCGCTAGATAGCACGCGTATCTAGATTGCGCCTCCGCCCTAGTGGTGTACCCTTTGTAACTGTTACCGCTAAAACGGTGAACCTGTCTCCGACACTCCTCCCAGTCGTCGTAGACTCCGGAAACCTTACCCTTGTACACGACATACGACGGCATCTCTATGCAGTAGCCAAACAACAGACAATACATAAGCAATATATAAGTATGCAACAAAAGGATCGGAAGAGAAAAGCAAGACATTAATAGCATGATTCATGGTCCTACTAATAAATAGCATCGATTACATCTAAGTTGAACGACTGTCCAAACCAAAGAGACATACAAGTTCATTAAAGTTTAATTACAACATGAGTTAATCGATGTTTCAGAACTACACATAGCATCACTACTTTCGACTCGACTCATGGGACCGGAGCGTGGATGAAGCCGCCGTCTGTCGTGATGGTCATGAAGTCGCGGGCGTTGTCAGCCTGCATTTGTAGCGTTGTGTCTATCTCACTGTTGGACGGTTGATATTTGAGGTAGAACTGCCCCGAGGTACGAAGGACATCTTGATGGATGATTTCTGCAAACTCCGACTGGATGCGAAAGAATTCTTGTCGGATGTCCGCGTCCTGGATTGCCGCCAAGCTTGCGGCCCAATCTTTGAGATTATTTGGTAGCAGAAGGTGATTATGGTCCCGTATGATCGCCCGCATGTGATGGAGGGCGTAGTAGGTATCCTTCTGACCGCCAGGCGGCTGCTTGACGCAGGGGAACGTCGTATTGTGGGTGAACACGTGCCTGCCGTACCTACGAGCTGGCCTCTTAAAGGTGCCTCCAGATGCGGCGTAGCCGAGGAGAGCATCAGCAAGAACTTTCTTGATATTTGTGTAGTCTATCTTGGAGTCACGGTCCGGGTCGAAATACGTGGCCATGGAATATTTCGGGCTTAAGAGGATGAGTGTGCAATGTGTGTCACTGCACAGAACACGGAATTTTAGAAAAAAATAACGATCGAAATCTAAGAAATCATATGTTACGGGGCGGTTAGGGGATGACTTACTCGGGAAAGTAAGGCACGAGGAAGTTATCCTTATCTGGGTTTGCCAGAATGACGCGTTCGAGGTGTGTACTCGTGACTTGCCGGTCCCCAGCGCTGCCCAAGATCTTGGCACGCATGTAGAAGGGGTCGACTATCACAATGTCCGGGGTCTTGTCTCTAATGATCCGCATCTCCATACTCAGCGAAAACAGCCGAACGAAGGTGTAGTGCAGCGGATGAAGGTTAAACATAGCAAAGATGTCATCAAACCGCAGGACGATCGTACCCCCGACGGCGCTATCCACAAAGCCCTTGCCCTCTGGCACCTTGGCCACGAAAACCGGGTATGCCACATCATTCTCTTTGAGACGCCGTTTCTCCAAAGAAAGAACACTGTCATGCAGACTCCGCATAGCACCGGTTGCAGCATTGAGCATATTTGTCGGTAGCATCGCCCTACCCGCCACATGCACCCTCCTCGAGATATCCTTAGGTGAAGGTGGCCCGTCCTGAGGACGGATCGTACTCGGTGCTGGCTGGCTCGCACTGGCGCCCTTGTTAGTCTTTCGTTTTCGTCCCTTCTTCCTGATCTGCTGTAATGGGATTGAGTTCTGCTCACAGACCGCCTTCTTGAGCATGTTGGGGCTGATAATATTTCGCACCTCAGGTATCTGAGGCTTGGTGAAGGCGGCAGCTGGAGGCTCTCCTGAGAACTGAACGCCAGACGACGCCTGTTGCAATTGGGTTTCTCCGCCGGACCAGCTATATCGCGGTCGTCTTTTTCAGGGTTGGGTTCTTGGGAAGGAGGCCCGCAGAACTCGTCACCGTACCCATGTTCGGCAAAGTACTTATCGATGTTGGAAAATGTACCGTCGTCGTTCGGATCCTGTGCCAGATGCATGTCCGGATCCTGTGCCATAGGGATGTCCGGCATGTCCGGTAGCGTTGCGGCGTTCTTGCCATGGCTTGGCGCTGGCACGACTGGCGGTCTTGTCTGTGGGGTGGTGTCCCCCGCCCCCAAACGAATCTGGCTCTTCGGCCAAAGCAGGCGCCAGCTTACGCAGGCGCTGAGGGTCATCACATCATCTTCGTCGGCCCTAGCGGGTCGAATCGGAGGTAACAACTCGTCGCAGCCTGGCAGCACCCGAACCAGTTCAACCCTATACAAGGTGGGTGGCATCGGATTATCGTGGAACACGCGGTTGCCCGGTTGAACGATTCTGCCCTTGGCGACATCGACCAACTCGCCGCCCACGAAGTGCAGGACAGTGCAAGGAATGTCGGCGGCGCCCTGCGAAAACATGTAGGGCGTCAGGGATGCCCAGTCAAAGGCAAGGAGATGAAGTCATCGGTCGAGAGGCTTAGTTACCGTGATGCCGTCGAGCTCGGCTAATGTCGAGGCACCGCCAACGGCAGGTGTGCAACTGATGGAGGGGCCGCTTGCTGGCGAGGTGCCGGCCGGCGTACACCCGGGTGCATTAAGCTCCAATGCCCGTGCCGGCGCCGGAGACACGAATACCGCCTCCGCCGGAGACACCAATGGCGCCGCCTGCGCGTTGTGCGAGTTGCTGTCGTGAAGCTGGGTACCAGGGGAGGCCCCTGTTGGCCGCCCGCAATCCACGTCGTCAGCCCCTGAATCAAGGTAGGCACAATGGCGGTGAGAGTCGTTCCCAGTTGTTGTTGCACTTGCTCTTGGACAATCTCCGGAATCCGCGCCACTTGTGCCTTGAGTTCTTGAACCTCGTGCGACTGGCTTTCCGAGCTGGTCTTTTTCTCCTTTCGCCCACCAGCGGTATAGTATGACGATCATTTTGTGGACAAGACTTTGCCGGCCACACGACCAGCTGACGACGGCTTACTGAGCTTATCCTTGTTTTTCATTATGTTCAATGCCCTATTTAAAGGGGTGTCGAAAGGGGAGCTCTGAGATGACCCCGCGCTACTGCTTTCAGCCTCCTGCGGAAGGAATGTGAACCATTTAGAAATTTGGCTTCATTAATTAGAATGCAACCATATGGAGCTAATTACGTGGGGGTGTATTCCTTACCAGAACAAGCTCAAGCGCCCTGGTCTTTGGATCCGTGGTAAGCTCCTTTGTTACCGGGTCCTCCTTGTATCGGGCCCTGACAAAGTTCCTGGTCTGCTTGTCACGGAATTTCTCGAAGCGGGGCGGTAGGCCTTGCTCGGCATGCTCCGCGTCCTCCTTGTCCCATATAGGCTCCGCCACTCTGTAACTGCCGGGACCGAGTTGGTGGACCCCTAAGTTCAACTGGCGCATTTCTTTCCCCCACTGACTTGATTCGGAGGTTGCGCTGCTCTCGCACTTGATCTTGAACTCCTTGTAGTCATCTTCGCTCATCAAATGATATTTCGCCTTGATCTTCTCATAACTATCACCTTTTTCAATCATTGCCTTCACCATGCTTCTCCATGTAGACAGGGCCGTGCTCATCCTCGTGAGGGCGGCACTGTTCACTTTATTCCCTGAGAGGCGTGTGTTTGCAAACTCAGCGGGGAACTTGTATCGTTCGTGTAGCTTCATGAAGAGGAGGCTGCACAAATTCCCTCGGTCCTTATGCCTTAGGTTCTCGGTGTTGATCGAGACGGTGCTCCGGAGAATGCACCCGAGCTGAACCGAGTACCCCTTGACTACTTGTTTGGGTGCCGTTGGATGCCCGTCGGTGTTCACTTCAGTAAATTCCTCCTTCACGGTGCCGAGCATGCTCGGGCGCCAGTCCTTCCATTGCCTCTTCGGTTGGCTGCCATCTGTGTGTGCGCTGCCATCATCAGTGGTGGCATCCTCGGCGGCACCATCAGTGGTGTCATCCCCGACGCCACTAGGGGTTGTGTAGTCAGGATTGGTGTCTTCCGCGGCGTCCTCATAGCGGTGAGGTTCTTCCTCCAGCTCCTGGGACAGCTCCCAGAATTGCTTGCCGCCCGAACCGCCGGCCTCATCGTTGTGGGCCATGTTTCGCTCTAAATAGGAAAAAAGTTTGGTCAAAAAGTTGGTTATTGTCAAGGAACAAGATCATGGTCTCATCATTTAGGGTTTGTCGACACTGAGAGGCATCCTAAAAGCTAAGCTTTTATCATTTAGGGTTTGTCGACGCCAAGGCACCCTAAAAGCCTAAGCTTTCATCATTTGGGCCTAATCACTTGGCTCTATTGCCACCTATGGTTTAATGCAGTAAGAATAAACGGGCAATTGATCCTACTTAATTAAGTACTAAGATACCCCGGCCATGCATTAGTCGCAAGTACCCCATATGTCCTATTTTTAGCAAAGTCATGCTAAAATTCACGAAAAATTTCAGCATGACCTTTGCTGAAAATAGGACATATGGAGTACCCAAATTTGCCGGAAGGGAAGTTAATCGACATTCCGGCTAACTCAAGGGCCTCTCGGGGTACCTGCAAAATCATCACGACACGATGGTCGGAGACAAAACCCAGCAAACTAGCACCATAATGTGCCTCTACTTTCATATGGATGAAAAGGCCACAGACCATATGGTCCTCTGCTTTTATATGGACAAAAAGCAGCTCAACTTATGTGAGCTTCCATTCCAGATCTAATAGGTCACCCAACAAAATCAGCTCAACTTAGACTGTGAGCAAACTACCTATTGAAGCAAAGGCAAATATCTCTGAAGTCTGAACTAAAGCACGGTTTCCTTGCTAATGATGCACAGTCCCACACTACTGAATGGGTTTTTGCAGAAACAAAATAGACATCACAGGAGAGAAGTCCCAGTGGACAAGTCAGAATGGCAGAAAAACATGACTGCATACATTAGGGCAGATGTGATTTTGGTACAGCTACACTACTGCAGGCTGCATACATTCAGTCATTCTAAAATTTATTTTAGTCTACTACGAAAATTCAGCACTAGCATATCTTCAACACTCCAATTTCTTTCAGTTTTGGCAGTTTATTTCCAGCTTCAAAATGGAAAATACACATCTTCAATACTGCAATTTTACAAAGAGTTGGTGTGACTGTACAAATTACTCTACTGATACATGATACATGTGTCATGTGTGTGTGCTCTGCTGTCTGTGATTCACAATGTGCCTCTGTTTGTATGTGTGTGCTGTCTAGATGCCAGCCACAGATCACAGAAAAAATTTGGAGTCACCAAGCTGGCTAACAAACTCCCAAAGTCCACTAGCAGATCCAAGATCTAATTCTATTACACACAACATAGCAATTTAAGAGAATTAAAATAAGGATAGTAGGAAATGAAAAATTATGCTCAAAGAACAATGGTAATAGCAAAATATTGAAACCTTTGGTAAGCATTATATTACAAAAAAACAAGATATGCAGTACTATACAATATCCATAACCAGAAAACAAGACATGCATAGGCTATATTTGAAACAAGATATTCTGCCAATCTTAGTTAACTAAAACTATCTACAATTCATGTGTTCAAAAATTCAGTTACATTCAGCTGTTGTGCAAAAACTATCCTCACTTTGCTTGAGCACTGCAAAATACCTTTCCTATGCGGCAAGAGAAAGCTATAAAGCAGGTGATCTCACCTGCAAGGCACCAGGGTTGAGAAGCAACACACAGATGCCTTCTTTTGGGGAGGAAACAGCAACCCAATTAGTAGTGCCTCATTGTTAAGGTGCTGTTCAAGCTTCTTATATGGATGAGATGGTATGATTTGTGGTCCTAGGAGATTTAGTTTGGGGGTCATAATCTCCAACCTCATCACAAAATACTACTGCTGCTGCATATGATTCATGCCCTAAGCACAATATACTACTACTACTGCTGCATCATATCATAGGAAATAATTGCCACTGATATCATTCCAGCCTCTCAAGTGGAAGATGACCCAGCTAACTGAATTTAGTTTCAGTAAGGTTTTCAGTAAAGCCAAATTAACTGAATTTTCAGTGAATTTAACAACAGGAATTTTCTTGCTGGCATATCTGAGAAACTTTAATTTCTCATAATTTATCAGCATGCTAGTCAACATTAAAGCTCTCCTTGTTTCGAAAGTAACTAGAACAACAATTGTGCAGACCTGGCAAATTTTTTGCACTGCAAATTCACACTGGCATTGCAAATCGTTAGGTGTAGTACTGGCATTGCATTGCAAATTCAACATAATCCCTCATGACAGTTAGATGGAGTAGCACTCTTGATTAACAGGACAGGAACATGGTGGCAGCACTGTTAGATGGAGTAGCAACTAACAGGGTGTGTTTCAGAATTAACAGGAACAGGGTGCATATCTAGACTTTGTGTACTCTTGATTGCAGTGACTTTGGTAGATGGTGTACTCCAGCAACGACATCTAGATACACAAATCTTCAGATCCTACTACTCCACATGTACTCCAGAAATAACAGTTTCAGAATTAATAATCTGACATTAAGAGTTAAGATTTACTGAACTTGGTGATGGTGGATCAAAATCTCAGTGTGGCACTGAATTTTTAAACATCTGAATTACAACACATATGCCTAAAATTCACCCAACAAGTCCTAAAATTTGCACAACTGGAAAGTACGGAGCTAAGAACAGCATGAAAACAGCAAGGATTTTAATTGCCTATACCAGCGGGGCATTTGCAGGCTGCGTTTGCTGCAGGATGGCGCGAATTTCCTGGTGTGGAGCGCGTGGAAGACGAGGTGGGGCGGCGGGTAGACGGGCACCTTGGCGTGTAGGTGCTCGAGGGCGATGAAGCGGCAGAGGTCGAGCGCATAGGGCTTGAGCAGCTCCCCGGAGAGCGCCTCCAGCCACGTCTCCTCCACGAGCAGCTCCGGACTCGGCGAGGCGGAGGTTGCGGCGCGCGCGGGCGAGGGCGAGGTTGGTGTCGGCCCTGCGGCGTTGCTCCGGCGAGAGTGGGATGGGTCGGAGGGAAGGAAGGGGAGGATGGGGAGAGGGAGGCGGCGGGGGCGCGGATTGGGAGCGAACGGTGGTGCGCGCGCGGGTGGACTGGCGAGGGAGAGGGACGAAGGGGAACTGGCGAGGGAGAGGGAGGAATTAGCTAGGGGGAAACTTATTAATGGCGCACCCCGAAGCGGTGCGCCATTAGAATGTTTTTTTAGATAGCAATGGCGCACCCACGATCGGTGTGCCATTAGTAATCTTTTTTTTATATAGCAATGGCGCACCAGCCAGAGGTGCGCCATAAGTAATTTTTTTATTATTTTTTGTTGCATCTAATAATTTTTCAGAAAATGAATATGAATATGAAACAGTAATAATTTTTTATAAAAACAGTAATATTTTTTTAAAAAATATCATCAAATTTGTTATTTGAAAATATTTATGAATATGAAAAGATATCATCAAATTTATTATTTGAAAAAATCATCAAATTTGTTATTTGAAAATATAATCAAATTTGTTTTTTTTGCAATTTTAGTTGCATTCATTTGTGACGGTGGAGCGGGCCGGGAGGGTGCGGGGGAGGGTGCAGGGGGTCGTCGGCGGCGGTGGACCGGGCCGGGGAGGGTGCGGTGGGTCGTTGGCGGCGGTGGAGCAGGGGAGGATGCGGTGGGTCGTCGGCGGCGGTGGAGCGGGGGAGGGTGCGGGGGGTCGGTGGCGGCGGCCGGTGGAGCGGGGTAGAGGGTGCGGGGGGTGCTCGGCGGCGAGGGGGACCGGATCTGGCGAGGTGGGATAGCGATCGAGATGGAGGGGGATCGAGATCGATTTTCCATGAAATTTAAAAATATTCATGAGTTCAAAAAGTGCCCATGAAATACAATCGAGACATGAAGGCTACAATTTAAATACAATCGATCTTAGCTAGCTATCGTTTCACAATCTTCTTGCCCTTATTTTTCGTAAATGGTGTTCTTCTCTTGAACGGACGTCCTTCAGGTAGGGTGGTCCTGCTTCTTCTTGTGGTGTATGCTGATACTTCATCGTCGTCGTCATGTTCCATCTTCGGGTCGCCATACTTGTCAAAGTCTTGCTCATTGGCGAATCCATCCATTCCGATGATCTTCCTTTTGCCTCTCCTCACGACAACACGGCTGGGCTTTGACGGGTCGGTAATGAAGAAGCATTGGTCCACTTGGGAAGCCTGTACCCATGGCTCATTTTTCGCGGTGACGTTCGCGCCTGCGGTCTTGGATTTGGCTTCGGGTATAACCATGGTGGTGAAATACCGGTCTTCTTTTATGACGCTCTTGGCCCATCTGACACGGAACATCGGGCCTTCTCTCCAGCGTAGCTCAGCTCCCAGATCTCCTCGATCCTTCCGTAGTATCTGTCCTTGTCGTTACCGGTGTAGGATTCCATCGTTACCCCAGAGTTCTGATAACCATCGCACTTCATGTCCTTGTCCACGGTGTAGAATGTGTAGCCGTAGATATCGTACGCCTCATACGTCATCAGGTTGTGCTCGGCACCCTGTGACAAGGCGAATATGAGTTGTTCTTCCGCGGAAGAATCCTCGTGTGAAGGGTACGACAGAAGCTTCTGCTTGAACGAACGCGTGAAACATGAGTTGTGCTCTTTGATTATATCTCTGTCCGTCCTCTGTTGGCCTTGGTCATTGTACGTCTTCTCAATAAAGGTTTTTTGCTCTACCACCCAAGGATCGACCACGTCTATGTGTTGTAGCGCGACTAGGTTTGCTCTTTCAAAGTCGGCGAGTCGACCATCGAAGCCGACATGCATTTCGCGGCGACCCTCACGGTGACCCCATCCAGCGAGCTTGCCGAGGTGCCTGTTGACAGGCAGACCAACGGGGTTCTCGATGCCTAGATAATTCGTGCAGTAGGAGATGCACTCTTCGGTCAGAAAGCCCCTGGCTATGCTTCCCTCTGGACATGACATGTTGCGAACGTATCCTTTGATGACACCATTCATCCTTTCGAACGGCATCATGCTGTGCAGGAACGTCGGCCCGAGTTGGATGATATCCTCCATGATATGGACCAGCAGATGCACCATAACGTCGAAGAATGCGGGCGGGAAGTACATCTCAAGCTCGCATAGTATCACCACGATCTCTTCCTGTAGCCTTCTGAGTTGCCTCACGCCAACCGACTTCCGAGAGATGACGTCGAAAAAGTTGCATAGGCCAAATAGCATTTCACGGACGTGCGCGTCCATGATCCCACGGATTGCAACTGGAAGTATCTGCGTCATCAGAACGTGACAGTCGTGAGACTTCATCCCACTGAACTTCTGCTTTGCTGAGTCTAGGTATCTGCTTATCTTCCCCGCGTAACCGTAAGGAAGTTTTACTCCTACGAGGCAAGTGAAAAATTGATCGATCTCCTCCTGACTTAGAGTGAAGCACGCGGGAGGGAAGTCATTTCCGGTCTTCTTGGCCTTTTTGCCTTTGCGACGACTTTTCGTGTCCTGCTTCGCCTCATCATCATCATCATTAGCGTGAAGCTCCTCCCTGATGCCCATTGATTTCAAGTCTGCCCTTGCTTTCGGCCCATCTGTGGTCCTCTCTGGCATGTTGAGCAGGGTACCAAGCAGACTCTCGCACACGTTCTTCGTGATATGCATGACATCAAGGCTGTGAGGCACACGGTGGATCTTCCAGTACGGCAAGTCCTAGAAAACAGACCTCGTTTTCCATACCTTCAGCAGCGGCTCTGGCGCCTTTCGCTTCTTTCCCGGCTCTGGCGCCTTTTGCTTCTTTCCCGGCAGTGGGCAATCTTTCCAATTTTTCAACAGCTCGTCTATTTCCTCGCCGCTCCTTGTACGCGGGCGTCTTCGGGGTTTGGTTTCACCATCGAACAGATCCTTGCGTTTCCTCCACGGGTCATTGTCGCGAAGCCACCTTCGATGTCCCATGAACACGGTTTTCGAAGACCCGGGATCTCTATCTAGCTGGCGATACGTTGTGTCATCCATGCATCTGACGCATCCAGAAAATCCGTGGACCACCTGCCCCGCGAGATATCCGTAACCGAGATAGTCGTGCACCGTCGTGAGCAGTGCGGCTCTCATAGGGAAATATTCTTTCTCTGCGGCGTCCCACGTATTGGCTAGCGTTTTCCACAACGTGTCTAGCTCCTCTTTCAGCAGCCCCAGATACAGATTGATGTCGTTCCCTGGTTGTTTCGGCCCTTCAATTAGCATACTCATGTGAATGTACTTCCAGGGGGGAAGGTTGTACATCCACACAAACACAGGCCAGGTGCTATGTGTGCTTCTCTGGCTACCAAACGGATTGACTCCATCGGTGCTCACGCCCAGCACGATGTTCCTTGGATCCTTCCCAAATTCTGGGTGTTCGAAGTTCAACGCTTGCCACTGGCTCCCATCCTTAGGGTGACTCAGCATATTGTCTTTTTATATATCTCTGGATCATTTGCGTCATCTTCTCGCTTCTTCTCCTCCCTATCCGCATGCTAACGCAGGAGCTTTGCTACCTTAGGGTCCGCGAAATACTGCTGCAGACGAGGAGTGATCAGAAAGTACCACACCACTTTTCGAGGAGCTTTCTTCCTCTTCTTGTATCGAGTGACGCCGCACACCGGACATATGGTAGACTCCGCGTGCTCGTCCCGATAAATGATGCAATTGTTCATGCACACATGGTATTTCACGTGCGGTAAATCCAGAGGACACACGATTTTCTTCGCCTCCTCGAAACTGGTCGGGCACTTGTTCCCCTTGGGAAGACGTTCGTGCCAGAATGACATGTTCTCGTCGAAGCATGCGTCGGTCATTTTGTGTTTTACCTTCATCTCAGAGCCATGAGTGTTACTTTCAGGCGGGTATCCTCGGGCCTGCATCCTTCGTACAATGGAGTAACCACGTCTATCTCCAGTTGACCCAGCTTGGCTTTCTCTCGGGCGGCAGCTCTTGCGTTATCCGTCTGCTTGAGAAGTAGCTCTTAAATATGAGGGTCCTGCACCCAGCCCATCGATGGTCCATCGTCATCTGCTCCGCCGGCATCTTCATCTTCATGATCATGCCCTTCGTCTGCTCCCGCATCTTCCTCATCATCATGTCCGGCATCTTCTACATGATGACTGTGTACAACATCACCGTCGTGATCATGTCCTGGAGATTCTTCGTATTCTCGCCCGCCCGAGCCGCGGTGGTTGTCTTGCTGCCCTTCCTCATTTCTTGCCCGGCCCCCATGGACGACTTCATAGTCATCTTCATCACCTTGCCACCGATAGCCATCCATGAAACCACGCAAGAGCATGTGGTCCCGCACCTGCCCGGAATCCGGGTCCGCAATAAGGCTCTTCAGCTTGCATCTTCGACACGGACATCTTATCTCCATCTCGTTCTTTTCAAGCATCTCGGCCTTCGCGGAGCTCAAAAACCTATTCACGATGCCTTCGGTCATCGTGCGGACCATGGATGCCTGCGGGGTAGAGCAAAATGATATTTTAGAACCAAGAAAAAATTTGGCATGAATTTCCCTAAAAATAGGACCAAAAAGAATGCATAGTGCCAAAATTCTCGCCGAAACGGAAATGAATCAACATTCCGGCAAAATATTGGCAACTATCGCATTTCAAATACCGGTACCTGCAAACACAAACATATATGCAACACCACAAACATATGCAACACCACAAACATACATAGATCTAGCTAGGCCATAAAAAGTGCATGTGCACGTTGTTGGAGGGAGAACAACATAAAGATAGCTTCCCCCTTACTTACCTATAAAAAAGGTAATTTAACCACTTAATTTGGATGAATTTATGGTGCAAATGAGGTGAGGAGGAGGAGGCAGCCGAGACAATCTTGGAGGAGGAGGTGGAGAGAATGAAGTGGGGAAAGTGAGTGGGTAGGTGTGGCTGTCCAAAATATCTAGTTGGCCCCAGGTTACTAATGGCGCACCACCTACGAATGCGCCATTGGTAACCCTGGTTACTAATGGCACACCTGCTGGTGGTGCGCCATTAGTAGTTTTGCAAAAAAATACACTAATGGCGCACCAGGGCACAGTGCGCCATTACTAGTTAAAACTAGTAATGGCGCACTATACACTGGTGCGCCATTAGTAGTTTTGCAAAAAAAAATAGTAGTGGCGCACTATGAGGCTGGTGCGCCATTAGTATGTTTGGAAAAAAAATGTTACTAGTGGCACACCGTGTGTCTGGTGCGCCATTAGTGTCTTTCACACTAATGGCGCACCAGCACATGGTGCGCCACTACTATATAGTAGTGGCGCACCACATGTCTGGTGCGCCATTAGTAGCCATTTCATCTATAGCCCTTTTCCTAGTAGTGCGCAGCTCGGGAGAAGAGATCTTCCGGGGAGATGGTGATTTGGCGCCCATGAGGTATGAATGGGAAATTGGGAGGGGAGTGGAACTATGTCTTACGGACGCATTTGTCTGAAATGTGGGGGGGAGTTACAGTTCTACCCCTGCCTTTAGGCTTCTCGGCTTGGGTCTGTGTACTAAGGGTCAGGGATAGTAGAGTAACTTTGCTTCTCCCAAATAGTGGGCGCGAGCGATTTTGGGCGAGGAGGGCGTGTTTTGAAATATAGTGGCGCGAGCGATTTCGGGCGAGGAGGGCGTGTTTTGAAATATAGTGGGCGCGAGCGATTTCGGGCGAGGAGGGCGTGTTTTGAAATATAGTGGGCGCGAGCGATTTCGGGCGAGGAGCGCGTGTTTTGAAATAGTCGGCGCGAGCTATTTCGGGCGAGGAGAGGGTGTTTTGCCGACCATGGTTTATGAATTATCGGCACATGTCATTTTGGCCGAGGAGAAGGCGCGCTTGGATGAAGTTACGAACCTACCCTCGATGTACAATGTTGTCCCACATTGGCCGGTAATTTAGCCTCTCCCATTTATTTGCTCGAGCGAATTCCACCGAGCAGAGGGTGTTTAACGGTTTGTTCAAATTTTGGGAGAACGAGCATCCACGTCTACCTTACCAAGTCGATTCGAATCGAATTTTGAAATATTAGCTTGCCACTTCTTTTTTAGATGGAGAGATGATGCTCGGGAGTAATGTGTTTTTACATGCTCGTTGCTAAGGATTTACTATATGACAAATAGTTGACCCACTAAAAACGGGAATCAAACCCAAAATGAAATATCTTGATTCAATGAAATAGCTCGTTCACCAGGTCAAAATAGTGAACTAAATCCAAAATTGAACACCTCAATGGAGTAGCATGTTGTACAATATTATAGTACTCCATGAACATGTTGAAACTCAAACTAATGAACTTGTTTGATATACGGATATCTCCGTTCATGTGTGGATTGCAGACAACATGTTCTCCAATTTAAATATTTGAATGCAAGTTTATATCGAAACATGGTTTATATCAGTCTTTGATGCATAAAACGTGACCTCCCCCTCTTCCGGACTCCTGCTCTCTCTCTCTCACCGACAATCTTCAATTATGCCGCACACATCCAACACACAAACCTTGTTGGTCCCTCTCCATCTCTCTCTCTCTTTGTGTGTGTGTGGGGGGGGGGGGTCTTTCTAGTTCGCATGCATATATACTCCATCTATAGGTCTCTCTCGCACACTATGTATGATTCTCTAGTCCAAGCTAAATATCTTGGGTGCACTCATTGTACGCACAAAAATTCCTTGGCTCGTTGCCCGTAACTCTATCACGCACCACTCTGTCGTCTCGAAGCTCTTCCCTCTCTCTCACAAACTCTCCATCTCCCTGAGTCGCACATACACATGCATATCTCACTCGCACTCAATAGACCCATCTAAAACTCTATCTCTCTCCCTCGTTCTCTCTCCATCTCACACGCACACACACACACACAATCTCATGCCTAGCCAAGTATGATGGTCTCTCACTCAATTGTAGGCACACGTAGGCCCCCTATATGTATATGACTAGCTAATCTTAGTCTCCATCACAAACATGTGCATGGTCTATCTCGATTTCTCTCGGGGCATCTTTCTATCGCGCACGCACCTCCCTCGATCTCCCACCCATATAGTCCCCTCATGATCTCGAGGGGATCTCTCTATCACAAACACACCCTCTCTCCCTCCCCATGCGTCCATGTTCTCCATGCGTCTCTCTTGACCTTTGTTCCTTGTTGGCCAGACCTCTATTGGACATGTGCTATAGGGGTGTCTCTCTCCGTTGCAAACAATCACGCACTAGCTATCTTCGTGTATCTCCTCACCTCGCTTTTCTATCTCGGAGATGCATGTGTGATATGTTTGCATAAGAAACGAAAAAACACACACTCTCTCTAATTTATCGTTTGTTGTCCCTTTCTCTTTCACACACATACTCTTTTTGCACACTCACTCATTCTCCTTCAGACGCACTTGATCTCTCTCGACTTAGGCACTCTCCTCGGTCCATAGCATATATTTAATGAAAAGTCAAACATCACAAAGTTTGACCATGTACGTGGAGAAAAACATTTACATCCAGAACGGCAAACATATACCGTTAGATTCATCATGAGATGTAGTTTCATATGATGTATCTTTGGTATTGTAGATATAAATAACATTTGCGTAAACCTAGTCAAAGTTTCCAAAGTTTGACTTCTAAAAAATTTACATGCACTGCATTATCCAGTGGATGGAATATCTCTTCCCCCCTCTCAGCTATCTGACGCACCACTCAGCCTTATCGGGGCTCCTCTATCTCTCTCAAACTTTGTATCTCCCTAGTTCACACATACACATGTCTCGCTCACGCGACATAGACCCATCTAACACTCTCCGCCCTTGTTCTCTCTCTATGTGACACACACCCCCCTAAGTACCATAAACCCTCACTCCATCATAAGCGCACGGACCCCCCCTAAGTATGATTATCTCTCACTAGCCATCAAGAACACACGTATTGTCTCCTTCCATCCATACGTCTATCTCAATATCTCTCGGGGTATCTTCTATCGCGCACACACCTTGTCACTCGATCTCCCACCCATGTAGTCCCATCACGATATCTCCCAGGGGATCTCTCTATGACAAACATACACTCTCTCCTCCCCATGTCTGCATTTTCTCTGTACATCTCTCTCGACCTCTCTCCCTTGTTTGTCAGACCCCTCTTGGCCACGTGCTAGGGGTCTTTCTCTCTCGGTTGCAAACAAACACACACTATCTCCTCACCTTGCTTCCACTATCGAAGATGCATGTGTGATAGGTTTGCATAAGGCACACACGCTTTTTCTCTACTTTTATCGTGTGTAGTCCATGTCTCTTTCACACACGCACACACACTTTTTTCGGTCACTCTTTCTATTTCACACACACACTCTCTAGTTAGGTACTCTCTCACGTCCATAAGCATATGGATGTTTTGAATAGTCAAACATCAGAAAAGTCAGACCAGGTATATGTGTAGAAAAACATTTACATCTAGAACGATCATTAGATTCATCACAACATGTACTTACTTCATACTATCATTTATCTTTGGTATTGTAGATATAAGTAATTTCTTTATAAACTTGGTCAAAGTTTCAAAAGTTTGACTTTAAAAAAAATGTTGGCACTACATTATCGAATGGAGGGAGTAGCTCTTTCTCTCTCTCTCTGCTATCTCTCACGGGCCTCCCCTCTCACTCGAACTCTCTATACCGACGAATTATACACTCACTTTGTCAGTGTATAGCTCCGTATATTGTTTAGTTGACCGGTCAACCAGTCCACATGCTGCCTTGGCAGCTCTTGTTGTCTATTTTCGTGTGCTGGCCCATGTGGCAGTGGGTGAAAATAAGTAAACTAGAGGCCCATCTGACACGCGGTGAAGTAAACAAAGTTGAAACCACTCGGGGCAGCATCCCGCACGCTAGTAAATTGAGGGCGCATTGAGGACACACTTCTTCCACGTGAAGGACGCACTCGCGCACAATTCACCACTGCGCGGCGGCATGCACAGAAGGACGCACTCGCGCACACCCAGCAGGCCAGCACAGAACACACACCAGCACACGTGTACACCGGCGTCGGCGCTGGTTGAGATGGACGGCGAGGCAGCCAACAAGCGGAGGCGGCTCGAGCCAAAACCGCATCCGGCGAGCCTGGACTTCATCAGTAGCCTCCCCGTTGACATGCTGCTCGTCATTATCGGCCTCCTCCCAACCAAATCTGCCGTGCGGACTGCCTTGCTCTCCCTGTGGTGGCGCCCCCTCTGGCGCCGCGTCCCCCTCAACCTCACCGTCGACAGCTACCTCTGTGATGGGGATTGTAAACGCATGGCCGCAGTCTCCAAGATCCTTTCATCGCACCCTGGGCTAGCCAGACGCCTTGACATCCGCATGTTCAGTACCAACTACAAGGTCCAAGCCAAGTTCGACGAGTGGTTCTTATCCCCCGCCCTAGATCAGCTCGAGGAGCTCAGCTTTGAAGTTGGACGATGTCGCTATCTGCCGCCGTCCACGCTCCGCCTCACGCCAACGCGGCACCGCGCCAGCTTCAGCTCCTACTATCTTCCCCAGATTAATGCCGCCCCCGTCCTTCTTCTCCCTCAACTCAAGCAGCTCGACCTCTTCGATGTTGTCATCTCGAAGAAGGCTATGGAGCACCTGCTCCGCAGCTGTACTGCGCTCGAGTACCTTCGTCTTGAGCAGATCCACGGGTTCATTAGCCTCCACATCGCCTGCACGAATCTCCGATGGATTTATGTGTCTTGCTGGCCCCGCAACAAGACATCAATTGGGAAGGGATCACTCCAGCTGTTCCACGTTATGGTCATTGAGAATGCGCCTTTCCTTGAGAGATTGCTTGTATCTAGTCCAGAAGGTCCAACAAAAATCAGGGTCATTGACGCGCCGAAATTGATAGCGTTGGTGTACTCATCTGCCAAATTCTCTGAACTCTTTATTGGATCTGTAATCGTTCAGGTACAACACTTATCTTCTTCTCCGTCTTCTTGAAATTCACATTTTTATATTTCTTCTTGATGTATTTACGACCGTCTTCCAGAAAATGATTTCCACAAACTTGACCCAGTCTATGCGCACAGTGATGATCTTGGCAATAAAATCTATCGGCCCCAATCTGGATCAAGTTGTTGGATTCCTTACATGCTTTCCATGCATGGAGAAGCTACTCATCGAGGTGAAACTTCTTTCCTATTAGTAAACAGTAATCACAACGTAGCTCAAATTTTTCGTAATTTTCCCAAATTACGATGACAAGTGTAGTGTTCAAAACTGCATCTACGCACTGCACCGAAAGAAATGTTTTTAGTATTTTTTTCTCACGTGATCACCTGCATTTTTTTTGTTGTACTACTATAGTAGCCTAGGCTAGTCATAGTGGAAAGTAACTTAGACTAGTAACTCTATGGTTACCCTAAGAGCAAGTACTACCTCCGTCCTGGTTTACTCTTCCTATTTTGTAGTATCAAATTTTGACCATAGATTTAACTGACAAAATGTTCATGCATGTCACTAAAAATTATATCGTTGGATTCTTATTTGAACATAATTTCAAATGGTATAATTTTTGGTGACATGCATTGGCATTTTCTTAGGTAAATCTATGGTCAAAATTTTACACTAAATACGAGGTAGTACAAAAGTGGGCTATAACGGCTCTCCACTATGTAGGCCAAAACATGTGCCAAATTTACTTGTGATGCATTTGGCATCAATGCCCCTCCATTGCTCACCTGGTGCCCCAATCTGGATCACCTACTTTGCTCCGGTGCCAAATTAACTCACGCAATGAAAAAACACTTGCCTGGGAGAGAGAGAGGACTCAGGCAATAAAAAAACACTTGTTTGGGAGAGTGAGAAGCTGGTGTAGTTGGTTTGGTTGATTTGTTTATACATGTGGGTCTGTGTGCACAGTGGTGCCAACTCTCTCACATCGCAAGAGCGGTGCCAAAATCTTTCGGTTTGACATCGATGCGTATTATGTGGCATACTTTTGAGAAATATGGCATCAGCCTCATGGTGGAAGGGAACAAATTCCCAAGCTCTTCACGTGCTCCTAGGTAAATGAGAGGAAAGAGAAAGAGAGAGAGAGTGAAAAAATATCACTAGCCAGCCAACCTATCGTATGAGCGAATGATATTGGTACCTCTTGATGACACGGCAATCTTATACAGCCAGCTGCTATAATATGTTCAATTCTTTTACAGATAAAAAAGACCTGAAAGTGAAAAATGTGATGCACTATAACAATCTCATCGAATGCCTTGATCTCCATCTTACATAAATTGATTTGATCGACTACCGAGGCAGCACATCTAAGATTAAATTGGCCAGGTTCTTTGTTCTGGAGGCAAGTGTGCTCAAGGTAATGAGGTTTGGCGTTCTCTGGCGCAACAATGAATGGCGTGCTGGTCACTGCAAGCGTCTAAGCCTAAATGACAAAGTCTCCGCAGAAGCTGAATTTGTTTTTGAAACATCAAGTGGCCAAAGACTCTAAAATTTATTTGCCCATTAGTGACTTGTCAGGGCGGTGGATTTTAGTTTGTACGATAATGCTGGATCCACCTAAAGTAACGGAAGTTCTTACGTAAACTTCCTAGTAATTCCCTCTTCGTAGGTGCAGCATTACTCCTAACATTTGTAATATCAGTTTGAAACTTGTAATATTACCGTGTCATATTCCGGCGTTTTCAAAATCCTGCGAATCAAAGAGGTCCTGAGTTGGTGATGATGTTGTGCCTGCCATCTTTCACCAATAGCCGTCAGATCTAGATCTGACGCATACAAACCAAACTTCTCTTGTTTTGCAAAAAGTTGCCTGCACTTGTTCCCTATTTACAAACAACTCCTTGTCTCTCACAGTCAGCCTTATCTCCTCCCCACCACATCTAGAAGGCCATGGAAAAATCTGGCACAATGGCCGCTGCCGGCGCCATCCACCCCCAATCTTGGTGTTCCGTGCAATGCACGGGCATCTACACACGGGAAACTATGTCGAACACGGCTAGTTGTAAGCAGGCTAGCTCTACAACCATGATGATAGTGACTGCAGACGGTGAGGCTGACTATGGTATGCCGAACACGGCGCCTATACTCAAGTGTCATCTCCAGCGCAGGGTCTTGTCACTTCACTGTGAGGAGCAGCACGTAATAATTTGACCAACAGGTAGTAGAGTGCTACTACATTGGTAGTACTACTACTAGTACTAGCACCACCGTCTGGATTTAGTAGTATTACCACGTCCATCTGGATTTAGTATTTTACTAGCAATATCTAGTAATGCATGTCACAAAAAATGTACTACTCCCTCTGTAAATAAATACATGGTGTATTGTTTTATTCCTTCTGGTAAATGGCTCAAATCTGAAGTCTCGTCAATCAAACTACTATTGTACTCACCGAGCGCTCAGCTTTGTAAGCTACCAACAAAAAATTGCAATCAAAGACTACTATTGTACTCCCTCCGTACTGGTGCATTAGTCACGTTATGAAAACCAAATAGTAATCCCAAAACTTTTAGGCGCGGTGCATTAACTACTCACCTCGTTCCCTGTTTTTTGTCGCGAAAAAAGAAACCGCCCAATACGGGACGTGGGGTGCGTATGCATCCAATGACTTGAGACTACTCCATCCGTCTAGGTGTATAAGTCATCTTAGTGCAAGTGAAAAAGAGGAGTGGGCTCTCATGCAAGAGCCTAGCTATATGCGGATTCCTAGGCCGATACGTACAATAAATATGAAGAAAGAGAGAGAGAAGATGAGAAAAAGTAGTACTCTTATAGCCAGCCTTATAGCTAACCTTATTGTATGTGTGGCTACAAGTGATGGCTCTATATGACATGGCAACATCATATCGCCGGCAGCTGGCTATACTATTAACCATGCTCTTAGGTTGTGCATCATGACCAAGACGAAGGGGAAAGCGAGAGAACTTAATGTCTTTTTGCTCATTAATAGGATTACATGCAATGAACTAACCACTGCATGTCATGTTTGGTAGTCTCAAGTCATTCAAAGCATGCATGACCCACATCTCTCATTGGTTGATATGTCACAAAATAAGAAACAAGGAGGGAGTTAATGTACCGTGCCTAAGTGTTTTGGTATTATTTGGTTTTCGTAAGGTTACTTACACAACATTTTTGGTTACATGCATTAACATTTTATTAGTTAAATCAAAGGTCAAAACTTGGCGCAAAATGCAAAGGGGAACAATAAACCAGTAAACATCAAAGTTCTCTCGTTTGGCCCCAACTAGAGGTCCGGTGAGATGACTATACTGCACCGGCATGGAGGGGGACGCAACTTCATTGACTTACCGCACCTGCCTTTGGGTGTATGACACGTGGGCCCAACAGGTGGCTAGCCCACCTGCGATACAGCCAAAGGCAGGTGCAGTAGAGGGCCGAGGAGTATATGGAAAACACACACGTGAATGCAACACAGTCAGCACTTCTCATATAAAGGCTCCCCACCAGTCCAATCTACGAAATCCTACGCACCTACGCACCCTAACCAAGGGCAAGAGTGATCACTCTAATCGCAAGATCAGTTCATTAGAAGCTAGACCCATGGAAGCGATGAGAGCGAGCATCAGCCGGCTGTGCCAGATCGTCCACGACGCCGGCCTGCGGCCCGGCACCGAGGAACGTCTCCAGGTCGTGCTTGAGGTCGCCAGGGCGAGGGGCCGCTTGGACGACAGCTTCGTTTCCTTGTTCAACGAGGCCCTCGTCGGCTTCCTCGACAAGTTCACCATCGTCAAGAAGCTCGCGGACGACCTTGACGTACGCATCCAGCCCACGCGCCTAGGCTCTGCGATGCCCGCCAGCCTCAACAACCTCTATGGTGACAACCTCTTCGATGCACTGGTGGCCCTGCGACTGCCCGCCGTCGCGCCGGAGAATGTCCACCTCAAGGTCGCGCTCGCCTCGCAACGCCTGGCATAGCAAGACACTGTCGACATAATCACCCACGTCTACGCGCAAATCGTCCACAATGACTACTACGTGCCAAAGGAGGACGATAGGTCGCTGGACTTCTTGGACCGCAGGGCAACCTTGGACGGCATTGTTCAGAAGCACGTTGAGTTCGCCGCCAACGCCGCTGCTCCTCACACGTCAGTTGGTGACCCGGCGCACTAGGGCGTGAGAATGTCATTGATGGATCTGTATGTATCTTTATCTTTCCGTGAAATCGATGTAGTAGTATATGGTACTACTAGTAATTATCTTACCTTTCGCATCAACTTCATAATTTTCGTACGTACTGCATGCATGCACCGCGCCAGAACTAAACTTCTCATTACTCTAGGGAAAATCATTATTTCTATCCATCGGTCGCGCCATGGAGCAGAACCACATTTTACAAGTTACAAGTTCAAAAGGAAAAGCCTGCCGTATTCGCGTCGCACCCCCACACGGTTGGCCCGGCACGCCGCTCAAGGGGGAATGCATGCTGTGTTGCATTTTCACTTATAAGTGGGACCGTAGTTGAGCAAACCGACTATCGACAAACCCCCACCCCGCCTGATAACCCACAAGTATAGGGGATCGCTACAGTTTTCGAGGGTAGAGTATTCAACCCAAATTTATAGATTTGACACAAGGAGAGCCAAAGAATATTTGAAGGTATTAGAAGCTGAGTTGTCAATTCAACCACACCTGGAGATTAATTATCTGCAGCAAAGTGATTAATAGCAAAGTAGTTTGGTAGTTTTGATAGTAGTGACAGCAGCAACGGTAACGGTAACAGTGATAGCAGTAATTTTGTAGCAAGTGTAACAGTGATGATAGCAATAGTAACGCAGCAAGATCAATATAGGATAAATTCGTAGGCACTGGATCGGTGACTTGTTGGATGATATTCATCATGTGACAGTTATAACCTAGGGTGATACAGCGCTAGTTCCAGTTCATCGATATAATGTAGGCATGTATTCCGTAAATAGTCATACGTGCTTTATTAAAATAACTTGCATGGCATCTTTTGTCCTACCCTCCCGTGGCAGCGGGGTCCATGTTGGAAACTAAGGGATATTAAGGCCTCCTTTTAATAGAGAACCGGAACAAAGCATTAACACATAGTGAATACATGAACTCCTCAAACTACGGTCATCACCGGGAGTGGGCCCAGTTGTTGTCACTCCGGGGTTGCCGGATCATGACACATAGTAGGTGACTATAACTTGCCAGATCGGATCTAAAACATTGATATAATGCTGAATTCATAAACGGTTCAGATCTGAGTTCATGGCACCCGGGCCCAAAGTGACAGGCATTAAGCATAGCAAAGTCATAGCAACATCAATCTAAGAACATAGTGGATACAAGGGATCAAGCCCTAACAAAACTAACTCGATTACTTGATGAATCTCATCCAATTCCTCACCGACCAGTGAGCCTATGAAGGAATTACTCACTCCCTATGGGGAGCATCATGGAATTGGCGATGGAGATGGGTTGGTGATGACGAAGAACGAAGATCCCCCTCTCCGGAGCCCCAAACGGACTCCAGATCTGCCCTCCCGAGGAAGAACATGGTTGGCGGAGGCTCCGTCTCGTGGATCGCGATAATTCTTTCTCCCTAATTTTTTCTGGAAATATGTGATTTTATAGTATCAGGGCGGTCGTCAGCGGGGCCACTAGGTGGGGACAACCCACCTGGGCGTGCCAGGAGAGGGGGGCGCGCCCTGGTGGGTTGTGCCCAACCAGGCGCCCCTCTCTGGTGGGTCTTGGCTCCAGAAATTCTTATTATTGATATAAAAAATCCTTGCAAAGTTCCGTTCCATTCCGAGAACTTTTATTTTTGCACAAAAACAACACCATGGTAGTTCTGCTGAAAACAGCGTCAGTCTGGGGTTAGTTTCATTCAAATCATGCAAATTAGAGTCCAAAACAAGAGGAAAAACGTGAGAAAAAGTAGATACGTTGGAGACGTATCAACTCCCCCAAGCTTAAACCTTTGCTTGTCCTCAAGCAATTCAGTGGATAAACTGAAAGTGAGAAAGAAAAACTTCTACGAACTCTTTTGTTCTTGTTTGCATAAATAAGCTTAAACAGCACCCAAGTTATCAGCCAACATTATAACTAACCATGTCAACCATAACTCTTAAATATTATAATGATTCATATCAATGGCATAATCAGCTAGCGAGCAATAATAAAATATCTCAAACAGCAACGCGTTGTCAAAACAACCATGATATAATATGACAATAGTGATATCTCGCTAGCCCTTTCTGAGACCACAAAACATAAATGCAAAGCACCTTCATAGTTCAAGCAGCGACTAAACATTGTAGTTCATGGTAGAAAAGATCCAGTCATGATGCACCCAACATTAGCTATACACAATGCATAAATCATGATAGCTGTGCTCTACTCAGTTTCTGGCGCTTGTTTCAGAAGGTGATGACACAACATAAAAGTAAATGGAAAGTCCTTTCGCAGAGGGAAGCAGTGATTTGTAGAGGTGCCAGAGCTCAATTTTTAAAACAGAGATAAATGATATTTTGGGACATGCACCCTTCTCATTCACTTCACGACTATCAGTTATCAACATCTTCCATGCTAAGCACGCTAGTGGCGGTTCCCAAGCGATAAAAGTAAAGGTTCTGACTCCATTGGGAGTTTTTGTTTGATTAATCCAGAGATGAACTCTTTTTCATGTTTGCAGTTTGGGACTGGGCATCCCTATTACCGCCCATTTCCTCGTGCGATGGCGAGTGAATAAACACTCGACCTGAGGATAACCCACTTAGCACGGAATATATCGACCACCTCTTGTCATTCCATGAATGATCCAGGCACACAAAACGGATAATATTTTAGAAGTTTTTAGAGGTGGCACATGCAAATTTACTTAGGACGACAGGGTAATACCGTATATAGGTAGGTATGGTGGACTCATCGGGAATAACTTTGGGTTCAAGGTTTTTGATGTACAAGTAGAATTCCCGCTTAGTACAGGCGAAGGCTAGCAATTAAGACTGAGAAGCGGCCAGCTACAGAGCAACAACGATCATGACCAGGCATTATGCATAAATAACATTGGACACTAGCATGAGTAGGATATGAACACCATGAACATAAATATTATAGAGGCTATGTTGGTTTTGATTCAACTACATGCATGAACATGTACCAAGTCAAGCCACTCAAACATTCAGAGGAGGATACAATATCATCATACTACATCACAGTCATTTTAATGCTATGTTGATATCCAAAATAAATCATTATCCACTCCCAGCTACTTATGCACACTAGTGCAGGATGCTGCTAACGCGACACTACAATCAGAGACCCTTCGACGAAACTGTGTGCGATGCAATAATCGCAAACGTTGGTGTAAAAAAACCGTCAAAAAAGGTGCAAAACATTTGCGATGGAGGATGCATGCGTGTGCGACGCAGGGCATACGGTTCAGTTCAATTAACTATTTGCGATGATGAGGAAGAAAAGAAACGGGCAGCCAGATGAAGGTGTGTGCGATATACAGCATACGGTTCACTAGGATGAACTGTGTGTGATTAGGCAACACAATGGAAACGGTTCAACTGAACACGATGTGTGTGATACGCGGCAAACAGGTCCGTAATCAGAAATGTGTGCGAAGACCAATAATAACATAGACGATTGCTGCTAATAAGCCGTGTGATTTGCTCTGTCTACAGAAGAATAACATGTATAAGGACTTGATTCCATAAACAGATTGAACATCGAATTACATATGTGGCTAGTACACACATGACCTTTGCACACACGAAAGTACGTTCCAAAATGCCTATGAAACTCAAATAATGTATAAAAAGGCAGAATGAACCATGATTAATTTCTTTTAGGACGACGCTACTATATATAGTTGCATGTTGCCTCTGTAAAATAAATCAAGGTGGGAAGAGACATCGTATGTCGTTTCGCACACATAGGTGACAAGGTCCCTCTCGGAACCATGAGCCTTTTTGAGAGAAGCTCTGGTTTGTAAGAAGATTGTACCAAAACTTGTCCCAAATTGGACTAATTTTTACCACAACATGTTGGTGCTATGACATAACACCATGCCAAGTTTCATGATTTTGAGGCGAGTTTTGGGTTTACAATAATTTGAAAACCAGGTTTCTCAATGTTTACTGTCGAGTCGGCACCGCCCTGGATAGGCCTTTTCCTCATGGGTCCCAGATGATAAATCCAAATCTGTGACTACCATGAAGCTTTTCTTATTAAGAATTATAGCCCTTGGTGTGTGATATGTCTCCAACGTATCTATAATTTTCTATTATTCCATGCTATTATATATTCTGTTTTGGATGTTTAATGGGCTTGATTATACACTTTAATATTATTTTTGGGACTAACCTATTAACCTGAGGCCCAGCCCAAATTGCTGTT
This sequence comes from Aegilops tauschii subsp. strangulata, assembly GCF_002575655.3. Classification (NCBI taxonomy): domain Eukaryota; kingdom Viridiplantae; phylum Streptophyta; class Magnoliopsida; order Poales; family Poaceae; genus Aegilops; species Aegilops tauschii. The sequence continues at coordinate 134,958,991 of NC_053036.3, forward strand.
TTTTTGCCTATTTCAGTGTTTCGCAGGAAAAGAATATCAAACGGAGTCCAAACGGAATGAAACCTTCGGGAACGTGATTTTCAGAACAAACGTGATCCAGAGGACTTGGAGTGGACATCAAGCAATCAACGAGGAGGCCACGAGGCAGGGGGCGTGCCCTCCACCCTCGTGGGCCCCTCGTGGCTCCACCAACCTACTTCTTCCTCCTATATATACCTACGTACCCCCAAACGATCACCAGAGGAGTAAAAACCCTATTTCCACCGTGCAACCTTCTGTACCCCTGATATCCCATCTTGGGGCCTTTTCCGGCGCTCCGCCGGAGGGGGCATTGATCATGGAGGGCTTCTACATCAACACCATAGCCTCTCCGATGATGTGTGAGTAGTTTACCTCAGACCTTCGGGTCCATAGTTATTAGCTAGATGGCTTCTTCTCTCTCTTTGGATCTCAATACAAAGTTCTCCTCGATTCTCTTGGAGATCTATTCGATGTAATCTTCTTTTGCGGTGTGTTTGTCGAGATCAGATGAATTGTGGGTTTATGATCAAGATTATCTATGAACAACATTTGAATCTTCTCTGAATTCTTTTATGTATGATTGGTTATCTTTGCAAGTCTCTTCGAATTATCAGTTTGGTTTGGCCTACTAGATTGATCTTTCTTGCAATGGGAGAAGTGCTTAGCTTTGGGTTCAATCTTGCGGTGCTCGATCCCAGTGACAGTAGGGGAAACGACACGTATTGTATTGTTGCCATCAAGGATAAAAGGATGGGGTTTATATCATATTGCATGAATTTATCCCTCTACATCATGTCATCTTGCTTAAAGCGTTACTCTGTTCTTATGAACTTAATACTCTAGATGCATGCTGGATAGCGGTCGATGTGTGGAGTAATATTAGTAGATGCAGGCAGGAGTCGGTCTACTTGTCACGGATGTGATGCCTATATACATGATCATACCTAGATATTCTCATAATTATGATCAATTCTATCAATTTCTCGACAGTAATTTGTTTACCCACCGTAATACTTGTGCTATCTTGAGAGAAGCCAGTAGTGAAACCTATGGCCCCCGGTCTATTCTATATCATATTAATCTACCCTTACTTCTATTACTGTTTATTTCTCTTTCTTTACTTTTAGTCTTTATCATAAAAATACCAAAAATATTATCTTATCATCTCTGTCAGATCTCACTTTTGCAAGTGGCCGTGAAGGGATTGACAACCCCTTTATCGCGTTGGTTGCAAGGTTCTTATTTGTCTGTGTAGGTACGAGGGACTTGAGCGTGGTCTCCTACTGGATTGATACCTTGGTTCTCAAAAACTGAGGGAAATACTTACGCTACTTTACTGCATCACCCTTTCCTCTTCAAGGGAAAACCAACGCAGTGCTCAAGAGGTAGGAAGAAGGATTTCTGGCGCCGTTGCCGGGGAGGCATACACCAAGTCAAGTCAAGTTTTGATCTCCCGCCAACGAGCCATTTCTAGCGCCGTTGCCGGGGAGTCTACGCACAAGTCAAGACATACCAAGTACCCATCACAAACTCTTATCCCTCACATTGCATTATTTGCCATTTGCCTCTCGTTTTCCTCTCCCCCACTTCACCCTTGCCATTTTATTCACCCTCTTTTCCGTTCGCCTCTTTTCCGCTCGTGTGTTGGATTGCTTGCTCGTGTGTTGGATTGCTTGCTTGTCACGATGGCTCAAGATAATACTAAATTGTGTGACTTTGCCAATACCAACAACAATGATTTTCTTAGTACCCCAATTGCTCCTCTTACTGAAGCTGAATCTTGTGAAATTAATGCTGCTTTGTTGAATCTTGTCACGAAAGATCAATTTGTCGGCCTTCCTAGTGAAGATGCTGCTACCCATCTAAATAGCTTTGTTGATTTGTGCCATATGCAAAAGAAGAAAGATGTGGACAATGATATTGTCAAATTGAAGCTATTTCCCTTTCCGCTTAGAGGTCGTGCTAAAACATGGTTTTCGTCTTTGCCTAAAAATAGTATTGATTCTTGGAATAAGTGCAAAGATGCTTTTATCTCTAAGTATTTTCCTCCTGCTAAGATCATCTCTCTTAGAAACGATATTATGAATTTTAAGAAACTTGATCATGAACATGTCGCACAAGCTTGGGAGAGAATGAAATTAATGATACGTAATTGCCCTACTCATGGTTTGAATTTATGGATGATTATACAAAAAAATTATGCCGGATTGAATTTTGCTTCTAGAAATCTTTTAGATTTGGCCGCGGGAGGCACTTTTGTGGAAATCACTTTAGGAGAAGCTACTAAACTCATAGATAATATTATGGTTAATTATTCTCAATGGCACACTGAAAGATCTACTAGTAAAAAGGTGCATGCAATTGAAGAAATTAATGTTTTGAGTGGAAAGATGGATGAACTTATGAAATTGTTTGCTAATAATAGTGTTTCTTCTGATCCTAATGATATGCCTTTGTCTACTTTGATTGAGAATAATAATGAATCTATGGATGTGAATTTTGTTGGTAGGAACAATTTTGGTAACAACTCTTATAGAGGAAACTTTAATTCTAGGCCGTATCCTAGTAATTCCTCTAATAATTATGGTAATTCCTACAAAAATTCTTATGGAAATTTTAATAAGTTTCCCTCTGATTTTGATACTAGTGTTAAAGAGTTTATGAATTCACAAAAGAATTTCAATACTTTGCTTGAAGAAAAGTTGCTTAAAGTTGACGAATTGGCTAGGAACGTGGATAGAATTTCTCTTGATGTTGATTCTTTGAAGCTTAGATCTATTCCACCTAAGCATGATATCAATGAGTCTCTCAAAGCCATGAGAATTTCCGTTGATGAGTGCAAGGAAAGAATCGCTAGGATGCGTGCTAAAAAAGATTGTTTTGTGAAGGCGTGTTCTTCTAGTTTTTATGAGAATAAAGATGAAGATCTAAAAGTTATTGATGTGTCCTCTATTAAATCGTTGTTTTGCAATATGAATCTTGATAATGATGGGACTAGAGATGAGTCAACTTTAGTTAGAAGGCGTCCCAAAAATTCGGAGTTTTTAGATCTTGATGCAAAAATTGTTAAAAGTGGGATTGAAGAGTTTAAAACTTTAGATAGCAACGAACCCACTATTTTGGATTTCAAGGAATTTAATTATGATAATTGCTCTTTGATAGATTGTAATTCTTTGTTGCAATTTGTGCTAGATTCTCCTCATGCTTATAGTCAAAATAAAGCCTTTACTAAACATATCGTTGATGCTTTGATGCAATCCTATGAAGAAAAACTTGAGTTGGAAGTTTGTATCTCTAGAAAACTTTATGATGAATGGGAACCTACAATTAAAATTAAAATTAAAGATCATGAATGCTATGCTTTGTGTGATTTGGGTGCTAGTGTTTCCACAATCCCAAAAACTTTGTGTGATTTGCTAGGTTTCCGTGAATTTGATGATTGTTCTTTAAACTTGCATCTTGCGGATTCCACTATCAAGAACCTATGGGAAGAATTAATGATGTTATTATTGTTGCATATAGGAATTATGTGCCCGTTGATTTTATTGTTCTTGATATAGATTGCAATCCTTCATGTCCTATTATTCTTGGTAGACCTTTCCTTAGAACGATTGGTGCAATTATTGATATGAAGAAGGGAATATTAGATTCCAATTTCCGTTAAGGAAAGGCATGGAACACTTCCCTAGAAAGAAGATTAAATTACCTTATGAATCTATTATGAGAGCCACTTATGGATTGCCTACCAAAGATGGCAATACCTAGATCTATCCTTGCTTTTATGCCTAGCTAGGGGCGTTAAACGATAGCGCTTGTTAGGAGGCAACCCAATTTTATTTTAGTTTTTTTGCTTTTTGGTTATGTTTAGTAATAAATAATACATGTAGCTTCTGGTTAGATGTGTTTTTATGTTTTAATTAGTGTTTGTGCCAAGTGAAACCTATAGGATCTTCTTGGATGATAGTTATTTGATCTTGCTGAAAATTCCAGAAACTTTCTGTTCACGAAAACAGTTGTTAAAAATCACCAGGACATAATAAAATACTGATTCCAATTGCAGTAGATCAATAAACAAATTATCTTGGTCTTCCTATTTTGGTAGAATTTTTGGAGTTCCAGAAGTTTGCGTTAGTTACAGATTACTACAGACTGTTCTGTTTTTGACAGATTCTGTTTTTCGCGTGTTTTTTGCTTATTTTGATGAATCTATGGCTAGTAAAAGAGTTTATAAACCATAGAGAAGTTGGAATACAGTAGGTTTAACACCAATATAAATAAATAATGAGTTCACTACAGTACCTTGAAGTGGTGTTTTGTTTTCTTTCGCTAACGGAGCTCACGAGATTTTCTGTTAAGTTTTGTGTTGTGAAGTTTTCAAGTTTTGGGTAAAGATTTGATGGATTATGGAACAAGGATTGGCAAGAGCCTAAGCTTCGGGATTACCAAGGCACCCCAAGGTAAAATTCAAGGACAACCAAAATCCTAAGCTTGGGGATGCCCCGGAAGGCATCCCCTCTTTCTTCTTCGTCTATCGGTAACTTTACTTGGAGCTATATTTTTATTCACCACATGATATGTGTTTTGCTTGGAGCGTCTTGTATGATTTGAGTCTTTGCTTTTTAGTTTACCAAAATCATCCTTTCTGTACACAACTTTTGAGAGAGACACATATGATTCGGAATTTGTTAGAATACTCTATGTGCTTCACTTATATCTTTTGAGCTATATAGTTTTTGCTCTAGTGCTTCACTTATATCTTTTAGAGCACGGTGGTGGTTATATTTTATAGAAATTATTGATCTTGCATGCTTCACTTATATTATTTTGAGAGTCTTAAATAGCATGGTAAATTGCTTTAATTATAAAATTAATCCTAATATGATAGGCATCCAAGATGAGCATAATAAAAACTTCCATATTGAGTGCATTGAATACTAGGAGAAGTTTGATACTTGATGATTGTTTTGAGATATGGAGATAGTGATATTAAAGTCGTGCTAATTGAGTAGTTGTGAATTTGATAAATACTTGTGTTGAAGTTTGCAAATCCCGTAGCATGCACGTATGGTAAACGTTGTGTGACAAATTTGAAACATGAGGTGTTCTTTGATTGTCATCCTTATGAGTGGCGGTCGGGGATGAGCGATGGTCTTTTCCTACCAATCTATCCCCCTAGGAGCATGCGCGTAGTTCTTGGTTTTTGATGACTTGTAGATTTGTGCAATAAGTATGTGAGTTCTTTATGACTAATGTTGAGTCCATGGATTATACGTACTCTCAACCTTCCATCATTGCTAGCCTCTTCGGTACTGTGCATTGCCCTTTCTCACCTTGAGACTTGGTGCAAACTTCGCCAGTGCATCCAAACCCCGTGATATGATGCGCTCTATCACACATAAACCTCCTTATATCTTCCTCAAAACAGCCACCATACCTACCTATCATGGCATTTCCATAGCCATTCCGAGATATATTGCCATGCAACCTTCCATCGTTCCGTTTATTATGACACGCTTCATCATTGTCATATTGCTTTGCATGATCATGTACTTGACATCGTATTTGTGGCAAAGCCACCATGCATAATTTTTCATACATGTCACTCTTGATTCGTTGCACATCCCGGTACACCGCCGGAGGCATTCATATAGAGTCATATTTTGTTCTAGTATCGAGTTGTAATCATTGAGTTGTAAAAGAATAGAAGCGTGATGAGCATCATCCATAGAGCGTTGTCCCAAAAAAAGGGTAAAATAAAAAAGGTAGGCCCCAATAAAAAGAAAAAAAAGGGGCAATGCTACTATCCTTTTTCCACACTTGTGCTTCAAAGTAGCACCGTGATCTTTATGATAGAGAGTCTCTTGTTTTGTCACTTTCATATACTAGTGGGAATTTTTCATTATAGAACTTGGCTTGTATATTCCAACGATGGGCTTCCTCAAAGGCCCTAGGTCTTCGTGAGCAAGCAAGTTGGATGCACACCCACTTAGTTTCTTTTGTTGAGCTTTCATACATTTATAGCTCTAGTGCATCTGTTGCATGGCAATCCCTACTCCTTGCATCGACATCAATTGATGGGCATCTCCCTAGCCTAGCCGCGTCAATGTGAGACTTTCTCCTTTTTTGTCTTCTCCACATAACCCCCATCATTATATTCTATTCCACCCATAGTGCTATATCCATGGCTCACGCTCATGTATTGCGTGAAAGTTGAAAAAAGTTTGAGATTACTAAACTATGAAACAATTGCTTGGCTTGTCATCGGGGTTGTGCAAGATGAGAGCATTTTGTGTGACGAAAATGGAGGATGACCAAACAATATGATTTTGTAGGGATGAGCTTTCTTTGGCCATGTTATTTTGAGAAGACATAATTGCTTAGTTAGTATGCTTGAAGTATTATTATTTTTGTGTCAATATTAAACTTTTATCTTGAATCTTTCGGATCTGAACATTCATGCCACAATAAAGAAAATTACATTGAGAAATATGCTAGGTAGCATTCCACATCAAAAATTCTGTTTTTATCATTTACCTACTCGAGGACGAGCAGGAATTAAGCTTGGGGATGCTTGATACGTCTCCAACGTATCTATAATTTTTGATTGTTCCATGCTATTATATATTATGTTTTGGATGTTTAATGGGCTTTATTATACACTTTTATATTATTTTTGGGACTAACCTATTAACCGGAGGCCCAGCCCAAATTGTTGTTTTTTGCCTATTTTAGGGTTTCGTAGAAAAATAATATCAAACGGAGTCCAAACGGAATGAAACCTTCGGGAACGTGATTTTCGGAACAAACGTGATCCACAGGACTTGGAGTGGACGTCAAGCAATCAACGAGGAGGCCATGAGGCAGGGGGCGCGCCCTCCACCCTCGTGGCTCCACCGACCTACTTCTTCCTCCTATATATACCTACGTATCCCCAAACCATCACCAGAGGAGCAAAAACCCTATTTCCACCGCCGCAACCTTCTGTACCCGTGAGATCCCATCTTGGGGCCTTTTCCGGCGCTCCGCCGGAGGGGGCATTGATCACGGAGGGCTTCTACATCAACACCATAGCCTCTCCGATGATGTGTGAGTAGTTTACCTCAGACCTTTGGGTCCATAGTTATTAGCTAGATGGCTTCTTCTCTCTCTTTGGATCTCAATACAAAGTTCTCCTCGATTCTCTTGGAGATCTATTCGATGTAATCTTCTTTTGCGGTGTGTTTGTCGAGATCCGATGAATTGTGGGTTTATGATCAAGATTATCTATGAACAATATTTGAATCTTCTTCGAATTCTTTTATGTATGATTGGTTATCTTTGCAAGTCTCTTCGAATTATCAGTTTGGTTTGGCCTACTAGATTGATCTTTCTTGCAATGGGAGAAGTGCTTAGCTTTGGGTTCAATCTTGCGGTGCTCGATCCCAGTGATAGTAGGGGAAACGACACGTATTGTATTGTTGCCATCGAGGATAAAAAGATGGGGTTTATATCATATTGGATGAGTTTATCCCTCTACATCATGTCATCTTGCTTAAAGCATTACTCTGTTCTTATGAACTTAATACTCTAGATGCATGCTGGATAGCGCTCAATGTGTGGAGTAATAGTAGTAGATGCAGGCAGGAGTCGGTCTACTTTTCACGGACGTGATGCCTATATACATGATCATACCTAGATATTCTCATAACTATGCTCAATTCTATCAATTGCTCGACAGTAATTTGTTTACCCACCGTAATACTTATGCTATCTTGAGAGAAGCCACTAGTGAAACCTATGGCCCCCGGGTCTATTATCTATCATATTAATCTACCGTTACTTCTATTACTGTTTATTTCGGTTTCTTTACCTTTAGTCTTTATCATAAAAGTACCAAAAATATTATCTTATCATCTCTGTCAGATCTCACTTTTGCAAGTGGCCGTGAAGGGATTTACAACCCCTTTATCGCATTGGTTGCAAGGTTCTTATTTGTTTGTGTAGGTACGAGGGACTTGAGCGTGGTCTCCTACTGGACTGATACCTTGGTTCTCAAAAACTGAGGGAAATACTTACGCTACTTTATTGCATCACCCTTTCCTCTTCAAGGGAAAACCAACGCAGTGCTCAAGAGGTAGCAGTGTGCAAGCTGAAAATAAGTTTGTGGGTGTTGGTGGGCACTAAAAACTTGCGGTTCTGTGATGAACAAAGATCTCAAGGATCCTGCGAGAGTGATGTTCTTTGCCTATGTTGTGAATGCTTATAATATTTATCTCTTAATTAAAGAAATGGCAAGCCATTGGCCCAGTATGAAAGAAAATATGGGTCAAAGCCGAGTTGAAAAGGGCAACAATATCTAACCCCAGCTAACAAACAGTACAAAAGCACGAGGATTAATTGCTCATCAGGTTTAGACAAAATCCAAATTGAACAGGACAATGACATCTAACTCAACCAAAGTTTTCGGCAGTCACAATCAAATGGATCGGTCTGATCCATAAAATCAAGATCCCCAGCCAGAAAATCTACTGGTCCATGATGACAAGCTATTGTAAATGGAAGCCGAGCACGATCAGAAGCCCTTCGGTCCACATGAAACTTCTTTTATGTTGTTCAACACCTGCAGTCGTAAGAAATTTCTTCTTGAAAAGCTTAATCACGGACAATAGTGCCCTCGCATTCAACATGAAGAATGTGACAAATCTAGTGTTTGCATTGTTGGATGCATATCCTTCCAGTGTTACTGTCTTCAAACGAATGTTGTGAGATCTGAGAAGATCCTGGTGCTTCTTGAACCATCGATTTGTTATACCTTTTTCTCCATGTGTTAGTGCCTAAATAGACATGAAGATTGAAAACAGTTAATGTCTAAAAAAGTTTATGTTGAAAGAGTGATAGATGAATGATTAATTATAGTACATTATATATGGGCTTTCAATGTGCGTGAAATCATCACCTTCATATACAAATTCTCCAGACATGGAAAGCATTGCAGCAAGGCAATAATGATGTTGAGATCAAAACACCTCATAGTGATATATAAGGTCTTGACAGAATCCACCACCACTGAAAGGATGGACAAGCGCTTCATTGAGCATAGAACATAATAATAGCACTGAAAGTGTACTCCAAGATGATACTTAACTTATGCGCACAAATGAAAAATGCAAATTACAAAAGTGTACGTGAATAATATATAGTACCTCAATAGGTGTGGAGGCAAACACCATCTCGAACCATTCAAATGGATCACTAATGGCACCCAAGGTCTCCAGTTTAGGCGCAGAGACCACAGTTATTTGTGAAGGTTTATAACAACAATTAAGGAGCAACCATTGAAGTGAAGGGGCGTCTTCGATGATGAGCTCCTGTCCTTCAAAATGAATTCCAATGCTTACAAGGTGAGACGGCTTTATTTTGAGACAAGGGATATGGATTCCTAGTCCAAAAACAAGCACCAAATGTTGCAGTGCAGGGAAGCTAGAGTGGATGATGCTGTGAAGTGAGGCCACCGACAGATCAACCAACACAAGCGCAACTTTTTTCAGCACTGGCAGTCGAAGCATTTGTACCAGATAGTCTGCTAGATGGCACCGGGTCAAGGTGGCGGTGTGGAGAGAGGAGGAAAACCATGAGATGGGCATCGGTGGTGAGGGCATAGATGCAGCTCTTGGTGGTAACCTATCGCTGTAGTAATGGTAGAACTCAAGCTGCTGAAGTTTATCGATTTGACGGGATGTCAGCCAGGCGGCCACCGTGCAGGGTATGTCTAGCAGGTAGCATGCCAGGATGCGGATGCGTTGAACGGAGCCCTCGTGGGAGGATATGTTGGCTCCGGGGAGTTCAGAATCATCATTGACAGATAGCTGACGACAGTCGATATTAAGAGGTGCGGTGCAGCACAGAGTGTGCCACCGAGATGCGAGGACTTGTGTGTGGCAGCCATCCTTGGTGGGGAGAAGGGAGATGATCTCCCCAAGGATTCCGTCCGGGAGATCGCTGATGCGGTCCGCCGGAGATTCTACTAGTTCCTCAGGTCCAGGGGGGCGCTTCTGGCTGCACAGCCGGGTCCAAGATCTACATCTGGTGGCGGCGCTGGTCGGAGCCTCATCTGTGTACATACCAATCTGAAAGAAAAAATGGCATGACATGTAGGACATTCGAAATCAATTCTCAAGATCAGGAAGAAAAAAGGCACAAACATATACGTAGGACATTCAAAATCAATTCTCAAGATCTGGCCACGAATTATTAGGACGCAAGCTAACCCTAGTCGGATTATTAGCAAAAATCATTTGTACAGAACAAACAATTAATCACTAACTCTATACGGATAACATTCAAACAATCAATAAAGTACGTGCATCTAACGGATCTTAATTACTATGATTTCATGGACTGAGAGAACATAACCATAGGATTTGTATTCCAGAAAAATTATAGAGGCGCGGGGTGGGGGGATTAACCAGAGAAAACACTTGATATGTTTGCCGCACAAATGGGTATATAGATGACTAACCGGTTTTCCGTCGGAGTCGCAGTTGTTGCTAGAGTTGCTGTTGACCTCCGGCTCCGGCTGGGGGGGGGGGGGGCACGATGACGCGACGAATTCAAGGTCGTGCTACTGCCTGTGCGAGACCTCGTCAGCGGCGACGAAAACCTCCGTGGCCAGCTTCACGCGTTGTGCGGGTGCTTCACTAGCCCCGGCGTCGCCACTCCCTCCGATGGTGCGCTTCGGCTGCATCGTCATACACTCCAGAGTCCAGACATCGGTGACCACTGTGGACCGGGGGTGCAGCCGCCTATTATGGACGGCGGCTTGGGCGCGCATTTAATATGGACCAGTGGGAGCAAGGCAGGCTGCGGTCAAAAGTTGTCTCGCCTCCCGGTGAGCCTGCGCGGCAGACGTCTGCCGTTCCTACCATCATTTCATACAACTACTCGCACGCCTCCCCGTCAATACACACACCTGCACACACGCCTCTCGATATGCCTGCGCGGCGGACTGCTCGCATGCGTCCCGTCAACTCACGCCTGCTCGCACAGCACACGGGGCGTGTGGCAGCACGTATATTTTTTGGTTTATTTTCTGATGCTTTACTGCTTCATTGAACCGTTTGCGTTCAAGAGATGCACAAATCCTGCGTTGAACATCTCGCATGCTTCCCGGTAAACCCGCGCACCGGACGAGTTTTGGATTTACTAGAATTTAAAAACCAGCCATGTCAATGTTTTGCTGCCAATCAACAGTGCCCTGGTGTTTGAAATTCATTCCCATTTTTTGCATGGGACCTAAGCATGCACATAAGGACACAGATTTGATTTTTCAACCAATTTATATGCACTGGAGCATGTGCATGTAGTTCAAATTTGAATTATGCACATAAATGCATTGAAAACTCACTTAATGCATAAAAATGTCCAAACGAACCCGAAAAATCACAAAAAAACACAACACTCCTGTTGTTCTATGTTGACACGAGAAAAAATTTGAAAGCAATAAGAGGCAATGGATATCATTTCATCCCCTAGGATGGGACATTCCCTACCGAAACCATCATGCTTCTTGTGAGAAGCTCTGGTTTGTGAGAAGGATATACCCAAACCTGCCCCAAATGGGACAAAAAATTTACCACGACATGTTGATGCCGCTCCATGATAGCATGCCAAGTTTCATGAATTTCAGACGAGTTTTGGATTTACTAGAATTTAAAAACCATGCATCTCAATGTTTTGCCGGCAATTAACGGTGCCCTGGTGTTCGAAATTCATTCCCATTTCTTGCATGGGACCTAAGCATGCACCCAAGGACACAGATTTGATTTTTCAACCAATTTATATGCACTGGAGCATGTGCATGTAGTTGAAATTTGAATTATGCACATAAATGCATTGAAAACTTAGTTAATGCATAAAAATGTCCAAACAAACCCCAAAAAATCACAAAATTTGACACAACACTCCTGTTGTTCTATGTTGACACGAGAAAAAATTTGGAAGCACTAAGTGGCAATGGATATCGTTTCGTCCCCAAAGGTGATACGTTCCCTACCGAAACCATCATGCTTGTTGTGAGAAGCATATACCCAAACCTGCCCCAAATGGGACAAAAATTTTACCGCGACATGTTGATGTCGCTCCATGATAGCATGCCAAGTTTCATGAATTTTAGACGAGTTTTGGATTTACTAGAATTTAAAAACCAGGAATCTCAATGTTTTGCCAGCAATCAACAGTGCCCTGGTGTTTGATATTTATTCCCATTTCTTGCATGGGACCTAAGCATGCACCCAAGGACACAAATTTAATTTTTCAACCAATTTATATGCACTTGGGCATGTGCATGTAGTTCAAATTTAAATTATGCACATAAGTGCATTGAAAACTCAATTAATGCATAAAAATGTCCAAACGACCCCAAAAAATCACAAAAATTGACACAACACTCATGTTGTTCTATGTTGACACGAGAAAAAAAATGGAAGCAATAAGATGCAATGGATATCATTTCGTCCCCAAAGGTGGGACGTTCCCTACCGAAACCATCATGCTTGTTGTGAGAAGCTCTGGTTTGTGAGAAGCATATACCCAAACCTGCCCCAAATGGGACAAAAATTTACCACGACATGTTGATGCCGCTCCATGATAGCATGCCAAGTTTCATGAATTTCAGACGAGTTTTGGATTTACTAGAATTTAAAAACCAGGCATCTCAATGTTTTGCCGGCAATCAATGGTGCCCTGGTGTTTGAAATTCATTTCCATTTCTTGCATGGGACCTAAGCATGCACCCAAGGACACAGATTTGATTTTCAACCAATTTATATGCACTGGAGCACGTGCATGTAGTTCAAATTTGAATTGTGCACATAAATGCATTGAAAACTCAGTTAATGCATAAAAATGTCCAAACGAACCCCGAAAAATCACAAAAATTGACACAACACTCATGTTGTTCTATGTTGACACAAGAAAAAAATTGAAAGCAATAAGAGGCAATGGATATCGTTTCGTCCCCAAAAGTGGGACGTTCCCTACCGAAACCATCATCCTTGTTGTGAGAAGCTCTGGTTTGTGAGAAGCATATACCCAAACCTGCCCAAAATGGGACAAAAAGTTTACCACAGCATGTTGATGCCGCTCCATGATTGCATGCCAAGTTTCATGAATTTCAGACGAGTTTTGGATTTACTAGAATTTAAAAACCAGGCATCTCAATGTTTTGCCGGCAATCAATGGTGCCCTGGTGTTTGAAATTCATTTCCATTTCTTGCATGGGACCTAAGCATGCACCCAAGGACACAGATTTGATTTTCAACCAATTTATATGCACTGGAGCACGTGCATGTAGTTCAAATTTGAATTGTGCACATAAATGCATTGAAAACTCAGTTAATGCATAAAAATGTCCAAACGAACCCCGAAAAATCACAAAAATTGACACAACACTCATGTTGTTCTATGTTGACACAAGAAAAAAATTGAAAGCAATAAGAGGCAATGGATATCGTTTCGTCCCCAAAAGTGGGACGTTCCCTACCAAAACCATCATCCTTGTTGTGAGAAGCTTTGGTTTGTGAGAAGCATATACCCAAACCTGCCCAAAATGGGACAAAAAGTTTACCACAGCATGTTGATGCCGCTCCATGATTGCATGCCAAGTTTCATGAATTTCAGACGAGTTTTGGATTTACTAGAATTTAAAAACCAGGAATCTCAATGTTTTGCCAGCAATCAACGGTGCCCTGGTGTTTGATATTTATTCCCATTTCTTGCATGGGACCTAAGCATGCACCCAAGGACACAAATTTAATTTTTCAACCAATTTATATGCACTTCAGCATGTGCATGTAGTTCAAATTTGAATTATGCACATAAATGCATTGAAAACTCAATCAATGCATAAAAATGTCCAAACGAACCCTGAAAAATCACAACAATTGACACAACACTCATGTTGTTCTATGTTGACACGAGAAAAAAATTGGAAGCAATAAGAGGCAATGGATATCCTTTCGTCCCCAAAGGTGGGACGTTCCCTACCGAAACCATCATGCTTGTTGTGAGAAGCTTTGGTTTGTGAGAAGCATATACCCAAACCTGCCCAAAATGGGACAAAAAATTTACCACAGCATGTTGATGCCGCTCCATGATTGCATGCCAAGTTTCATGTATTTCAGACGAGTTTTGAATTTACTAGAATTTAAAAACCTGGCATCTCAATGTTTTGCCGGCAATCAACGGTGCCCTGGTGTTTGAAATTCATTCCCATTTCTTGCATGGGACCTAAGCATGCACCCAAGGGCACAGATTTGATTTTTGAACCAATTTATATGCACTCGAGCATGTGCATGTAGTTTAATTTTGAATTGTGCACCTGAAATGGCTAGAAAACCAATTTAATGTATAAAATGTTCAAACGATCCCTGAATAATTCCAATTCTTTTACGACACACATATAGTTGCATGTCCACTCCAGATAAAAGTGTTGCAATTCAAACACCGTCCATTGCCACAGTGACCCCATTATGTAATTCAAATCAAGATGAAAAATCAAGTAGATCGCCCACAGTTTATTATCACCAACCGTGTGAGATGCAGCACAAAATATCATGGAGCACCGTCGGTGTATAGTACGCCTATGGCTTACCCAAGAAGGTGCGTCGGCTACAGTCCACAGCCGGCGTCTCAAGCACACTAGCTCGCTCCCCAAATATCATTTGACTCTTCAATCATCGCCGGTGAAACATGGGCACGTGGAACCGCGTCGTGAGGGCAACATTGGTGGCCCACTCCGGTGAGAGCACGGCCGCAGCCACCATGCGCGTGCTAACACGGTGCATGAGCGCGGCCGCAATCTGCGACCGGGCGGCAAAGGCAGCCCAAACGGTCCCTGTTGCTTCTCAGGTGGCGGCAGCAACATCTCTCTCTGGGATAGCAACTGGCGAGAGCGGCACAGCAGTTGTCCGTTCCGCAGCGGCGGCCTTAGCCCTGATGGAGGTCGCCCACTACCATGTCGAGGCCACTCACGCCCAGCTCCTGGCAGTCACCGCACAAATAGAACGAAGCTTCTCCGACAACGGTCGGTGTAACATCCCAATTTTCAATTTGGATGTTATACATAGGTAATCATATGCATATCATATTTTATTTGCATTTTGGTTGTGATCCTAGAAATCTTAAGAAACTCAAGGACCCAAGGGGAGAGTTGGAGATTTCATTCATTTTCATATTTGAATTTTTTTTCAAATTTGAAAAGAGGATCAATTTGATTTTAACATTTTTCTCTCCAATTATTTCCAATAATCAAAATAAAAGAGAGAAGATAATATGACTTCTTCAAAAGAGAGGAATATTGGAGAAGAAATTTTAAAATCAATTTTTTTTTATTTTATTTGAATTAGAAAAATATGCATTTTTGAAAATTGCATTTTTAGACCAGAAAAATGTTCACTTTGTTCTAAATAATAGGTTTAGATGGTGAAAACTGTTTCTGGTATTTTTAGAATTTTTTTATATTTTATTAGAATTTTTCTTCGGGTGGAATTTTTATAAAAAAAAAACTTCCCGCCCGGCTGGGCCGAAGGCCCAGCCGAGCTGGCCGCGGCCCAGCTCCTCGCCTGCGTCGCCGTCGCCACCCCGCTGCCCGCGTTAGCCGCCGCCGTTCTCCGGAGCCGCCACCTCGCCGTACGCCGGAAACCGCCGCCGCCCGCTGGTTTTTCTCCGGTTTTAGGTATAAAACCTAGATCGGTTTTTTTAGGGTTTCGTCGTTTACTTCGGTTTTTCCGGTTTATTTCGATCGATTCTATTTGGCGAACGCTCTCTGTTTAGTTCGTATTAACGAACACGTTCGTTCGATTAGTTCTGTTAGCGAACGTTCGTTCATTAGGGTTTTTATTTTATTTTATTTTCGGATAGGGACCTATCCGCGAATAATTTTCTCACAGATTAGTCCGTGGTCTTCAAACCCTCGCAACTTTTTGCTCTTTTGTCCAAATCTAGTGAAACCAATGCCAAAATCTTCGTCTCGGACCCCTCTTTCCAGTTAACCAAGTTGAACATGATTTTGACAATTTAAAATTTTGGTTTCAAGCAGATTTGAATTCGTACTTCTTTTGATCGTAGTTTGGGTTTCGTAGCTCCGATTCGATTGATTCTTTTTGCAAATCGAAGCTCTTCAGTTGAAATTTCAGTTTGGATCTTTTATTTTGAGTTGTACCCTTGCATGTTATGCTTGAGTGCTTATGTATGTTATTGTTTGTTTACGATAGAGTTTCCGGAGTGCGAAGCGTGCTACTACGAGTCACTAGGGTTTTCAGATCATCAGCAAGGCAAGTAACACTTTGATCATACCCTTTATTACCCAGCTTTTATGCATTAGTTCACAATCCTCAAACACTGCATGGTTAGGACTTGATAACTTGTGGGTTTTGGGAAGTAGTTGATGAGGTAGAACCTATTGTCTTTAATTCAAACCCTGGGAGTTACTTCTACGTTATGCTTATATTGATATGCTATGCTCATAGAAGTGGTTTGGGTTTGAGTGATCCATGAAAGGTGTGAGAGTTTTAATTAATGGTTAAACTTAAGGTGGCTACTTTAATACACATCTGGGTGGATTGGTTGAGGCACCCTTGAGCACCTAGTGGTTGTCTGGGCACCTGGAGCAATCCAGCGTTGTCCTGGGATATCCCGGAGTACCCGTGTGATCATCCTACGGTTTGCCACCCAGGCTCAAAGGGATCATAAGATTATTCATGCTGGAAACTTTCGTGTGCAACCACAAGCCATTATGGGCTCTGGCATAGTTGAGTATGTTGTCTGACCTCTTTCAGTGGTAGGCTAGCAGATGTAGGGGATGTAGGTGGTACTGTCTACCCAGAGTAAACAGTTAACGCTTCTGAAAGACTGTGTCTCGGTCATCCGTTTCTCAAACATCATGTAGTGCGAGAAATCCAACGGAGGAGATCGAGTCTTGTGGGGAAAACCTCTGCAGAGTGTATAAACTAATCATGGTTAGCCGTGTCCCCGGTTATGGACATCTTGAGTATCTAGTACTTGAATTTTTGATTTGATCTCATCACTCTACTTAATTAATTTGTTGGGCTGATGATTGTAGCGACCCGACCTCAGACGGTCAAGTCTCTGTGCTTAAGTGTCATCCCTGGATCGGAATGCTGACACACACAGTACTCAAGGATTTATAACAGAGGCAAATCACATGTATAAAGTAACGTAAATACTATTACCTCAATCCATATAGCGGAAGTAACAACAAAGTTGTGGATTCCCATCAACACCAACGGCAAAGTTGAGTGTAGACATCCTAACCCTAACGTATCACTTACTCGTCGTAAGATTCCTGCAACATGAGACGTTCCAGCCATGTAGGTCAGTACATTGAATGTACTGGCAAATTCAGACCATAGGATAATGATGAATCATAGCTATCACTACATGCATATTTGGCTGGTGGAGGCTCTAAGTTTAATTTTGCATAAAGTTAATTTTTCCCTACAACAAAGGAATATATTTTATTTAACTACAAAGTTTGTTAAAAAATATTGAGAAGGTTCCTCCAACTCAATCCCAAAATAGTATTAATAACCCAACAAATTAATTAAGTAACGTGATGAGATCAAATCAATAATTCAAGAACCAGATACTCAAGGTGTCCATAACCGGGGACACGGCTAATCATGATTAGTTTGTACACTCTGCAGAGGTTTGCACACTTTTCCCTACAAGACTCGATCTCCTTCGTTGAACTTCTCGCACTGCATGATGTTTGAGAAACGGATGACCAAGACACAGTCTTTCCGAAGAGGTCCCCTTAACCGATAGATAGGCCGGTACACCTACAGTCCCCTACATCTGCTAGCCCATCATGGAAAGGTTTCCCACAACTTACTCGACTATGCCAGAGCCCATAATGGCATGTGGCTGCACACGAAAGTTTCTAGCATGAATAATCTTATGATCCCTTTGAGCCTGGGTGGCATTCCATAGGGTAATCACACGGGTACTCCGGGATTCCCTTGGGCAAGCACTGGGTTCTCCAGGTGCCCGGGCAAACCACTGGGTGCTCCAGAGTGCCCCAACCAATCCACCCAGATGTGTATTAAAGTAGCCACCTTTAAGTTAAACCTTAGTTAACAATAACTCTCACATCTTTCATGAACTCTCTCAAACCAAACCACGTTTACGAGCATAGCATAGCAGTATGAGCATAACGTAGTAACTCCCCGGGTTTTGATATAAGAGAATAGGTTCTACCTCATCAACTACTTCCCAATACCCACATGCTATCAATCGTACTCATGCAATGTGTTAGAGTTGAAACTAATGCATAAAACCTGGGTAATAAAGGGATATGATCAAAGTGTGAACTTTCCTTGTACTGTTGATGAAGATGATTCGCACTCATAACTCCTGATAGTTCTACTCGTCACACTCCGGTCAATCTATCGTGAGCAAGCAATTGTATACATAAGAACTCATGCAAAAGAATCGAAGAAAAGATCTCAGAAAACTTCGAAAACAAGCAATTAACTCTTGCAACAGAAAACAATTTCTAACAATACCAAAATTGGGTGAATTTGGTCTTATCAGAAAGTTAGGTCAAGAGCTTCAATTTGCAAAAAGAATCAACTAAATCGGAGTTATAAAACTCGAGATATGAACAAAAGATGTTTGAATTCAAATATGTTTGAAATGTAATTTTAAATTTTTAAAAATATGTTTAAGTTGGTTATCTAGACAAAGGAGATCATAACGAAGAAGTGGGCGTTGGTTTCATTGGATTTGGACAAGCGAGTAAAAAGTTATGGCTATTTGAAAAATCAGGGCCAAGCTGTTTTACGGAAGAAAAAATATCTACAGCTAAAAGAATTCTAGATCTAATGTATAAATACAGAGACTAATTAATAATCTAATTATTCTACCGTACTAGTCTACAAATAATAAGCTATGGGAGTATATAACAAATACAAAGAAATATAGAAAAGACGACTTCAGAGAGAGGAGACGACTTACAGAATTCCTGCCGAAGAGGAGAAATATATTTTTCATTAGTGAATCTAGTCAAACCAAAATATCAACTTGACCCGAATCGGATGATTTTTGGAGGCTCTATGGATCTATATTTATAGGTGGAAAAGAGCCTTAGAGGTTAAAGGCTAGACAATGTGGGACTAAACGTAGACGCAAAAGAGAAAAGAGAGAAGACGTGCCTCCTACGGGCCTAAAGGCGTACGGCCGGCGCGCGTACACTGCGCGCTGCAGTTTTTTTTTCTTTGGAACAATTGAAAAGAGAAAAAACTATGGAGAAAAAAATGTGAGTGAGGAATATGGCCGGCCGGGCCTGGCCCATATAGGAGAAAAAAAATGATGGGGCGCCCGCTGCTACTATGATGCGCACGTGGGCGGCAGTTAGTGATGGTTGCATGTCCAGTTTTGCTTTTTTTAGATAATAACGGGAAAGATAAAATGAATCAGAAAAATAAAATATATATCAAAATTTTCAGAAAAAGATTTTCTAAACGATAAACATTTTTCTAGCGTCAAAGAAAATCTACAAAACTTCAAATAAATCAAATAGTGCCACTGTTGCAATAAAACCCAACAAAATTTATTTTAAAAGTACCAAAATGATTTCAAATTTATTTCTCTCCAATTTTATAATGTAGGGAATCATTTTACCCTAATTTCCATATATTTTATTTTTGGAGAAAAATAATTTGAATAAAACCGAAATAACTCCAAATTGAAAATAATTTCAAAGGGACTTTTAATTTTATTTCTTTGAAACTTCCAACTCATATTACATATAATTTGAAGAAATCATTTTATCTTCTCTCATGAAAATCATTGAGTTGCATAAAGTTTCTGAAGTTGAAATATTTCCAAATGGAATTCAAATCTTTTCAAAACCCTTTTCATTTATTTAAATGGAAGAAGTCATGTCATCTTCTCTCTAGGGTTTTGTGATGAAATAAATTTGAATTCATGGAGATCATAAATGCAAAAAATGAAAGTTTGAGAAAGTCCTTTTATTCCCTCTCATTTAACTTTCAAAAAGTTTCAAAAATCACTCAATTTCCCACAAGCAACTACACCACAATCAAACAATCAATCAAAACTATTTATTTAATATAACATTCCAAAATTTAGAATTTTGGGATGTTACAATGATTATTAATTTGGGATTGAGTTGGAGGAACCTTATCAATGTTTTCAACAAACTTTGTAGTTAAATAAAATATATTCCTTTGTTGTAGGGAAAAACTAGCTTTCTGCAAATATTAACCATAGAGCCTCCCCCAGCCAAATATGCATATAGTTATAGCTGTTACATGTTCATTGCTCTGTAGTGTTATTTTGCCTGCATATTCCATGTGCTGACCCGTTTTGGGCTCCAACGTATTATGTTGCAGACTTTTCAGACGAAGAGTAAGGTGCCCTAGGTCGTTGTCGTGCACTCAGCTATGCCGTTGGAGTTAATGGATATCTTCGAAGGTTCCACAATTATCTTATTTAGATGGCCTTCAGCCATATTATTGTAATAAGTTCTCTTTTGAGACATTCGATGTAATAAGTGTGTGACTGAACTCTGTTATAAATCCTCGAGTACTGTGTGTGTCAGCATTACCAATCCAGGGATGACATTTAAGCACAGAGATTTGACCGTCTGAGGTCGGATCGCTACAAGATGGTATCAGAACACGCTGACTATAGGACGCGACCACTAAGATAAGCCATCGGACCTCTTCTCTACTCATTTCCGACTCTTCTCCATTTTCTACTCTATAGATGGCGGACCCAAGGAACAAGTTTGCTCAACCGGATGAAGACACCCCTTTTGGATGACACCTGAAGGAAGCCACTAAGTACCTGAGCATCGGAATACGAAGCTTCACGGGACCTACACCGCCACTCTACTGGAAGAAGAGCGCTGGACAATTCAAGTACATGTTCCAGGAAGGACATTCACGCCAGTTACTAAGCCCATAGAGTTTTCCTTTGATGCACCAACCTGGAGTCTAGGAAAGAGCATGGCAGCTCACATCGCCATGGGACGCATCGGCGAAGTTTACCACAAGGATCTTAAGGACACCATCTACCAGATATGTGGGCGCCGAGATGAGCAATGGGAGATGATTTGCACCAGGAAGGATAAATCCATCGCAGCCTACATCGAGGAGTTAAACCAGCACATTTGTCGTCAGGAGAACCAGATGCGCGCCAGCATGGTAGACCTGAAGAAGGTAATGACCAGGAACATGGAGCTAGAGGTCTACACGCGATGGATATGAAGAAGAAATTGCAGTACTACTGGAGAAGAATGAAGACCTGAAGAAGAAGGTACGAATATTCATGGGACATCCCGCGCCAGAGGAGGACAACCATCCAGAAGACTACATCATCATCGACGACACCGACTACGACCCCGATAGTGATGATGATTATGAAGACGAAGCTGGAGCGGATATCATGGAGTCCTCCACCGATCAAAATTTCTAGTCGACCACCAAATTATGAGTAGAATTTCCCCCATGTATATAGTATAGTCCGAGTAGTTTGTAACGGTGGCTAGATCGATTGTATGTCCTTGTTTGAATTGAGTGGTGTGATATGATTATGTGTTTGTCTCATGTGCATATGGGTAGTGATTTCTGTTTAGACCTCACTATATTCTAATCTCTCCCCTCTAAACCCATCAGATGCCTCCGAGACGTGACCCCGGATTTGTCTTCCCACCGGAGCTCACTCAATTGATCCAACAGCAGAATGCCTTGATGCAGCTACTAGTCCAGAACCAAGGCGGCAACAACAACAACAACCCACCGCCACCACCCCTAGTTGACAACTTAGCCTGTTTTCTGAGGTTGAATCCGCTGGTGTTTTCCAGTAGCACCGAGCCGATTGTTGCTGATGACTGGCTCCGCAGGATTGGAAGGGAGCTGACCACCGCAGGTTGCACACATGCTGAGAAGGTGCGCTTTGCCGCACACCAACTGGATGGACCCACAGCCTCATGGTGGGAGAATTACACCGCCGCTTTCCCCATAGCCAATGTCACTTGGGATCAGTTTCAGCAAGCTTTTCACACTGCACATGTCTCAACTGGAGCTATGAGCATGAAGAAGCATGAGTTCTGCAACTTACGCCAGGGAAATCGTACTGTGGGGTAGTACGTGGATGAGTTTAGCAAGTTAGCCCGCTATGCCCCGGATGATGTGGCCACAGATGCCGCGAAGCAGGAGAAGTTTATGGAAGGGCTGAATGATGAGCTGAGTATGCAGTTGATGGTAGCAACATTTGCTAACTACCAGGAGTTGGTAGACATGGCCCTCATGATTGAAGGCAAGCAGCAGAAGATAGAGAGCCGCAAAAGGAAGTATGGACAAGGGAAGTATAATTCAGGAGCTCAGCAGAAGCCTGGTTTTACCCCAAACTCGATAGGACATACCCATCATAACCATGGAGGGCACACTCACAATGGAGGGAGAGCGCATAACCATAGTGGCCCCAAGAATGGAAATGGGAATGGAGGAAACAACGGACAGAACTGTTCCAACCCAGCAACACCCGCCAGGAAGGATCTAAGTCACATTACTTGTTTCAAGTGCGGGAAGACTGGACACTACGCCACCGAATGTCCTGAAGCAAAGAATGGAAATGGCAATGGAAGCTCTAGGAAGAAGCCAAACCCTTTCACCAGAAGTCAGGTGAACCACATCAACATGGGGAAAGTTGAAGAACAGCCTGACGCAGTGATCGGTAAGTTTCTGATTAAGTCATTTACCGCTCTCGTTCTTTTTGACACTGGTGCATCACATTCATACATATTAAGGGGATTTGTGGACAAGTTTAAGTTGCCAACCCTAGCCCTTAGGTCACCCATGTTAGTAAGCTCGCTAGGAGCGGAGTATATGGCCAGCCGATTGTGTGATCGGTTACCCCTAACAATTGGTAGCCACGTTTTTCCCTCAGACCCAATAATTTTGGAGTCACAAGGATTGGATATAATATTAGGCATGGATTGGTTATCGAAGTATGGAGGAAACATCGACTGTGCTAGTAAGTCAATTTTGCTCACCACCCCGGAGGGAAAGAGGATCAAGTATGTATCCAGGCATGCGCCACGGAGGACCCAAGTGAATTCTCTCTTGGGAGTTGTTCAGGAAGAAGTGTCTGTTGTGAAGGATTACCCGGATGTATTTCCAGAGGAATTACCAAGCATGCCACCAGATCGAGATATAGAGTTCTTAATAGAGATGTTGCCAGGCACCGGACCAATATCGAAGAGACCGTGTCGGATGCCCGCAACTGATCTGGAGGAAGTTAAGAAGCAGATTAAGGTGTTATTGGAGAAAGGTTACATACGACCAAGTTCATCACCATGGGGAGCCCCAGTGCTCTTGGTTGAGAAGAAGGATGGATCCTTGAGAATGGTTGTTGATTATCGGGCGTTGAATGAAGTGACGATCAAGAACAAGTACCCACTACCGATGATCAACGATTTGTTTGGCCACCTGCAAGGAGCTAAAGTATTCTCCAAGATCGATCTTCGATCAGGATACCACCAGTTGAAGATCCGAGAACAGGATATACCCAAGACAGCTTTTACCACAAGGTATGGGCTATATGAGTACACGGTCATGTCTTTTGGATTGACTAATTCCCCTGCCTATTTTATGAGTATGATGAACAAGGTGTTCATGGAGTTTTTGGACAAGTTTGTTGTGGTGTTCATTGATGATATTTTGGTATACTCGAAGAATGAAGAGGAGCACAAGGAGCATTTGCGCTTAGTTCTCGAGAAGCTCAGAGAGCATCAGCTATACGCCAAGCTCAGCAAATGTGAGTTTTGGTTGAAAGCAGTTGGATTTCTTGGACATGTTATATCAGGAGAAGGTTTAGCAGTAGACCCTACCAAGATTCAATCTGTCACTGAGTGGTTGGCACCCACCTCAGTAGGAGAGATCCGCAGTTTTCGGGGACTCGCAGGATATTACAGGAGGTTCATTGAGAATTTTTCCAAGATTGCGAAACCCATGATAGAGTTGTTGAAGAAGGACACTAAGTTTAAATGGACCGAAGATTGTGAAGCCAGTTTTCAGGAGTTGAAGAAACGTTTGGTTACGGCCCCAGTGCTGATTCTTCCTGATATACGCAAGGATTTCAAAGTGTATTGCGACACTTCTCGCTTAGGACTTGGAGGTGTACTTATGCAGGACGGAAGAGTAGTTTCATATGCTTCACGTCAACTTCGACCTCACGAGTTGAATTATGCCATGCATGATTTGGAGTTAGCAGCAGTAGTGCATGCGCTTAAGACCTGGAGACATTTTCTTATTGGAAACCGTTGTGATGTATACACAGATCATAAGAGTCTGAATTATATTTTCACCCAGAAGGAGTTGAATCTCAGGCAGAGGAGATGGTTGGAAATCATAAAGGACTATGATATGAAGCTCCATTATCACCCAGGAAAGGCCAATGTCGTAGCAGACGTTTGAGCCGGAAGAGTTATGTCAATACCCTCATAAGAGGAGGATTACCGCAGGAGTTGGTTGACGATCTCAAGGAACTTCGTTTGGAGATAGTTCCAAGAGGTTTTGTTGCAGCAATGGCGGTTCAGTCTACATTATTGGGAAAGATTCGGGAAGCTCAGGAGGATGATAAGGGAATTGCTAAGATAAAGGAGAGGATGAGCAAAGGAAAAGCCAAGGGTTTTTGTGAGGATGAGCATGAGACTTTATGGTTTGAGGATCGGGTATATGTGCCCAATGATGCAGAGATCAGGAAGTTAATACTACAGGAAGCTCATGACTCGCCATACTCGATTCACCCCAGAAACACCAAGATGTATTTGGATTTGAAGGAACGTTTCTGGTGGACAGGTAAGAAGAAGGATATTATTGAGTATGTATCAGTGTGTGATGTATGTCAGAGAGTGAAGGCAGAACATCAGAAGCCAGCAGGACTACTCCAGCCTATGCCAATACCCAAATGGAAGTGGGACAAGTTTGGTATGGATTTTATCACTGGATTACCCAGGACCCGATCGGGATATGATTCTATCTAGGTAGTAGTTGATCGCTTGACCAAGGTAGCTCACTTTATCCCAGTGAAAACTACCTATACGAGCGTGAAGTTGGCCAAGATATATATGACCAGGATCGTATGTCTGCATGGAGTCCCGAGGATCATCGTATCGGATAGAGGGACACAGTTTACCTCGAAGTTTTGGAATCAGCTGCACCAGACTTTGGGTACCAGGCTAGAGTTCAGTAAAGCCTTTCATCCGCAGACAGATGGACGGACCGAGAGAGTCAATCAGATTCTGGAGGACATGTTGAGAGCTTGTGCGCTAGATTATGGATCTAGTTAGGATGATAATTTGCCTTACGCAGAGTTCTCATATAACAACAGTTATCAGGCTAGTTCGAAGATGGCCCCTTTCGAAGCTCTATATGGAAGATGGTGCAGGACACCATTGATGTGGGATGAAGTTGGAGACCGTCAGTTGTTTGGACCAGATCTAATCAAGCAGTCTGAAGAGAAGGTTAAGTTGATTCGGGATAGACTGAAAGCATCTCAGTCCAGGCAGAAGAGTTACACCGATACTAAACGCAGGGAGATAGTCTACGAAATCGGAGACAGAGCATACCTTCATGGGTCACCACTCCGAGGAGTTAAATGATTTGGAGTTAAGGGAAAGCTAGCCCCGAGATTTGTAGGACCATACCGAGTTTTGGAACGCATGGGAGAAGTGGCCTACAAGTTGGAGTTACCCAAAGGATTGTCAGGAGTTCATGATGTGTTTCACGTTTCCCAGTTGAAGAAGTGCCATGCAGAGATGGTCGATATTCCTCTAAGAGATACAGTGCCCCTAGAAGCAATTCAGTTGGATAGTGACCTAACCTACAAGGAGAAACCCGTCAAGATTCTCGAGTTCGCCAGCCGAGTTACACGCAGCAAGCTTATCAAGTTTTGCAAAGTTCAGTGGAGCCACCATACCGAGGAGGAAGCCACCTGGGAGCGAGAAGAAGACCTACGGAAAGACAACCCACACCTATTTTCTAACCAACCTGAATCTCGAGGGCGAGATTCATCTTAAGGGGGGTAGCTTTGTAACATCCCAATTTTCAATTGGATGTTATACATAGTTCATCATGTGCATATATATCATATTTTATTTGCATTATGGTTGTGATCCTAGAAATCTTAAGCAACTCAAGGACCCAAGGAGAGAGTTGGAGATTTCATTCATTTTCATATTTGAATTTTTTTCAAATTTGAAAAGAGGATCAATTTGATTTTAACATTTTTCTCTCCAATTATTTCCAATAATCAAAATAAAAGAGAGAAGATAATATGACTTCTTCAAAAGAGAGGAATATTGGAGAAGAAATTTTAAAATCAAATTATTTTTTTGGATTTTATTTGCTATTTTATTTGAATTAGAAAAATATGCATTTTTTAAATTACATTTTTAGACCAGAAAAATGTTCACTTTGTTCTAAATAATAGGTTTAGACGGTGAATTGTTTCTGATATTTTTAGAATTTTTTATATTTTATTAGGATTTTTCTTCGGGTGGAATTTTTATTAAAAAAACTTCCCGCCCGACTGCGCCGAATGCCCAGCCGAGCAGGCCGCGGCCCAGCTCCTCGCCCGCGTCGCCCCCAAGCGCGAGGCGGTCTCCCACCGCCGTCGTGTCCGGCTCGGACACGAGCCGCTGCCACCCCCTCCCGCAAGGCACAGCCCCCTCGGCCTTTAAAAGCCGCAGCCCTGCCGCCCCTCCTCCTCACCCTACGTCGCCGCCTCCCGCAAGCCGCAGCCAGAACCGCCGCAGCCGCTAGCCGCCGCCGCGCGCGCTCACCGTGGCCACCCCGCCGCTCGCGCTAGCCGCCGCTGTAAGCCGGAAACCGCCGCCACCCGCCGGTTTTAGGTATTAAACCTAGATCCAATTTTTAGGGTTTCATCGGTTTACTTCGGTTTTCCCGGTTTTTCTCGGTTTATTTCGATCGATTCTATTTGGTGAACGCTCTCTGTTTAGTTCGATTTAATGAACATGTTAGTTCATTTAGTCCTGTTAGCGAACGTTCATTCGTTAGGTTTTTTCTTTTATTTTATTTTCGGCCAGGGACCTATCCGCGAATACTTTTCTCACAGATTAGTCCCTGATCTTCAAACCCTCACAACTTTTTGCTCGTTTGTCCAAATCCAGTGAAACCAACGCCAAAATCTTCATCTCGGACTCCTCTTTCCAGTTAACCAAATTGAATATGATTTTGAAAATTTAAAGTTTTGGTTTCAAGCAGATTTGAATTTGAACTTCTTTTGATCGTAGTTTGGGTTTCATAGCTCCGATTCGATTGATTCTTTTTGCAAATTGAAGCTCTTCAGTTGAACTTTCAGTTTGGATCTTTTATTTTGAGTTTTACCCTTGCATATTATGCTTGAGTGCTTATGTATGTTATTGTTTGTTTATGATAGAGTTTGTGGTGTGCGAAGCGTGCTACTACGAGTCACTAGGGTTTTCAGACCATCAGCAAGGCAAGTAACACTTTGATCATACCCTTTATTACCCAGTTTTTATGCATTAGTTTACTATCCTCAAACACTGCATGGTTAGGACTTGATAACTTGTGGGTTTTGGGAAGTAGTTGATGAGGTAGAACCTATTGTCTTTAACTCAAACCCTGGGAGTTACTTCTACGTTATGCTTATATTGCTATGCTATGCTCGTAGACGTGGTTTGGGTTTGAGTGATCCATGACAGGTGTGAGAGTTTTAATTAATGGTTAAACTTAAGGTGGCTAGTTTAATACACATCTGGGTGGATTGGTTGAGGCACCCTGGAGCACCCAGTGGTTGTCTGGGCACCTGGAGCAATCCAGCGCTGTCCTGGGATATCCCGGAGTACCCGTGTGATCATCCTACGGTTTGCCACCCAGGCTCAAAGGGATCATAAGATTATTCATGCTGGAAACTTCCATGTGCAGCCACAAGCCATTATGGGCTCTGGCATAGTTGAGTATGTTGTGGGACCTCTTTCAGTGGTAGGCTAGCAGATGTAGGGGATGTAGGTGGTACTGTCTACCCAGAGTAAAGAGTTAACGCTTCTAAAATACTGTGTCTCGGTCATCCGTTTCTCAAACATCATGTAGTGTGAGAAATCCAATGGAGGACATCTCGGGAAAAGTGCGTAAACCTCTACAAAGTGTATAAAGTAATCATGGTTAGCCATGTCCCCGGTTATGGACATCTTGAGTATCTGGTACTTGAATTATTGATTTGATCTCATCACTCTACTTAATTAATTTGTTGGGCCGATGATTATTAATTTGGGATTGAGTTGGAGGAACCTTCTCAATGTTTTCAACAAACTTTGTAGTTAAATAAAATCTATTCCTTTGTTGTAGGGAAAAACTAGCTTTCTGCAAATATTAACCATAGAGCCTCCACCAGCCAAATATGCATATAGTTATAGTTGTTACATGTTCATTGATCTATAGTGTTATTTTGCCAGCATATTCCATGTGCTGACCCATTTCGGGCTGCAACGTATTATGTTGCAGACTTTTCGGACGAAGAGTAAGGTGCGCTAGGTCGTTGTCGTGCACTCAGCTATGCCGTTGGAGTTGATGGACTCATTTACCTTCGAAGCTTCCGCAATTATCTTATTTAGATGGCCTTCAGCCATATTATTGTAATAAGTTCTCTTTTGAGACATTCGATGTAATAAGTGTTTGATTGAACTCTGTTATAAATCCTTGAGTACTGTGTGTGTCAGCATTACCGATCCAGGGATGACACTTAAGCACAGAGATTTGACCGTCTGAGGTCGGATCGCTACAGTCGGCAACCCACGGCCGAAGAGCTGGCAATCGCCGAGAGCGTTCGAGCAGCCGTCTGTTCCTCCGCTGCATACCTTGCAACGACGGAGCCCGTCCAAGCCCAGATTGCGTCCGCCCACACCCAGCTCGTGGCGGCCTTTTCCAAAGAGATGGCGGACGCGGATGGCGAGATGCTTGACGAGTATGGTGCGATGGATGCCATGGAGCCCCTTCCCCAGGAGACCATCGGGCGCGAGCTTGACATGGAGGCGGCGGCGAAGATCGACGAGCACCAGCCATAGTAGTACTCTTTGTTTTGTTTAATTAAGAGAGCCGGTCTTTAATTTGTTTGAGTAATGTTTAGGTCAGCTAGCTTTGTTTAATTGCTGAACTTGCTCGATTAAGAAGTTAGTCTCCTTTGTGTACGCAAATTATGCAATGACGTGGAGGACCAATGTAACTAGGGAAATTTGAACCAAAATTTTTGACGTTCAAACTCAACACACATGGGTTAAGCTACCTGAATCGTTTGAGATGTTCACATATCATACACAGTCCTGAATAAGGGACCGTGTCTGATGACACTTTGCGTGCCAGTTTTTTCGCTGAAGCGATTCCAAATTTTCGGCTTCCGTGGAAATATCTACCTCCCCACCCCCCTTACCAAAAGCCACATTTCCCCTCTTTCTTCCTTCGTTTCCAAGTTGAACATTCACTCCTTGCTTGCAGCATCACCTCCTCGCCAGCGACCTCCTTCACGCTGCTCGGCCTCGCCTATCCAGGCAGGCAATCGACACCCGACCCCCATCCTCCTCCTCCTTCCACATCCCACATGCCCCGACCGCCGGCGCGAGCATGACACCTTCCACCTAAATCACCGACCCCTCCACCAAATAAGTGCTGCCCTAAGCCATGGTGCACGCAGTATAGCCAGGATCTCAAGGAGCATTTGGCAGCGGAGAAGCAAATCGCGGTCGCATGCGCGGATGAGGTCGCGATGGCTGCCATTCGTGCCAACCCCCAGATCTTGGAGGAGCACCTCACTGTCGTGGACACCGTTGACACCTCGTGCACCGACGCCGCAACGCGATTGGCTGCTTTAAACGATAGTTCGTGGCGTTTTCTCGAGGCCACCGTCGGTGCCTTCGACAAAGACTACGAGGTGTTTTCTCAGCGTGCACGTGCTTACCTCATCTCGAGAGCCAGCAGGTTGGTGCCCGGAGCGGCTCAGGCAACTCACCACTACAACGAGGGCACCCACGATGCGAAGGCCTCTCCCTCTTCCATGTCCAAGGAGCCAATCGTCATCGATATCTCCGATAATGAGGAGTAGCTTGTCTTATTAGCTCACTACAAGGACCCATGTTCAGTTTGCTAGCTACTGCCTTTCCTTAACAAATTCTAGTGAATTCTGCTATCTACTTTTACCATGCAATCTTCTGCTATAGTGTATATGTTCTATATGTCGTGCAATGTGGTGTTCAGTTAACTGCTTGGTTCAATTCTGCAAATGTGATGTTCAATTCTTCAGGGTGCAATATTTCCAAGTTTTTAAGCATGCTTGGTTTGGTTACATGTCTCGTCTTCTATTACGAGTATGTTATATTGTGCAATGTGGTGCTCAGTTAACGTTTTCATTTGTTGTGGTGTTTAGTTAACTGCTTGGTTCAATTCTGCAATGCAATGTTCAATTGTTGTGGTTGCATTCTGTTATTGTATACCATGTGAGGAATAAATCGAATTTGGCTGTACTAAATACATGAGAAACAAATACAATTGCTATATTTCCAAGTTGTTAAGCATGCTTGGTTTGGTTAACTGTCTAATCTTCTATTAGGAGTATGTTGTATTTGTGCAATGTGGTGCTCAGTTAATGTTTGGTTCATTTGTTGTGGTGTTTAGTTAACAGCTTGGTTCAATTCTGCAATGCGATGTCCAATTGTCATGGGTAGAATTTTGTATTGTTTTGCATGTGAGGAACAAATTGAATTTGGCTACACTTAATACATGAGAAACATATACAAGTGCTATATTTCCTAGTTCTTAATCATGCTTGGTTTGGATAAATGGGTTTTCCACGTGGCTTGGATAAATCTGATGAATCTGCAATGTGCTTATTATTCATCAACATATTTTACTGATAGCATGCGAACCCTCACTTAACCTGATGACTAACTACCTTATATGTGTTGCAGGGAAACAATGGGAAGCACTAAGGTTTACAATCGAGGTTTGCACATGCATAGTTCTTTGTCTAATAGCACATTATTGTGCAATTGCAGGAACCATTCTAATATTTAGGTTTTTAATAATTTGGTCTTGCACATGTAGGTCTTGCTTTCAGAGGTTTTGGCACACTGTTCAACCCTTTTTGCATATGGGGAAATGAGTTGTCCATGAATATCAGTCAAGTCAAGAAACTCAGAAAGATTGTTAGGATTAAAAAATTAGCGACAAAAAACAACAAGATCTTTGTCTGCACAATGAAGAAGACATTAGTTCACTACAAGATGGTACTAACTAATATCCTTGCCTTTTTTTATTCCTTTACCCCATTCCCAATATAGAGAAGATATTTATGCACATCCTTGTTTTCAGGCCTTTCCAAAGCAGTTCACTGATGATTACCTCTCAAACCACCTCTATGGTCAGGAGGCAATGAAGGTTTTCATACAACACCCACGGTTCAATATTGAAGTGTTCCTGAAGAGGACGAAGGACGAACAGTCAATCATCCACAGCCACTGGCCTAAAGTTGCAAAGACCTTCAACATGAATGAAAGCTCAATATTCGTCGTCCGCTTCAGCAGTTTTCCAGATGAGATGCATCTGTCTATATAACGTCTATGATGCTAATTTCGAAAGGTTCTATATGTTGCATGTGAAACTTGGTGCTAGTCCAGTTGTGTAATGGGGTAGCTGAGTGCTGAAGCTATATCATGTTGTACTCTGATGTACTTCAATTATGAAACTCTGCTTCCTTAATATGGAAATGAAATATATTATGTGCTTAATATGAATGTCAATTAGATTAATAAATGGATTATTAATAATAGGGCAATTAGTGTGCTAATGGCGAATTAGCCTGCTAATTGGGTTTTGCTATTGCAAATGGTTGTTGAAAAAATACCGTGGGTGATGACCTCAGGCAATGCACACAGTTTCTAGGAATAAACCGTGTTGGATCAATGAACAATCACACACAACTTTCTTTTGAAAACTGTTTGTGTTAGGCCACCTTGCGCAAACGTTTACCACATAAAAACTATGTGTGATGGACAGCCTTTGCCACATAGTTTCTTATACGGACCGTGTGTGATACATTAAATAACGCAAAGGATTTAACGGGAAAAATTGTGTGTGATGTACCTGTGAACGAAAACGTTTTCCTTGGAGCGACCGTGTGGGATGTACATACGAACGGAAACGTTTAGCGGGGACTGACTGTGTGGGATGTACTTGCGACCGGAAACAATTTCGCCTGTATAATTGTATTTTTTTAGCTCTACTGTACGTATTTCCGTATTTGAGCTCTCGCCGGTAGCACACGACCTCATTTTGCCGAGCGTGTGTGCTAGGAGGGCATATTCTCGACGGTTTCTGGGTCGTGTGGGAAGGACCCCCTATCACCCACACTCACTTGGCGACGGTTCCAAATGCCGTCGCGGAAAGGGGTTAAAAACCGTTTGTTTAGGACCGACGCGCACCAGTGGCATGGCATGAGAAACTATAATCTCTAATTGTCATTGCAAACATGTTTAATCATAATGGGCTGAAGCCTGGATACTAGGTTAAACATATTTACACAAACAGAACAAGTCGAGTTCATACCAGTTTCTCTTTGCCACGTCCAGCTCATCGAATATCGTCATTATTGCCTTTCACTTGCATGACCGAATGATACGAAAATAGTAATAGTGCAAAAGTGCCATGGACTAAGCTGGAATCTGCAAAACATTTTATTCAAGAGGAGAAGATAAGGTAAAATGTGCTCTTTATTAGTTCAACAGTTATTTATATGAGAGCCACTCAACATTTTCATCGTGGTCTTCTCCTCGGTAAGACTCGAATAAAAGGAAAAGAAACTCAGATAAACACACTGAAATATTTTTAGAGTTTTGGTTTTCTTCAACAAGCAAATAAAAAGAAAAAACGAGAAAAACTATTTACACGGGAAAGCACCCAACAAGCAAAAGAAGAACAAGGAAATCTTTTTGGGGTTTTCTTTTTAGTGCTACTACTAAGCATGCATAGAAAGTAAATTACTACAACTATTTTTTTTTGGTTTTTCTAAAGTTTTTCAAACACACAAGAAGAAAGTAAGAAAATAAATCTAAGCATGGATGATACAATGAAAAAGTGTGAACACCAACGGATAGAATGGTGTGTAAACATGAATACAATGTCGGTGAGAAACACGTACTCCCCAAGCTTAGGCTTTTGGCCTAAGTTGGTAATCGATCAGTAGCCTGGAGGGTAGTAGGGATCCTGAGGAGCGGGCATCCACACATCCCACTGCTAAGGTCCCTGAGCAGCCTCTGCAGCAGCGTGAGCATTCCAGTAGGCAAGGATGTTTGCAGGCATAATCCGGTATCCGCCCCTAGCAACAGAATCAAACAAAGTAGGTGCAGGCAAGGGGATAACATCACGAGTATCAACGCTATAGACCAGGTTATAAGGAATGGCAATATCAGGATGATCATGTGCAAGAAAGTGATGGTGATCCATGGCTGCACGGTCTAGATAAACCTTAGCCAGAGGGTAATCATGAGGGCGTATCTCAACCTCGAAGTGAGCCGCCAAATGAGTAGCAAAAATCACACCATGTATTTTACCCTGATATTTATTAAGATGGAGGCGACGAGCCACAATAGCTCCCAAGCTATAAGTGTTGTCGCCATGTAATGCACGACGTAAAATAGCAAGGTCTGGTGAACTAAGTGCACCCACCTTCTCCCTAGCAAGCAAGCATTTGGTAATGAAGAGTGCAAAGTAACGAACAACAGGAAAATGTAGGCCACAAACAGTGATGGCTGACACTCTTCTCTCATTACCCACTGTCAAAGTGCGACAGAAGGTCTCAAACTCAGCCGGCCTAGGCTCAGCCAAGCTCCCATCAGACGGGATCATGCATATGTTACAAAACTTAGTAAGTGGCATCTGCTGGTTTTCAGCATATAAATCAAAGCTCACTTCAGGGGGATTATTCCTAGGCAGGAAAGTAAAACTTTGAACAAAGTTATTTGTGAGAATTTGGTGCTGGTCACACTCATCTGCGATGAAGTCGGTGAGGCCAGCGTTCGCAATAAATTGCATGAACTCTCCATGAATTCCAGCCCCTTGCAGGAACGGGGTGTGCGGCCATTCGCACGGCCGTACCTCCGCCAACCTCCTAGGGTGGAGATCACTATCAGAAGACTCCCCAATAACACCCTTGGAGTTCTTCTTAGAGCCAAATTTCCTGAAGATATTCATGTCCGCGTACAATTTTTCCTATGAACAAAAATCTGAATTTTTAGTTCACAAAATTTTCTCAACAAAACTTCACAAAATTGATAGCAACTACTCATAGGGTTACATAGAGGCCATAGCAAGCATTCAAACTACTTAGAACACTAAGAATTGAAGATGTAAGCACATCTACAGCAGCACCAAGAGTAGATATTTATTCAAAGTATAAACCAGTAAAACAAGAACTAATTGGAGAAATGGTGGAGTCACATACCAAGCAACAATCCCCCGAAATAGTTTCAGAAATGGAGCTTCGAGCAAAGAGATCGAAATCCGCGGTCTTGAGCTCAAGAACACGGGAGAGAGTGCAATGGGGATTTTTTCTGGAGGTGAGTGATGATGTGGGATAAAGAGGTAAGTGAGGGGGCCCACGTGGGGCCCACAACCCACCAGGGCGCACCTGGGGGTCCTGGCACGCCCAGGTGGGTTGTGCCCACCTGGTGCGCCTCCCTCTGGTATTATTTGCACCAAATTCTTAAATATTCAGAAAAAAAATCATATTAAGTTTTCAGGGCATTCTGAGAACTTTTATTTTTGGGTCATTTTTTTATTGCACGAGAAATTCAGAAAACAGACAAAACATGGCACTTTATTTTATTTAACTAATAAAAACAGAAAACAAAGAGTAATGACAGAAGGTAGTGCTTACTAAATTCATCAACTTCATACCGCTCAAAAATGATTTATTAATAAGGTTGATCAAGTCTTATTAACAACCACTTTCGATTAGCATGAAACCGAAGAACTTTCGTAAATCACTAAGTTACCTCAATGGGGATTTGCATCTCCTCAACAATAAGCATTTCATATTTCTTTTTGACAGTAGGTAGAGGTATTCAAAAACTTCCAATAGTGATTGTGGGAGATTTTTCAATAACATTAATACCATTCACTTGGAATTGTTTCTTTGGAAAGTGCATTGTATGCTCATTACCATTGATATGAAAAGTGACCTGGCTTTTATTGCAATCAATAACAGCCCTTGCAGTATTCAAGAAGGGTCTACCAAGGATAATCGACATGTTGTCGTCCTCGGGCATCTCAAGTATAACAAAGTTAGTCAAAATAGTAACATTAGCAACAACAACGGGCACATCCTCACAGATACCGATAGGTATGGCAGTTGATTTGTTAGCCATTTGCAAAGATATTTCAGTAGGTGTGAGTTTATTAAAATCAAGGCTTTTATATAAAGAGAAAGGCATAACACTAACACCAGCTCCTAAATCACACAAAGCAGTTTTCACATAATTCTTTTTGATAGAGCAAGGTATAGTTGGTATTCCCGGATTTCCAAATTTTTTAGGTACTCCATCTTTGAAAGTATAATTAGCAAGCATAGTGGATATTTCAGCTTCCGGTATTTTTCTCTTATTTGTGATGATGTCTTTCATATACTTTGCATAAGGAGGCATTTTCAAGATATCAGTCAAGTGAGTACGCAAAAAGACTGGCCTCAGCATTTCGGCAAAGCATTCAAATTCTTCATCATCACTCTTTTTAGTTGACTTGGGTGGAAAAGGCATAGGTTTTTGAACCCACGGTTCTCTTTCTTTACCGTGTTTTCTAGCAACAAAGTCTCTTTTATCATATCTTTTATTCTTAGGTTGTGGGTTATCAAGATCAGCACGTGGTTCTATCTCAACATCATTATCTGGTTCTTTTTCATTATTTGGTTGAGTGTATTCATGAACCTCATCATTGTCTTTTTCAATATCACTAGGTGAGTGTTCATTATGAGACTGAGTTTCAAAATCAGAGATAGAAGTTTCATTTTCATTATCATGAGGTTTCTCTATATCAGGTTCACTAGAAGTGTGCAAAGTCCAATCATTTTTATTTTTAGAAGGACTAGGTGCACTAGTGTTATTTCTTTGTTAATCTTGTTCAATTCTTTTTGGGTGTCCCTCAGGATAAAGTGGTTCCTGAGTCATTTTACCTCCTCTAGTTGCAACTCTAACAGCAAAGTCATGCATATTATGATTCATTTCATCAAGTAATTCTCTTTGTGATTTAGCAACTTGTTCTAATTGAGTTTGAACCATAGAAGCATGTTTTCCAACACCTCTAACATCATTTGAAACTCTAAATAACAAGTCACTCAAGCGAGCAATCATATCAGAATTATATTTCAACTGTTTCATAACATTTGCATTGAAGTGATCTTGTTTTCTAATGTAGTTTTCAAACTCATATAGGCATTGACTAGGATGCATATTGTGAGGATTATCATTTTCATTGAACTTCATAAGAGAATTTACCTCTACCACCTTAGGCAGTGTGGTGTATTAAGCCCATGTATTTCTTCAATAGGAGGTAAATTTTTAACATCCTCAGCTTTAATACCTTTTTCCTTCATAGATTTCTTTTCCTCTTGCATATCTTCAGGACTGAGATATAATATACCCCTCTTCTTTGGAGTGGGTTTAGGCGGTGGTTCAGGAATAGTCCAATCATCATAATTTTTCAATATGTTATTCAATAATTCTTCAGCTTGCCCAATGGTTCGTTCACTGAAAACACAACCAGCACAACTATCTAGGAAGTCCCTAGAAGCATCGGTTAGTCCATTATAGAAGATATCAAGTATTTCATTTTTCTTAAGAGGATGATCGGGCAAAGCATTAAGTAACTGGCAAAGCCTCCCCCAAAATGTGGGAGACTCAATTCTTTAGTTTGCACAAAGTTAAGTATTTCCTGCAAGGCAGCTTGTTTCTTATGAGCAGGAAAATATTTTTCAGAGAAGTAATAAATCATATCCTGGGGACTACGCACACAACCAGGAGCAAGAGTATTGTACCAAGCTTTAGCATCACCCTTTAATGAGAAAGGAAATAATTTGAGAATAAAGTAGTAGCGGGTTTTCTCATCATGAGTAAAAAGGGTGGCTATATCATTCAACTTAGTAAGATGTGCCACAACAGTTTTAGTTTCATAACCATGGAAAGGATCAGATTCAACCGAAGTAATTAACTCTGGGTCGACAGAAAATTCATAATCCTTATCATCAATAAAGATAGGTGAAGTAGCAAACTTAGGATCACATTTCATTCTAGCATTCAGAGATTTTTCTTTATACTTTTGTCGTAATTTCTCTAGATCATCTCTATCATTGCAAGCAAGAATATCTCTAGTTGCTTATTGACTCATAACATAACCTTCTGGTACCTTAGGCAATTCATATCTAGCAAGGCTAGTTCTAGTAGGTGTTTCAGGAGTTTCAGTTTCAAGCTCATCATCTGATTCAACAACATCATGTTGTATAACTTTAGCAATTTGTTCATCAAGAAAATCACCAAGTGGCACATCATCATTATCAAGCAAGGTACTAGCATCATCATAAGCTCATTCATCGTAGAAGTAGCATCATCAATAATTTGCGACATATTAGAATTGATAGCATGTGGTGGTGTTGCAAGTTTACTCATAACAGAAGGTGAATCTAAACCAGAACTGGATGGCAGTTCCTTACCTCCCCTCGTCTTTGAGGGAAATATCTTAGTATTTGGATCCTTAAGATTCTTCATAGTGATAATATGATAATAATACCAAGTGACTCAAAAAATATAGCTATGCTCCCCGGCAACGGCGCCAGAAAAAGGTCTTGATAACCCACAAGTATAGGGGATAGCAACCGTTTTCGAGGGTAGAGTATTCAACCCAAATTTATAGATTCGACACAAGGGGAGCCAAAGAATATTTGAAGGTATTAGCAGCTGAGTTTTCAATTCAACCACACCTGGAGATTAATTATTTGCAGCAAAGTGATCAGTAGCAAAGTAGTTTGGTAGTTTTGATAGTAGTGACAGCAGCAACGGTAACAGTAACAGTGATAGCAGTAATTTTGTAGCAAGTGTAATAGTGATGATAGCAATAGTAATGCAGCAAGATCAATCTAGGATAAATTCATAGGCATTGGATCGGTGACTTGTTGGATGATATTCACCATGTGACAATTATAACCTAGGTCGATACGGTGCTAGTTCCAGTTCATCGATATAATGTAGGCATGTATTCCGTAAATAGTCATACATGCTTTATTAAAAGAACTTGCATGACATCTTTTGTCCTACCCTCCCATGGCAGCGGGGTCCATATTGGAAACTAAGGGATATTAAGGCCTCCTTTTAATAGAGAACCGGAACAAAGCATTAACACATAGTGAATACACGAACTCCTCAAACTACGGTCATCACCGGGAGTGGGCCCGGTTGTTGTCACTCCAAGGTTGCCGGATCATTACACGTAGTAGGTGACTATAACTTGCAAGATCAGATCTAAAACATGGATATAATGATGAATTCATAAACGGTTCAGATCTGAGTTCATGGCACCCGAGCCCAAAGTGACAGGCATTAAGCATAGCAAAGTCATATAAACATCAATCTAAGAACATAGTGGATACTAGGGATCAAGCCCTAACAAAACTAACTCGATTACATGATGAATCTCATCCAACTCCTCACCGACCAGCGGGCCTACGAAGGAATTACTCACTCCCGATGGGGAGCATCATGGAATTGGCGATGGAGATGGGTTGGTGATGACGAAGAACGAAGACCCCCCCTCTCCGGAGCCCCAAACGGACTCCAGATCTGCCCTCCTGAGGAATAACAGGGCTTGGTAGCGGCTCCGTCTCGTGGATCATGATAATTCTTTCTCCCTGATTTTTTTATGGAAATATGTGATTTTATAGTATTAAGGGGGTCGTCGGCGGGGCCACCAGGTGGGTACAACCCACCTGGGTGCGCCAGGAGAGGGGGCGCGCCCTGGTGGGTTGTGCCCAACCAGGCGCCCCTCTCTGGTAGGTCTTGGCTCCAGAAATTCTTATTATTGATATAAAAAATCCTAATAAAGTTTCGTCCCATTCCGAGAACTTTTATTTCTGCACAAAAACAACACCATGGTAGTTCTGCTGAAAATAGCGTCAGTCCAGGGTTAGTTTCATTCAAATCATGCAAATTAGACTCCAAAACAAGAGGAAAAGCATGAGAAAAAGTAGATACGTTGGAGACGTATCACCGCCCACCGCGCGATTGCTAATAAAACAGGAGGGAGAAGAGATGGTTGTAGCACGGACTCTAAGAAAATTGGTGTCGGATGGGACTCATGTGGGTGGCGTGTGCCGTATTGCTAGACGTGAATGCTAGTTATGGCCCATGCGACCCCACTATATCGAGCCTATATTGAGGTGCTGGTTACGTAGAACAAATTTCCTGTAGTCCATGCTCAGCCCTCCTCTATCTATCTTCTCAGCCAGCCAGCAAACGCGCGGAGCCAATTGTCTGTTAGCTCACATGCGGTCCCACATGTCAGTGAAAACGCAAGAGGACCCACTGAACCTGCACATCTTTCACCTCGACATGCTGGTGATGAAAAACAAATCCAATAAAGATCTTTGGTGGCCGCTTTTGGAGTTACTCAGGAGTAGTAAGATTCTATTTACAGTTTAACCCAAGATGCACATCACATGGCTTCAACTACCACTCCATTTTCTTGCATGACACGACCTGGATGCTGGATGTCCCACGTGTCGGCAAAAGGAGGAAGAACTCGACCAAATCTTCTCCACATTTAGACCGGAGGAGTAGGAAACACGGCAAGACCTGTGCCTACATCATACTACGTACAAGCCCACCTCACGTAGTCACTCTATCACCATATTTCTCGGCCTCCGTGCGACACCTAGCTCTAGTTGATCTAACTAGAACTAACTATTGGTTGGCTCTATGTGATGTGGCAACTTTATACTACTACGGATGCTGGCTATACTATTACGACACTAACACTCCAAGAAGTGAGTCGAAAACCATTTATAATTTGAGTTTATGACATGCATATGCAAATGTACCATTCA
The DNA here is from genome assembly GCF_002575655.3 of Aegilops tauschii subsp. strangulata. Lineage (NCBI taxonomy): Eukaryota > Viridiplantae > Streptophyta > Magnoliopsida > Poales > Poaceae > Aegilops > Aegilops tauschii. Next base: position 134,999,212 of record NC_053036.3, read on the forward strand.
TTACATACAACAAGTCATCAACACACAACGACAACGAGGATACATGTTGGATTATAGATTAGTTGCAACAAAACATTCTAGTAAATACTAAAGTTTTCATCACACAACAAATAATAAGCAATGAAATGAACTTCAGCTCAACCAATCCTCAGTGTTGGAAACGCTTGCTTTGAACCAAAAGTGATTCTCTAGGAAGGGCCAGCTATTGTCAATCTCGAGACCAATGCAGGACTGATCATCCAGGCTGAAGCGGCCTATATCAGGATGCATATTGTGATAGCCACGGTAGGGAACCATAGAAATGTATGAGGTATAGATACAGTTGCTTCTCATAAATGTTAGTAACTTTGTGTCAACAGCAGCTGGATCACCTTTCACCATCATTGGATAGTTTTGTCCAAGGAAGATCGAGTTTCCTCCAAGACTATCAATACTGAACCAGGGAGAAGGTGTTGGCGCTAGCACACTAGTATCCATCCCGAATACCCTAAAACGGATCTTGGAATAGGTCCAGAGAGTGCGACAATGCGAGACAACACCTGCTTCCTTAGTAACATCAGCAATGCCCTGTATACAGACAAGAAGAGGTTATCCATCGGAATAAGTTGCCAGGCGCCACTGAGTATATGGGTCCTCATGCTCGTGATCATCATCATCGTCATCTCCCCCTTGGTTATAAATTTTTTCAAATACGGGACCTTGGAAACACAAGAAGGTTAATTAGTATAGGGAAACTAGCTAACCCGCATGCATGTGGATGAAACAATTATAATTACGGTGGAAGACAAATGTACCGAAAGCGTAAGGATTCCATGCAAAAACAGTGCCACAAGTGGTGGCAGCAAACACAAGACCCTCGTATTGAATTGCATCATGGTACACATCCGTGTATAGAAACTGAATTTTGAGCAATATCCATCTAGTCGAACTATGAAGGAAGGCAACAAGCTTGTCGAAGATAGCAACAACTCCATAGTCCGTGTAATCCCAAAAGCGGTCGGGAACTCGACAAATTGCTACTTCTGTAGACGACAGTCACCATGATCGTAGTTGAACGTACGTAGAACACTGGTGTGCTCAACCTCTAGGCAGTCTAAGATTTTTGGAAGTGGAACCCGGTGACGAGTGTACACATTCACAAGTTCCCACTCGCAGTTGTACCCAATATAAGCAACCCAATATCCATTTGCACCTGCCCAAGCCTTAGCCTCAAGTGATGGCATCTTAACATCACACGTATCATTATTAGGCGGCATCAACTTGCACAAGGCGAGGCCTCCGTCATCCCCACGCCAGTCAGCGGGGTCACGGCGAAGAAGATAGGGGAGACCAAACCGCTCCTGGACCCTCGGGTTCCCTGTAATGATGTTATTAGTTGAGTCGAGAATGGTCTTGAATGAACCTGCCATACTAGCCGAGGTGATGACATCGCATCGATCAATGAGTTCCTCCACCATGTCATCTTTCATATCGGGGCAAGAATAACGGGGTCGTTTCTGGCCTGTTCCCTCCATGGAGAAGAAGACCGAACAATGGTAGAAGGAAGGGTGAAGGAAAATGGAGGAGGGAGGAAGAGCGTGCGACAGCAGTTCCAAATCGAGAGGGAAAGGCGAAGAGTTGGTGGACGGTTGCCACGGTACATGAAGAGGTGCCCCGGCCTACATAGACATCCGTTCGGAAATTGTACAAAAGGACTCGTTGTCGTCTCACTAACATGTTGGAACGGGACCACATGTCAACGAAGCACGGTGTGTAATTTCTCATGCAAAATGCGATCTGGCCACGTTGGCCCTAGGTGCCGCATTAGTTATCGACCTTTATGGCGTGCCATTCAGTTTTGAAGCACGACTAACTGGTACTGTATGCAGAGAAAATATAAACTACTCTACCACTACTCCACCTTTAGTACTAGTAGTATAAAAAAGATATATAGGCTGGAGCTTTGGCGCTTTCTTGCAAAGGGCTGCCCACTTGCTTCTCACACTATCACCCTCTCTCCAGATCTAAAAAAGACGGCCTCTCTCTCCCTCCTCACCGGTGGTCACAGATCCGCCAGGGAAGAAAAGGACGTGCAACGTTGACGCACTCGTCGTCGGCGAGCGAGGTCATGCACTGATGACAAGGCTGTCCTCTCAGACCTAGCGCCCGCGTGGGATGGCCTCCGTACCCAAGCTCGCTGCCGTAGTGTGTGCGGAGGACAACGACCACGAGGGAAGCCACTTCCCGCCGACCCTCAGGTATGCTACCTCTTTTCGAACCATACCCTTGTTCTATTGCCCCATCTGCCACGTCGCTGCATGTGGATCTTTTTCCACTCCACCATCTTCCCAATTTGCTATCCTCTGCTCTGCTGGTCATGCACACGAAAACCTTAATTTGCACTATTGAAGGAAACACTACTTCATGCAGACTAATCCATGTCTGGGTTGAATAAGGAAAGGAAGGGAGACTGTACTGTCCAAGAGACTAGGCATCGAACCCGCATCTAGGTTGAAAAGGGGAAAATCAGTAGCTAAGGAACGAGTCTCGTGTCTCTTGGTTGCAGAAGGGTAGAAAGGCATGACAACGCAATAGAGAATGACCAGGTCGATCGGTTTGTTGTCCTCACATAGGAAAAAGGTGGCTAAAGAGAACAAAAACGGGACATAATCCACATATGTTGCATGGATATTTGTTGCTCTAGGCAACCATACCTCCCTCACCACTCTATGTGTCCGTGGAGGTACATCGTACTAGTGCGCCCACTGTCCGAATGGGCCTCCCATGCTCTTATTGCCACTTTTTTATGTTAATATAACGCCAGCGGTCAAGTCAAGCAATGCTACTGCTAAAGTGATGCCACATTTAACTAATGCCGCACTCAGTCTATTGCCGCTGATAAATTTAAGCAATGCCATTTAATGTCACTGGATTATTTCAGGGTTAGCGGTTGATTGTGGATGTATTAAAGATTTTTCAGCTAAGGCATTCTAATGTTGTTGCACAACCAGTATACCAAAGATGAAACTTGTTACTACCTTCAGATTTTTGCACTGTTAATGCTTATAGATTACATACCTCACTTTCATGAGATAAGTCAAATTTTTTTGTACAGTGTCACCAAAATCCCAAGGCGTTGATGTGATTTTATTTTGGTTAAACTGCACAAAAAATTATGAAGACAAGAGGAAAGGTCAAGAGTGGGCACCTCCTCCTCCGGCTGTTCTCTTGATTCGTTCGATCAAGTTTTTATGTTTGATCGATTATCAAGATTGGGATAGCAATTTTTAGGTCCCCTCGAGTTCGAAATGATATTTTCCTTGAAGGTACATGGTTTGCAATTTTTTTATACTGTCATTAGTTAATAATGCTAGTTACCTTCAGACTTTTGTATTTGGTTCAATGCTCTTGCACAGCTAGTATACCAATGCTGAAACTTGTTACCTTTACATTTTGTATTGTTAATTCTTATAGAAATCTTCCAGTGCTAGAGCTTATGGAAATCTGTTCAGTAAAACCATTGTACTGTACCCTGTAATAAAATAACTACTCTACTGTTGCACTAGCAACTAGATTAGTGTATATTTGTACTATTCGAATGGTGTTGCATTAGCGTATGGACATATATAAAGTGTGGCAAGCTTTCCCAGATATGTGCTCAAGAAAACTACTACCTGTCTTTCCAAATACTAGACGTTTGGGTACTTTAAATTGAACTGTGAAAAAGTCTTATATTAAGGAACAGAGGGTGTAGAGTGCACTCAAATTATCCCGGTAAAACTATTCACACCTTTGTTAAAATTAATGTTCATTATGTTGTCGGAGGAGGTCTGTATGTTTGTCTCCAATGCCTGTCGACTACATACCTGACATCATGATGTAATGTTAAGTCATTTTCTTTTGTACAGTGTCACTAAATTGTCAAGGCGGTGATGGCGTTTTATTTTAGTTGAACTACACAAAATAGGCTTAAAAGAAGAGGAAAGGTCAGGAATGGTTCAATTTTTCAGAAAAAACTATGTATGCCTTCTTGACATCAGCCGATGTTGCCTTATTTATTCCTTCAAATAGGTGGTTAGAAATAGTCTTGCTACCTTTTCCCATTAAGAAATTGGAATGCTTATATTTGTGAGTCTATGCTTCAACTAGTGCCACTTTTATAGTAATCACACTTTCAATATCTATGCAAACAGGGATGATCGATTTCAGTGGAACTGCACAAAAAGTCCAAATGGTTCAACATTAGGAGCATGTTTTGTTCCAAACCTTTATATCCAATTGGTGGCACTATGAGCTGTTCATTACGAAGGTACATGGTTTGCTACTATCTTGTACTGTCATTAGATAGTAATACTAGTGGTTTGCATGTGAATTTATTGGCAGGGTGGACCTACATTGGAGGTGCAGGACAGGATTCAATGATTGGATGCTCAATTTCGATCATATCGATTTCACCTCTTCCATCACTGCGAACATGGATATCCTTGGTCTGATGAAGAATAGGCGCTATATTTCTGCTCTGAACGAGCAAATCAATTCAGTATGAAATTGTCCAGGGCAAAACATGACTGTATCAAATTCTCCAGTGCAAAATATGATAGGTGCTAAGCGGAAGAGACGTGTCTAAATCGAAAATACAAGGTGGGGTATATGTTTACTAGCTGCTTGATATTTGTGCAGACAGAGATGTCTGCCCGTTACTATTTGGCAAACAAACAAAGTGACCGCAATTTTGGTTGAACTGCACAAGAGAATAGTATAGTCAATGCATGCAGTGCCATTTGAAAATAGACACAGAAAGATTGGATAGTCACTTCATGGACTGCAGAAAAGTAGTACTGTACTATTTATTGGCCAACACTAGGTGCATCATTGCTTTGGTCTGATTATACAATGGGCAACATTTTGCCTAAGTTAAAGTTTGTATTCCGAAAATAGTCTCGTCGTGTGATCGAGACAAGACCAAATCATATTGCAGTGGATGTTCCTCCATCATGTGTGGTTCATTCTCATGGTTCCAACTGTTGGTGAAACCACTTACTTTTGCAAGAGGAATTGTAGACTTCACAAACAAATTTGTCTTTCACTCTGTACTGCATGTTGGCCAAGAAGAGCATCCATGTTAGTAGGAAGAACAAATGTTTTTTCTAGATCTTTGCTTTTGGATTTACATATTTGTATATGATCTGTGAATCATTGAGATGCATTAACATGTTGATCTTATGTATGGGAATCGTACTAGTTGGTTTGAATTTGGGTTATTAATGTGAACATATTACAATGCCAGGCATGTGAGTCTCGTGTGAACATTTTGAACGGATCGGCTCTTACTGCTGCGCACAGCATGATCCTTATTTTTGTGTTCTCAGTGTTTACAAGTTACTAACAGTTCCTTATTTCTGTTCGCTCAGTGTTTACGAGTTACTGATCGATCACTAGCTAGCCTACTAATGCGCTCCTGGCAGTTTTAGTTGCAATGCAAGATCTGAAGTGGTAGTTTTTTGAATAAAAATGTCTACCTCTAAAGAAACTGACAAGCTGCTCTGAAGAAAATGCCATGCGAATCTGAAGAAACTACCAGCAAAAACGTTCGCAAATGCCTTATCTCCCAGTGAACGTTCATCAGCTAATGCGGTCCTACACGTACACCATCCGACCTACTCGATCCTACACGTACACTATCTAACCTACTCGATCCTACATGAATAAATAGCGGATCACACACGTACTACCTCCTTTCCGGTTTGCAGGGCTCAATTCAAAAACTGACCTAATCGATCCTACACGAATAAATAGCGGATCACGCACGTACTACCTCCTTTCCGGTTTGCAAGGCTTAATTCAAAAATCTCACCAACCAAGGTAGATGATGAGTGGTGGAATCATTTTTGACAAGGAGGGAGTACCTCATCTGGATGATTCGAGTGCAATCGTTTGACCGTCATGTCGACGTGTGACCCAGCATGGACGGGACGCGCCACTGACGGGGCGGGACGACACAGTCACAATTTCAGTTTTTCTAGTTTTCCACGGCAAGCTGGCGTGCTAAGCCATGCCTGCTTATGCATTGAATTCCGGTGACCGCGATGACCGTCACGTTTCCCGCGACACGCTGGTTTGCCTACCTTCCGCCTATAATGACTGTTTCCCGACCTTCTCCGGTGGCACTATCACCCAACTCGCCCTATCCTCATAAGCCCCCACCGGCCCGACGTCGCTCGCCACTTATCCTCGCTCTCGCCACGTCCGCCATGCCCCCGCCTGTCCGCGTTAGGCGACGCCTGAGGCGGTCACCGCCAGAACTTGTGTTCGGTTTTTCACCGGAAGGCAGACGGAGGGAGGAGGCATTCTATTGGTCTTTAGATGGCAATGCAGAGTATGAGGAGTTGTTGGAGCGCGACCACCTGGCGGAGGAGCAGTGTATCGCCGATTTGCGCCGCCAGCGGGACATGAGCAGCAGCGCTGTTGGAGTAATTGGCCACGGGTAGCCTCATCGGCCCCCCATGGCGCTTCAAGACATCAGGGCCGGCTGCTCCCTCAATATTCAAAGAGCCAAGCACCGCCTCCTCACGGCCGGCTGGTCCAAGCGGCCGACTGCCAGGAGATGGCAAAGCCCAGCAGGCGGTCACGAGGTTGTCCGGATCCTAGCAGGTGACCTCTAGAGAGGCCAGCTCCTAGCAGGCGGCCCTACGCGCCCTCGAAGTCTGCACCCATATAAATGCGATGAGACAGGGCGTGGCTATAGCGCGCCCTGTCAACCCCAAATCTAGGGCCAAGCATGGCCATAGTGCGTCGTACCAGACGGAGATCTCCCGTCCGGCGCGGCACTATTGCCACGATGCCCATGACATCACCCCTGTCAGAGGGAGCCACGCTCCCACGACGGGCTGTCGGTATTCCCCGCAGGCGGCGGGCCCCACCTGACTGCAAGAAGTTAGAGAGCGGCCATCCCTGGCCAGTCGGCTCAAGGAAGGCCGGCTGACGACCAGGCGACCCTCCCCCTCCTGGGAATTTGTGTGTCATTAACTAGAAGAGATGGGGAGTGGCTACAGTGAATGCCCGCCAGGCGGCGGTCCTGTAGCCACGCCTCCTCCGACAAAGCACGCAGGATTACCAGCACGGCTACAGTGCTGAGCAGCCAGCAAGACCCGCAAGCGGCGGGCGCGGCCCGTCGGCCAAGTATTGAGACAGCCGACGAGGCCCACTAGGCAGTGCGCCCCATCAGCCAGCGGAGAAGCCGGCGACCAGAGACACTGACAGTCAGGTCCTACACCCGGCTGGATTACCTTTGTACCCCTGGGGGTAGGCCTATATAAACCCCCAGGGGCACCCATGCAAAGGGTTCAGACTTTAGTTCATATACACCCCCATATAGAGAGAGGAAGCTAGGGCTAGCCTTGTTCTTCTTCCCCCTCTGGAGAAACAGCTCAAAGAGCAAGCTTGTAGCCACCATTGTTACTTGAGTGATCATGCGGAGACCCCGCAGAGCAGGAGTAGGGGTGTTATCTCCTAGGAGAGCCCCGAACCTGGTGACTGGGACGCCAAGGATGCAAACATGGCGAGCTACCGTTTCCTCATCCAGCAACTCAGCGGATACTTTGAAGGATGTGAGTTCCTTCACGTGCCATGAAACAACAACGAGCAGGCAGACCCCTTGGCACGAATCGGCTCCACCCGTCAAGCAATACTAGCCGGCGTCTCCCTTCAGTACCTCCACAAGCCGTCGATCAAGCCTTCTCCAGAATCTGAGTCCATCTTCGTGCCGGCTCCTCCCGAAGCAGTCGGATCCGACTTAGGAGTCGCAGCAGCTGGCACGGGGACTTCAGCAGGCGGCGCGGGGACTGCGGCAGTCGCACTCGGCCCGGGGACTTCACAACCCGGGGGCTGCAGCAAACGGCCTGGGGACTTCACCAAGTGGCTCAGGGACTGATGCAGTCGCACCCGGCCCGGGGACTTCATAACCCGGCCCGGGGGTTGCAGCAGACGGCCCGGAGACTTCAACGATGCAGCAAGCGGCAATCAACTACAACCCGCCGCCACCCAGCCCAGCCGCCCTAGTACAAGTGCCGTAGTGGAAGTAGAAGAAATTCAAGCACCATCGTGGGCAGAACCGATCCTCAAGTTTCTGGTGAATAGAGAGCTGTCGGCCAATGAGATCTCGGCCCGGCAAGTGCAGCGCCGAGCAGGAGCCTACACGATAGTAAATTGAGAGCTTGTCAGACGCAGTGTGAGTAGAACCAGAGAAGGGCCAAGCAATCCTCAAAGATATCCATCAAGGCGAATGCGGCCACCACGCGGCTTCCAGATCCCTTGTCGCCAAAGCTTTCGGCCATGGTTTCTTTTGGCTGACTGGTTTGGAGGACGCCAAGGAGTTGGTCAAGCATTGCAAAGGGTGTCAAAAGTTCAGCTCCCAGCAACATCTACCGGCTTCTGCACTCAAGACCATCCCCCTGGCTTGGCCCTTTGCCGTCTGGGGGTTGGACATGGTGGGACCATTCAAGACAGCACGCACGGCATGACTCATTTGCTCGTCGCTGTGGACAATTCACCAAGTGGATTGAAGCAAAGCCAATCAAGAAGTTGAATGGCCTGACTGCTGTGACCTTCATTGCAGATATCACCACCCGGTACGGCGTACCACACAGCATCATCACCGACAATGGCACAAATTTTGCCAAAGGAGCCTTGGCCTGTTTCTGCGCAACGCAGGGCATCCGACTGGACTTAGCGTCCGTTGCCCACCCGCAGTCAAATGGCCAAGTCGAGCGAGCAAACGGCCTCATCCTCTCCGGCATCAAGCCCCGTTTGGTCGAGCCTCTGGAGCGGTCGGCCAGCTGCTGGATCGACGAGCTGCCGGCCGTCCTTTGGGGCCTCTGCACTACTCCGAACAAATCAACCGGCTTCACCCCATTCTTCCTCGTGTACGGTGCCGAGGCTGTCATCCCAACTGACATTGAGTTCGACTCACCTTGCGTCACCATGTACACGGAGGCGGAGGCAAAAGAAGCACGAAAAGACGGCGTCGATCTGCTGGAAGCGGGCCGGCTGTTGGCACTCAGCCGGTCCGCCATCTACCAGCAGAGTCTGCGCCGCTACCACAGTCGGAAGGTCAAACCAAGATCCTTCCAAGAGGGAGACCTTGTGCTCCGATTGATCCAGCGAACAGCCGGCCAGCACCAGCTGGCGTGCCCCCATGAGACTAAGGATTGAGAGATTCAATAAAAAAAGGAAAGGTAGTTGTCGGAAGATCCGACCCAACTGCTCAGCAGTCGGCCTGAATCTCGGGGGCTACATCCTGCGGGTGCGCTGGCGCACCCCCGCGAGAATGAAGAATGGAGTGCTTACTCCGACTGTCGGTCAGCTCGGCGGTCCGCGTGGCCAGCTCCTGGATTTGGGAGTTGTAGGCGGCCGCATGAATGTTGTGGTAATCCTACAACAGAATCAACATGAGAAAAGAAAAGGTCAGCACTTGGAACCTACATTTAAGTTCCCAGCCGCCTGCTCAGCAGCCGGCCCGAAACTCGGGGGCTACACCCAGTGGGTGCGCTGGCGCGCCCCCACGGAAGATTGCAAAAATTGAAAGCAAAGCACAAGGAGCATATCCGGACGGCGGACCGCGACGCCAATAACGTCTTCATGTAGTTCTGGAGGGTGTCGCCTTAGGCCTGAAGCAGGGAGGTGACTTCCTGGGCAGCCTTGTTCAGGACGCCCGTCCCGCCCCCAAACATCCACTCCTGTGGAACGGCACTAGTGGCCTCCGCCGCCGGGGCCGACGAGCTCGAGGCCCCGATCTCCTGAGGTCGCGGCGCCGAAGTCGCTTTCACCGCACGCCGACGCGCCGGAGTGCGGGCCACGGGGGTCGCCCCCGCCAGCAGCTCGCCACCGACTTGAGGCGCAGGCGGCGCGTTAGGCCGACTGCCCTGGGTCTCGGCAGCCGACGTCTGTTGGGGCACCTCCGTCCTCGGGATGACGACGTCACCCCCCTCCCTCGCCATGACCAGCTGGTCGTTGCCGGCTGCTCCATTCGGCGACATGATCTCTGGCGCCGACGACATGGAGCGTAGCGGGACGACCAGCTGTGGAGCCTGGCCACCCGCGGCTGCCCCTGCTTGTGCCTTTGCGGCCGCGTCCGCCTGGGCCTTAATCGCCTCCTCCACCCGGGCCTTGGCCGCGGCATCGGCCTGGGCCTTGGCCGCCGCGTCCGCCTCCTCCTGCGCCGCCTTGGACGCGTCCGCCTTCGCTTGCTCCAACCTCTCCTTCTCCTCGCGCGCCTCCCGCACGTTCTTCTCCATCGCCTCCCAGAGGTCGGTGAGCGGGTCTATGCGGCGGTTGCTGGTGGAGCCCTCCATCCCCCCGACGATGGAGGCGGAGGTCGACCGCTCAAGGGAGAGCGGGGCTCTGTTCACACAAGACAAGAAGAATTCAGAAAGGGTTTGCGTAAAAGACATGGAAAAGACAAAGAAAGATATGCTCTTACGCGGACACCATCGGCGACTGCTTCAGGGCACTCTGGAACCGAGCTGCCTTCGCGGCGGCTTCCTCCCGCCTGGTCATGGTGGCCGTGCTCTTGGCCTTCTTCGGCCGGCTGCTGAACAGCGACGCACCGGCTCGGCGCTTTGAAGCGCCGCCTGGTGCTGACGGCGTAGCTGAGGAGGTTGCGCCCGCCTTGTTGGCAGCCGGTGGACGGCGTGGCTTGACCTCCTCGTCGTCATCTGGCCATTCGTCAAGGCCGCCTCCTCCTCCGGAGCCGCCTGCTTCGCCACCGCTGCCTGTGGTGTCGTCCTCTTCTAAGGCGGCCGCCCCCAAGTCGGGGTCGTCCGCGTCGCTCACCACTCAGTCCAGGAGGTACTCATGGTCCAGATCAAAGGCGTCGGCCGCCGCTTGGGTCGTGGAGATCTGCATCATAACCAACTTATCAGACAATGAAGCAGAACCCGGCAAGTCAGAAGGAAAGAAAGTTAGAGACTTATTGCGGGTGGCGGACGCGTGCGAGAATACGGCAGCTTGCCGAAGCACCACTCTGCCTCCGAGAGCTTGCCGTTCGAGATATAGTTCACCATCCGGGCCACTTCCATGGTCGGCATCTCTTTGGTTCTCAGCCGGCACGGGTCTCGGCGTCCGCTCATTTGATTGATCATATGAGGCCGGCCTTGAAGAGGGAGCACCCGGCGCACAACGAAGGCGGTTAGAAGATCCGACCCCACCATCGCCTTGAGCCGGGTGATGGCGGCAGTGGAGGCGACCGATAGCGCCTTCGGCTTGAAGGTCCAGTTGGTGTGAGGCTCGGCTAGCGGGCCGGCTGTATAAGCCGGCAGGTTGATGAAGTCGGTCGTCGGGTGGGCGTTCTTCACATAAAAATATGATTTTTGCCATAGCTTGACCGATTGTGTCAAGCTGTTGGGCGGGAAGCAGTTCCCGGCTCTTGGGCATCATACCGCGATGAATGCTCCGCACTGAGCCGGCGTGTCCTTGGCGGCAACCCCAAGCTTGGTGTAGAAGAACTCGCACCAGAGCTCGAGGGTGGGGAGAATGCTGAGGTAGCCTTCGCAGAGCGTGACGAAGGCCGACAGCAGCACCACCGTGTTTGGTGTGAGGTGATGAGGCTGGAGGTGGTATAATTGGAGGAAGGAGCGGAGAAAGCCGTTGCCGGCAGGCCGAAGCCCCAAAGAAAGTGCGACCGAAAGGCGACGCGTTTGCCGTCTTTCGGCGTCGGCGAGATCTCTTTCGCCGGTGGGACGCGTACCTCTATGTAGCCTGCGCCGGGTAACCGTCGCGTGTTGCGGAGGAAGTCGAGGTGGTCCTGGTGAACATTGGAGTCATCCCAGGCGCCGGAATTCGCCTTGTCGCGTGCCATGAGAGCTTGGAGCTCGATGGAGGCACGATGCGGTAAGAGATGGGCGAACTCGCAGGAGAACGGCAGCGCCGCGGAGGAGAAAGGCTCGGCGGTGGTGAGCTGTGGCGGCGTTTTGGCGAAGGGCAGGGGCGTTGCAGCAGTGAGGAAAGGAAGGAAGAAAGAGATGGCAAAGGGCGAGGAGAGCGCGTGTGCGTCTGCCGCCCCCTCCTCCCCTACTTATAACCCCAGGCGGCGAAGCCGAGGGGGCGAGAACGTGGGGGCGTGGGATTAACTGCGCCCACGACCCGACGCCCCCGCATTAAGTGCGCAGTAACAACGTGTAGTTACTGTGCCATGGAATTCTAACCGTTCGCCTCGGCCGCACCGAATCCGCGCGTGTGCCGAGGCCCGATAGTGGCGGGCCCCGGCCCGCGACAACGTCCCGTCGCACGCGTGGGCTGGTAGGCCGGCCCGTTTGGTTGACACCACGTGGCGTGCGGGCAGCAGGCGGCCGGCCTGGCGCCAGGCTGGCGCGCCATCCAGCTCCTGCCAAGACATTTCAAAAACACCAGGCGGCCCGCCCGGTCCCGGCCGACTCCTAGCTATCGGCGCCTCAGAAGACGGACGGAGCATGATTGCCAACCACTCGGAGTAGGAAGCTGCTGAGGCTTCTCTCCCTTTCAACCACGGCGCCCCATCAGCTTCGTTGACTACTGTTGGGGTAATTGGCCACGGGTTGGCGCTTCAAGACATCAGGGCCGGCTGCTCCCTCAAGATTCAAAGATCCAAGCACCGCCTCCTCGCGGCCGACTGCCAGGAGACGGCAAAGCCCAGCAGGTGGTCACAAGGTGGGCCGGCTCCTAGCAGGCGGCCTCCAGAGAGGCCGGCTCCTAGAAGGCGGCCCTAGGCGCCCTCGAAGTCTGCACCCATATAAATTCGATGAGACAGGGTGTAGCTACAGTGCGCCCTGCCACCCCCAAATCTAGGGCCAAGCATGGCCACAGTGCCTCGTACCAGACGGAGATCTCCCGTCCGGCGCGGCACTGTTGCCACGATGCCCATGACATCACCCCTGTCAGAGGGAGCCACGCTCCCATGACGGGCTGTCGGTACGGCCCGTAGGCGGCGGGCCCACCTGACTGCGAGAAGTTAGAGAGCGGCCATCCCTAGCCAGTCGGCTCAAGGAAGGCCGGCTGACGACGAGGCGGCCCTCCCCGTCCTAGGAATTTGTGCGTCATTAAGAAGAAGAGATGGGGAGTGGCTATAGTGAACACCCGCAAGGCGGCGGTACTGTAGCCATGCCTCCCCCGACAAAGCACGCATCATTACTAGCACGGCTACAGTGCTGAGCAGCAAGCAAGACCCGCAAGCGGCGGGCGCAGCCTGTCAGCCAAGTATGAGACAGCTTGCGGGGCCCACCAGGCGGCGGGCCCCATGAGCCAGCGGAGAAGCCGGTGACCAAAGACACTGACAACCGGGTCCTACACCCGGCCGGATTACCTTTGTACCCCTAGGGCGTAGGCCTATATAAACCCCCCAGGGTACCTGTAACACCCCGGATGTAACTTTCCATATTTGTAACTCCAACTCTTGCCATTTTCGGCCATGTGTTATGATATTCCCTTCGTGGTTGGGTTTTGTCTTTCGTTTTGCATTTTTTTCATGTCATGCATCTCATATCACGTCATCATCTGCATTGCATTTGCATACGTGTTCGTCTCATGCATCCGAGCATTTTCCCCATTGTTCGTTTTGCAATCCGGCACTCCCACCTCCTCCGGTGCACCCCTTTTGTTTTCCTTTCGTGAGGGGGTGTTGAACGTTCTCGGAATGGACCGAGTCTTGTCAAGTGGCCTTGGTATACCACCGGTAGACCACCGGTCAAGTTTCGTTCCATTTCGAGGTCGTTTGGTACTCCAACGGTTAACCGGGTAACCACAGATGCCTTCTGTGTGTTGCAGCAAAAACCCTCTCTAAACAGCCCAAAACCCCTCCAAGTTATCTCCATGCTCTAGGTCGTTCGATCACGATCGTGTGGGCGAAAACCGCACTCCATTTGGAGTCTCCTAGCTCCCTCTAGCTATATATATGTGAGTCCCCCCGAAACATTCGCAGATCAAACCCTAACCTCGTCCCCTCCGCCCCGCCGGACAAAACTCCCACCGACGGACGTGTCCGCCTCCCACCGCCGCCGCCACGTGTCGCCTCCGGATTCGCCGCCGCCCGCGGCCACTTCGCCGCCCGCGCCGCCGGCCCGGAGCCCGCGCCAGGCCCTCCCGGCCCGCACGCCTCCACCCACCGGGCCCCGCACCGCCGCCGCCTTCTGCCGCGGCTCGTCACCTCCCGCGCCGGCGCGCGCCCGAGGCCGACGTCCGGCCACGCCGCCGCCCGAAGGAACCGCCCGGCGCCGCGCCGCCCTCCTCCTTCCGCTGGCGCATCCCTCCTTCGCCGCCCCGTGCCCCGAGCGCCGCCCTCTCCCTCCTCCCTCAACTCCGGCAGCCCCGCCCGAGCGCACTATCAACTTCGAAGAGATTGACCTTCAAGAAGATCTGTCTTATCATGAGCACCCCGTTGCTATTCTTGAAGAAACTGAGCGCAAGACTCGTAACAAGTCAATCAAATTCCTGAAAGTGAAGTGGTCGCACCATTCCGACCGAGAAGCCACCTGGGAACGCGAGGACCACCTCCGTTCCGAATATCCGGAGTTCTTTCAGTCCTAGATCTCGGGACGAGATCCTCTCGTAGTGGTGGAGTCTTGTAACACCCCGGATGTAACTTTCCATATTTGTAACTCCAACTCTTGCCATTTTTGGCCATGTGTTATGATATTCCCTTCATGGTCGGGTTTTGTCTTTCGTTTTGCATTTTGTTAATGTCATGCATCTCATATCACGTCATCATGTGCATTGCATTTTCATACGTGTTCGTCTCATGCATCCGAGCATTTTCCCCATTGTTCGTTTTGCAATCCGGCACTCCCACCTCCTCCGGTGCACCCCTTTTGTTTTCCTTTCGTGAGCGGGTGTTGAACGTTCTCGGAATGGACCGAGTCTTGTCAAGTGGCCTTGGTATACCACCGGTCAAGTTTCGTTCCATTTGGAGGTCGTTTGGCACTCCAACGGTTAACCGGGTAACCGCAGATGCCTTCTGTGTGTTGCAGCAAAACCCCTCTCTAAACATCCCAAAACCCCTCCAAGTCATCTCCATGCTCTAGGTCGTTCGATCACGATCGTGTGGGCGAAAACCGCACTCCATTTGGAGTCTCCTAGCTCCCTCTAGCTATATATATGTGAGTCCCCCCGAAACATTCGCAGATCAAACCCTAACCTCGTCCCCTTCGCGCCGCCGGACAAAACTCCCACCGACGGACGTGTCCGCCTCCCACCCCGCCGCCACGTGTCACCTCCGGATTCGCCGGCGCCCGTGCCGCCGGCCCGGAGCCCGCGTTAGGCCCTCCCGGCCCGCGCGCCTCCGCCCGCCGGGCCCCGCGCCGCCGGCGCCTTCCGCCGCCTCCGCCGCCGCGGCTCGTCTCCTCCCGCGCCGGCGCGCGCCCGAGGCCGCCGTCCGGCCACGCCGCCGCCCGGAGGAACCGCCCGGCGCCGCGCCGCCCTCCTCCTTCCGCCGGCGCCTCCCTCCTTTGCCGCCCCGTGCCCCGAGCGCCGCCCTCTCCCTCCTCCCTCAACTCCGGCAGCCCCGCCGAGCTCCGGCGAGCCATCGGGCCCGATCCGATCTGGAAGACCTCGAGGTTGACTTTCCTCTCCTTCATCCCCCGAAATTCTTCCAAGTCCCGAGTTATTTGCAGTACATGCCCCTTGTTCAACGCATCATAACTCTCCGCATATAACTCCGTTTCGCGTGTGTAATATATCAAAATGTTCGTATCGTGATGCTCTTCATTTTGTTCCATTGCACCATGTTCATTTGACTCAATATTGATGCCCAAATCTCTGGTACAATAGTGCTAGTTGCTGTTAACTGCTGTTACTTATCAGAACTTGGTGATTTGTTATTTTTGTTGCATTTAATCTGTGCATCTTATGAGCATGAGCTCTACATGTGTTTTGATGTATGCGACGCCATCTTTACAGAGGTGTATGCCATGTATTTTTGTGATTTCTGTGGTGACTAGCACAAGCATGCAAACTAGGCTTCGTAATGTTTCTGATTTCAGAGAGTGATTTTACTGTCTGTGACTGCTGTTATTTTGTTGCTATGTATCCATGTGGCTACAGAGGGATCCATACCTATTTTGGAGATGTTCAGTAAGGATGTTTTGTGGATATTGTTGTAATTGATCCATCCATGCCCTTGTTTGCAATTATGGAGTGCTATAGCATGACTCAATCTTGCTCTACTTTTGCTATAAAATATTTCTGGCAGATTGTTTACGTGTTATTCAATTTTGCCAAGCTTGTTGTAGTTGTTCCATACATGCTATGTACTTGCTCTTGCCATGGATAGCTTCATAAACATGCCATCTTGCTGTAGGTATGATTGTTTTGTCATGCATTGCTTTGTGGTGAGTGCATCAAGCTCACCAAGATGCCTTCATATTATTGTTTCTGCCATGCTCTGTTTTCTGCTAAGTCTGAAACCTGTTAACGGAACTTGCTATGTTTACATGGTTGCCATCATATCTTCTGGTCCTTTTTGGCTTCTGGTCAGTAAGGGACTTTTGTCTTATGCATTTAGTAGAATACTGCCATGCCTTGTTTTGCCATGTTAAGTTCCTGTAAGATGTTGATTTCGTGCTCTTAACATTGCTACCTGATGCTGTTTCTGCCATGTCCAGTAATTTCACCAAGTCTGTGAACCTGTTATCTTTTGCACTTTTGCCATGCTTGTTTGAACCTCTTATGTTGTGATCTAGCCGTATATCAGTGTTCATCCTTTGTCAATATTCTCCTGTAGTTTACTTCCATATGCTTTGTTGCTATGTTGGAGTGCTGTAGCTTTGTTACTTGTTGCATTTTAAGTGCTATCATGCTGTTAATCGCAGATTCGTGTCATTCTTGTTTTGCTTGCCATTTGCAAACCGTGCATCCGTTTCCGGTGATCTTTATATCGATTTCGACCGAAATCATCTCATCTTTCTAGTGGCATACTTGGTTTGCCAAGTTACTGCCTTGTTCATCATTTTTCTTCCGGAGCACGCATATGCATCGCATGTCATATCTTGCATATCATTCATGTTTTGCGTCATGTTGCTTGTGCATTTCCCGTGATTGATTGTGGTTTCATTTCTTGTGTTCTTGTCTTGGGTAGAGCCGAGAGATGAGTTCGTGAATGAGGAACCTGTTGAGTACGCTTACGAGGATCCAGCTTTCGACAACTCTGAGAACCTTGCAGGCAAGATGACCATACCCTCGAAATCACTTCTATCTTTGCTTTGCTAGTTGTTCGTTCTATTGCCATGCCGCGCTACCTTTTCACTTGCTCTTCAAGCCTCCCAAATTTCCATGATCCTCTAACCTTTGTCACCCTTCCTAGCAAACCGTTGTTTGGCTATGTTACCGCTTTGCTCAGCCCCTCTTATAGCGTTGCTAGTTGCAGGTGAAGTTGAAGTTTGCTCCATGTTGGATTATGTTTATGTTGGGATATCACAATATCTCTTATATTATTAATGCATATATATACTTGGTAAAGGGTGGAAGGCTCGGCCTTATGCCTGGTGTTTTGTTCCACTCTTGCCGCCCTAGTTTCCGTCATACCGGTGTTATGTTCCTTGATTTTGCGTTCCTAACGCGGTTGGGTGATTTATGGGACCCCCTTGACAATTCGCTTTGAATAAAACTCTTCCAGCAAGGCCCAACCTTGGTTTTACATTTTCCTCACCTAGCCTTTTTCCCTTGGGAGTCGCGCTCTCGAGGGTCATCTTATTTTACCCCCCCCGGGCCAGTGCTCCTCGGAGTGTTGGTCCAAACTAGAGCCACTTGCAGCGCCACCTCGGGGAAACTCGAGGATTGGTTTTAGTTGTACGTAGTGTTCATCCGGTGTGTCCTGAAAACGAGGTACGTGCGACTCCTATCGGGATTGTCGACACATCAGGCGGCTTTGCTGGTTTTGTTTTACCATCGTCGAAATGTCTTGTAACCGGGATTCCGAGACTGATCGGGTCTTCCCGGGAGAAGGAATATCCTTCGTTGACCGTGAGAGCTTATAATGGGCTAAGTTGGGACACCCCTACAGGGTATTATCTTTCGAAAGCCGTGCCTGCGGTTATGAGGCAGACGGGAATTTGTTAATGTCCGGTTGTAGAGAACTTGTCACTTGACCCAGTTAAAATACATCAACTGTGTGTGTGTAGCCGTGATGGTCTCTTCTCGGCGGAGTCCGAGGAGTGAACACGGTTTGAGTTATGTATGACGTAAGTAGGAGTTCAGGATCACTTCTTGGTCATTACTAGATGACGACCATTCCGTTGCTTCTCTTCTCGCTCTCTTTTGCGTATGTTAGCCACCATATATGCTTATTGCCTGCTGCAGCTCCACCTCATTACACCACCCTTGCCTATAAGCTTAAATAGTCTTGATATCGCGGGTGTGAGATTGCTGAGTCCTCGTGACTCACAGATTCTACAACACCAGTTGCAGGTACAGGTTTTGCGATGATCATGACGCGAGAGCGATGTTTACCTGTTTTGGAGTTCTTCTTCTGCTTCTTCTTCGATCAGGGGATAGGTTCCAGGTCGGCAGCCTGGGCTAGCAGGGTGGATGTCATTTGAGCTTCGGTTTGTGTTTCATCCGTAGTCGGATGTTGATCTTATGTTCGATGTATTGATGTATTCTTGCGGCATGTGTATGCCTTGCATGTATCCCCATATATTATGTAATGTGAATGTAATGATATCCACCTTGCAAAAGCGTTTCAATATGCGGGTCTATCCTTGGTGGGACCTTCGAGTTCCTTTATGATAGGGTCGCATATTGGGCATGACAGCACCCATGCAAAGGGTTCAGACTTTAGTTCATGTACACCCACATATAGAGAGAGGAAGCTAGGGCTAGCCTTGTTCTTCTTCCCCCTCTAGAGAAACAGCTCAAGGAGCAAGCTTGTAGCCACCATTGTTACTTGAGTGATCACGCGGAGACCCCGCAGAGCAGGAGTAGGGGTGTTATCTCCTAGGAGAGCCCCGAACCTGGGTAAGATTCGCCGGTGTGCATGTTTACGCCTCATCCCGTTTCCTGGCACCAGTGACGTATTATTAGCCCCCTCCATGATAAGCCATCCTTTGGCATATGTCGCACGACACCCCCGACAAGCGCACCGATGCTCTGAGTCGCGAGCAGAGCGCCCGCAACTGGGCCGACTACATGGAGGCCGGCGCCCCGCAAATAGCCATGGAGGATGTCGGGCACGCACGCGTTCGCGGCGCCATATTTTACTACCAGCTCGTCAAGTGGGTTTCCCGCTTAGAAGCCGAAGCTTCGGTGGACCACGCCAGCATGGAAAGGGCCAACGCGCGTGAGCAACGCGCCCTATCGCACTTCTGGCAAGTCCGAGGCGAGGCGGAGGACACCGGTGCCGGCGTTGAGGGTGTACCGCAGATGGCGGCCGGCATAGTCTAGTTAGCTAAGAGTAAGTTAGTACTTGTACACTACTAGAGTATTAGTGGGATTAGATAGTTAACTTGGCTATGATGGTTGTCAACGTGGAAGTTCAGTACTCTATATCTGGATCAGACCTGTTACTTTGCTCTGAATGTTAAACTTTCCGCTTGATCGTATGGAATGGGCTGTTATTTTTTTTAATGGGTTGTATTTGTCCGCCACGGGTTTAGAGGCTAACTTGTAGGCCTACCAGGTTGACGTGTACACAATCAGAAGATGATTGTACGTGGAGAGGATGACAACAGGGACCCACAAAGGTCATGGCAGTACGCAAGCAAGTGCCTCCTTATTTCAAGCCACTAAAAAAATGGCTCCTCCTAATGGATTTCTAACATCTGGGTCCCATGCCATTGTCAATGTAGTCAATAAACGAGAGAATTGCACAACGAGCGGCTGACACCGGGGACCGACCAGTGATACGTCTCCAACGTATCTATAATTTTTTATTGTTCCATGCTATTATATTATCTGTTTTAGATGTTTAATAATGGGCTTTATTATACACTTTTATATTATTTTTGGGAGAAACCTACTAACCAAAGGCCCAGTGCAAATTGCTGTTTTTTTGCCTATTTCAGTGTTTCGCAGAAAAGGAATATCAAACGGAGTCCAAACGGAATGAAACCTTCGGGAGAGTGATTTTTGGAACAAACGCAATCCAGGAGACTTGGAGTGGACATCCAAAAAGAAACGAGGAGGCCACTAGGCAGGAGGGCGTGCCCAGGGGGTAGGCGCGCCCCCACACTCGTGTGCCCCTTGTGGCTCCCCTGACCAACTACTTTCGCCTATATATAATCATATACGCTGAAAACATCCGAGAGCACCACGAAACCCTATTTCCACCGCCGCAACCTTATGTACCCGTGAGATCCCATCTTGGGGCCTTTTCCGGTGCTCCGCCGGAGAGGGAATCGATCACGGAGGGCTTCTACATCAACACCATAGCCTCTCCGATGATGTGTGAGTAGTTTACCACAGACCTTCAGGTCCATAGTTATTACCTAGATGGCTTCTTCTCTCTCTTTGGATCTCAATACAAAGTTCTCCTCGATCTTCTTGGAGATCTATTCGATGTAATTCTTTCAGTGGTGTGTTTGTCGAGATCCATGAATTGTGGGTTTATGATCAAGATTATCTATGAACAATATTTGGTTCTTCTCTAAATTCTTTTATGTATGATTTGTTATCTTTGCAAGTCTCTTCGAATTATCAGTTTGGTTTGGCCTACTAGATTGATCTTTCTCGCAATGGGATAAGTGCTTAGCTTTGGGTTCAATCTTGCGGTGTCCTTTCCAGTGACAGCAGGGGCAGCAAGGCACGCATTCTATTGTTGACATCGAGCATAAAAAGATGGGGTTTATATCATATTGCTTGAGTTTATCCCTCTACATCATGTCATCTTTCCTAATGCGTTACTCTGTTCTTATGAACTTAATACTCTAGATACATGCTGGATAGCGGTCGATGTGTGGAGTAATAGTAGTAGATGCAGAATCGTTTCGGTCTACTTGTCGCGGACATGATGGCTATATACATGATCATGCCTAGATATTCTCATAACTATGCACTTTTCTATCAATTGCTCGACAGTAATTTGTTCACCCACCGTAATACTTATGCTATCTTGAGAGAAGCCACTAGTGAAACCTATGGCCCCCGGGTCTATTTTCCATCATATAAGTTTCCAGTCTATTTTACTTTGCAATCTTTACTTTCAATCTATATCATAAAAAATACCAAAAATATTTATCTTATTATCTCTATCAGATCTCACTTTTGCAAGTGGCCGTGAAGGGATTGACAACCCCTTTATCGCGTTGGTTGCAAGGTTCTTATTTGTTTGTGTAGGTACGAGGCGACTTGCGTGTAGTGTCCTACTGGATTGATACCTTAGTTCTCAAAAACTGAGGGAAATACTTACGCTACTTTGCTGCATCACCCTTTCCTCTTCAAGGGAAAACCAACGCAGTGCTCAAGAGGTACCAAGAAGGATTTCTGGCGCCGTTGCCGGGGAGGTGTACACCAAGTCAAGTCGAGACACACCAAGTACCCATCACAAACTCTTATCCCTCGCATTACATTATTTGCCATTTGCCTCTCGTTTTCCTCTCCCCCACTTCACGTTTGCCATTTTATTCGCCCTCTTTTTCCTTTCGCCTTCCTCCCGTATGTATCTTTGTTTGTGTTTCCATGTGCCTTCTATTTTCTTGCATCTTTGCTTGCTAAATATCTATTGATATGGATCCACTTAAAGTGTTCTACTTGGATCATCTTCGATCCTTATGCGCTCGTGCTGAAACCCCAACTAGCCTAGTTGATGGGAAATCTTTAGATGACCATGCTCATTTTGTGCATCACCGTTTGTCTGAAAAAGGGAGACTCTTATGGGATCAAATAAACAGATTACTGTGTTATGCTTGGAATCTTTGTGAAATTTATGATTTTACTTGTTGCTCTAAGAACCCTAATAAACACCTTCCCTACCTATGTGAATTTAATGATAATGAAATCTTATCTTCTTATGCAAAGGGTGTTTATAGTTACTATGGTATCGAACAAATTGAAGATTTTGTTTCTTTTAAGGGTGCTCATGAAGTTGCTTCTTTGATTCAAAAGTGTGATATTACTCTCTACGAATCTGAAAATTTTGACACACTTAAATATTGCTATGAAAACTATGCTCATAATATCTATGTCAAAGAATTTATTGAGAAAATGACTGTTGCTTTGGAAGAAAATAATGATATGCATGAATCTATAGATAATGATGATTCCGATGATTTGATTGAAATTTCCCTTGATGAACATGATGCTTGCTATTCTTGTGGTCATCATGCCAATATTTTTGAAGACGGATTTGCTATAGTTCCTTATGTTAAACATGAGATCGTTGCTATTGCGCCCATACTTGATAGTTCCTTCAATAGAAAGTATGATTGCAATGATGTTATTATAAATTCTATTAATGTCAATTGTGCTAATAATATGCGAAACCCAAAGCTTGGGGATGCTAGTTTTGCTAGGTCCACTACTTGTTGCAATGATCATGATTGGGGTGATTTTTCTTATGATCTTGAAAATTTATTTAAGCCCCATGATGAATATGAGATTGATAATAGTGTTTGCAATAATATTGAAAGTGGGTTTGGAAGAGTGTCAACTTTAGATCCCACATATTTGGAGAATGTTCAATCTTATGAAATTTTTGATAAAAGTGGGTTTGGAGAGGTCATGACTTTAGTTAATTTTAACCCCACTATTTTGGAAGAGTGTCAACTTTGCATGCATGTGGATCGTGTTGAAAATATTTTATGTGATAGATATTTTGTTGAATTTGCCTATGATCCTACATGTAATTATTATGAGAGAGGAAAATATGGTTGTAGAAATTTTTATCTTACTAAATTACCTCTCGTCGTGTTGAGATTGCTATCGTCTCTTTCTTCTTCCATGCATATGCTAGTTTTTGCATGCCTCTACAATTTGTTTGCCTATAAGATGCCTATGCATCGGAAGTATGTTAGACTTAGATGTGTTTGTCACATGTTTTATTATGCTCTCTTTGTGTTTCAATTATTATGATCCTTGTGAGCATCAATGAAAATTATGCCTAGCTAGGGGCGTTAAACGATAGCGCTTGTTGGGAGGCAACCCAATTTTATTTTTGTTTCTTTCTTTTTATTTATGTTTAGTAATAAATAATTGATCTAGCCTCTGCTTAGATGTGGTTTTATGTTTTAATTAGTGTTTGTGCCAAGTAAAACCTATAGGATCTTCTTGGATGATAGTTATTAGATCTTGCTGAAAAAGTCAGAAACTTTCTGCTCACGAAAATAATTGCTAAAAATCACCAGAACGTGATAAAATACTGATTCCAATTGCAGTAAATCAATAAATAAATTAGTTAGGTCTTCCTATTTTGGTAGAATTTTAGAGTAACATAAAGTTTGCGTTTATACAGATTACTACAGACTGTTCTGTTTTTGCTAGATTCTGCTTTTCGTGTGTTGTTTGCTTATTTTGATGAATCTATGGCTAGTATTGGGGGGTATGAACCATAGAGAAGTTGTAATACAGTAGGTTGAACACAAATATAAATAAAGAATGAGTTCATTACAGTACCTTGAAGTGGTGGTTTGTTTTCTTTCGCTAACGGAGCTCATGAGATTTTCTGTTGAGTTTTGTGTTGTAAAGTTTTCAAGTTTTGGGTAAAGATTTGATGGATTATGGAATAAGGAGTGGCAAGAGCCTAAGATTGGGGATTCCCAAGGCACCCCAAGGTGAAATTCAAGGACAACCAAAAGCCTAAGCTTGGGGATGCCCCGGAAAGCATCCCCTCTTTCGTCTTCGTCCATAGGTAACTTTATTTGATGCTATATTTTTATTCACCACATGATATGTGTTTTGCTTGGAGCATCTTGTATGATTTGAGTATTTGATTTTTAGTTTAACACAATCATCCTTGCTGTACACACCTTTTGGGAGAGACACACATGAATCGGAATTTATTAGAATACTCTATGTGCTTCACTTATATCTTTTGAGCTAGATAATTTTGCTCTAGTGCTTCACTTATATCTTTTAGAGCATGGTGGTGGTTTTATTTTATAGAAATTATTGATCTCTCATTATTCACTTATATTATTTTGAGAGTCCTTTAGAACAGCATGGTAATTTGCTTTGGCTATAAAATTAGTCCTAATATGATAGGCATCCAAGATTGGTATAATAAAAACTTTCATAAAAAGTGCATTGAATGCTATGAGAGTTTGATACTTGATGATTGTTTTGAGATATGAAGATGGTAATATTAGAGTCGTGCTAGTTGAGTGGTTGTGAATTTGAGAAATACTTGTGTTGAAGTTTGCAAGTCCCGTAGCATGCACGTATGGTAACCGTTGTGTAACAAATTTGAAACATGAGGTGTTCTTGGATTGTCATCCCTATGAGTGGCGGTCGGGGACGAGCGATGGTCTTTTCCAACCAATCTATCCCCCTAGGAGCATGCGCGTAATGCTTGGTTTTTGACGACTTGTAGATTTTTGCAATAAGTATGTGAGTTCTTTATGACTAATGTTGAGTCCATGGATTATACACACTCTCACCTTTCCATCATTGCTAGCCTCTTCGGTACCGTGCATTGCCCTTTCTCACCTTGAGAGTTGGTGCAAGCTTCGCCGGTGCATCCAAACCCCGTGATATGATACGCTCTATCACACATAAACCTCCTTATATCTTCCTCAAAACAGCCACCATACCTACCTATTATGGCATTTCCATAGCCATTCCGAGATATATTGCCATGCAACTTTCCACTGTTTCATTTATTATGACACGCTTCATCATTGTCATATTGCCTTGCATGATCATGTAGTTGACATCGTATTTGTGGCAAAGCCAACATGCATAAATTATCATACATGTCACTCTTGATTCATTGCCCATCCCGGTACACCGCCGGAGGCATTCGTATAGAGTCATATTTTGTTCTAGTATCGAGTTGTAATCATTGAGTTGTAAATAAATAGAAGTGTGATGATCATCTTTAATAGAGCATTGTCCCAAATAAAAAGAAGAAGAAGAAGAAAGGCCAAAAAAAGGCCCAAAAAAATAGAAAAGAAATAAAAAGGGACAATGCTACTATCCTTTTTTTTCCACACTTGTGCTTCAAAGTAGCACCATGATCTTTATGATAGAGAGTCTCTTGTTTTGTCACTTTCATATACTAGTGGGAGTTTTTCATTATAGAACTTGGCTTGTATATTCCAACAATGGGCTTCTTCAAATGCCTTAGGTCTTCGTGAGCAAGCAAGTTGGATGGACACCCACTTAGTTTCTTTTGTTGAGCTTTCATACATTTATAGCTCTAGTGCATCCGTTGCATGGCAATCCCTACTCCTTGCATTGACATCAATTGATGGGCATCTCCCTAGCCCGTTGATTAGCCGCGTCAATGTGAGACTTTCTCTTTTTTTGTCTTCTCCACATAACCCCCATCATTATACTCTATTCCACCCATAGTGCTATATCCATGGCTCACACTCATGTATTGCGTGAAGGTTACAAAAGTTTGAGATTACTAAAGTATGAAACAATTGCTTGGCTTGTCATCGGTGTTGTGCATGATGAGAGCATTCTTGTGCGATGAAAATGGAGCATGACCAAACTATATTATTTTGTAGGGATGAACTTTCTGTGGCCATGTTATTTTGAGAAGACATAATTGCTTAGTTAGTATGCTTGAAGTATTATTATTTTTATGTCAATACTAAACTTTTGTCTTGAATCTTTCGGATCTGAACATTCATGCCACAATAAAGAGAATTACTTAGAAAATATGCTAGGTAGAATTCCACATCAAAAATTCTGTTTTTATCATTTACCTACTCGAGGACGAGAAGGAATTAAGCTTGGGGATGCTTGATACGTCTCCAACGTATCTATAATTTTTGATTGTTCCATGATTGTTCCATGATACTAACCTACTAACCAAAGTCCCAGTGCAAATTGCTTTTTTTTGCCTATTTGAGTGTTTTGCAGAAAAGGAATATCAAACGGAATCCAAACGGAATGAAACCTTCGGGAGAGTGATTTTTGGAACAAACGCAATCCAGGAGACTTGGAGTGGTCGTCAAGAAAGAAACAAGGAGGCCACGAGGCAGGAGGGCGCGCCCAAGGGGGGTAGGCGCGCCCCCCACCCTCGTGGTCCCCTCATGGCTCACCTGACCGACTTACTTCACCTATATATACTCATATACCCCGAAAACATCCGAGAGCACCACGGAACCCTATTTCCACCGACGCAACCTTCAGTACCCGTGAGATCCCATCTTGGGGCCTTTTCCGGTGCTCCGCCGGAGGGGGAATCGATCACAGAGGGCTTCGACATCAACACCATAGCCTCTCCGATGATGTGTGAGTAGTTTACCACAGACCTTCGGGTCCATAGTTATTACCTAGATGGCTTCTTCTCTCTCTTTGGATCTCAATACAAAGTTCTCCTCGATCTTCTTGGAGATCTATTCGATGTAATTCTTTTTGCGGTGTATTTGTCGAGATACCATGAATTGTGGGTTTATGATCAAGATTATCTATGAACAATATCTGATTCTTCTCTGAATTCTTTTATGTATGATTTGTTATCTTTGCAAGTCTCTTCGAATTATCAGTTTGGTTTGGCCTACTAGATTGATCTTTCTTGCAATGGGAGAAGTGCTTAGCTTTGGGTTCAATCTTGCGGTGTCCTTTCCTAGTGACAGCAGGGGCAGCAAGGGACGCATTGTATTGTTGCCATCGAGGATAAAAAGATGGGGTTTTTATCATATTGCTTGAGTTTATCCCTCTACATCATGTCATCTTGCCTAATGTGTTACTCTGTTCTTATGAACTTCATACTCTAGATGCATGCTGGATAGCGGTCGATGTGTGGAGTAATAGTAGTAGATGCAGAATCGTTTCGGTCTACTTGTCGCGGTTGTAATGCCTATATACATGCTCATGCCTAGATATTCTCATAACTATGCACTTTTCTATCAATTGCTCGACAGTAATTTGTTCACCCACCGTAATACTTATGCTATCTTGAGAGAAGCCACTAGTGAAACCTATGGCCCCCGGGTCTATTTAAGGGATAATTAATTTAGTGCCCTTAGTTGTGTCCCACTCGGCAGGTTTACCCCTAGTTTCCGAAAACACTTGTTCCTGCCCAAACCACTTTGCTCCTCTTATGCTTTTTCCCTTTGACCGTTTGACCATCAATTTGAAAACTTCATAAAAAATTCATACTAACTCAGAAAAATTCAAATAAGATATCAAAATGTTCTGAAAAGCATCACCTATATGTGCATGTCACTTGCATTCATGAAAAAAGTGTTGGCCAGTCCCCATCTCAGTTTTAGCACATATGATCTTAGCATGAATAGTAAAATCAAAAAAAATTCAAAATATTCTAAATTTTTTTGGTGGCAAACTTTGACCAATGTTTTGAGTGCTTGCCAAGTTTCATAAGGGAATGGCATTCGTGGAAGTCGTGGTAAAAAATGGAATTTTGGAGCATTGATTTTTTTTTTTGCCATGACTTCCACGAATGTAACTCCCTTATGAAACTTGGCAAGCCCTCAAAACATTGGTCAAAGTTTGCCACCAATATTTTTTTAGAATTTTTAGATTTTTTTTAGATTTTATTGTTCATGCTAAGATCATATGAGTTAAAATTGAGATGGGGATTGGCCAACACTTTTTTATGAATGCAAATGACATTTACATATAGGTGATGATTTTCTGAATATTTTGATATCTTATTTGAAATTTTCTCAGTTAGTATGGATTTTATATGAAGTTTTCAAAGTGATGGTCAAACAGTCAAAGAGCAAAAGCACAAGAGGAACAAAGTGGTTTGGGTAGGAACAAGTGTTTTCGGAAACTAGGGGTAAACCTGCCGAGTGTGACCCAACTAGGGGCATAAAATCAATTATCCCTAAAAAATACCAAAAATATTTATCTTATTATCTCTATCAGATCTAACTTTTGCAAGTGGCCGTGAAGGGAGTGACAACCCCTTTATCACGTTGGTTGCAAGGGTCTTATTTGTTTGTGTAGGTACGAGGCGACTTGCTTGTAGTCTCCTACTCGATTGATACCTTGGTTCTCAAAAACTGAGGGAAATACTTATGCTACTTTGCTGCAGCACCCTTTCCTCTTCAAGGGAAAACCAACGCAGTGCTCAAGAGGTAGCAAGCAGCTCGCCGAGTTATTTTTGTTTTGGGTTAATTTGATAAATGCCACTCCAAATCTCGTGATCCCAAGAAATTCCACTGCAATTACCAAACTTTCAAAAATGCTATTTCATGTCATTTCCAGTGGCATTTTTCGAAGTCTGGAGTGGCGTTGTTCAAAGTTGGCAAAAATTGCAGTGGCGTTTTTCAAAGTTTGCAAAAATTGCAGTGGCATTTTTCAAAGTTTGCAAATTGAAGTGCATTTTTATGAATCCCCATAATTGGAGTGGCATTTATCTAATTTGTTTTTGAGACGGAACCAGGGTGTAAACTGGGCTATGCGGGGCACTCTGGCCTGTCTAGACAACCTTTTCTTTTATGTTTACCACAAACCAGCCCAGTAGTTTTTTTTCTTTCTGAAAATGGCTAGCCCCGTTTGTGCTTTGTCAAGTAAGTCGCTTTGTTAGGCCTATTGGGCAGCAAATCTTTCAAGACGAGGAGAGCTTCATTCGGCTGGCCGAGAAAATGGCCTATCAGTAATGAGAAATGGGTTGTACACTTATAAAACACATCAAACCGGCAATTAGTTTCAAATTTATTTTTTTTCATTCGAGATTTTAGATTCCATTGATTTTTATGCGTGGAAAATTTGTTAGATTTATATTGATATACATTTATTTTTAAAATCCGTTCGGATGTGACTCGAAATTTCGGGACTAAAAAACAGTTCGGACCGCACCGAAATATGCAAAATTTCATATAATTTTTTAACCGGGGCCACAATATGGGCTTTAATTCTAACAAAAAGAATATGGGCTCCAAAAAACTGAAGAATTAGCAAATGGGATGTAAATTATTAGAAATAATGGTAGATGGGATGTATGCTGCCGCGCAGGCCTCACCACCCCACCGTACTCCCATCGCTGGCCTAGTCATCCCTCTACTCACCCACACCTGATGTTATTCTCCGGCGATGACAGACGAACCAGTAAACCCTCGTACTCCCCTTCGTGTGGGAAACAACTGCCGAGTCTACCCTGGCTCCGTGTCGTTCCCTTCCTAGGCCTCATCATCGTCCACCGCACTGGTGCTCTCGGTGCGGCGTGGTCAATGTGGTCAATGAACGACATCCATCGGAAGTGGACTGTACGTGGAGAGGCTGACAGCCGGGTCCACGGCCACACGCAAGGAAATGCCTCCTTATTACGCGCAAAATAATGATTCCTCCACCTGACAGCTGGGACCCACCCGAAGGGCCTCTGTATTTCATGAAAAAAATGTTCCCCCCGCTGATAGGTCGGACCCACCAGCTATATCTTCGCACGCAAGGAAGTGCCTCCTTATTACGAACAAAAAAGTGAATACTCCCCCTGCTAGCTAGGACCCACCATAGTGGGAGCCTGACTTGTGGGCCTACTAAGATGACGGGGACAGAGGGCTTTGTCAACTTAGTTAATATGTACAATTCTAGCTCCAGTGACCGTACGATGTCCATCCAACAGCCGTAGTGCTTCTTCAACCTCTAATCTTCTTGCTCCAGCCGCCCAAACCAGCACCGGTCGTGCCGCGTGCTCCTGCCTCCCATGGCCGGCTGTGATGCCGCGGAGGCCTCACCGCCCCCTACTACTCCCACTGCTGGCCAGGCCATCCCTCTACTCACCCACACCCGCTGTTATTCTGCGGCGATGACAGCCTCACACCGCAGCCGAACCAGTGAACCCTCGTACTCCTCTCCGCGTGGGCTTCCACTGCCGTGTCTTCCCCGGCTCCGCGTCGTCCCCTTCCTAGGCCTCGCCATCGTCCACCACCCTGGTGCTCTCGGCGTGGCGCGGTCAACATGGTCAAGGAATGACTTCCATCGGAAGAGTACTGTGCGTGGAGAGGCTGACAGCTGGGTCCACAGCTGCAGCAAGGAAGTGCCTCCTTATTACGTGGAAAATAATGATTCCTCCACCTGAAAGCAGGGACCCACCGGACGGGCCACCGTATTTCGTGAAAAAATGTTTCCCCCTGATTGCTAGGACCCACTAGCTACATCTTCGCACGCAAGGAAGTGCCTGATAGTCGGGACCCACCTGGTCAAAGCGTACGTAGCGTTGTCATTCTGGTCGCGAACGTGTACGTACATAGTGGTTGATCGGTCTCTCTGCAAGTATGAACCGTGGCCGAGTAAGTAGCGGCACATGTCGTTGTAGAGCACCCGACATAGCAGTTCACGCAGTCCCGTCAAGTCCTGTACACGTACGTACAGCCACAGGGCAAAAAATACGGCCACATGCATACATACGGGCGGGGTCTCGAGCGCATACTCACGCATATATATACAGACGGCAAGGCTTGTGTACATGGAGAGGCAACGGACGGCAGCAACGGCGTCCTGTTCATCAGGCAGCGAACCGGCTAGGTCAGAACGAAGAAACAATGTCCTGTTCATCGGGAGGCAACCGACTGGGTCGGAATACGTCGTGTTCATCGGGAGCCAATCGGCTTGGAGGGAACAGCCGATCGAAACGAGGCCTGGCGTACCGCAGAATGGAGGAAATGGCCTTGTGTTTGACCGACCACGGTCAAAACGGGATCCTGTTCATCGGGAGGGGTCCGGCGTACCGCAAAACGGAGGAAATGGACTTGTGTTGGAGCGCTACGGTCGAAACGGGGTCCTGTTCATCGGGAGGGGTGTGGCCTACCGCAAAACGGGACTCCACGGGATACTGTTCATCTCCACCATTGGCTGCCTCCATGGGCTACTGTTCATCCACCGTCGACCTCCTCAAGCCTCCACCTGCGACTGTTCATCCACGGGCTCCTGTTCATCCAGCCTCCACCGCTCCTCCACCGGCTACTGTTCAACCAGCCCTCTCCATGGGGTCCTGTTCAACCACCCCTCCACGGGCTATTGTTCATCTAGACCTCCACCGGATACTGTTCAACCAGCCCTCCCCGGGGTCCTGTTCATCCAGCCCTCCACAGGGTCCTGTTCATCCACCCCGAACCAGCTCGACCGGGGTCCTGTTCATCCAGCGGCAACGTCCTCTACTACCACGGGGTCGTTTTCATCTAACCCCCCATCAGGAACTATTCATCCACCCCCCCAACAACGCTCATTGTTCATCAAGGGAAGGAGGCAGCAGCGTTCGATCGGCTTTAGTTAGCAGCAGTAGTGAAGGAATCGCTTGATCGGGTTCAGTTAACCGCCAGATTGATGAATCGCTCGGGTTCAGTAACGCGTAGCCTGCAGTGCAATCGCTCGAGTTCAGTAGCAAACGCCTCGCTCGGGTTCAGTTAGAGCGCAACGCCTCGCACACACGCGCGTACGTGTACGAGAGAAACGCGCATCGCTCGGCCCCCGACCACCCACCGTAACCGGGAACTCCCCGATATTTTCCTTGCCCTCGCTTCTACCACGGTTTTTTCCGTCATGGACGGCCCAAAGAATGTCATGCAGCTGCGTCTCCGGCCCGCCCAAGAACAAAAGCCCATTTTTTGTCATGGTTTTTTGTCATAGAAGTAGGAGCCCACCACATCTATGATGATATCGGGTTTTGTCACAATTATCGTCATAGAAGTGTCATAAGCATGACATAAAAAAATTCGTTCGGCCCAAAATGTCACGAATGTGTCTTTTTTTTGTAGTGATGGTATCCATCGCACCATACTCGGCAAGCATCTCGCCATCCGCGTCCGCCATCTCTTTGGAAAAGGCTGCCACGAGCTGGGAGTAGGCGGCCGCGATCTGGGCTTGGACGGGCTCCGTCGTCGCAAGGTATGCGACGGAGGAATGGATGGCTGCTCGAACGCTCTCGGCGATTGCCAACTCTTCGGCCGTAGGTTGTCGACTGTTGTCAGAGAAGCTTTGTTCGATTTGTGCGGTGACTGCCACGAACTGGGCGTGGGCGGCCTCGACATGGTCGTGCGTGGCCTCCATCAGGGCTAAGGCCACCGCTGCGGAACAAACAGCTGTTGTGCCGCTCTCGCTAGTTGCTATCCCTGAGGCAGATGTTGCTGTCGCCACCTAAGAAGCAACAACGGCCATTTGGGCTGCCTTGGCCGCCCGGCCGTAGATTGCGGCCGCGCTCATGCACCTTGTTAGCACGCGCATGGCGGCTGCGGCCACGCTCTCGCCAGAGTGGGCTGCCGAAGTTGCCCTCACGACGCGGGTCCACGTCCCCATCTTTCACCGGCGACGATTGAAAAGTGAAATGATATTTCAGGAATGAGCTAGTGTGCTTGACATGCCGGCTGTGGACTATAGCCGACGCACCTTCTCGCGTAAGCCATAGGCGTACTATACACCGATGGTGCTCCAGGATATTTTGTACTGCATCTCACACGGTTGGTCATAATAAACTGTGTGGGATCTACTTGATTTGAATTACATAATGGGGTCACAGTGGCAGTGGGCGGTGTTTGAATTGCTAGACCTTTTATCTGTAGTGAACATGCAACTATATATGTGTAGTAAAAGAATTGGAATTATTTAGGGTTCGTTTGGACATTTTATACATTAAATTGGTTTTCTAGCCATTTCAGGTGCACAATTCAAAATTAAACTACATGCACATGCTCCGGTGCACCAACATGGGTTGTAAAATCATATATGTGTCCATGGGATTATGCTTATGTCCCATGCAAGAAATAGGGATGAATTTCGAACACCACAACACCGTGGCTCTCCGGCAAACGTTGACGTACTTGCTTTTGTAATTCTAGTAAATCCAGAAGTCGTCTGAAATTCATGAAACTTGGCATCCTATCATGGAGCAGCATCAACATGCCGTGGTAAAATTTTTGTCCCATTTGGGGGGTTTAAGCTTCTCACAAACCAGAGCTTCTCACAACAACTATGATGGTTTCGGTAGGGAACGTTTCACCTTTCTGGACGAAACAATATCCGTTGCCTCTTCTCGATTTCAAATTTTTTTCCTAGTTTCAACGTAGAACAACGGGAGTGTTGTGTTAATTTTTGGGATTTTTCGGGGTTCGCTTGGACATTTTTATACATTAACTGAGTTTTCTATGCATTCATGTGCATAATTCAAATTTGAACTATAGGCACATGCTCTAATGCATATAAATTAGTTGAAAATTCAAATCTGTGTCCTTGGTTGCATGCTTAGGTCCCATGCAAGAAATGGGAATGAATTTCAAAGACCCTGCCACCGTCACTCGGCCGCAAACATGAAGATACCTGGTTTTTAAATTCTCCTAAATCCAAAGCTCGTCTAAAATTCATGAAACTTGGCATGCTATCATGGAGCGGCATCAACATACCGTGGTAAATTTTTGTCACATTTGGGGCAGGTTTGGGGATATGCTTCTCACAAACCAGAGCTTCTCACAATAAGCCTGATGCACTACAAAAAGAAGACACATCCGTGACATTTAGGGCCAAACGAAAAAAATTCTGTCATACTTATGACACTTGTATGACGATAATTGTGACAAAACTCGGTATCATCATAGATGTGGTGGGCTCCTACTTCTATGACAAAAAATCATGACAGAAAATGGGCTTTTCGTCCTAGGCAGGCCGGAGACGCAGATGCATGACATTCTTTGGGTCATCCATGACGGAAAAAAACCGTGGTAGAAGCGAGGGCGCGGAAAATATCGGGGAGTTCCCGGTACGGTGGGTAGTCGAGGGCCGAGCGATGCGCGGTTCTCTCGTACACGTACGTGCGTGGGTGCGAGGCGTTGGGCTCTAACTGAACCCGAGCGAGGCGTTCGCCTACTGAACCCGAGCGATTGCACTGCAGGCTACGCATTACTAAACCCAAGCGATCGATCGATGGCTGTTAACTAAACCCGATCGAGCGATTCCTTCGTTCGCTACTACTGCTAACTGAAGCCGATCGAACACTGCTGCCTCCTTCCCTTGATGAACAGTGAGTGTTGTTGGGGGGTTTGGATGAACAGTTCTTGGTGGGGGCTTGGATG
Source organism: Aegilops tauschii subsp. strangulata (assembly GCF_002575655.3). NCBI lineage: Eukaryota > Viridiplantae > Streptophyta > Magnoliopsida > Poales > Poaceae > Aegilops > Aegilops tauschii. The sequence continues at coordinate 135,033,285 of NC_053036.3, forward strand.
AACAGGACCCCGTGTTGCCGCTGGATGAACAGGACCCCGATTGAACGAGCCGGTTGGGCGTGGATGAACAGGACCCCGTGGAGGGCTGGATGAACAGAACCCCGTGGAGGGAAGGTTGAACAGTAGCCGGTGGAGGGCTGGTTGAACAGTAGCCGGTGGAGGGCTAGATGAACAGTAGCCCATGCAGGGGTGGTTGAACAGGACCCCGTGGAGAGGGCTGGTTGAACAGTAGCCGGTGGAGGAGCGCGCGGTGGAGGCTGGATGAACAGGAGCCCGTGGATGAACCGTCGCAGGTGGAGGCTGGAGGAGGTCGACGGTGGATGAACAGTACCCCGCGGAGGCTGGAGGAGGTCGACGGTGGAGATGAACAGTATCCCGTGGAGTCCCGTTTTGCGATACGCCACACCCCTCCCATGAACAGGACCCCCGATTCGACCGTAGCGCTCCAACACAAGTCCGTTTCCTCCGTTTTGTGGTATGCCACACCCCTCCCGGTCAACACGACCCTGTTTCGACCGTAGGAGGTCCAACAGAAGTCTGTTTCCTCCGTTTTGGGGTACGCCAGACCCCTCCCAGTGAACAGGATCCCGTTTCAACCATGGCCGGTCGAACACAAGGCCGTTTCCTTGATTCTGCGGTATGCCAGGCCTCGTTTCCATCGTCTGTTCCGTCCAAGCCGGTTGGCTCCCGATGAGCAGCATGCGTTCTGTTGCCTCCCGATGAACAAGATGCATTCCGTTGCCTCCCCATGAACACGACGATGGTGCAGCTTCTCCGTTCCGACCCAGCCATGTACATGAGCCCTGGCCATACGTATGTGTGAGTAGGCGTTCGAGACCCCGCCCGTATGTATGTACGTGGCCGAATTTTCTTTCTTGCACCCTGGCCGCTGTACGTACGTGTACATGCTACGTGCGCGCCTCTACATCGACCAGTATGTACATACACGTTCACGACCAGAATGACAAAGCTACGTACGCTTCGACCAGGTGGGTCCTGTCGCTCTCAAAACCGGCGGATCTTGGGTAGGGGTCCCGAACTGTGCGTCTAAGGTCGATGGTAACAGGAGATAGGGGACACAATGTTTACCCAGGTTCAGGCCCTCTCTATGGAGGTAATACCCTACTTCCTGCTTGATTGATCTTGATGAATATGAGTAATACAAGAGTTGATCTACCACGAGATTGTAATGGCTAAAACCCTAGAAGTCTAGCATGTATGACTATGGTTATGATGATTGGCCTCTACGAACCTCGCCCTCCGGTTTATATAGACACCGGGGGGATCTAGGGTTACATAAGGTCGGGTTACAGAGAAAGGAATCTTCATATTTGGATGCCAAGCTTGCCTTCCACGCCAAGGAGAGTCCCATCCAGACACGGGAGAAAGTCTTCGATCTTCGTATCTTCATAGCCCATCAGTCCGGCCAATGTCTAACAGGTCGGACGCCCGAGGACCCCTTAGTCCAGGACTCCCTCAGTTGCCCCTGAACCAGGCTTCAATGACGAGGTGTCCGGCACGTAGATTGTCTTCGACATTGCAAGGTGGGTTCCCTTTCCCGAATACTCCAAGATAGTCTTCGGACGCAATGAACATGTCCGGATCTACAACACAAGTACCACACACAACCGCAGAGAGTATAATATTTCACGAGTCCCATCCGCTGACAACTTTTTGTAAGGCGACATCATGTCTACGCGGCCATTATTTCGAACCGTTTTCATCTGTCGTTCCATGTTTCGAGATGCAGTTTTCATTGGCACGTCTTGTCAAAGCAGAGATCGTGTCCCCTTATTGCGGGATTCTCATCAATACGGGCATGGGTAATCTAACCATGCCGTTTACACAGCCCTTGGGAATAGGCAAGTTTTAAGGCGAGTGGGGAGGCGCTCGATATTCACTACCTATATAAGGAGATAAGGATTCCCTTTCTTCACCCACGCCTTCTCTCTCTGCCCTTCCATTCTCGAGCTCCAGCGCCCTAGTCCTCGTCTTTTCCACTTCAAGGAAGCACTCAACCATGTCCGGATCTGGAGGGAAAGGCAAATGGATGGCCTCCTCCGTAAAGGAGAAGGACATCACCAAGCTTCGGGAGGCCGGGTATCTGGCGAAAGAAATCGCCCACCGGCTTCCAGCCAAGGGGCAAATCTGTCGGAGTAAATGGCCACGGGTAGCCCAACCGACTACCCCTGGTTCTTTAGAAAAATTATCAGGCCTTTGGGCCTTCAAGCACTCCAAGCATTTGGGCCGCCTTCCCTGGCCGGCTACCTCTGAAGCCGACTCCCGGAAGGCGACCCAGCCTCAAGCAACCTCTCCCTAGGACGACTACGGGGTGGCCGACTCCAAGAAGCCGGCCAAGAAGGACGCCGGCTCCTAGCAGCCGGCCGAACCACAACCACCAAAGCTGTTCCCACATAACGGCGACACGACGGGGTGTGGCCACAGTGCGGCCCACTACCCCCGAAGCCCGAGGCGGGCATGGCTACAGGAATCCGTACGGGACGGCCGTCTCCCGTGCGGCTCGGCACTGTAGCCATGCTAGCCACGACGTCACCCACAACAGACTCCCGTACGGCCCACGGGCGGCGGGCCCCTTTAGCTAGAGAGCGGCACGAAGGCGGCCCGGCCTTTCCCAGTCGGCCAAGAGCGTAGCCGGCCTCCAGAAGCCGGCTACTCCCTTCCTCGAAGCAGGAGCCCCATTAAGGAGACAAGACGAGGTAAGGCTACAGTGATAGCCCCCGAGGCGGCCCACTGTAGCCACGCTTACCTCGACAAAGCCCTCGTCATCACAGGCGAGGCTACAGTAAGCAGCCGCCGACAAGACCCTAGGCGGTGGGGCCCTGTCGACCGAAGAGCCGGCAGCCGGCGGGACCCACCAGCCGGCGGGACCCCCCAGCCGACGGAGAAGCCGGCGAGCGTAGACACTGACGGCTGGGACCAGAGTCCAGCCGGATTACCATTGTACCCCCGGTGGGTAGGCCTATATAAACCCCCCGGAGCACCCATGCAAAGGGTTGGCACCTAAGCATAGTTGGCCTCTGAGCATAGAGTTGCCTTCTAAGCATAGCACACACACCATAGATAGAGAGAAGCAAGAGCTAGCCTTGTTCGTCTTCTCCCTTGATCTCAACAGCTCTAGGAGCGATTGTAGCTACCCTTTATCGATCTAGTGATCATGCGGAGACCCCGCAGAGCAGGACTAGGGGTGTTATCTGCTCGGACAGCCCCGAACCTGGGTAAGATTCGCCGGCGTGCATGTCTTCGCCTCATCCCGTTTCCGGGCACCGGCGACGTTTTATTGGCTCCCACAATGATAAGCCATCCCTTGGCATATGTCGCACCAACCACCCGACATTTGGCGCCCACCGTGGGGCCAGGTGCACCGTCGTCCGGAGACATGTTCTGGACGGGAACCCTCTTCCTCCCCCGCGAGCGCAGCCAGCCTGCTGCGGCCGATGGCGTTTGCCTTGACGCGCTGCAAGGCGTCGACGACGCCTGCGCAGCGAGCTGCCTCGCCGATCCGCTCGGCGAGGCTCGCATCTCCGACGAGCCTGCGTCCGACGCAGGCACCGACTACCCCGAGAGCCGCCTCGTCAGCCTCCTCGACCAGCTCCACGTCTCCAGCGAGCCTGCTGCAGACATGGAGTCGGTCGGCTCCACCGACCCGATGCTCATCGACTCCGACACCGCGTCGCTTGACGCCTACCCCTTCGACGACCCCCTCCCTCGAGCTGACAGCGGTAGCAGCGCTGTCACCGAAGTGCTGGTCATCAGCCACGTCTCCAACTCGGGCAAGAATGCCCGCGACGCTCAGCACGCGGCGATGCACGACCTCTCCGTCCCCATCCCGGCCGACGCCGACGCCGAGACCCTGGAGGCACGCCGCCTTGCCCTCATCGCGGAGGGCCAGAAGATAGCCTCCATGAGACGCCTCACCGAGGCCCACCAGCGCGAAGTCGACCGCGCCGCCTTCGGTACGCCGCCGCCTAGCGGCCCAAGCCGAGCCGGCTTCGTCCAGAAGCGCGGCGCGGCCGTTGCTAGCATGCTGGGCGCAGATCGCCCCGTCTACGCCACCCCGCTCGAGAATCTGCGAGCCGCTCAGGCGGCTGCAGAGGAGCTCAATGGGTTGGGAGCCGATGAGCTCCCCTACATGACAAGACGGATACAGCAGCTGATCGACGCGGCTGCAGAACGGCACGAAGCCGGCGCCCGTGCTGACAGTCATCCCCCGCGCAGGGAGCACGCCGCGACGTCCCGCTCGCCGACTGCGAGCGGCGCGTGCCAGAAGAAAGACAAGGAGCCGGCTGCCAGCCGCAGCCGGACTCGCATCACTATCGAGCATTGGCCGACTTCCTCGTCGACTGGGCCGAGACCCAGTACCTACCGCCGGCTCCCGACTCTACCCATTGGCGGATGCATTTTGACGGGTCCAAGATGCGCACCGGCTTGGGAGCCGGCATCGTCCTCACCTCTCCCAAAGGCGACAAGCTCAAGTACACGATGCAGATCCACTTCGCCGCCTCCAACAACGTCGCCGAGTACGAGGCGCTCGTACATGGGCTCCGGCTAGCCAAAGAACTCGGCATACGCCGGATCCTGTGCTACGGCGACTCAGACTTGGCGGTCCAGCAATCATCTGGCGACTGGGACGCCAAGGACGCGAACATGGCGAGCTACCGTTTCCTCGTCCAGCAGATAAGCGAATACTTCGAAGGGTGCGAGTTCCTTCACGTGCCAAGGGCCGACAACGACCAAGCAGATGCCCTAGCACGGATCGGCTCCACCCGACAAGCCATACCGACTGGCGTCTCCCTCCAGCACCTCCTCAAGCCGTCCATCAAGCCGTCTCCAGAGTCGGATTCCATTTTCGTACCGCCTGCGCCAGATACAGTCGGATCCGACTCGAGAAATCCCGCAGCCGGCACGAGGACTTCGACGACTGGCCCGGGGACTGCCGTAGTCGCACCCGGCCCGGGGACTTCAGAACCCGGCTCGGGGACTGCAGCAGTCGGTCCGGGGACTGCAACGACACAAGAAGCGGTGGCCGACTCCAATTCAACACCCAACCCACCCACCCGAGTCATGGTGGCCACATTAACAGAAGAAGAAGTCACAGCTCCCTCATGGGCCCAGCCCATCCTCAAGTTCCTAGTCAGCAGAGAGCTGCCGGCTGATGAGATCTCAGCAAGACTAGTGCAACGACGAGCCGCAGCATACACAATAATCAACAGAGAGCTTGTGAAGCGCAGCATCACTGGAGTCTTCCAGCGTTGCGTCGAGCCAGAAAAAGGAGTGGCAATCCTCAAAGACATCCACCAAGGCGAATGCGGCCATCACGCAGCCTCAAGATCCCTCGTGGCCAAGGCTTTCCGCCACGGTTTCTTCTGGCCGACTGCCTTGGAGGATGCTAAAGAAATAGTCAAGAGCTGCGGAGGATGTCAAGTTTTTAGTTCCAAGCAACACCTGCCGGCTTCTGCCCTCAAGACCATTCCCCTTACTTGGCCTTTTGCCGTCTGGGGACTGGACATGGTGGGCCCTTTCAAGACAGCCCGCGGTGGCTTGACACATCTACTCGTTGCTGTGGACAATTTCACAAAGTGGATCGAAGCCAAGCCGATTAAGAAGCTGAACGGGCCGACTGCCGTGACATTCATCACCGACATCACTACTCGGTACGGCGTGCCGCACAGCATCATCACCGACAACGGCACGAACTTCGCCAAAGGAGCACTCGCACGTTTCTGCGCGACGCAGGGCATCCGACTGGACTTAGCGTCCGTTGCCCACCCGCAGTCAAACGGCCAGGTCGAGCGAGCAAATGGACTCATCCTCTCCGGCATCAAGCCCCGACTGGTTGTACCACTGGAGCGATCGGCCGGCTGCTGGCTCGAAGAGCTGCCGGCTGTCCTCTGGAGTCTGCGCACTACACCCAACAAGTCAACTTGCATCACTCCATTCTTCCTCGTGTACGGTGCCGAGGCTGTCATCCCCACAGACATCGAGTTCGACTCACCTCGGATCACCATGTACACGGAGGAGGAAGCCAAAGAAGCAAGAGAAGACGGCGTGGACCTACTGGAAGAAGGCCGGCTGTTAGCACTCAGCCGGTCCGCCATCTACCAGCAAGGGCTGCGCCGCTACTACAACCGCAAGGTCAAGCCAAGATCCTTCCAAGAGGGCGACCTTGTGCTCCGGCTGATCCAGCGAACAGCCGGCCAGCACAAGCTCTCGGCCCCTTGGGAAGGCCCCTTCGTCGTCAGCAAGGCACTCGGCAATGACTCCTACTACTTGATCGACGCGCAAAAACCAAGAGCACGCAAGAGAGACGACTCCGGCAAGGAGTCGGAGCGACCATGGAACGCAAACCTCCTAAGACGATTTTACAGCTGAAAAGCAGTATGTATCACGCTCCCCTTTTGTATTAAGTACAAACCAACAGGCCCCCCGAACAGTACTCGGGGACTGCCTTTTTATTATCTATGAATGACAAGTGTCATATCCATGAATGTATTATTACATTTCGAATTCTTGTCCGGCACCGGGTTCGACTAGTCGGCCCGGGGACTGGCCGCCTTGAGCTATATTGAAAGTTCTTCCTGAAGTCAGCAAAGTAGTGCGCCGGCTCCCGAGTCCTCTCTTGTTGAAAGTCGCAGCTCAAAGAACTAACTGTCCGACTAGCAAGAGGAAAGACAGAAAGGATGCCCACACGAAAAATGGCTAAGGAACAACGAACCTATATAGCAAAAAGACGGCCTCCAAATATGCCTGCCGGCTACCAGAGCAGCCGGCTGGCCGGCTTCCTAAAAAACTTGGCTTTAGTCCAGCAGAGCTAAAGTACTTCC